>NC_140175.1:120031327-120763827 GCF_963971535.1 Notolepis coatsorum
ATTCCATGTGGCAAATAAAAACTCTGAACTGAACTGAACTCTCTCTCTCTTCCCCCCCCTCCCTCCCTCCCTCTACCAGTGCAGACTGTGGTCTGACTGTCACTCAAAGTGCTTATGGGCGGAGCCAGGCCATAACAGCCTGATTTCTTAAGGCTGAAAAATGATGGTTTCGAGTACTTGATTAGAAATATAAAACAATGAATTTTTTGGAAAAAAAACTTACAAATGTCTTCAATAGACTAACAGGAATTGTGTAAAGTTGCCCAAATAGTGCTAGGAATAGCAGTGCATAGCCCCTTTAAGAATTGACAATTGTGTCAACAAATTGACACACAAAATGCTTAGAGACGATGGGGGTTTGACGGGGCTGTTTGACGGGCCTGTGACCAGACCTGAAAGAGCCACAGGCTCTGCGGCTCTGCAGCTGCATGCTATTCGCAAATCCACTGCTGCACGCGTTCCTCCCGGCTCCCGCTGCTGCCGTCGTTATCATAACACTACACACATATCGTAATGTTTACAGCAAACTGTAGTTGATCACCAGGTATGTTTTATTAACGTAGAATAATTCATATAAGAAAAACGATAGGGAAATATCTTACCTTTCTCCACTGGTTAAAAATGCCAGGAACTGAAATTGAAACTTGCTGTGCGCCGCGGTGATATGTGTTTATTATGAAATGACAATTGCGTGTTGACACGCCCACTGCGCGAAGCCTCCTAAATAACTTTTTCCAGTTTGCACATATCTATTATCTATGACTAATTCTATCTATTTTTAGGGGCAAATGCGATTGAAATAGTCGCGCTGTGGTTACATGACGCCATTGCTATTTTAGAGCTGCTCTACCGGTTAAACGGTATAGTCAAAATCCATACCGTAGAGCAAATTAATACCGTTTATACCGTATACCGTTTATACCGTCCACCCCTACCTTGTTGCAATCAAATAATTATCCAATTATTTGATCGCCATTCCAGTTATCCACAGCGATTCTAGGGCTGGGCGATATGACCAAAAACGTTATCGCGATAAAATTATACAATTATTTTCATATAATTCGATATCGATAATTATCGTCGATATAATGTCTGTCAAGTTTAATTAACTTCTTATGCTGCTGCGAATGTCTCAAGTCGAGTTGATGTCGTCATCAGTCCGCGCACGTTAACAGTAGCCGACAAGCGGAGCATCTCATGACAATAAATATGACACTAAAACTCTTCCGCCACAATATATTGAAACAACGTCCAATGTATACCCCACCCACAGTACTTAAACGTGGCCTCAGAATTCAAAACACACACATACTCGGCACGTAAATATATAAAACAATGCCGTGCAAGCTAATTAGCCTAGCTAGCCTGTTGTTTATAAGTGGTGTATTCCATGACAATGTGCTAAATATTACACTAAAATACTCTTCCGCCACAATATATTGAAACGACGTCCACTAGGGATGCACCGATATGAAAATTGGCCACCGATACCGATTGTTCAACTATACACTATCGGCCGATACCGTTACCGATACCGATATTTGTATATAAGTATTTGTAAAAAAAAAGAAAAAAAAAAAAAAAAAAAAATTTTTTTTATGAAACTACTGTATATTTGTATGTGTATGTTTGTATTTGTAGGCCTCTTTACTTACTTAAAAAAAGGAAACATCAAGAAATATGTTTATGGTATCACTATCTCTCTCCCAGTATCGTCTGGCGGCCTGCAGAGGGATACTATTTTCTCAACCAGAGCTTTCAACCAATGCAATGGAACCATTCTGGCGGCCTGCAGCGGGATACTATTCTCTCAACCAGAGCTTTCAACCAATGCAATGGAACCATTTTGATTGACAGTCGATTCGGCCAATTACGCCACACCGCTAGCACCCACCTCCTGCTGTTCTTACCACCAATCGGCAAGCGTTTATTCATTTTCTACTTCGGGGGCATGCCGCCATTGATCTGCTTGCGAGAACTCAGAATGCGAGTCAAACTCAGAACCACAACAAGCTAATACGTTAGCTGCCCGGCAGTGCCCGCCGACCAGCGCGCTCCACAGGATGGCCAAACGAGACGCAATGATTTTACTGCAACAAATGTTATAATAAAACAAAGCCTTTCTATACATTTGTCTGGTTGAAAACTTTATTAACAGATTGCAGAATAGTAGTTTGGTACGGAATGAGCAACGGAGCTATGAACGGAATAATGCCTTGCTTACTTGCTGTGTTCGGGTAAATAATATGCTGATGTTATATTGAACGTGTAACACTAACTATATAACGTTATTAACTAACTAGCTACCGTACCGGGAGCTCACGTTGATGCCTGGATGGTGCTAACTAACTAGCTACCGTACCGGGAGCTCACGTTGATGCCTGGATGGTGCTAACTAACTAGCTACCGTACCGGGAGCTCACGTTGATGCCTGGATGGTGCTAACTAACTAGCTACCGTACCGGGAGCTCACGTTGATGCCTGGATGGTGCTAACTAACTAGCTACCGTACCGGGAGCTCACATTGATGCCTGGATGGTGCTAACTAACTAGCTACCGTACCGGGAGCTCACGTTGATGCCTGGATGGTGCTAACTAACTAGCTACCGTACCGGGAGCTCACGTTGATGCCTGGATGGTGCTAACTAACTAGCTACCGTACCGGGAGCTCACATTGATGCCTGGATGGTGCTAACTAACTAGTAGTGGGTAGTTGGGTACGGAATGAGCAACGGAATGGAACTGAGCTATGAACGGACTCGGAGTAATGCCTTGCTGCTATGGGTAATAATAATATGCTGATGTTATTGTCCATGTAACACTAACTATATAACGTCAATGCCACAAAACGAATGCCTTGTTAATCATAAGTAGTAACTGTGATGCAGTAGCTTGTGTGTGTGTGTGGGGGACGGCGGGCTTGTGCAGGTAGGTCGCGAGTGAATTTTTTTTTTTTGCCTTTTGACGCTACACAAATTGATGCTTATTTATCGGCGACTGCTATCGGCACATTTGAGCTTATCGGCCGATAGCGATACCCGACCGATATATCGGTGCACCCCTAACGTCCACTGTATACCCCACACTACTTAAACGTGGCCTCAGAATTCAAAACACACACATACTCGGCACGTAAATATATAAAACAACGCCGTGCAAGCTAATTAGCCTAGCAAGCCTTGTTGTTGAGCGAGTCCTAGTACCTCTGGGTCTCCTTCCGGATCTCGTTCGCTCTCGGCCATCTCCTTCACTGATTGGTTGTTAGCTGTTGTGCGTATGCACGTCACGTCATCACGTAACGTTGGTTGTTGTTAGTGGGTGTGCTGAGCCGAGGCTGAACGGAGCCAAGCTTGGAAATCGATATATCGAAACTTTGCGACCACGTTCCATGTTTATTTCGAGGAAATAATTTATCGCGATAGTTATCGTTATCGTTTTATCGCCCAGCCCTAAGCGATCCTGTCCCCGACATTACCGAGCGTTACACATGAACGGGCAGGCGGCGTTAGTGTTCCATGCCACCGTTGTAAGCGCCTGCCTCGCCTCGAGTATATAAACCCCGCCCACACGGCTCAGATCGGCTCAGAAAACACACCAGACCGTTTAGAATGGAGTGCAATAGCTCCGCAAGGCAGTAGAGGGCGGTGTTGACCGTCTGCCAGCTCAGACACATTCACCAGGGTCTGCAGAGGCTGCAGCCATGAATTATGAATAGATATAGCGAATAAAAGAAATTACAATCATAAAAACGAGTTGTTGGCGTTATTCGATTGGCGGGCAATAACGAGTTAACTCATTCTAGGCGCAGAATGTGTTAAAGATTGATTGAAAATTGTATTAACAGATTGCAGAATGGGTACAATACAGCAGTGGCGGCTCCTGGATTATTCTCCAGATGGGGCGCTAGGGGGTGCTATACCAAACATGTACCACGCATTGGCCAAATAAAGTACAGTCTAATTCACAACTTGAAACAATATATAAATAGAAACGTAACGTTAGAAACAAACTCGCTCCGTCTCCAAACACACGCATAGGCAGAGAGAGAGAGAGAGAGAGAGAGAGAGAGAGAGCGAGAGAGGGAGAGAGAGGGAGAGAGCGAGAGAGAGGGAGAGAGAGAGGGAGAGAGAGGGAGAGAGAGAGAGAGAGAGAGAGCGAGAGAGAGAGAGGGAGAGAGAGAGAGAGAGAGAGAGCGAGAGAGAGAGAGAGAGAGAGAGAGAGAGCGATATTGTAAATCTACCTTGTTGTTGTTGTTGTTAAGTTGACAGCAGAGCAGGCAGAAGGGCTTGATAACGTATATCCACTCCATTGTCCATTGTGCATGTCCCTCCACACTGCATCCATATATAGCTTATAGCCAACAAGTACTGTGTGAGATAACAACAAATAGCTGCATCTCACAACAAAACAGCATAAACTCACTTTGTTTAATTGAAACGTGGTGGGCTTGATAAAGTGTATAATCCGCTGTTGATGATGTATATCCAGACCACTGTCCACTGTCCAGACTGCATCCGCCATATAGCTTGTTAGCTGTTAGCACCACAACAAGACAGTACTTGATTTCTTTGTCCATTTCCGTGTCGAACAGACTGCAAACTAGCTGGCGTTCTATCGCCATGCTCTAAGACAAACTCTAACCTTAACCAACTTTGAAAGAGTGCCTAAGCTTAACCGTCGAAAGAACTTGCAGTCACGCTCTAAGACAAATAGCTGCCTGCATCTCAGTCACAACAACACAACTATCTCCCGAATAAGCTAGAATTGGAACATAGAAAGTGGATTCGGCCAATCAGAGATCGTCTCCGCGAAATGCTGCTACGGAAAAAAAAACTGACCTCGGCCAATCAGAGAGCGTCTCCGCGAAATGCGGCTACAGAAATTCTTGACGCTGCTGCCTAGACCGCTTCAAATGGCGCCCGGATTTCAACATAATAGTCATATTTCAACGCACAACGCGTTACGCACTGATTGGCTGCGACGGATACAGCGATCAAACAGTGACGCGCACTCAGAGCGCTATTGCGTCTAGCCCGGGCCGAGAAATAAAAAAAAAAAAAAAAAAAAGAAAAAAAATTAGTCACTTCCTGTTCAGGAAAACGAGTATTTTTTATTTTATATATTAACGTTATATTGTGCATTGGAAACACAAACATACTTAAAATGAGTAAATATTATTCATTTTAAACATGTTTATATTATTTATAGGGCTATAAAACAAAAAACAAAAAAAAAATGTTCTTGTTCTTCTCTCATATAACCAGGGGCCTGAGGGGGGGCGGCGCCCGAGCGCCCCTAGTGGCGAGCCGCCACTGCAATACAGTACGGCTCAATACACACAATTGTTAAGGGGATGCAGACCAGAGAAAGACTTCCGTCTTGTTTACATCAAGGTCCCCCATTTTCAATTCATCATGACATTTATGACATACATGACATACAGATATACAGTATTGTTACATCCAGACATTTATGACATACAAGATATACAAATATACAGTACTGTTTAAGAGACAGATCATAAAAGAAAATATATACATTCGAGGGGGAAGAAACTGTACATTGGGTGGGGGGGGGTTGGACATTTACCGGGGCCAGTTTAGAATTGCAGCCATTATTTTATGGCTGTGGGTAGGGCGTTCCACATAGACCGTATTGTGTACGGTTGTATTGTGGGTTAAGGGTAGCCAGCTAGCTGGCTGGCAGTTCGTAGTGCAGTAGCTGGCTAGCTGGCTGGCTAACGTTGGCCAATATACTGTAGCTGTAACTGAACGTCAATGATTCTAGCCTTATGTGATCTTATCACGCCTCACTGCTGACATCGACACATATCACAACCTCTTGTTAACATTCTCCAAAACCATTACTGTAACTGAGGGGTACAATTCCCTGACTGTATTGATAAGTATGGTATCATTAAACCACTACCGCTTTATGTACTTTAACTACTGGCCATACAGTACACGATATCTACACTTTCCACAATGAAATCGGTTCCAGTCAAAGGTAATAATCAAATATTTAATGGAGCAAAAGGTACATAGAATATTTATCTTACATTTATCATTTGAATGCACTTGTAAGGCAAATGAGTACTCGTAGGCAAATCAACACTGAATGTCCAATCTCTGGTTATGCAGGAAGCAAGTATACAACCTGGCTCTTAGGGAATTATATCTATGGTACACTTAATGATATAGCGGGATATTCTGGAGGGGGTCCTCCCGGTTGTAAGCCGGTAGGGGGGGTAGGAGAGCCGTCGGTAGTAGACCGTCTGGTCAACGATATCTATGGAGACTTCAAGTACAGAAGACAGTGCAATAGACTCTTGATCCGCAGATGAATACACCTTGGTTCTCTTGTAGGCTGTAGCTCCACAATGAAGAAGAAGCTAGGCGACCTCAGTCTCTCTGAGCGCCGACTCAACTTGACTCCTCTCGGGGGTAAATCCAACACTCACAGGCGTCGGCGATTATCCGCTCCACAAATCACAGTACCAAAGCAAATATATATTCCAGCCGCATAGGGCTCAGCAGTCGTCGGGTAGGTAATCCAGTGTACATGTCCTCGCCTAGATCTCCTCGGATGAAAGCGCCACGTGGTCGGCCCAACCTGGATAAGACTCTAGATAACACGAGGAAGCGTTGGAGATGCTGGTCACTTTAGAACTCTAACCGCACGATGCACCATACACGATAGACTATTATTACTTGATAGAAATACGTCGCACTCGACGGTACAGTGCCAAACTCTGACAATTCAGTTATTAATTCGCACAAGGTCTCAATGCTATTCTAAGGCCAAACAGGCCATACTTCACCGCACGTCGTATCGTGGGTGAGGCTTCACGTTCTGTTACTAAGTTGGGAAGAAGGGTAAGGGACTTCTACATTTACTTGCGCCATATTTATATGCACGGTGAACAAATAGTGCCACTCTCATTTCGGTAGCCGTATCCCTGAGCGGAGCCGGGGCTAGTATGGACCAGGCCATGTGAGCGGCGCGGCGCGCGAGCGGCGCGGGGCGCGGAGCGGGCCGTTTTGACGTGAGCGAGGAGTGGGTTTTAAAATGGGTCGGCGCGACGACCGGAGCGAGAGTTCTCCTCCGCTCCAAGCCGCTCAGGTCCGCTCCTCAGTGTGCACGGCACTGGTCTGGGAGGCGTCTACCAGACCAGACCAGATGGCACCGGTCCACAATGCACCTGTCCTCAGTGTCCGTCCTGTAAACAGAACTGCATGTGCTTACAAGAAATCCCACAACGTGAAAGCATGGCCGTGTTTGCTAAATATTTTTAAAAAGTAACAGATAATAAGTTCAAATGTATCGTGAAAACAACTAACGATGATGGTGAGGAGACAGAATGTGCAGACTATATTACCGTCGGAAGAGATTCTTCTTGGAATCTAAAGAGACACATTGGGAGGAAGCATGACCACATATTTCGCGAACATAATGAGAAGAAATCCAAAGGTTTGTTACTTGTCATTATTAGCCATTTTGAAATTGGTAGCCTTATTACAGCTTAATGTATTGTAGACCTAATATAAAGCATGCATTTATTATTTGTTTTAGATGCCCAGACGCAACAGCAACAAAAAGAGAAACAGCGTGACTCGCTGCACAATTTCCTCACTGGAAAAAAGGCACCTAACGTGACACGTGAAAGAAAAAGGGAGCTGGATGAAGCGTTTTTTAAAATGATATCCATGGATTACGACCCCTTAAGTAAAGGAGAACGTGAAGGTATGAGACATTTTGCCGGCATGGCCCAACCAGGTTACACCCCGCCCTGCTACAATACTGTCCGGGACACACTTATGCCACATGCCATACAAGAGATGGAAGTCAAACTACGAGAGCTCATAGGAATGGGTGAAGGGTTCGTTCTTGCATCTGATATTTGGACAAGTAGAAGAGGCCACAGTTTCCTTGCTATTGTGGCAAGTTTTATCGACGGGACGTTCAAGGGCCACACGGTTCTGTTAGGCTGTGAGCACATAACAGGGTCTCACACTGCAGATCGCATATATCAAAAGTATGAAAGTGTGCTGAAAAATTGGAACATTCATCAACGCGTGATTCGTGTGGTGACAGACAGTGCCAGCAACATGGTCAAGGCATTTAACATCCTGCCTGACGCTGAAGGAGAAGAGGAGAAAGATGATGATGATGAAGTGGCACTGGTGGTGGAGGAAGGGGAGGAAATAGCGGAGGAGGAACCTGCGCTCTCGCAAAACCAAGTGGACGTGGTCACTAATACTGTAGAGGCTATGGTAAACCAGTACTTCACCGTATCAAGTTTACACCTGCGATGCCCAATTCATCTGCTTCAGTTAGCTATCAAAGACGCAGTTAACGAGCATGATGATATCAATCGCCTGCTAGTTAAAGTGGGAAAGCTAGTGAAAAGTGTGCGTAAGAGTTGTCTGAACACGGAGGAAACTGACTCTCTGGGTGTACGACCCACCACTGCTTGCCCGACGCGATGGAGCAGCCAGCTGCGCATGGTGGAGTCTGTCCTAAAGCTATTCAAAAAAGATGCATTGTGGCAAACTTAAAACCACTGCCGCTATTCTCACACTTAATGACGTGCGTCGGCTCAATCACCTTGTTGAAGTATTGTCACCGCTGGCTGACCTCACAGACAACATGCAACGGGAGCTTGGGAATTTGGGCATGATTCTCCCGGCTGTAGGCGAGCTCAAATCCCTGCTCGTCAACAACAACGCTGCCCTTCCATTAGGAATAGCTTCTTTCGCGGAAACACTGTCCAATAACGTGTCCACTCGCTTCAGAATGTACTATGATGATAAACACCTCCTCTTCGCGTCGCTGTTAGATCCTCGTTTCAAAACAGAGTGGATAATCCGTGATGAGTTGGTTTGTAATAAACTTGGAGAAATACGCGACCTCCTCGTCAAAGAAATAGAGGAGATGACCGCAGCAGTCGCTAGTGCTGGAGAGGCAGCAGGTCAACCCGAGTCCGACGGCGGAGAGTCTGACGCGCCCGAAGAAATCAAGAGGCCTCGTATATTTGGATCATACTTCTCAGAGAATCAGCCCACGGGAGGAGGCAATGCGAAAACTGAAGTTGAAACCTACCTCTCGTCCCCAAGATCAAACCCTGACGATGTCAAAGATGTCATTGCATTTTGGAAACAAAATTCCAAGTCCCTTCCACGCCTGAGTAAAGTTGCCCGCAAAGTGTTCAGTATTCCCAGTGACTCTGCGAGCGCAGAGAGGGTGTTTTCCGCTGCTGGTTTGATGTCAAGAAATCACTGCATGAGTTTGAAGCCTCAGACATTGGCTAAACTCGTGTTCTTGAAAGTGAACTCAAAGATAATGTAGCTGCCGTGGCACTGCATGGCAGATATAGGCACATGAGCATTGTTTTATTTTGTTTAAAATGCACAAAGTGACAAAAACGAATAGCCTATAATATCCTACTTTATTGCAAAATGCAATAGGCCTGCCTAAAGTTAATGGCCATTATTTTTTATTTTATACATAAGAATGTAGCACTCTGTTTTAGATTTTATACATTTATATAAATGTAGCATATCCAACAGCACTTTTATATTGGTTGATTGTATTCAAGTTTTTCAAAGGCTATAGGGAACTTGCACATTTTCGTTTGTGTTTTACTGTGAGACACTTTGTAGACAGTTATGTCGAGTAAGTTATATTTTTATTTTCATAGGCATATTAGCTATGTGATTTCCTGAGTTCGTTTGATAACAAGCCTGTTGCATTAATTGTCTTCAGTGGCTAAGCCAAGGCCTTAGGCCTATTACGGCCTCCTCTGAGGCTCATGTCATATGCGTAATTTTGTATCCGTCTTATGCTGCCCTGGCTGTCACTGTCAGTGATTATGTTCTACCTCAGATTGATTGGTTGATATTAACAGTATTTATTAACAGTATGCAAAAAGGTATAGGCCTACAGTGTAATTCAATTAGCTACGTCGGATAATACAAGGTACTGTATATGCCGAGGGCTGTGCATAATTCGTTTTTTCCGTCACTGCGTTGAATGTCTTGGTGGTGCCCTGCCCATGGTGCAGTGGTAAATAAAAAAAAATACCATATTCGGTTGATACATTTAAACTGGGTCTGTCTGTTTTCATTATTCTATGATATTTTAAATAACGAAATCAAGAATTTACGCATGCTCGAAACGAAGGCCTTCAGGAAATCCGATGTGTTTAATTAGCCAATTTCAGGAAAACAGCACTTTCTTTTATTTCCCCCGCTGTAATTTTTTTTCTGCTGAGCGGGGTGGAGCGAGGAGCGCTTGATGCCAAAATGAAGTTGAGCGCTGGCGGCGCGCTGAGCGGTGTGGCGGCGGGATCAACATGAGCAATTAGCGGAGCGGACCAAGCTTTAAAGAGCGAAGAGCGGATTTCTCACCCGCGCCGATCCGCTCACATGCCCTGGTACGGACATGTCTCGTCGGTACCTTTGAACTTGACGCCAGGGGCTGGTCCCCTGGCGCCTGGTCCTTTGTCCAATAAGAGAATGAACTATTATGGGCTATAGTAGGCTAAAGGGATATTCCGTGCATATGTACAAGGAATATACAAGGGATATCAAACGACATACAAATACTATTCAATATATATCCATAAATAAATATATATATTCGGTTTAATCTGATCCTTCGTAACAGCCGCCCCCTAATTAGTCCCACCTAATTAGCTAAGCAGAGACAGATTAACCGCACTGTCCACTACTCAATGTCCGCTGTGAGGGTCAGTCAGTTCACAAAGTCATGGGGTCATGGTCGTCATTGATAGTATCGGGGAGCCTTGGCAGTTCTATTAGCCTCGCCACGGGTCGGGTGTAGGTCCGCCCTTGGACGAGCACTTCAGCTGCTCGGACCTTTCCATCGGCACCGGTGATCACTTTGCTTACGCGGCCAGCCGGCCACATAGCTCGGGGTAGTGACTGGTCGATAATCATGACGACTGTTCCTTCTGTCAAATTGTCTCTCTCTTTCACCCATTTCTGGCGGGTCTGTAGAGACGGTAGGTAGTGGAGTAGGAAGCTGTTCCAAAACTTGTCAGCCAATACTTGACTGTACCTCCACATTCTTCGGCCGTTCGCTTCTTCAGGCCTGTACATTGTCTGGGGTAGCGCGGGGTCCAGCCGCTCCATCAAGAGTGTGTTGGGGGTGACTG
The DNA here is from genome assembly GCF_963971535.1 of Notolepis coatsorum. Classification (NCBI taxonomy): domain Eukaryota; kingdom Metazoa; phylum Chordata; class Actinopteri; order Aulopiformes; family Paralepididae; genus Notolepis; species Notolepis coatsorum. Next base: position 120,042,507 of record NC_140175.1, read on the forward strand.
GGTCGACATCTGCTACATCACTTGAGACGTAACCGAGGGGCTTTGAGTTCAATACTCCCTCGATCTCCGTGAGGACTGTCATTAAGACTTCTTCCGCCACGGTCTGGGCCCCAAGCACGGCGTACAGGGCTGTCTTTATAGAACGTACTTCTCGTTCCCAAGTTCCACCGAAGTGAGGTGCGTTCGGGGGATTAAACTGGAAGTCAATCTGGGATGGAGCGAGGTGGGTCTTAAGTTCTGGGCCCATAGCTTGGAAGCTCTCTCTCAGCTCTCTTTCTCCGCCTTTAAAGTTTGTCCCGTGATCAGACAATAATGTAGACGGTTTTCCTTTCCGTGATGTGAATCTTCGGAAGGCCATAAGGAATGAGTCTGTGCTCATGGTTGGAAGGAGTTCGATATGTATCGCTCTGGTGGTCATGCATTTGAATACAATACCCCACCGCTTCTCGGTTCCTCTTCCTTTCTTTATATACAGCGGGCCGAAACAGTCCATACCGGTGGAGTGAAAAGGCTTGTCGCCGAGTCGGAGGCGACAGGGAGGTAGGTCAGCCATCCGGGGTATACTGGGCTGGGCTCGCCACTTACGACAGTCTAGACAGGTTCGCTGGAAGCGCTGCACTGCTTCTCTCCCTTGCAGTATCCAATAACGACGTCTGATCTCCGCGAAGACTCTCTCTGCCCCTGCGTGGTGCACATCCTCGTCGTATTTCTTTATGATCAGCTCTGTGACCTTGTGTCGGCTGTTCAAGACTATCGGGTACTTGACGTCATCCGGTAAGTCTGGGGCTCTCCGCAGATGACCACCCACTCTGATGAGACTATGGGCGTCGCTCTCGGGGGCTAGGTGGAGCAGTCTGCTGTCTGATGGGACGGGCTTTGCTCCCTGTAGACAGTCTAGCTCATCGGGGAACGAGTCTCTCTGGGCTCGTTGTAGTAGAAGAAGTTCTGCTTCTTCGTAGTCAGCTGCTGAAATGTCAGTCGTGGGCTGAACCTCTGGGTGGTGCCACAGAAATGTCTTTAGCTGCGCACTCTGTAGGGTGAGGCAATCGTCTATGTCGGGGTCTGTGGAGACGAGTGTGTTCAATCCACAGAACATAGGTTTCTTGTTTTCGGCCTCCTCTTTACTCGCCTCCCGTGGGGTGGGTGTAGGCCACTCTTCTTCGGGGAGCTTGAGAAACTCTGGTCCGTCACTGTAGAGGTTGTGACGGGTGAGGTCATCCAGGGACATTCCCCGGGTGATGACGTCAGCTGGGTTGTGTTTGGTGTCCACATACCTCCAGCTCGCTACTTCTGTTAACTCTTGAATCTCGGTGACTGACTCCCACGAAGACCTTGTATCTGCACGAATCAGACCGGATCCATGTGAGTACTGTCGTGGAGTCTGACCACAAGATTGTTCTTTGCACCGGGATGGTGAGTTCACGTTGGATTAACGTGGCGAGCTGCGCTCCTGCTAGGGCTGCGCAGAGCTCTAGACGCGGGATAGATTGTTGCTTTCGTGGGGCTATTCTTGAGTGAGCCAGGATGAAAGCAGTATGTATTTCTCCTCCCTCCTCTCGGGCACGCAAGTAGGCCACCGAACCGTAGGCTACTTCGGAGGCGTCGCTGAATACGTGCAGGTCCATCTTGCATGTCTCTGGCCTCACTGTGGGTGGGAAGTAGCTGCGGCGTATGTTAACACCTGGGAGTGAGCGGAGTTCCGTCTCCCACTCTCTCCATGTGGATGCAAGGTGTTCGGGTATGGGATCGTCCCAGCCCTGGTCCTTGTCCCATAGCGCTCTTACAATCATCTTTGCCCTGGTGGTGTAAGGTAGAATACATCCCAACGGGTCATATTGTCTGGCGAGTGTTCTGTATACACTCCGTCTGGTGGTCGGTATTGCCGTCGAACTTCCCTGCTCCTTGGTCAGGGGTTTGTGTCTATAATGGAGCGAGTCTGTTTTGAAGCGCCAGACTAGTCCTAGTGTCATTTCTTGGGCTTCTCCTGGGATGGTCGCCATCCAGGTCTCGCTGCTCGCTGCCTTGTCCTCGGGGGAGAGGCTGCGCAATACTTGCGGGTCGCTGCTGGCCCACTGCCTGAGATCAAAGCCGCCTTTGATCAGGGAGGCGCGGAGCTTGAGTAGAAGAGCCTCGGCTTCTTCTGGCGTCGAGACGCTTTGTAAACAGTTGTCCACGTAGAAACTATTTGTCACACTTTGTCGGACCTCTTCATCTGCTGCTGGGTCCTCTGCGACGTGTTTTTGTAGTGCAAACGTAGCACAGCATGGGCTGCATGTGGTTCCGAAAGGGAGGACTTCCCATTGATAGATGGCTGGGTGCTCATCTCCGATCCTCTCTCTCCATAGGAACCGCAGCAGGGGCTTGTCCTCCTCCACTAGTCTCACCTGCAGGAACATCCCTTTGATGTCGCCGCTGATAGCCACCTTGTCCTGGCGGAAGCGTAGTAGCACGCCTAGTAGAGAGGGGCCGAGTGTTGGGCCGGGCAAGAGCTCTTTATTCAGATTTTGTGATCCGATCTGGTAGCTGCAGTTAAACACAATACGATCCTTGCCGTTGTGGTGGACCTTGTGGTGCGGCACGTACCATGATTCGGTCGTCTGATCGGCCTCTTTAATGTCAATTTTCTTTATGTGTCCCGCTGTGATTAGCTTGTTAATCTCAGCGCGGTACACAGTCTCTTGAGCGGGGTCTTTGGCTAGGCGCCGCTCTGTGTTCAATAGATACCGCTCCGTCGCTTCTTTTGTGGCGTGAAAGGTGGGCATTCCCTCTCGCCTCAGGAGTGGAGTTGCGTATCTCATCACTCCGTTGACTGTGACTCTCTTTGTCCCTTGCTCGAGGAGGGCTATAGCGTAAATATCTTCCTTAGAACGAATGTCTTTCTTTTCGTTCTTAAAGGGCATTGTCTCTAGTGTCCATAACCTCTCGACATGCTGCAGGAGAGTGGTGTCTTCTTCTGTCACTCTGGAGTGGAGGCAGCTAGTGGCTGCTGTTCGGTTAAGAGACTTGGCGAGGGGGCCTTGTAATGTCCATCCTAGGCGGGTCTCGACTGCTGTATGGACCCGGTCTATCGGGACTATGAGGTCTGCATGGTCGGAGCCTATCAGCAGGGTCGGGGTGGCACCGTCTATGAGCGGGATAGGTAGTTGACGCAGGTGCACATATTTATCCATCAGCTTGGCGATGGGGTAGGTGTACTGCGATAGTCCTATTTCTTGGCTGGTGAAAGCATTAGTAATCCTATACCGTCTCTCTGGCTGCCCGCTTGCTGCGATAGTGAAGGAGACATTCTCGCCCTTTATCGTCTTTAGATCTCTTCTTATTGTCCGAATCGTCATCTGGTTTTCGCTCCCCCGCAGCCCCAGCTGGGCCGCAGCGGACGCGAGGAGAAGGGTCTTCTCTGACCCGTCATCAAGGACGGCGTAAGTGTCCATGACCTTATCTTGGTAACTCAGTGTTACGCGGACCACCTTTAAGAGCACCTGGGCGCCCCCGCTGCTAGCGGGGTCAATGTACATAACACTTGCCTTTGTGCTGCTGGATGGTGCAGGCTTTCTTCTGTTACTGTCGTGTAGGACATCTAGGTGGGCTCCGTCACACCGACTACACCTCTTCTTTAGGCGGCACTCGGCTGCCATGTGACTGCGCGCACATCGGTAACAGCGCCTGTTGGACTTTATCCAGTGACTCACTTCTTCAGCGGTCATCTTCTTGAACAGGTCACATTGTGACAACCAGTGTTCCTTTTCGCAGTACGGGCACACCATCTTCCACTTCTCTTTTATCGAGGGGGTACTGTGGTTCTTGATGCTCGGTACTGATTCTGATTGGTGCATGACAGTCACCAATCTTCGGCCATCGTTTGCTCTCCTAGGTCCCTCTCTGGAGCTTGGTGTGCTCCGCACGAACGTATCCAACCGTAGGCTGCTGACTTCTCTCGCCAGGAAGTCGGCTAGGTCTAGGAGGGATGGCTCGGGACCGTTAGGATCACGGTGGTCTCTTTGCCGCCTGAAGCGCTCCTGTCGGGCGGGCGGCAGCTTCTCTAAAATCCTCTCGACATTCGAGTTTGCGTATAGTTCGTGCATACCCTTTTCTCGTTGCGCCCCCAGCATCCCTACCAGGGATTGTACTTTGATAGACAGGTCGTCTAGTGAGTGATTGTCTGTTGCTGGGGGTAGGCGGTCAATATGCCTTATCTCTTGTATTACGTAATCTCATATACGTCCATATCTTTGGTCTAGTGCTGCTAGAGCTGCGGTGTATGGGGTCGTAGAGGTGGCATAAGCTAGCGCTATGTTGTGCGCTCTGGGCACTTTCAGGTGCTTCAATAGGATAGCATACTTGTGGCGTTCATCAGCTACATCCACCATCATTGTCTCTAAGCACATCCGTAGCTCCGTGTACTGTGCTCGGTTCTCATGGGTGAAGTCTGGAAACGTCGGTGTGCCAATGTATGACGCCGTGGATGGCTGGCACATCGGTGAGCGTTGGAAGAGAGGCCTCCTAGGCGAGTCTCCTCTTACGCCTCTCGGTGGGCTGGTACCGGCAGGGTACCATGGCCCACTGGTCCAGGTGCTATTCCTCGGGACTGGTCGTGCGTCATGCTCACCCGTGAATAGAGTCGGGGGTCTGTAGCGCAGAGCCGCGGGGGTATAGCCTGGGCTGTACTGGACCTCCTGGTCCTGTGGAGTACTGTGCTGCTGTCGGGCTTGATTCTCCTCCTCTCCCTCTTCTTCCTCTGTCAGGTCATCTAGATCCTGTAGTCGTCTATTTATCCTCTCCGCGGTGTACGCCGTTCCTTCCTTGTAGCTGGGTCTCACTGGGACCGGTCGGGGAAGGGGTTCGGAGGGGGGTATAGGCTCTCTCTGGTGGTCGAGTTCAGGGTCGCTTGATCGGTTAGGGGAGGGTGCCCTTGACCCGTGTCTTGACGAGGCCCTGGAACCCCTTGTGGAGGGAGGGGGTGTTGCCCTGGCGATCAGCTGCTCCATTAGCTGCGCTTGTAGTCTGTCGCGCTCGGCTTCGCGCTTGGTGAGATCTGCTTCTCTTTGGGCACCGGCAGCGGCACGCTGGGTGTCGGCCCGGTCTCTTGCCATATTCTCTTCCGTCTGAAGGCGTCTCATCTCCAGACGTATACGCTCTTCGTCGCTCCGTTGCTGCGCTTGAATGCGTTCTCTTTCCATGGAAGAATGTTCGCGCTCACTAAGCGTCTGTGCTTGGAGCCGATCGCGCTCTGTGGAGGCTGCTAGGCTGGCGAGGAGCACCTGTGCCAGCATCTTGTCCGCCTCGCTGGGGGAAGATGCTGGTTGAGGTGATCCGCTCCTGGCAGTACTCGTTGGGGATGCGTTCTCCTGCGGGGAGTCCTGGAGCTCTATCTCCTCGGCGCTCTCCTCATCTTGTTCCGTGCAGAGTTCCATCTCTGGAGGGTTGTCTTCCTCCCGGAGCTCTCCGGGGACTACTTCTTCGGTCTTGGCGGGGGGTAAAGTCGTGTCAGTTCCCTCCTGGTCTCCACCGTGAGCTTGGTCAGTTACATTAGAACCCACTAGGGCCTCTGTGGTCGGGGTATCCTGGTTGATAGGGTCGGACATAATTTTACTTTCTACCTTTACCGCGTTTACCGTTTGTAGAAGGCTAGGTAGTATACTGGCAGCGTAATCCTCTAAGTACTGAGGTGGCTGCCGTCTACGCTGCGGGCGTTCTACTTTAGGAGGACCGTTTCGTGGAGTGTTCATCATAGGCCATTTCAATATTAATACCACTATATTAATATTACACTAATTACCATCCGGCTCGAAGGACCAATTGTAACTGAGGGGTACAATTCCCTGACTGTATTGATAAGTATGGTATCATTAAACCACTACCGCTTTATGTACTTTAACTACTGGCCATACAGTACACGATATCTAAATATGATGAACACTTTCCACAATGAAATCGGTTCCAGTCAAAGGTAATAATCAAATATTTAATGGAGCAAAAGGTACATAGAATATTTATCTTACATTTATCATTTGAATGCACTTGTAAGGCAAATGAGTACTCGTAGGCAAATCAACACTGAATGTCCAATCTCTGGTTACGCAGGAAGCAAGTATACAACCTGGCTCTTAGGGAATTATATCTATGGTACACTTAATGATATAGCGGGATATTCTGGAGGGGGTCCTCCCGGTTGTAAGCCGGTAGGGGGGGTAGGAGAGCCGTCGGTAGTAGACCGTCTGGTCAACGATATCTATGGAGACTTCAAGTACAGAAGACAGTGCAATAGACTCTTGATCCGCAGATGAATACACCTTGGTTCTCTTGTAGGCTGTAGCTCCACAATGAAGAAGAAGCTAGGCGACCTCAGTCTCTCTGAGCGCCGACTCAACTTGACTCCTCTCGGGGGTAAATCCAACACTCACAGGCGTCGGCGATTATCCGCTCCACAAATCACAGTACCAAAGCAAATATATATTCCAGCCGCATAGGGCTCAGCAGTCGTCGGGTAGGTAATCCAGTGTACATGTCCCTCGGTCCTCGCCTAGATCTCCTCGGATGAAAGCGCCATGCGGTCGGCCCAACCTGGATAAGACTCTAGATAACACGAGGAAGCGTTGGAGATGCTGGTCACTTTAGAACTCTAACCGCACGATGCACCATACACGATAGACTATTATTACTTGATAGAAATACGTCGCACTCTACGGTACAGTGCCAAACTCTGACAATTCAGTTATTAATTCGCACGAGGTCTCAATGCTATTCTAAGGCCAAACAGGCCATACTTCACCGCACGTCGTATCGTGGGTGAGGCTTCACGTTCTGTTACTAAGTTGGGAAGAAGGGTAAGGGACTTCTACATTTACTTGCGCCATATTTATATGCACGGTGAACAAATAGTGCCACTCTCATTTCGGTAGCCGTATCCCTGAGCGGAGCCGGGGCTAGTACGGACATGTCTCGTCGGTACCTTTGAACTTGACGCCAGGGGCTGGTCCCCTGGCGCCTGGTCCTTTGTCCAATAAGAGAATGAACTATTATGGGCTATAGTAGGCTAAAGGGATATTCCGTGCATATGTACAAGGAATATACAAGGGATATCAAACGACATACAAATACTATTCAATATATATCCATAAATAAATATATATATTCGGTTTAATCTGATCCTTCGTAACAATTACTAATGCCAAAGCTTCTTTCTTTCACCATAGGATCGAGGCCTCTGCCAAGAATCTTCGCAAACTGCATGCTACCATGTCCTCCCTCCTCACTCCCCCCCCACCCCCTCCTCCCTCATCTTTTTCTGCCGAAGACTTTGCGATCTTCTTTGAGGAAAAAGTGGAGAACATCCGCAGCTCCTTCTCCCAACCCCCACCCATTCCAAACGCTGAATCGAGAACCTCATCCTTCACTCTGTCATCTTTCTCTCCCATTACAGAAGCCGAGACCCTGACACTGGTAACGTCGAACCGTCCGACTACATGCCAGCTGGACCAGCTACCCTCCCCACTCCTCCAGACCATAGCACCGGACATCCTCCCATTCCTAACTGCAACCATCAACTCCTCACTCAACTCGGGGGTGGTCCCCACCTCCCTAAAACAAGCCAGAGTCACGCCCCTCATAAAAAAACCTGGCCACTCCACAGAAAAGGCCCTCATTGCGGTCACAGAGGCACTTCACTTAGCAAAAGCGAAAGGCCTCTCCTCTGTCCTGATTCTCCTAGATCTATCTGCAGCCTTCGACACAGTCAACCATCAGATCCTCCTCACGGCCCTCGCAGGAATGGGAGTGGCTGGATCTGCGCTGACATGGCTGACATCATACCTGAACGACCGCTCCTACCAAGTGTCATGGAGAGGGAGTCAGGGACTCTGTCGGCCACCCGCCCCCTCCGGACGGGTGTCCCCCAGGGCTCGGTCCTAGGACCCCTTCTCTTCTCCCTCTACACTAAATCACTGGGTAACATTATCACGTCTCATGGCTTCTCATATCATTGTTATGCCGATGATACTCAACTCTTCCTCTCCTTCCCTCCCTCAGATATCCACGTCTCTGAGCGGATCTCGGCCTGTCTGTCCGACATCTCCGCCTGGATGACGACCAACCACCTCAAACTGAACCTAAGCAAAACAGAATTGCTCCACCTGCCGGCCAAATCCTCCCCCCTGACCGACCTCTCCATCACAGTCGAGAATGCAGCTGTGACCGCGTCCCCGACCGCCAAGAACCTTGGTGTTGTCCTCGACGACCAGTTGAACTTCTCTGCTCACATCGCAGCGACAACCAGAACCTGCAGATTCCTCCTGAGCAACGTCAGAAGGATACGCCCCTTCCTGACAAAAGAAGCCACCCAACTCCTCATCCAATCAACAGTCATCTCCCGCCTCGACTACTGCAACGCACTGCTAGCTGGCCTCCCGGCCACTGCCACCAAGCCTCTTCAACTCATTCAAAACGCAGCGGCCCGCCTGATAAACCTACCGAAGTCGGCCCATGTCACCCCACTTCTTAGGGACCTGCACTGGCTCCCCATTGCTGCACGTATCCGCTTCAAGGCCCTCGACCTAGCATACCGTGCAGCAAAGGGAACCGCTCCCGCCTACCTCCGGTCAATGGTCTCTAACTACACACCCTCAAGACCCCTACGCTCTGCATCTTCTGGCCGCCTCAGACCTACTCCTATCCAAGCTCCCGGAGGGTCATCAAAGAGAAGCCGCCTATTCTCAGTCCTTGCCCCACAATGGTGGAATGAACTACCCATCCCAGTTAGGACAGCCGAATCCCGTCCAATCTTTCGCCGTCGACTAAAGACTCACTTCTTCAACCACTATCTGAAATGATAAAAAAAAAAAAAAAACCTGACTAACCTTACTGTCATGCACTTGTCCTAATAAACTAACCTACACTGTAACACGCAACACTTGATGAACATTGTTACTCAGCTGATAGAGTTGTACCCTTCTTGCCGTCTTGTCGTACAGAACTTGTAAGTCGCTTTGGATAAAAGCGTCAGCTAAATGACTAAATGTAAATGTAAATGTTATGAGTTTCAGTTCATAGGAAAATACTTTGACTATAATGGTCAGAGGTAAATACACTTAGATGCCGTTATGCTTAACACCCAGTAAGTACACTTTACTTAATTTCTAAGATTAGATTAGATAATTTAGTCCGGAGTCCGGACTTTGAGAATGCCTGTGTTAGACCTACAGTATAATACTGCCAGCTGCTATAACAAAACCAAAAACGATCGGTATCGGCAGTGTATCGATCGATATGGCTCATAGACGATTGGTGGCAAAAAACATGATCGGGGCATCCCTAATAGGGATGGGTACCATTCACATTTGAACCGATACGGTACCGGTGAATCGATACCGGTACTTCAGTCTCTAAAAATGTAATCTACCTACCTCAGTCGTGAAAAAAAAATCCAAACTTCAAATACCCTAACTACACTTTCGACCGTTTTCGGCTTGCCCCGACTGCTTTGTTGTTGAATCAAGTCAAATCCTAGGTAAGCGTATATTGTGCGTGTGAACGTTGACATGAAAAGAAAGAAAAGGTTAAAAAAAAAGAAAAAAAAGGGTTAAAAAAATGAATTTTATTTTATTTTTTACGGTATCTCACGTGAATCGATACTCGGTAGTACCGACGTGTTTCGGTAAGTACCGAATTCGGTACCCATCCCTAATCCCTACTATTTATATGAATGATATTGTCTCCGATATTGTCAGGATCATCTCTATGCGGATGACACTATCGTCTATTGTGTTGTTGACTCTGTACAACTACCCATTAAAAATGTACAACTGTAGTGGGCACTTACATGGACTGGACATAATCCACCTACACTGTCACTTTAAGGACACGGGGCATTGTGGGTAGCTAGAGCGGCCATATGAACTCTTGGCTTGGTTTGTTGTGGTATCCACGCTATGCGAATAAATGATGCACACTGATGTGTGGTCAAAGAAACTTCACTCTCTCTGGTCGTGATTTCCCATCCCCTACATTGGTGAACCTGACGTTCTTGGACGCTTTCAAGAACGATTGAACAATGGAACAGGCAGTCGCGCTGAAATTTATGGAAGCAGCAGTCGCGCTGAAATTGCCAGAGTTCTGGGAAACGCAAGCTACTGCATGGTTTGCGCAGGCGGAGGCGCAGTTTGCAATAAAGAAAATAACGGAGGATGATACCAAGTACTATCATGTTGTCGCTGTGCTGGGGACTAACACGGCAGCCAGAGTGGTGAGTCTACTCACAAACCCTCCGGCGCACGGCAAATATGGCACGCTGAAGGCACACTTGTTAAAGTGTTTTGAACTATCTGAGGTGGAACGAGCTAACCGGATGTTTTCATTCTTTCACTCTTCCTCTCACCATGGGGATTATACTGTCGCTGCTGCGGTGGCAGCCCCTTGCCAGCGAGGGAGAGACACTGGCTGGTGTTTCTTTCACACAAAGTATGGAGCCAGGGCTAACCAATGCCGTCCCCCATGTACTTACAAGGGGCCGGGAAACGCCCGGGCCGGCACTCAACAGTGGCCATGAGCGTTGGTGGGGCCGGCAGGCTACTGTTTATTCGGGACACCATCTCAGGCAGGCGTTTCATGTGCGACACAGGGGCACAGAGAAGCGTGCTGCCTGCGTCAAGGGTGGACACCCTGGCCGACGGACATGGGCTCCCTATGGAAGCTGCCAATGGTACTACAATCCGCACGTATGGCAGTAGGCTAGTGGAGCTGTGTTTTGGTGAGCAGCGGTTTAGCTGGGACTTCCATCACTGCTGATGTGTCTGTGCCCCTGCTGGGTGCTGATTTTCTGTGTGCTTATGGATTGTTGGTGGATGTCAGGAACAATCGCTTGATCGATGCCACCACCTTTTGTTCATTTGAATGTACTGTCGGGGCAGCGCCTCCTGTGGGTTTATCTAACATGTTGTCTGTTACAGATGAGTTTCGCCAGCTGCTAGCCGAGTTCCCTGTCTTTACCCAGCCCACTTTCTCGTCCTCCACCAGTAAGCACGGTGTGGAGCATCACATCGCTACGGCAGGTGCGCCAGTCTACTCCCGGGCTCGCCGCCTAGATCCTGCCAAGCTGGCCGTTGCCAAGGCAGAGTTTTCCAACACGGAGAACCTGGGTATTATCCGTCGTTCTGACAGCCCATGGGCCTCACCCCTTCACATTGTCCCCAAGGCTGCCAGCGGGTGGCGCCTGTGTGGCGATTACCGCCGCCTTAACGAGGTAACTACACCGGACCGATACCCAGTTTCACATATTCAGGATTTTTCCACCCACCTGGCCCGGAAACTCATATTTTCAAAAATAGATTTAGTTTGAGGTTACCACCAGGTGCCGGTCCACCCAGCGGACATCCCTAAGACGGCGGTGATTACTCCCTTTGGTTTATTTGAGTTCTTGCGCATGCCATTTGGGCTTAAAAAACGCAGCACAGACATTCCAGCGCTTGATGGACTCTGTGTTACGGGACCTGCCTTTTTTGTTAGTCTACTTAGATGACATCTTAGTCGCCAGTACCTCCAGGGCAGAACACTTGTCCCATCTCAGGACCCTTTTCCACCGACTCAGTCAGCATGGGCTCATAGTTAACCCAGCTAAATGCCAGTTTGGGCTGTCTGGGATCGATTTCCTCGGGCACCATGTCACCAAAGATGGGGCAGTTCCCCTCCCATCTAAGGTTGACGCCATAGCAGATTTTCCACTGCCACCCACCATCAAGGCTCTGCAAGAGTTCCTTGGCATGGTCAATTTTTACCATCGGTTTGTCCCCCGGGCTGCTCAGCTAATGCAACCTCTGTACGAGGCTCTCAGGGGTAAAATCGCCAAACATGTGGTGGACTGGACGGACGAGAGACGCAAGGAGTTTGTCGATACTAAAACCGCCCTGGCCAATGCAACTAGGCTGGCACACCCGCTTCCCAATGCCCCTGTTGCCATCACCACTGATGCTTCAGACTATGCTGTTGGAGCGGTATATGAACAGTGGGTGAGTGGGGCTTGGCAGCCACTGGCGTTTTTTAGCCGGCAGCTTCGACCTAATGAGTGCAAATATAGCACTTTTGATAGGGAGCTCCTCACCCTCTATCTGGCCTTGCAGCATTTCCGTTCCCTGCTGGAGGCTCGTTCGTTCACTGCGTTTGAAGACCACAAGCCACTCACTTTTGCTATGGCTAAAGTGACTGAGCCATGGTCTGCCTGTCAGCAGAGGCATCTGGCATATATCTCAGAGTTTACTACGGATATTCAGCACGTCGCAGGCAGGGACAATCTAGTGGCAGACTGTCTCTCTCGGGCCTTGGTCTGGGCCGTCCATGTTGGTTTAGACAATGCACGCATGGCCTCAGACCAGGTTTCCGACCTGGACGTTCAGGCCTACAGGACGGCCATCACAGCACTCAGGCTGGAGGATGTGGCATTTAATGAGGCTAACGGCACACTCCTGTGCGACGTTTCCACGGGACGGCCGCGACCGGTTGTGCCCAGCAGTTGGAGACGTCATGTTTTTGACATCATACATGGTCTCTCTCACCCCGGAAACAGGGCATCTCAAAAACAGGTGGCAGCCAAGTTCATTTGGCACGGGCTTAAAAAGGATGTGAGCGGGTGGGTTAAGACCTGTGTGATGTGCCAGCGCGCTAAGGTACACCGCCACATTAAAGCTCCTTTGGCCCAGTTCTCCGTGCCCGAAAGGAGGTTTGACCATGTGAATGTGGACCTGGTGGGTCCATTACCCCCATCGCATGGTTTCACATACCTCCTCACAATGGTGGACAGAACCACTCGGTGGCCAGAGGCCGTTCCGCTGTCATCCACAACGTCCACTGATGTGGCTCGGGCGTTTATATATACGTGGGTGGCCCGGTTCAGTGCTCCGTCTGACCTTTCGTCGGACCGCGGACCTCAGTTCACCTCTGAGCTTTGGTCCGAGATTGCCAGAAACTTAGGCGTGAGACTGCACCGCACTACCGCTTATCACCCACAGGCTAACGGTTTGTGTGAGCGGTTTCACCGGCCCATGAAGGCCTCTCTCTGAGCTACCCTTAGCAATGATAGTTGGGTCGACAGGCTCCCGTGGGTCATGTTGGGTCTCAGGACCGCCCCCAAGGAGGATCTCCAGTCATCGTCGGCTGAGCTGGTCTATGGCCAACCGCTGCGGGTCCCCGGGGAGTTTTTACCTGACACCACAGACCCCTGGTCTGCGACCCAGCAGCGCGTTTCACTCTTGGAGAACGCTAGGGCATTTGTGCCGGTCCCCACCTCGCAGCATGGTTTGCCACAGACTCGTGTTCCACCCGGCCTCCAGGCCACGGAATATGTGTTCATACGGCACGATGCCCGCAGGTCCTTTCAACCCCCCTACGATGGCCCGTTTCGGGTCATACATGCGGGAAGTAAGACCTTCGTGGTGGACAATGGCGGTAAACCGGAACATGTCTCGGTGGACCGGCTTAAGCCAGCTCACTTGGATGTGGATCACCCCGTGGCACTCGCTCAGCCCCCGCGGCGAGGGCAACCTCCCCGTGTTAAGCCTTGTCACCCTAAATCACTTTGAAAATATGAGTCCCTCACCGCCCAATAGACACCTTGCCCCTTGCCCTCCTCGCCGCCGCAAGGCCCCAGGGGGTCCCACGGTAGCTCATATGCCGGCTCCAGTTGTTTCGGAGCCGTTATGGTCGGGAGGTCCGTCTACCGACCAGTTTTTTTAGTTAGTAGGGTGAATTCTGGGGGGACATATGTAGTGAGCACTTACATGGACACTTACATGGACTGGACATAATCCACCTACACTGTCACTTTAAGGACACAGGGCATTGTGGGTAGCTAGAGCGGCCATATGAACTCTTGGCTTGGTTTGTTGTGGTATCCACGCTATGCTAATAAATGATGCACACTGATGTGTGGTCAAAGAAACTTCACTCTCTCTGGTCGTGATTTCCCATCCCCTACACAACTCTCATTTAATACTTTGCAGGATACGCGTTAATCTTAAACTGGTACTCAAACCAAACAAAGTTCATGCTCTTTAACATCTAACATCTGTGAACATTTGCATATACTGTATCTCATCTGTGAATGAGTCTATTATTGAGAGTTAAAGAATATAAATACCTTGGCATCTGGCTTGATCAGAAATTTGAATTTAAATGCCATGTAGATAACCTTGCAAGTAATCTGTGACAGAAGGTCAGCTTTTTGTACAGAAACAAATCCTATTTCCCTATGCTTAGCAGAAGGAGGATTTGTTGAAGCTATTTCTGCTTTGGATTATGGACACATAGTTTATAGACATGCTGCTGCTTCTACTATAAAGCCACATAAGGTCCCCAGAGTTTGCACTGAATTAGGAAAATCTGCTTTTAGCTTCTGTGCCCCCGACACATGGAATATTTTGCAAAGCACTTTAAACTGAACACTTGAGTATCCATTGGTCAGTTTAAATCTATAATAGCCGACCATTTGTTTTAATTAATTTTAATTGTTTAAATGATTTACTTTTCTGTTTCTATATTATTTTTGTATTATGTATTGTACCTCTCGACATAATTGTAAATGTTCTTTCAAGATTAAATAAAGATTGTAATAGAAATTATGCTAAACTCATTGACTGCCATGCTGTTTTTCCATCTTTACTCCCTGGCGCCAGCATTATTGACCATTTTCACGATGTTTGCGGACCCATGGTATATTCTATATTATAGCTATAGAGACAATAGTATGTCTAATTTGACAGGCACTATTTATACTCCAACAGGGCCGAAACTGTTTATTTCTACATACCTTTGTTTGTGCGCTATACCACGCTAGAAATCGCTCCGTTTCACAATAATCCAGGCTGGTTTTCTAGATTGTGAGATATAGTGTGCACAGGGACCGAAACTAGAGAGCGCCATCCGCCATTTGCGCTCAGTTTTTACGTTTGGCGCCTCCCACTGAGAGGCCTGACCGCCGTGTGGCGGGCAATCAAATAGTCATGTGAAAACCGAAAATCATGATCCAATTCTTTAGCAGAGTTCTCACTCGCTGTCTCAGCACAGACATGTAGCGCACCGCGCACTGCTGCTGCTGCTGCTACCCCCTCCCCACCTGTTTCTGTATGCCTGCATGTAAACAGAGGCTATTGCCTCCGAGTCACCGTGACGTTAGTCTAGTCAGTGTGGGACCTTCGTGAGATAACGTTAGCTACCGTTACAAAATGACCCAGTCAACTATTCACTTAGTTTAATACATGAGGCATCGTGTAACGTTATCCAGCCGGCTAGCTACTGATAGCTCCAGACATCAACAAATCCTCCAGCAATAGTCCAGTGCATAATACCTCCGTTGGCTAGGTAGCTCACTAGTCACTACGAAATGTTGCAGTAAACTAAATAGTTCACTGAGGCGTTGTCCCAACGCCATCCAGCAGTAGCTACAGATAGCTCCTGGCATCAATGTCCTACAACAACAACATGCGTATTCGAGTCCCTGGCTTACATCGCATGAGTGAGGGCTGCTGACTAGGGTCCAGGTGCAGCGCAGCAGAATCCTTTTCCATGCTGAATGTAGCGTTTAGGGTCCAACTGCAGCGCCGGAGAATCCTTGCTGGAGCTGGAGGCCACTCGAGTATACACACAGACAGTGGAGCTGTTTGCAGACAGCGAGGTGGCGATGTCTCGCAGATAACACAATCACAAGTATGATTATATAATATATATATTTTATTAAAAAAAAAGTATATAATAATAATTGAAAAAAAAATTAGCAAAAAAAAGTTGGCAGGTAAGAAATATGCTTGGCGGGTAGATGGGATGGGCCGGTGAGTCAAAAAGTTAATTTCGCTCCCTGAGTGTGCATATGCTCAAATCTCACGGCTGCTCGCCTGAAACCTATATTATTATTATTAGTTTTCCGACGCTGCAATCATTTCAAAAGGCATGTTTTATGATGGGGTTCGGTAAAAATAGACGTTACCTTTGTCAGCAGGTACTCCAATCTGGCTCCATGGGTCTTCGATCAGAACAGAATCAATACATATAACGTTAGGTGGCCCTCATCCGTTGTCGTCTTCTTCTTCATTTGTGTGCTCGGCCAGACTATACCACGGAGCCCAATAGGTTTCCTCATCGGCCGGTTTGACTATAGTATTTTTATCCAGAATTTCTCTTTTCATTGAAGCATCATGGGACCAGGGCATGTGAGCGGCGCGGCGCGAGAGCGGCACGGGGAGCGGATCGGGCGGTTTTGACGTGAGCGACGGAGTGGGTTTTAAAATGGGTCGGCGCGACGTCCGGAGCGAGAGTTCTCCTCTGCTCCAATCCACTCCAGGCCGCTCACAGTGGTTTAACACTGATGTAATATACATGCAGTACAATGCCAAAGCAACAGGTGGCGATGTACAAACATGAAGGCCATTTTCAACCAATGAGAAGGGTGAACCGTCACTCACATCCTGCTAGACCAAAGTATATACCGCCATTGTTGTTGTCGTTAGCTTACATGCTAACGTGAATGGCAGCAACCATAGCATTGTGGCTAGGCTAGCTACCATCGCTTAGTATAGCTACAGGGTTCCCATGCTTGCCTTGACATTTTTTTCCATACTACCTCCTGATTTTCCAGGTACCATATTAAGTGATGCAGCGGTTCCCAAACGTTTTTGGCCGTGCACCCCCTGTCACCTCCCGACCTAGCTGATGACGCACCGAAGGGAAATTCTTGGCCGAAACTGATACCGAAAATAGGAAACAGTTGGCCAAAAACCGAATGCCGAAAGGCCGAAAATGATTAATATAAATATATATATAATGTATTCTTTTTTTTTTCAGCTATCTGATTATGGCAAAAGACATGATTATGGCAAAACTTAACTTAAATAATATTAATAATCACTATTATGGGCCCATAAAACATTTATTCAGCACTTTTGAATGCATACATTAATTCCAGACTGACTGCTGAAAGATTGCACTGCTTACTAACTAACGTTGATAAACCCAGACAGGGTTTACCACACAGTTAAAACACAGCTACTTACATTTGAGGATAAACTTGCATAAGAAGTTTCACTCAAGTTTCACTGTAGATGCCAAGGCTCCCTTGCTCACCAAGTTGCCTGCATCAAATTCCAACATCCAATATACCATATGGGATGCCAAGAGCATGCTCTACAACAGGGGTAGGCAACCCTAGGCACGCGTGCCTGCATAGGCACGCGGGGGCATTTGCATAGGCACAGGGGGCAGCATTAAAAAAAAATTATACATTTTTTTTTTTTGCTTTGAAATATTATAGTGAAATATTTTGCACTGTTGTCGCATTTATCTTGTTGAAATCCTCCGACAGGTTCTTTTTACTACCACATATTTAATTGAGACCCTTTATTTGTTTATTATTTCAATTTAGCTGGAAATACATTGCTACACCATTCAGTAACATTTGCAGAGCCTTATAACAAAAACATTATTACGGTCACCATTGTGACCAGTGGGATTAATCAACAAATTGTATTATTTATTTTTCTATTTCATTGAACATCGCACATGTTAAAAGCCATTTTTTTTACTCAAAATGTGAGTATTACCAAGTCAACTTGTGTTCTTAAAACAATGACAATAAACATAGTTTTATTAGGTTGAAATAATGTGGTTGTGTACTTATTTTTCTGTTAACTTATTATGGATTGAAAACTGAAAACCTTAATGCACAGTAACTGAACTCAATATTTTTAAGTTCTGGTAACTTATTATTATATTTTTTTTTACAGTGTAGTCTTGCGATCAATCAAAACTTATTTACACGATATACCTCACATTCACCCTCCATTCACATCCTGGTGTTCTCCATTAGGCCTGTAGGTGGAGCTATGACAGCACACATACAGTACACACACCAATGGTGTGTGATGTGTCCAAAAATGAATGGGCAACTGTGAGTGAAATGGTCGCAC
Organism: Notolepis coatsorum; assembly: GCF_963971535.1. NCBI lineage: Eukaryota > Metazoa > Chordata > Actinopteri > Aulopiformes > Paralepididae > Notolepis > Notolepis coatsorum. The sequence continues at coordinate 120,060,443 of NC_140175.1, forward strand.
TGTATGCAGCTGTTTGTCTGCATTGCGCACCCCCCCCCCCCCAACTCAGATTTAGGGTTGATACAACAATCATAATAATATTGTTAATAATAACAATAACAATAATGATGTAATAATGTAAAAATTATCATTAAAAAGACCTGATTATGAGAAAAAAAAATTACGATGCATGGAATATTGTTGAGGCACACTAGTTACAACTATATTTCAAACAGGCACTCCATGTCAAAAAGGTTGCTGACCCCTGCTCTACAACATGGGATCATCCATTTCTATCTACAGTAAAAGCTGTTCACATGTAAAGGGTTTTTATAAACTCATGTTAATTCTGTGCTCAATAGTTACATTTTATTACACATCATCCAATAAAATTTTCCAGGACAACTGTTTCTATTTCCATGTAATTGGTCACTTTTGCTCAGTTTCCATGCCTTTCCATACCTGGAAAATGAAAAAATGAATCCCATGTTTTCCATGTTTTCCAGGTACTGTGGGAACCCTGAGCTAGTTGAATGGATAAACAACGTTATTTAACATTGCAGAATGGGTACAATTACAATACGGCTCAATACAAACAATTGTTAAGGGGCCCAGGTGGTGTAGACTGCTGGTCTCTGACAAGAACAAGTTACAGGTTGAAAAAACCCTCAGCTCGGAACTAGGCAAAATCTGCACCTGGCTCGCTGACAACAAACTATCATTACACCTGGGTAAAACAGAGTCCATTCTCTTCGGTTCAAATAACAAACTCAGCAAGGCCGATGGCTTCTAAGTTACAGTGGGTAACAATATTGTCACAAGGAAAGATGAAATTACATACCTAGGTTCCATCCTAGAGGCTAATCTTTCCTGTGACAAAATGGCATCCAATGTAATCAAAAAAGTCAACCAACGAACTAGATTCTTGTACCGGATCTCCTCTCTGGTAAACAAGAATACCCTGAAGACTCTGGCAGGAGCACTCATTCAAGGGTACTACGACTATGCTTGCACCTCATAGTACCAAAGCACCTCAAAGGGGCTAAAAACTAAATTACAAACATCACAAAACAAACTGGTCAGACTACTGCTTGACCTTACTCCTAGAACCCACCTCACCCCTGCCCACTTTGACAACCTAGGATGGCTTAGAGTAGACGACAGAGTACAGCAACTTGCAATGGGCCTGGTCTACAAGATACACTACACGACTAAGGTACCCATGTACATGTCAAAATACTTCCCAAAGGTCAGTGAATACCACGACCACAACACCAGAGGAAGCTCAACAAATCATGTTAAACCCAGATTTGGCTCAAACAAGGGACTAAACACTAGGGGTGTAACGGTACGCGGATACGTACTGTACCGCCTCAATGTGGTCCTCCGGTACAGTACGGGCTGTGCACCGAGCGATTGCAACAGTATGGAAACTTTTTTTGCAGAACATAAATCCCCCCGGCCCTAATATAACGTGCACAACTAACCGGACGTGTGGGGAGGCTGGCCGCTGACGTTACTAGAGCACAGCACGGGAGCTCCTGTGAGCACATAGCTTAACTACATTTCTCAATAGTGTTGCTCCTTTTAACCAAGTAGTGTAGGCTAGCTATTTTTAGACCCAAGTAGTTACTCGCTACTGCCCGGAGAAACTGGACTGCTAAATAAAGATTAAAGATCTAGCGTCGTTGATGCTATTCAATATTAGCTAAATAGCTAACGAAATACAATGTATAGCATAGCTGCCTACAACACACAATAACGTTAATACAATTACATGCATCATTGTTTACAATGAACGGGTGGGGCTAGTCAAAGGACTGGACACAGGGACAAGTTAAACATGAATAAATGTATTATAACAGGTAGTTTCGAGTCGTGCCTAAGTACGCACACAGGGCTATTCTATACTGCTTTGACACTTCCTCCTCATCGTTGATTGCCTGTAGTAGCTGCATCTAACGTTAGTAGCTAACGTTAAAACTAACCTAAAGTTAGTTGTTCACCAACAATCAACATTTGTTTTATCATTAGCTCAAAAACACAGAACCGGACGAGACAAGTTGTCCGCGGCGCTCAATACGTTCTGCTAGGCAGCTAGGATAATAACACCAATACTTCCGCTCCGGTCGGTGGGCTTCAAAATAAAAGTCGAAAACACCGGAAAAGCTCCGGTCGGTGGGCTTCAAAATAAAAGTCTAAAACACCGGAAAAGACGTTTATTTTGTACAGCGTTTTCCTCCACTGTACCGAAAAAATACCGAACCGTGACTTCAAAACCGAGGTACGTACCGAACCGTGGATTTTGTGTACCGTTACACCCCTACTAAACACGTTTCGCAATTATGCCACATCAATGTGGAATGCCCCACCCATAAGCTGTAAAGGAATGTGAATCCCTACCCACATTCAAAACCGCTCTTAAAGAGCACATACGGGAGGCTGCAATTCAAAACTGGCCACCGTAAATGTCCGAACCCCCCACCCCCTCCTAATAGACAGTCTCCTCCCCACTGCATATTCTCTCCCCGCTGTATGTATATTTCTCTCCCACCCACCCACCCCCTCATAATGTACAGTCCCCTCCCCATCATATGTATATACTCTGTCAGTATCTATGGGTAACAGTACTGTATATTTGAATAGCGTTTATGTCACAAATGTATCAGTACTAAATACCTGTATGTCCCTATGCCATAAATGTCATGTATGTTGTGTATGTCATAAATGTCTATATGAATTGAAAATGGGGGGACCCTGATGTAAACAAGACAAACGTCTTTCTCTGGTCTGCATCCCCTTAACAATTGTGTGTATTGAGCCGTACTGTATTGTACCCATTCTGCAATCTGTTAAATAAAGTTTTCATTCATTCATTCATTTAAAGAGGACTGTTGTTTATCGTGCCATCAATCATTGGAATAACTGCCCACTGAACATAAGTAAATTGAATAGCAAAGTGTCTTTCAAATACCACCTGAGAATGCACTACATATGTGAGCAAAATATTCTGATGTTGATAAAGATGTCTACAGTGTTTACTGTTTTTAGATTATCATTGTTAATTAAGTGAATTGTGATTGTCATATGCATCTCATGTATTGTTATGTTTTTGTTGTCTTTCTGTGTGGACCCCAGGAAGACTAGCTCGCCACTTAGGTGGCAGCTAATGGGGATCCTTTTAAACAATAAACAATAAACCAAAGACTATGAAGGAAGCCCTAGTGTAATTCCCTCTTATGCGATGATGACAGGCAGCAACACGTTCTTTATAGTACTGGTGGGATTTCTTTAGTAAACATTTAGTTAGCAGCACTTTAGCTCCATGGCTTGGGCCTACACATAGCTAACAACCACAACACCAAAACGTACCTTATTGGCTGCATGCAATAAGAGATGACATTATGGGGACTGGATCATCTTCTTGACCTTGTAACAATGACAATAAAGATCATTATATTCTATTATATTGACCTTATGAACTCGTTACAAGAAGAAGTGAAACTATCTCTTTACAAGAAGAAGTGAAACTATCTCTTAAATCCGCGGAGATTTTTACATGCGTGCGTCGGCATAAAACGTCCCCGGACACTGTGGGCTTCAACATTAGTTCCGCCATTAAACTAGCAGCATTCAATGTTGACGCCCTGACCCTCCAGATGTGTTCTGCACATTTACCACTAGAGGGCAGAATGTCACCATGTATAACCTCAACGTCGCTCCTTACATGATATACTTTACTTATCCAGCAAAGGGCAGTACACTCACTCACCCACTCATTGATTGATTGATTGATTGATTGATTGATTGATTGATTGATTGATTGATTGATTGATTGATTGATTGATTGAAAAGTTTATTAACAGATTGCAGAATGGGTACAATACAGTACAGCTCAATACACACAATTGTTAAGGGGATGCAGACCAGAGAAATACTTTTGTCTTGTTTACATCAGGGTCCCCCATTTTCAATTCATCATAACATGACATACATGACATACAGATAGACAGTACTGCTACATATATACATTTATGACATACCAGATTTACAAATACAGTACTGTTTGTGATACAAGTATATACATTTGACGTAGAAACTGTACATTGGAGGAGGTTGGGTGGGTGGATGGGGGGGTTGGGTAGGTGGGGTGGGGGGGGGGGGGACTATACATTGGAGGCAGTTGGGTGGGTGGGGTGGGGGGGGGGGGGGGGAGTTGGGTAGGCGGGGGGGGGGGGGTCTCGTGTATTATTGGGTTTAATAGGACATTTACTGTACATTGGAGGGGGTTGGGTTAGGACATTTACAGGGGCCAGTTTCGAATTGTAGTCTCCCGTAGGTGCTCTTTGAGAGTGGTTTTGAAAGTGGGTAGTGATTCACATTCCTTTACAGCTTTGGGTAGGGCGTTCCACATTGATGTGGCATAATTGCGAAACGTGTTTAGTCCCTTGTTTGAACCGAATCTGGGTTTAACATGATTTGTGGAGCTCCCTCTGGTGTTGTGGTCGTGGTATTCACTGACCTTTGGGAAGTATTTTGACATGTACATGGGTACCTTAGTCGTGTAGTGTATCTTGTAGACCAGGCCCATTGCAAGTTGTTGTACTCTGTCGTCTACTCTAAGCCATCCTAGGTAGTCAAAGTGGGCAGGGGTGAGGTGGGTTCTAGGAGTAAGGTCAAGCAGTAGTCTGACCAGTTTGTTTTGTGATGTTTGTAATCTTATTTTTAGCGCCTTTGAGGTGCAAGCATAGTCGTAGTACCCTTGAATGAGTGCTCCTGCTAGAGTCTTCAGGGTATTCTTGTTTACCAGAGAGGAGATCCGGTACAAGAATCTAGTTTGTTGGTTGACTTTTTTGATTACATTGGATGCCATTTTGTCACAGGAAAGATTTGCCTCTAGGATGGAACCTATAGGTACCGGTATGTAATTTCATCTTTCCTTGTGACAATAGTTGTATAATGCTGTATTGTATGTATCTGTGTGTATGAGAGAGGGATATGCGCATGTGTGTTTGTGCATAATGTGGGGGGGGGTTTGTGTGTAGTTATCCTATATAGGTTTAAGAGGGGAGGTCGCTTATAAGCCCTTGGTTTTTTTTTTACCTTTCCTGCACATTTTTAACTGTTCTTCTTTTACTTATTTTATTCCAGAATGTATGTTTGTAAGTGCAAATAACAATAAACAATAAACAATAAACTTTGTAAAGTGAAATTGGCGAATTAATGATTTTACGCCTGTGTAGTAATGTAATCCTTGTAGTTTGATACCAATGTTGTTTAATGATGTTTGTACTGTACTGTGGAAACCATTATGTGAAAGGTTTGTTTGTCTGTTTATGTACGTTTCCAATGCAGTTTTCACGGCGCTAAAGATGACGTCACGGATTGAGATTGAGATGGAGCGCGGCGCTGAAGAGAGCAGTTATTTAACTTTAGTCTTTAGTTTGTTTATTTATCAACATGTGTGTCATCACATATGATCGCCAATCACTACTGATCGCCAATCACTACTGGACATATGCAAGTTCTCAATAGATTACGGTCTCAGGACCTCAGTCTCAGGACCTCAGTCTCAGGACCTCAGTCTCAGGACCTCAGTCTCAGGACCTCAGTCTCAGGACCCTCCAGTCTCATGACCTCAGTCTCAGAACCTCAGTCTCAAGACCTCAATCTCAGGACCCTCCAGTCTCAGGACCCTCCAGTCTCAGGACCTCAGTCTCAGGACCTCAGTCTCAGGACCCTCCAGTCTCAGGACCTCAGTCTCAGGACCCTCCAGTCTCAGGACCTCAGTCTCAAGACCTCAATCTCAGGACCTCAGTCTCAGGACCTCAGTCTCAGGACCTCAGTCTCAGGACCTCAGTCTCAGGACCCTCCGGTCTCAGGACCTCAGTCTCAGGACCTCAGTCTCAGGACCTCAGTCTCAGGACTTCAGTCTCAGGACTTCAGTCTCAGGACCCTCCAGTCTCAGGACCCTCCAGTCTCAGGACCTCAGTCTCAGGACCTCAGTCTCAGGACTTCAGTCTCAGGACTTCAGTCTCAGGACCCTCCAGTCTCAGGACCCTCCAGTCTCAGGACCCTCCAGTCTCAGGACCTCAGTCTCAGGACCTCAGTCTCAGGACCTCAGTCTCAGGACCTCAGTCTCAGGACCCTCAAGTCTCAGGACCTCAGTCTCAGGACCTCAGGGGGCTTTCTCACTCAACATTGGGGTCGAATCAGCTCCGTGCCGTCCTCATTCCGAGTTCCGTGCCGAACTCCCCCCCCCTCTCCCCCCTCCCTCTCCCCCCTCTAGTTTGTGTACACACTTCAGTCTGGGTGCGCTCTGGGTTTTGTTTACGGTTTGCGTTTTGAGCTTGTAAGCTTGCCGTAGTCTATGATGTCACGCTCGAAATGTAAACACAGGAAGTGTTAACACGGAGACTGGAGAATGGATGCTGATATAAAGAAACAAATAACTAATAAATATGAAGTTATATTTGAACCTCTGTTGTCAAGCCTTGTCAATATAACCCACCCCCCTTTTCTCACGAATGGAACTCTGTTGTAGAGTCCGCTTTTGATCGTTTTGCAGGGTTAACAATAACGCTAAGCTAACGGCTAACGCTAGTTAGCTTAACCTTTTACTAGTAACATTGCTCGCGTCAATTATATTGAATGTCATTGATCTACTGGTCGACCGAAAATGTAAACAGGAATGTCTTAACACGACTGCGGACTCTGGATGCTGATATAAAATGAACAAATGGCCTATAAATATGAAGTTATATTTGAACCTCTGTTGTCAAGCCTTGTCAATATAACCCACCCCATTTTATCACGAATGGATGGTGTTGTAGAGTCCGCTTTTGAGCGTTTTAACGATAGCGCTAAGCTAACGGCTAAACGCTAGTAACATTGCTGCATCGATTATATGCATTATATTGAATGTCATTGATCTACTGGTCGACCACGGGTGCGCGCCTGAGACCACCTATTTCAGCGGTCCAGGTTCAGCGCCCCCGGGGACGAATCAGCGGGGGGTGGGGACGGGGGACAGCGTTCTCACTCAGACAGACACACCCTTTTCTGATGCGAGCCGCGTCTGATTCGACACAGAGCAGTGAGTGAGAAAGGGCCCTCAGTCTCAGGACCCTCCAGTCTCAGGACCTCAGTCTCAGGACCCTCCAGTCTCAGGACCTCAGTCTCAGGACCTCAGTCTCAGGACCTCAGTCTCAGGACCCTCCGGTCTCAGGACCTCAGTCTCAGGACCTCAGGGGGCTTTCTCACTCAACATCGGGGGCCGAATCAGCTCCGTGCCGTCCTCAATCCGAGTTTCGTGCCGAACTCCCCCCCCCCCCCCCCCTCTCCCCCCTCTAGTTTGTGTACACACTTCAGTCTTGGTGCGTTCTGGGTCTTGTTTATGGTTTGCGTTTTGAGCTTGTAAGCTTGCCGTAGTCTATGATGTCACGCTCGAAATGTAAACACAGGAAGTGTTAACACGGAGACTGGAGAATGGATGCTGATATAAAGAAACAAATAACTAATAAATATGAAGTTATATTTGAACCTCTGTTGTCAAGCCTTGTCAATATAACCCACCCCCCTTTTCTCACGAATGGAACTCTGTTGTAGAGTCCGCTTTTGATCGTTTTTCAGGGTTAACAATAACGCTAAGCTAACGGCTAACGCTAGTTAGCTTAGCCTTTTACTAGTAACATTGCTCGCATCGATTATATTGAATGTCATTGATCTACTGGTCGACCACGGCCGACTGGTTGGGCACCACTGGTCTAATAGAAATAAATGCATTCGAACAATGTATAGACATAGCAATGGCAAACAAAATTGCCAGGCCTAATGCGAGCCAGGGAAGTGTTGCGCTTTGTGCTTTGTAACGTGGCTTCATGTTTTTTTCATCCACTGAGCTGTGAGGCTCCACATGCGACGTTGTGTGTGTCATGCCCCCCGCCCCCACTAGTGCGCACCTGAGACCACCTATTTCACCGGCCCAGGTTTAGCGCCCCCGGGGACGAATCAGCAGGGGGCGGGGACGGGGGACAGCGTTCTCACTCAGACAGACACACCCTTTTCTGATGCAAGCCGGGTCTGATTCGACCCAGAGCAGTGAGTGAGAAAGGGCCCTCAGTCTCAGGACCTCAGTCTCAGGACCTCAGTCTCAGGACCCTCCAGTCTCAGGACCTCAGTCTCAGGACCTCAGTCTCAGGACCCTCCGGTCTCAGGACCTCAGTCTCAGGACCTCAGTCCCAGGACCCTCCAGTCTCAGGACCTCAGTCTCAGGACCTCAGTCTCAGGACCTCAGTCTCAGGACCTCAGTCTCAGGACCCTCCAGTCTCAGGACTTCAGTCTCAGGACCTCAGTCTCAGGACCTCAGTCTCAGGACCCTCCAGTCTCAGGACCTCAGTCTCAGGACCTCAGTCTCAGGACCTCAGTCTCAGGACCCTCCAGTCTCAGGACCTCAGTCTCAGGACCTCAGTCTCAGGACCCTCCAGTCTCAGGACCTCAGTCTCAGGACCTCAGTCTCAGGACCTCCAGTCTCAGGACCTCAGTCTCAGGACCTCAGTCTCAGGACCTCAGTCTCAGGACCTCAGTCTCAGGACCTCAGTCTCAGGACCTCAGTCTCAGGACCCTCCAGTTTCCAGTGAACAAAAAGTCAGCTAGATGAGGAAAATGTAAACAAAAAATAATCTGTTAGTTTATGATATCTTGCTGCTAAATTAACTGTTTAAATGGTTTAAAATATTTGTTTAATTAAACCGTAGCGCAGCCCAACTAGCTGTCTCATATTATTTGACTTAATGACTATAGTAATTAATCTTAGCCAGCACATTAATTAAACTCCAGATGATAAAAGCATCGATATCTGTCTGTCAGCTACATTAAATCAGCAGTAGCCTACTGTCTTCAGTGTAAATGCTTGTTTAATACTCACTGTTTTACCATTTTAATCTGGTTTAAATAATATGAATAACACGTTGACAGCCCCCCACCATATGAACTCTGACTCCATTGCCTTCACCCTAGGCTCTGTTACCCAGACTGTACGACTCTGAACTCTGTTGCCTATACTCAACTTATACCTACCTACTGGTCTGCTTCACTGTCTACCCATATACAGTAGACACACGCACAAAATGGCGGCCGAAGGCAGGTGTCGTTTGTGGGGCTCCACAACTATCCTCCTTTTTTTTTAATGTTCTCCAGTTTTCCAGAAGCCCAGCTACCTCCAGGCTTTGCCCAGGCCTCAGCAGTGGCCCAGCTACCTCCAGGCTTTGCCCAGGCCTCAGCAGTGGCCCTGCTACCTCCAGGCTTTGCCCAGGCCTCAGCAGTGGCCCTGCTACCTCCAGGCTTTGCCCAGGCCTCAGCATGCCCAGCTACCACCAGGCTTTGCCCAGGCCTCAGCATGCCCTGCTACCTCCAGGCTTTGCCCAGGCCTCAGCAGTGGCCCTGCTACCACCAGGCTTTGCCCAGGCCTCAGCAGTGGTCCAGCTACCACCAAGCTTTGCCCAGGCCTCAGCAGTGGCCCAGCTACCTCCAGGCTTTGCCCAGGCCTCAGCATGCCCAGCTACCACCAGGCCACAGCTTAAATCAAGCAGCTGGTCAACCTGCAACAGTCTCTACAAACAACCTGTTGTTCGAGCTCCAGTCTGGATTTAGAACATCACATTCCACAGACACGTGTTTATTATATCTGACACACCAAATTAGAACAGAGGTGGACAAAGGTAAATTCGGTGGGATTTTATTAGATTTACAAAAAGCCTTCGACACCATTAACCACAACATACTTTTATATAAACTGAAGGCTATGGGTTTTAACAGTATATCCTTAAGGTGGATGGAGTCATATCTGAGAGGCAGGAAACAAGTAGTGGAGATTAATGGGAGCATCTCCTCCTCACTCCAACAGACTGAAAGGTAGGCTACAGACAGCTCAGAACAAATGAGTTAGACTGATTTTAAAACTCCAACCCAGGACTCACCTTTCACAGACACATTTTAACAGCCTCAAGTGGCTCAGGGTTGAGGAGAGGGTCTCTCAATTAAAACTCTGCATGGTAGATACTCGGGAATACTGTCCCTCAGTACCTCAGTGGATATTTTAACAGACCTCGTCCCAGTGAGATGCAACAGAGTAATGGGCCAAAACTCATTCCTGTATTCAGCAGCAGTTCTATGGAATAACCTACCAATGGAGTTGAAGTCCATAAGCCCCTTCTCCACTTTTAAATCATCTATAAAGAGGTGGATCATGAGTAGCAGAAGCTGGGAGTAGATAACAAAGGGATTATATTATGTGTCTTTCCTTTTGTTCTGTTGTTGTTTGGAAAATGGATTACTAGTGTATTTATGTATGTATTAATAGTATTGAATAGTTGATCAATTGATTCAGTTTACATTTACATTTACATTTAGTCATTTAGCTGACGCTTTTATCCAAAGCGACTTACAAGTTCTGTACGACAAGTCATCAGGAAGGGCACAACTCTATCAGCTGAGTAACAATGTTCATCAAAGTGTTGAGTGCTACAGCGTAGGTTAGTTCATTAGGACAAGTGCATGACAGTAAGGTTAGTTAGGGTTAGATATGTATATATATATATATATATATTTTTTAATTCAGATAATGGTTGAAGAAGTGCGTCTTTAGTCAACGGCGAAAGATTGGACGGGTTTCGGCTGTCCTAACTGGGGTGGGTAGTTCATTCGACCATTGTGGGGCAAGGACTGAGAATAGGCGACTTCTCTTTGATGACCCTCCCGGAGCTTGGATAGGAGTAGGTCTGAGGCGGCCAGAAGATGCAGAGCGTAGGGGTCTTGAGGGTGTGTAGTTAGAGACCATTGACCGGAGGTAGGCGGGAGCGGTTACCTTTGCCGCACGGTATGCTAGGTCGAGGGCCTTTGTCATGAATTTATCAAAATGAAACATGAAAATAGCAACTAAACTGTACAAAATAATATTAGACGAACATGCTGATTTGACAGAAGGAGCAGGAAACCCCATGTTGGTGTTCTCTGTGGCCCCAGGCTTAAAGAGGTTGAGACACAGTGACTCCCCCGACCAGGTGGCAGATCATTAAGGTCATAAACTGACCCCTCAAGACTATATTGAGATGGGCAGGAAGGAGTGATATGTACTTTAGCTAAAGAAGAACAAAAGCTTATTTTAAATGACCCATTTCCCCCACGGAACCTATTTGGTAAGAGACTAAAGAGGAAGGAGATAATTATCTTTGAAGAACAGGAACCAACTGAAAATACAGTTGAGGTCAAAGGTCTTATTGACACTAGCTGAGCAATTTCAGGTTATGACACGGCAGCTGGTCAGAAGACTAAGGCCCAGAGGTCATAAAGGAAACACCAGACCATCTGGAATCTCCCTTTACACATCCGATTTGACTGACTTTAGGAAATACATTTGATAGGCTCAAGGATATTGGAATTTAAGCAGAATGCCACCAGTTACACATTTAACTTTAGAATAGATAGACAAGACAGTTTTAGACCTTGAGGAAATAGATAAAACTGATGGCTTTGTCAGAGAGATTAGTTAGATGGCCTTAGAAAACATTGCAACACATATGTAAAACAAGGACCATTATGTTAAAAGTAAATTGTCATACAAAATCACATTTGATAATAGGTTTAGCAAGCCAGAAAAGTTGACAACAAGTGAACCAAATAAGAAAACATAGGTAGTAAATTAAGGATTAAAGAAAAGGTTATTACTAAAAGAATAGACAACCATCAGTAGGATGGAAACAGTTAAATAAAACAATTACATGAGTTACAATGTGGGCATAACTTAAAACTATTAGGGAAACGGTAGACACAATAAAGAATAAAATCTCTTAATGCTAAAAGATAAAACTATACAGTAATGGTTAATCAAGAAGCCAGTATACTATTTCTGTTGAAAAGGACTTATGCAATTATCTGTTCACGGAGGGAAGAGCTGAAAGGAGCCCCAAATAAGGTAACAGCCAGTCGGATTCTACTGTGTAACATTGTGTCGCGGGACCCAGGCTGACGTGTCACTCACAGAAGAAAGTTCCTGCTAGAAGGAGTTTGGCCAATGGGGAAGCCTGATCACTGGGGTGACGTCACCTGACAGGCAGGGGAAAGGTCTTTTCTATCTCATTAAAAGGGCAGGCGAGGAGACAGAGGAGAGACCTGGAGCGACACACACACCGGCTGACAGGAGAGACCTGGAGCGAAGGAGATGAGCGCTGGCGACTGGAGCGCTGAACCTCCACCGACGGAGAGAGACTCACCACCCGGAGACTCGAGAGCCGAGCCGGAGACACACAGAGCGACTGACACCAGATGACAGAGGAGAGGCTCATAGTAGAGAGCCGCCGATAACGAAACCAAGCGCTCCCAACCCGCCGAGGATCCGAAAACCAAGGTTGCCCTGGCGACCACCAACCACAAAGAGAAGCCGCGTGTTGTCATGGACAACTCGAGAGACAACAACACCACCGGAGAAGAACGCTCTGATCGGCCCCAGCTGATCAAATCATGGACAAAACTGCCACACCAAAGAGATAATTAGCTAGAAGAAGAAGATCCTGTACTTGTTTGATGCATAAGCTGTGTTTTATTAAGAATGGAAATAAACACACCAGTTTGTTTTATTCAGATCACCTCGTCTGCGTTTTCCTTAAAGGGGAACTATTTTACTATTTCTTTCACTATTTGGGCACTTTTACACAATTCCTGTGAGTCTATGGAACACCTCTGTAATATATATATTTTTTTTATTCATTGTTTTGTATTTCTAATCAAGTCCTCAAAAACAGCATTTTTCTACCTCAAGATTTCGAGCTGTTTTGAGCCTGGGCTCCTAAACCACTGCGGAGCGTCATGTTCGCCTGAACATTAACATGCAGCAGTGACTATATGACATCACATATAGGCACATTTTCAAACGACTCAGTTCAGTGAGGGTGAATATTGTGAGAGGAGAATTGGAAGAATGCGCCAATATGAGAATTTTGAGACATAGATCATATTAATATAAGTTCACATAGCTAGGAAACAATGCTAAACACTCAAAAAGGCCATTTATAAGATAGTTCCCCTTTAATAGAACCGAACACCTGAACTACAAACAATGCAGAGAGAAGGGTAAAAGACTATACGATCACAGATCATATATAAATGAAGTGAAAGATACTTCAATTGGTCCGTGACCCGTGCTGTATTCGACCGAAGCCGGTTGAAGACGACGAAAAGCTACTTCTGGAAAATGGACCGAGAGGTTCTCTCCCCATCATAGATGCCTCTGCGACTGATTAATCCTTCGCCTCTTCAGCCGAGGACAGCGAGTTTGGAGGTAAGTAAGGATGATGCATTTGAATTGGGTGGAGGTCGAGCAGTCTCAAATTGGGGTTGCTAAAGGAGAAAGTGAATGATGTAATGGACCAGGAAAAATGGGTTGGTGTCGGAAGGCACCAGAGACCAGGATTCACGACCTACTGTCTCTGGTTTCGGCCGCACCAGCAGCACTTGATGTGTTAGGGTATTGAGGGGTGTTCGGTTAGAATACCTAGGTATAGTAAAATGAGATGGATGTGGCAAGACTAGTCTAGGTAGAATCGATACTAATGTAATGAAGAAAAGGGGCGCAATCCGAGTGAACGGTACAGTAGTGAGGCGAAAGATGAAGTGTTGATAAGCAACTATGGAGCTATAAATAAGGAATTGTTCAGGGAAACAATTGAAGGTCTGGGGATAAGTGACGTTTTTGGTTGATGAACTGGTTAAATGAGGCACTGTTTTCACTCGTCAGAACCGGGCCCGCTCTGGGAAACGGCTGACGGAAGAATAAGAGTACCATTGTGGATTTTCAAGCCCTTCATCGAACAGTATTGTGACTACCAGTAATGAGAGGATATAGATGTCTGTATTTAGTTCAGATCACGCACAGCCGAGGGTTAGGGATTCGTGCCAGTTTGCTTAGCGGGAAGGAACTCTCTTAGAATCGGTACGCTGAACAATGGACTTTTGGAAGACGTTCCATATGCGAATTGTCGAGACAAATCCGACGTCATTTAGGCTCAGATTGGCTATGGTCCAGATCTGAAGAACATCAAACTCGTGGAGGAATGAGGAAAGTAGAAAATATGGAAATTGTGGTTTAAACGGGGAGCACGATAGACCACATACACCTCCGATTCAAGCCGACAGGTGGCTCTACAAGTAGGAAATATGGAAATTATGGTTAAGGACGATTTGGCCATATAAACCTCCGATTCAAGCCGGCAAGAGGCTCTACAAAACTCTCCACGAGCTACTATACATGAATGGAGCGGGTTTCTCGGGGTATAGCAAGACGGATTTTCTAGAACTCGGTAGATATATGAAGCACTTTGAAAGAAGGAACTGCGTTTGTGATTAGGACATAGGGAAGAATTGAGTGAAACGGGCGAGGTTTATGGATTAGGAAATGCGCTTAGAATGAATGTGGCCAATTGTATGGTATGTTTATAATAGGACGATGTTTTGCTAAGTATATATGTTTGGATGGGTGTCTGTTAGAAGCTATGAGTGAATGCCAATGTATTTTTGTATTATTATGAAACGCTGGTGACCAAGACGGCAGCGGAGAAACCATAACACTGTCCGTGGGACGGGGCATTTATTTAGCTGGCTCCGTTAGCCGCGTGATGACAGCAGTAACATATGGACGCTGTGTTGCAATATCGAGTGTATTGAATGAATGGCGAGAGTGATGGAACAAAAATGATGTGTGAAGTTCGTTGACATTTTTTGAATCGGTGGTATTAAGGTCTAAATTTAATGTAGTAGGTATCAAAATAAACTGAGTTTTGGGAGCTGATGACGTCACTGGGAACGTCTAGGCTTTTGGGAGCGTTGGATTTAAAATACTGTGTATTTCGGCCAGGCGGGGCCAAACGGGCGAGCAAACTAGAATAAAGATAATGATATATGTTCTGTAAACTGGGGCTAAATAGGATTAAAGTTATGTTGCGGGGTATATCAGGGTTGTGCAGACGTCGCGATGTGTTGTGCCGCTCGAATCAACAGGATAATGGGCTGTATAGGAGAAGTTATGGTGGTGGCTAAACTAGGCTAATAGAGCTAGCAGTACTGAGCTAATGAAGCTAAAATGCTAAGCTACCTGCGCTAATGATGTAGCATGGTTGAACTCTCGGGGAATATCGCGTGTTGCTACTCTTGGTGGCTGGCACGGGACTTTAGGGAGGCGCGGACAGGAACTTCCGGTATAGAGGGGTTCTGGGGATTGTGGTTTATTATTGAGGTGAGACGTCGAGTTGACGTCAAGTGGTGATGTGCTGCGTGATGACGCACTTGTGAGGGAGGGTGAGGGCGCCTCCTGCAGGACGTTGTGAGTACTGTAGTACAATAGTGGTGATGTACTAAACATTACAGCAGGGGGCGGTGTTGCCTCTTTGATTGTTACACCTCTCCTTCACGTGTAAACGGGGAACCGTGGCGGACATTTTGTAGTTTTTATAGTTTTTTTGGTTTTAGGGTGGTGACCATCTTTGGAAATTTGTAGTTCTTTTTATCGGTTTTTCCAGTTTTTGATGATGAATGTATATACTTGTTTAGTTATCAATCTATATTTGTTGTGGGCCCAGTATGATGGCGCTAGTGGGATAGGAACGTGATAGATGTGTGGGTTTGTTTGTAACTCTACATAGGATAGTTAATTCCAATAATAGGCACTAGTGTGATTGGGACATGTAGACGGTATAAGTCGGTTTGCGCGTGCGCGCCGCGGTCTGTCAGTGCAAGGGGGATGGACTATGGGCTTATATTAAGGCAGTGGACAGTGAAGGGCTATAGGGGGCGATGTTGGTCAAGACTAGTTGGAGTGAAAACAGCGACGTGGTGTGCTGTGACAGGACTTGCGTGAACCCCCCCCCCCCTACTCCTTCGTGTCTCTTCATCCCTCTCTCCCCCTCTCTCCCTCCCTCCCTGCCTTCCTCCCTCCCTCCTTCCCTGCCTCTCCCCTCCTCAGCCCTCTCTCCCCCCCTGCTCCGCCTCTCTATCCCTCTCTCCCAGATTGATTTTGTTGAAGTAACAGGTTCTCAAATGGAGCTTTATTCAAGGTAGATTGACTTTATGGTAAGGCTTAAAGCATTGGTTATATTAATGTAGTGGTTACTTTCTGAATTAGGATTACATAAGGATAAATAAATTCATGGTCATTTTGGAGCCCCCCCCTCTCCTCTTCCATCTGTATGTCTCTCCCCCTCCTCCCTCCCATTCTCTCTCTCTCTCTCTCTCTCCCCTGTGTCTCCCCCCCTCCTCCCTCCCGCTGTCTATTTCCTTCTGTCTGTCTTTCCCTCTATCCCTCTCTCCCTCCCTCCCGGTATCTCCCCCTCCCTTATCTCTAGCTCCCTGCTTGATTGCAAAGGTGTTTTTATTCAGGTTGTAGTGCCCCGGCAGTGAGATTTGAAGTATAGTGTTAGGTATTAGGAACTCCATGCAGACTGTTTTAGTCTGATTAAAGTAGGGTTTGATTTAAGTTAAAGTTGGCAGCAGGTGCTGAAGATAGTGTTTGAAGTCCTGTGGGTTAACGGGACCAGGCAATACGGTAAAGTCTGCTAATTAATTCTAGAAAGTATTTGATAAAGTAAGGTCGATTGGGAGCCCCCCCCCCCCTTTTTCCTCCGTCTCACTATCCCTTTCTCTCTTCCCTCCTTCCTTTGTCTCCCCCCCTCCGTCCCTGCATCCCTCTCCCCCTCTCCCCCTCCCTCCCTTTTCTCTTCCCTCCGCCGCCCCCCCCCCCCCCCTCTGTCTCTCCTTGTATTTCTCCCTGTGATTCTCCTTCCCTCTTTTCTTTTCTCCACGTGTGCCCCCCCCTCAATGGCTTGCCTGAGAATGGATTGTGGGTATGCTGCAGGCCATTGCTGGGTTGGGTAGTGGACCCGTGTTGGGGTCCTTGGGAACAGGGTTGGCTTTGCGTCATGTTGTGTGTTGTTGGGTGGATGTTTATTTGAGCTGCGTTGTTATTGTGTATGTGAAGTAGGTACCGGATGAGCGCTGGCCTGTCTGGGTGCAGGTGATGGTAGGATGAGTTGTAATATTCCTTGGGAAAGGAGCTTGGGGTGTTTCCGTTCAGGTTCGAAACTGAAGGGAAAACGCTTTGGGCTGTGAGATGGCGGGTCTTTGTGGATTCAAGGATCTGGGAGGATATTGGAGTAGGTATAGTGCTGGTGTCCATGAGTTTAATAACATGAACAACTGGGCTATGTGACGGTCAGGGGTTTGGTGATCTAAATTGCTAACAATTTATTTTTTTCCCTTGATGGTGGTTGGAAGCAGAAGACAACACCAAAATGATTTTTTAGTGTTGTGGGGGGAAGTGTGTAAGAGTGTAAATGTGTGTGAGAAAATAAATGAAAATAATGTTGTATGAAGCGGTGAGACAAAGTTAATATTACATTTGTATTTAGTCAATACGCTAAGCGGTCATTTAAAGTATGAAATAAGATCAGAATGACGGATTCATCAAAGCAAAAAGAAATTGGAACAGATGGCTAATCAGGTTTATCAAGATTATTAGACAATTGATAGGCGGTGTGGGACTAATGATTATGTTCCCCAGAGAATCAGGTGAAAGGAACACACAAAGGATTTGGAAACCTCCAGTTTTCCTGTTGGAAGAACGGACAAAAACAAGCTAAGCTGTATCGTTATATTCAAACAAAATCACACCAAATCTCTCAAAAAATATTAGTATAGTGTTGCCCGACATTTCCAATACATAACAGATAGTGGAAATGACAAGGGAAATGCCACTGATGTTAAGTTTGGGTGTTTTTGCTTTCTTTCTGCACAGGTGCTCGGCAGGACAGAGGGGGCTCTGACGATTTCGATAACCAACTGGGGAAACGGCTATATAAGCCTTGGTATAAGTATGAATGATAAGCCAGTTATCAATCCTTGTCTGCACAGTAAAATATTTGACAGTGTGAGTGTTTTAACTCAAGTAGGTAGAAATAGTTTTAGAGACGGAGAAACTTGTTTTTTCAAATGGTGATTGCAGGAGTGTTTGAAAGTGGAGAGAATGACGGTTACACAGGAAGTTCACCTTAGTGGAACATTGATAGGAACAACTGAAGCGTTAGAAGCAATAACAATAGAATAACAAAAACGAGAGTAAACAATCAGTCTGTTTCAATCACCCGTACTAAAAAAAAAAAAAAAAAAAAAGCAATATAGAAATGGCCCACAGTAGTCAGGCCGTTGGTGGGAGAAAGCCGAGAGCCTCTGCAGACATTTCCCAGATAGACTTTACCAGTGATGATAATCTGATTGATTGGAATAGGATGGACTTCTCTCATGTGACCAGTACGATAGAAGGACTTGAAATGATGACTTTGGTTCCAATACAGGGGGTCTCAGAGGAGAGAGAACCAGAGACAACGGTATTACTCCAACCAGAACCGATCCATGCTGGAGTGTCCATTGCAGGCGACTGCAGTTTAACCAAGGGACAGAGAAAGAGACTGAGACTTGTTACAGCAGTCCCACGAAGTCCACTCTGGCCGTACGGCTGGAACAGAGACCGACAGCAGGTATGGAACTATACACGAACAGTTTCTACAGCCCACCCGTTTCCCATGTCCAGTCGTCCCTCGAGACCAAAGCCGGGATGAGAGGCGTGGGCCGGTGACGAGGAGCCAGCCAGCGAGGGCCAGGGTGGAGGAGGAGAAGAGGATGACGTGCCTCTCTCCAGAAAGACAGAGAGCGTTTATAGAAGCGTTCGAACGACATGAGGCGGTTCATCGAGACTTGAGGAAGACGGAGCGGGCGTTTGGTCAAGCCGCACACGAGATGCAGAGACTGGAGCAAGAACTGGCTAAAAAGAATGAACTGCTGAGTGGTACAGTTTGTGATGTCATGCTTCGGGCGTCAGAACTAGGCCGCCGTGATCAAGGAGTGCCCTGTGCTCCGTTGCCCGGACAGGGAACTGGGCCGCGACAGGGTAAACAGAACCGCAGGAGGGGTGAGTTTCCAGGCCCCTCCCAACAAGAAAAGGCCCGAGGAGCGGCAGCAGAAAAGGACAGGTATGCCCCTCTCTCCTCCAGGCAACAGGACATGCAACCAGAGGACCGGAAAAGGGTGGTCCTGGCGGGAGCTGTGGGATGCCAGCCGAGAGACTGCTGGAGTTGGGGTGAACTGGGACCGCCTGGATGGCCGGCATCGGCTGAGTGCTGGTACTGTGGAGAGATCGGCCATCTCGCTCGATCATGTGGCAAAGGGTGGCGGGCTCGGCAAGAGTCCAACAGACGGCGAGAGTCCAACAGACAGCATGAGTCCATCAGAAAATAGACCTGCTGGACTTGCGGAATGTTGGGTCATTCTCAGGAGGAGTGTAAAGAGGTTGTGTCTGCAAAGGTCATAGGTTAAAGAAGAGCGAA
Organism: Notolepis coatsorum; assembly: GCF_963971535.1. NCBI lineage: Eukaryota > Metazoa > Chordata > Actinopteri > Aulopiformes > Paralepididae > Notolepis > Notolepis coatsorum. Next base: position 120,079,843 of record NC_140175.1, read on the forward strand.
GAGGGAATGCACAAACAAAGCTGAAAGTGCTCGAGAAAATAGAGTTATTAATAAATTAAAATGGAAAATGCGACTGATTAGAATAAAAATAGAAACGAAGATACATGGATAGTTTAAAAGGTTTGATTAGGTGTGCAAGTTACTAAAACGGTTTGGAAGACTAACAAGGGTAAGTTGGGGCTGTAGAGGGGTGAAGTAACTGGAGATTGCATGGGCTAATCGTACTAACAAAAATGATGGTTTTAAACAGGAACAATGGAACATTGTTAATATTAGACAGAGTTAATAACAAAGGACTATTTATAGTAGTGAATATACTTACTTGATCCAAGGGTGGTCAAGAAGACTTAAAAAAAAAAAAAAAAATTATTATTTCATTACTTTTTTATTTCTTTTTGGATTTTTAATTTTTCGGTCTTAGTTTTTACGGGGGTAATTATGCCTCTAGATGATAGTTTAAGTCTGTTGGATGGGTGTGTTGCATGAAGACACTCACAATTTTTTGTTTGTTTGACATTTTGTTTGTTTTTGTTTTGACACTCTGTTTTGTTTAGGAACTGGCTGGCTGGGACGGATCTCTCGCCGGTCAGGGATAGCAGGTGGTGGTGACACAGCGGGACTGGTAGGAAGTCTGATATAATGGGCTGGAAACTAAGAGTGGACGAGGGCTGGTTCATGGTTTGTTTTTTTCCGCTCATTGAGAGTCCAGATGTAGAATCTGGGGGGTTGTGTCACGTTTTTGGGAGATGGTAAGTGTTGGGGAAACGTGTTTCTCTGTCTATAGGTAAGCTCTGTAGGTTTTGGTCGCAATTGGCCAAATAGTTTTCATGTAGGGTGCAGACATGTGAATTTGATAATTGACTTATGGGAGACTCTGCACCGGCTTGTTGAAGGCTGGCGGAGTGTGTGGGATGTGTGTTTAAAGGGACTGTGGTTTGTTGCCATGCACATAGGTTCTGTTGGTGATTGGCCTTGTCTAGAGCTGGCTGTCCGGACCGAGGAGGCTGTCTGGAAACAAGGTATTGATAGTGTAATAAAATGGTTATTCCACTTTCAAGGGTGGAAGTAGTATTGTGTTGAACTTGAGATATTTGATCTAGTAAAATAGTACAAAAACAAATGAGACAAAGGTGATTTGATTGAATGTTAACATAACTAATTTGGAGCAAAAATGTATTGTCAAATACAGAACAGTAAAGATGTATCTGTGCCAAATAAGACTTTCCAATCTATTGTGTGTTTGTAAATAACATTCCAAAATGCAAAAAGGACAGAGGGAAAATCGTTTCCTTCTGTGGAAAATCGGAGCAGTACCAAGAACTGCCCACAACAAAGAAGAGGCTGTGGTTAGCACAAAATACAACAAGAAGAAAACAGTCAAAACAAGTTAGCAGTAAAGACCTCAGGAGGTTTGAACAGGGATAACTGACAGGGATGAAAGTGAAGAATAATTGAGGCCTCAGTGGTCTTTTCAAGGAGAAGAGATGATTTATGTTTGCTTGTTTGAATCTCCCTCGATGGTTTAGAGTGTTAATCTTTTGGGTATGATGTATTAATCTTTTCTTGCAGAGTCAATTACACAAAACAGACACATTGAAGCTAATTACATGGATAATGTATAGTCATAATTAGAAAAGCTGATAATGGTACGATGTTCTTTTTGTATAAAGAAACGGACCTAGACTGGATGTCATATTAATAACTGATAATGTGTATAACTGTGCAAGAAGAAAAGGTAGGTGAAATGATGATTTTGTAACTGTACAGATGGGAATGGTTTTGGTAGTTCGATTTGTGTAAATTTTCGATTTTTTTGAATTTTTAGAAAATATTAACAAAAATGGTAATTATGGTTTTAACATGTTTAATTTAGAACATATTGGTGCTATATAGTGGGTTATGAAACCCACTAAGGGTGGATTGTCGTGAATTTATCAAAATGAAACATGAAAATAGCAACTAAACTGTACAAAATAATATTAGACGAACATGCTGATTTGACAGAAGGAGCAGGAAACCCCATGTTGGTGTTCTCTGTGGCCCCAGGCTTAAGGGGAGACACTGCAGGTGAATAGGGTAAAAATTTTTACTAATAGATATCACAATGAAACTTCCCCAGTTGATTACTTATATTAAGACAAGACTTTTTTGTATTACAAGTTTTCTGAAATTGTATGTTTAAATATGCAAATGAGGCATTATCTACTTAAATATGCACTAATTTGCATATAATTCCAGGACAGAAATCTGAACATTGGATAAAGCCATTTTCAAAATTATAGTTTCATTTTGTTGACATATTAGAGCCAAAGGTTATTACAGAGGGGATTTTGGATATCTCTTTTTATCACTCCATAAATCAGAAAATACTCCATTCAGTCCATTTTTATGGTAAAATTCCATATTTCGCCATGTTTTTAGGAATAAAATGTGATATAAATCAGGGTATGAATGCGATATCAACAAACCCTTCTGTAAATACCTTCAGAACATAGATATGAATAGAACTGGAAGTTTTGGTGTATGTGAGTGCTACTGAAGTAGAGATTTCTGGCTCAGAGTATGAGGAAAAACTCTTAAAACTCATTTTTGGGAAAACGCCTTCAAAGTTCTGTATTGTAAAATGCCATACTTTTTTTTTTTTAAACAGATATTTACAAACACAATACCTAATCAAACCATTAGTAATAGACAACCTAAACACATGCCTGATAACTGAATAATAATAATAATGATGTTATTGAACTGAACAGAACTACACACAGGCTACAAACAGTGTAGTACAGTGTAGTACCCCCTAATAGGCAAAACATATTTGAATAGATATCACTATGAAACTTTCCCAATTTGTTATGTACATATAAACTAAGAAAAAATATATTGCATGTTTTCTGAAATTTATGTTTATATATGCAAATGAGGCACTTCCCCATTAAATATGTGCACATTTATGGATGCAATAAGGCAAAATGATGTAAAATAAACAACTAAATGTGTGTTATTGACGTTTTATTGTCACTAGTTTCATAGAAGACATGTTTAGGAAGCAAAATATAACAAAATCTCAAAATCAACAAAAAAAGTATATTTGACTATTCACCTGCAGTGTCTCGCCTTAAAGAGGTTGAGACACAGTGACTCCCCCGACCAGGTGGCAGATCATTAAGGTCATAAACTGACCCCTCAAGACTATATTGAGATGGGCAGGAAGGAGTGATATGTACTTTAGCTAAAGAAGAACAAAAGCTTATTTTAAATGACCCATTTCCCCCACGGAACCTATTTGGTAAGAGACTAAAGAGGAAGGAGATAATTATCTTTGAAGAACAGGAACCAACTGAAAATACAGTTGAGGTCAAAGGTCTTATTGACACTAGCTGAGCAATTTCAGGTTATGACACGGCAGCTGGTCAGAAGACTAAGGCCCAGAGGTCAGAAAGGAAACACCAGACCATCTGGAATCTCCCTTTACACATCCGATTTGACTGACTTTAGGAAATACATTTGATAGGCTCAAGGATATTGGAATTTAAGCAGAATGCCACCAGTTACACATTTAACTTTAGAATAGATAGACAAGACGGTTTTAGACCTTGAGGAAATAGATAAAACTGATGGCTTTGTCAGAGAGATTAGTTAGATGGCCTTAGAAAACATTGCAACACATATGTAAAACAAGGACCATTATGTTAAAAGTAAATTGTCATACAAAATCACATTTGATAATAGGTTTAGCAAGCCAGAAAAGTTGACAACAAGTGAACCAAATAAGAAAACATAGGTAGTAAATTAAGGATTAAAGAAAAGGTTATTACTAAAAGAATAGACAACCATCAGTAGGATGGAAACAGTTAAATAAAACAATGAGTTACAATGTGGGCATAACTTAAAACTATTAGGGAAACGGTAGACACAATAAAGAATAAAATCTCTTAATGCTAAAAGATAAAACTATACAGTAATGGTTAATCAAGAAGCCAGTATACTATTTCTGTTGAAAAGGACTTATGCAATTATCTGTTCACGGAGGGAAGAGCTGAAAGGAGCCCAAAATAAGGTAACAGCCAGTCGGATTCTACTGTGTAACATTGTGTCGCGGGACCCAGGCTGACGTGTCACTCACAGAAGAAAGTTCCTGCTAGAAGGAATTTGGCCAATGGGGAAGCCTGATCGCTGGGGTGACGTCACCTGACAGGCAGGGGAAAGGTCTTTTCTATCTCATTAAAAGGGCAGGCGAGGAGACAGAGGAGAGACCTGGAGCGACACACACACTGGCTGACAGGAGAGACCTGGAGCGAAGGAGATGAGCGCTGGCGACTGGAGCGCTGAACCTCCACCGACGGAGAGAGACTCACCACCCGGAGACTCGAGAGCCGAGCCGGAGACACACAGAGCGACTGACACCAGATGACAGAGGAGAGGCTCATAGTAGAGAGCCGCCGAGACGAAACCAAGCGCTCCCAACCCGCCGAGGATCCGAAAACCAAGGTTGCCCTGGCGACCACCAACCACAAAGAGAAGCCGCGTGTTGTCATGGACAACCCGAGAGACAACAACACCACCACCGGAGAAGAACGCTCTGATCGGCCCCAGCTGATCAGATCATGGACAAAACTGCCACACCAAAGAGATAATTAGCTAGAAGAAGAAGATCCTGTACTTGTTTGATGCATAAGCTGTGTTTTATTAAAAATGGAAATAAACACACCAGTTTGTTTTATTCAGATCACCTCGTCTGCGTTTTCCTTAATAGAACCGAACACCTGAACTACAAACAATGCAGAGAGAAGGGTAAAAGACTATACGATCACAGATCATATATAAATGAAGTGAAAGATACTTCACCTTGAAGCGGATTCGTGCAACAATGGGGAGCCAGTGCAGGTCCCTAAGAAGTGGGGTGACATGGGCCGACTTCGGTAGGTTTGAGATCAGGCGGGCCGCTGCGTTCTGAATGAGTTGAAGAGGCTTAGTGGCAGTGGCCGGGAGGCCAGCGAGCAGTGCGTTGCAGTAGTCGAGGCGGGAAATGACTGTTGATTGGACGAGGAGTTGGGTGGCTTCTTTTGTCAGGAAGGGGCGGATCCTTCTGACGTTGCTCAGGAGGAATCTGCAGGTTCTGGTTGTTGCTGCGATGTGAGCAGAGAAGTTCAACTGGTTGTCGAGGACAACACCAAGGTTCTTGCCGGTCGGGGACGCGGTCACAGCTGCATTCTCGACTGTGATGGAAAGGTCGGTCAGGGGGGAGGATTTGGCCGGCAGGTGGAGCAATTCTGTTTTGTTTAGGTTCAGTTTGAGGTGGTTGGTCGTCATCCAGGCGGAGATCCGCTCAGAGACGTGGATATCTGAGGGAGGGAAGGAGAGGAAGAGTTGAGTATCATCGGCATAACAATGATAGGAGAAGCCATGAGACGTGATAATGTTACCCAGTGATTTAGTGTAGAGGGTGAAGAGAAGGGGTCCTAGAACCGAGCCCTGGGGGACACCCGTCCGCAGGGGGCGGGTGGCCGACAGGGTCCCTCTCCATGACACTTGGTAGGAGCGGTCATTGAGGTATGATGTCAGCCATGTCAGCGCAGAGCCAGCCACTCCCATTCCTGCGAGGGCCGCGAGGAGGATCTGGTGGTTGACTGTGTCGAAGGCTGCAGATAGATCTAGGAGAATCAGGACAGAGGAGAGGCCTCTCGCTTTTGCTAAGTGAAGTGCCTCTGTGACCGCAATGAGGGCCGTTTCTGTGGAGTGGCCAGTCCGGAAGCCAGACTGATTAGGGTCTAGGAGGTCATTCTGTAAGAGATAAGCAGTAAGTTGGTTGGATACAGCACGTTCAAGTGTTTTAGAAATGATAAGATAAGATAAGATATTCCTTTATTGATCCCCTTGGGGAAATTCAGGCATCATAGCAGCATGGGGGGAGGGGGGGGTACAGGTAGTAAAACACCACAGTGTACAGGTAGTAAAAACAACACAGGCAGTGTAAACAATTTGGTCAATATGGTCAATATAATTTACTATCTGACTAGCTGAAGAAATATTCACATTATTCACAGTGTCACATAAGGTGCAGTATGCATAAGGTAGTGTTATAATGTACTATCTACTGAGTATACATTATTCACAGTATCACAGTATCCACTGAAATATACATTATTCACAGTATCACAGTATCACAGTATCCACATAAGGTGCAGTAAGCCTAAGGTAGTGTAGGTTTTCCTCCTTGGGTTCCTATAAGTCCCAGGTCAATGTCTGGTAGCAGTCGCTGTCGCTGCCCCCTGTTGTGGAGCCTGGAGGCTGCTATTCGCTGCCCACTGTTGTGGAGCCTGATGGCCGCTGGTATGAAGGACTGTCCGAGGCGGTTAGTTGAGTGTCGGTGGGAATGAGTCTGTGGCTGAACGAGCTTCTCATCTTGACTAGCTCGTCGTAGAGGGGGTGGTAGGGGTTCTCCATGATGGCAGCCAGCTTCCTTATCATCCCCCTCTCTGCCATCACCTCAAGTCTAGGTAGCTCGACTCCCACCACGGAGCTAGCCTTCCTCACCAGCTTGTTGAGCTTGTTGGTGTCCCTTGAGTTGATGTAGCCTCCCCAGCATGCCACAGCATAGAAGAGGATGCTGGCCACAACAGACTGGTAAAAAGACTGCAGCAGTCTGTTGCACACATTGAAGGACCTGAGTCTCCTCAGGAAGAACAGCCTGCTCTGTCCCTTCCTGTAGAGGGCCTCTGTGTTATCCGACCAGTCCAGTTTATTGTTCAGGTGTACCCCAAGGAACTTGTATGAGTCCACCATCTCCACATCCACCCCTCGGATGGAGATGGGAATCGGGGGGGGCCTCTTCTTGCCCCTCCTGAAGTCCACCACCAGCTCCTTGGTCTTACTGGATTCTGTAAAGCACAGTAGGCTTGCCTCTTTGTACTCACGCTGGTTGTTCATCAGGGCTGAGAGAGACAGGACGGTAGTTGCCTATGACGGTAGGGTTCAGAGTTGGTTTTTTTATGAGCGGCGTGACTCTGGCTTGTTTTAGGGAGGTGGGGACCACCCCCGAGTTGAGTGAGGAGTTGATGGTTGCAGTTAGGAATGGGAGGATGTCTGGTGCTATGGTCTGGAGGAGTGGGGAGGGTAGCTGGTCCAGCTGGCATGTAGTCGGACGGTTCGACATTACCAGTGTCAGAGTCTCGGGTTCTGTAATGGGAGAGAAAGATGACAGAGTGAAGGATGAGGTTCTCGATTTAGCGTTTGGAATGGGTGGGGGTTGGGAGAAGGAGCTTCGGATGTTCTCCACTTTTTCCTCAAAGAAGATTGCGAAGTCTTCGGCAGAGAAAGATGAGGGAGGGGGGGGGTGGGGGGGTGAGGAGGGAGGACATGGTAGCATGCAGTTTGCAAAGATTCTTGGCAGAGGCCTCGATCCTATGGTGAAAGAAAGAAGCTTTGGCATTAGTAATGGTTTTGGAGAATGTTAACAAGAGGTTGTGATATGTGAGCAGTGAGGCGTGACTTTCTATACTTCCTCTCAGCTGCTCTCAGGACCTGTCTTTGTTCTCTCACTGGATCTGTCAGCCATGGACTGGGTGGGGAACGGCGGGCAGGTTTCTCAACGAGGGGACAGAGCTTGTCGAAGGAGGTTGCAAAGGCTGAGAGGAGGGTGGAGGTTGTCATCTCTGTGGCAGAGAAGGTGTCACTCAAAGGTAGAGCGGATAGTATGTCAGAGGAGAGCGTGGAGGGGGATAGGGAGGGCAGGTTGCGTCTGAGTGAGACAGTTTGAGTTGGGGTGAAGACCTTTCGGTTAAGCATGAGAGTTAGTGAGAAGGATATGAAGGAATGGTCAGATACATGTAGGGGAGTTACCGTGGTGTTAATGATGCTGGAGTTACGGGAAAATATGAGATCCAAGGAGTTGCCTGCTTTGTGGGTGGGAGGCATGGCAGTGGGAGTCAGGTCAAATGATTGTAGGAGGGAGACCACTATGACTGACTGAGATGAGTCAGGCAGGTTGAAGTCGCCCAATAGAAGGAGAGGGGTACCATCTTCCGGTAAGGAGCTTAGAAGCATGTCCAGCTCATCTGTGAAGTGATCGAGCGGACCTGGAGGTAGAGTGTAACAATAATAATAATAATAATAATTTAGGACCTGCTCCGAGGTCATCAATTGGCACACATGCGATGCATGCATGCAATTCGTATCTGCGATTAACCCATCCCGTCGTCCTTCCCCCCCAAGGGCAGCCGGGAGCAGACAGGCGTCAACGTGAGCCGCGCCAGGGGACCAATCCAAGTGCTCCTGTCCGTCTTCGTCAAGGACGCCACAGCGTTAGCGATCTTGTTGTTGTGCATGTTTTTCCATTGGGTTTATCTTATCGGGGGGAAACCCTTGCGAGCACGGGGAGAACATGCAAACTCCACACAGAAAGGCCTGGGAGATACCCCACCTGGGTAACTGGCATCATGGAAACCTGGTCCCCAAGCGGGAATCGAACCCTGGACCTTCTTGCTGTGAGGCGACAGTGTTAACCACTACACCACTACACTACACCACCGTGCCGCAATGGTGAGATTGAAAGGATTAGAGACAGACTGCATGATATTCGAGAGAGGAGAGTGACAGTTCTGGGAGTGGTGTTACGTTTGTAGCCCTTGAAGGAGATGTCATGAGGCCAGTGCCTCCACCCCGTCTGGAAGGTCGAGGTGTGTGAGTGAAGTTATAGTTTGTAGATAATGCTGCAGGTGTTGAGTTATTGGGGGTTAACCAGGTCTCAGTTAGAGCCAGGAGCTGCAGATTATGGGCATAGGCAGTAATGAAGTCAGCATTCTTGACTGCTGATTGACAATTCCATAAGCCTCCCCGTACTGTGACAGGTGTATTAGTGGCTGTAGGAGGGTAGGAGAGATTAGCCGGGTTGCTAGCAAACTGCCGTGGGTGGGTTGAATCTGTTCTGGAGGAGCAGATTGTGGATATAGGTATGAGACACATTGTGGTGTCAAGAGTGGCAGGGAGGAAGGGAGGTAGTAGAGAAGTAGCAGAGTGGGAGGTAAAGGGAAATTTGTTCAGAGTGGAGTGAAAGATAGGACTAGGGGGTACTTAGCACTAGGTGGATCAGTAGATGCCTCTGCGGAGAACTCCAGTGTATATTAATATTATGCTTAATTAATGTGTATGCACTGTGCATTTTGTTCTGTTTCACAGGTTGTTGACCTATGGTAAGCCTATGGTCAACTGTGGGAATTATAAAAGTTGTATTGTGGAGAAAAACATCTCAACTAGTTTGTTTAAAATAAACAAACTCTAATGACTAACCATTGAGTCATCCATTGTGTGGTGCCTGTCAGCCCTTTCGGAGGGATTCAAATAGAAAATTTTTGAAAGATCCGAACAGTCAAAAACCAAGGCCCGGCTTTCAAGAGAGTAGGCCGGATGACCTTGAAGCAAGGACCAAAATAATTAATTAAAGAGACTGCTTAACCCATCTGACTGTTAGCTAACAGCCCATCCATACTGCCCCCTGTACATCTGCTAAACCTGCTAGCTGAAGACAAAGAGCTAAAGCCAATAAAAGGGAACAGTCTGAAAACGAGACTATTAAGCCCAGTTAGGAGAAAAGCTCATAAGTCAACAACGGTCGAAGAAGGAAAAGTTAGCAAGATGGCAGCGACAGAGGAGGAGCTGGAGAAGCTGAAGCAGAGGCATTCAGCAGCCCAGACTGCTTTTTCCAAAAAAGCCAACCATCTCACCTCCAGGGCTCATGTACTAGGAGAAAGTGAACTGAGAGGTGCATGGTTGAACTTCAAGATGGAGCATACCAGAGTCGAGGGAAGCAGGGTTTGAGTACAGCACGGCCCTGAAAGAAGAGGGCATTGAAGAGACCACAAAAAAGGCGATGCAAGTCGACGAGAAAACGGCGGAGTGCAACCGTACGTTTGATGGAATCAAGGTCATCGTCGAAAAAAACGTTTGGGCCAGGTTTGCTGAACAGACAATTGTCACCCTCGCTGAAGGGGCTGAAGCAGCATTGGACCAGGCTGAGGTAACCGACCATAAGAAGATGACTAGGAGTGAGCGTGAACTGGGGAATACAAAGCTGGAACGGAAGATTGGCGAGCTCTACAGAGCTGTGCATGAGTGGACAGACCTGATTCCAATAACAAATTTAATGGAGTCAAGGGACCTTAGCAAGGAGCTAAAGCAACGACATGATACACTGTGGGATGAATGGTCGTGGCGAGGCTGCGACCAGCCTGGCGACGACGATGACCAGCAAAAACATGCAAAGCCTGAACACAAATAGAATAGAGAATAGAATAGATCTTTATTTGTCATTGTTGGTACAACGGAAATTTGTTAGGAACAACAAAGAGCATGGCGATAAGCAAAATGCAATGACCGGTGCTCACGCAGACCTTTACCTGGTCTTCCCCATAGACTCTCAGACCCCTGGACGCATCGTCTAGCCTAGCTTGCCCAGCATGGCCCCTAAACTCAACGATGTTGCACTTCAAAATGCCACAAGCACACCACATGGCACCTTCCATGCACCACAAGGTGGTTCCGGCACATACCCTGGTGCTTATAACTTCATGCCCCAGATCACTCTAGAGCGAGCACGCCTGCCCATGTTTTCTGGTAACATGAGAGCTTACTACCGTTGGAAAGCTGAATGGGAGGACCTGCAGCAGCTGGGAAACCCACATGGGTTGGAAAACATCAGGAAATTCCATTTCCTAGGGAGCCTAGATGAGGAAGTCAAGAGGGACCTCGTGCTGTCCAGCTACGGATCCGCCAAGGACATATTCAGGCTCCTGGACAACAAGTACGGAAACAAGCCGAAGATAGTGCTGCTCATCTTAAAAGAGGTTCATGGACTTTCCCCCGTCAAGGGAAACCAACCAAGAAAGACCATCGAACTAATTCAGGCTGTGGAAAGAGCTCTTCGTGATCTCCAAGTCCTGGGGGAGGAAGATGCCGTGAAGAATCGGGTGGTGGCTCATTCCATCGAGAGTAAGCTGCCTGACACCCTGAAAGAAAAGTGGCTTACACATAGACTTGACCCTGTAAGCGGCTTTTCACCACAGACCCACTTTGATTGCCTACTGAAGTACTTGAAGAGACAAGAGGACATCCTTGAGGAGTTGGATAAGCTGCAGCCCAGTCCAGCGGACTATCCTGAGAGAGCCAACGACCGAGGTAGAGAAAGGAGGGCATTCACTAAAGCCACAGCGGGAAACACCCAAAAGGGCTCTCAACCAAGCTCATGCATAGCGTGTGGGGATGAAGAGCATGCAGGTAGACTGTTTTCCTGCAAGGTCTTCAAGAGACTAAGCCTGTCCAGCAAGAAGGCTCAGTTAAAGAAATCTGGAGCATGCTTCAAGTGCTTGTGCCTCCATGGTGACGACGGCAGTTGCACCCAGAAATTCCTCTGTGCAAAGTATGACTGTCGGAAAGGGAGGTCCTCAGACCATAACTACTTGCTCTGTCCGATGCCACCGACCAAGAAGATGGAAAAGAGTGGAGAGCAGAAGGAGCAGAGCTATTCAAAAATAGAGAGGAGGGGACTTGGACTGACCAATAAACAAGAGGAGCTCCTTGCCAAACTCTCCCCTGAATTAAAAGCAGAGTTCAAGGAAGCATTCTCAAACAGAACATCAACAACGGTGTGCACCAGCACCAGCGGTGAGCCAAAAGAATATCCAGTGGTAATGATGCTACTCGAGGTGACGACAAACTCGGGCCAGCTAGTCGGCACTTTGATCGACCTAGCTTCAGATACAAACTACATCTCGAACAAAGCCGCTGATCGTCTGAAACTAAATGGCGAATACATCAAACTGATTGTCCAAGGAGTTGGAGGGATGGAGAAAACAGTTGCTACCAAAAGGTATTCCTTAAGGTTGAGGGTAAAAACCCCCAAAGGAACAGTGGCGGAGCACAAACTCCTTTGTTATGGCTTGGAAAACATCGCAAAGGTGAACCAGGCAGTCACACCGCAGCAACTCCAAAAGTTCTTCCCAGACGTCGCAGTCAAAGACTTGGTCCGCCCTGAGAAGATCGACCTACTGATCAGTCACAGGGAGGGTCGCCTAGTCCCACAGCCAATCAGAGTGGAGGGAGACCTCGTCCCCTGGGAAAGACTGTTGGTGGAGCTCATCCCGACCTCTTTGAGGCAGTGGACCTAGTGGTGAATAGGTCTGAAATCCACTTTGCACGGTCAATGAGAACAACTTCAAAGGCATACAGAGAGATCCTTGTGGATCTAGCAGGATCAAGTAAAGACCAGGTTGAAGATCAAGAAGTAAACCTCCGAAGTACTGCGTCTACCAACAAAGAAGCCATCGAATGGTTCAAGTGGGACAGCGTCGGCGTGGCCTGCGATCCTCAATGTGGCGGCTGCAAGTGCGGTAGATGTCCTCCTGGAGGGAAAGAAATTACCCTAGGAGAGGAAAGAGACCTTGAAAAGATCAAAGGATGTCTCACCTACGTACAATCTCACAAGCACAGCAAATCCCCCCACTGGGACGCAGCTTACCCATGGAGAGGAGACCCTGCGACGCTGCCAGACAACCGACGTGCCGTGGAGGCGACTTTCCGGAACACGGAGAAACGCCTTGAAAGGGAGCCAGAGTGGAAGGCTGCATACAGAGAGCAAATCCACGAGATGGTCTCAAGGGGAGCTGCCGCTAAACTCACCAAAGAGGAAGACGACAGCTGGAAGGGACCAAAGTGGTACATCAGTCATCTGGTCGCGCCAAATCCTCACTCATCAACTACCCCTGTGAGAATCGTTTGGAACAGTAGCCAAGAATTCCGGGGGGTGAGTTTAAACAACCTCTTGTACAAGGGACCAGACGTCCTCAATCTGATCAGAGGAGCCCTTCTGAGATTCAGGACTGGGTTGTTCGCCGCCCTAGGTGACGTGAGAAAAATTTACAACTCTGTGTGGCTAAAAGACGAAGAAGTCCAACTCCATCGATTCCTCTGGAGAGACAACCCAGAGGATGAAATCGAAGTCTTCGTCGTTGTCAGAGTCAACATCGGAGATAAACCTGCCGGCTGCATCGCTCAGGTCGCCATGAGGGAAACGGCAAATCTGCCCCAGTTCGCAGCCATGGTGGAAGAGCGCCGGGTTCTGGTAGAAAACAGCTACGTAGATGACATCCTGACGTCCCACAATGACTTAAAAGAACTGGAGAAGATCACAGAAGGAGTCGAAAAGATCTTGAAAGCTGGAGGCTTCTCCCTTAAACCGTGGGTCTTGTCAGCCCAAAGTGGGAGGTCTGGAACTGCGGACAGCTCCAGTAACCCAAAGACAACTGTGTCTGCACCCAAGACTCTGGTGTTACCCAACCAGATGGGGGATGAAGAAAGCAAAGCACTGGGAGTTGGCTACGAACCAGAGACTGACAAGCTTCGCATAATGACGTCCATCAATTTCTCGAGAAAGCGAGGCAAGATGAGGACTGGACTCGATCTGCGCCAAGAGGAAGTGAGAAGTAACACTCCAAACCCCTTGACCCGCTGAGTACTGCTAAGCCAGGTCGCTGGATTCTACAACCCCATTGGTCTTGCCACGCCCGTAAAGCAAAAAGGAGTAATGTTTGTGAGAAGCTCCTACCAAGAGGCAGGCATAGGGAATCAGACAAAAGACACTTGGGATGACCCACTCTCGCCCAAACTCCGGGAGGCTTCCATAACACTCTTCGAGGAGTATGTGAGACTTGGCCAAGTCAGGTTTCAGAGAAGCCTCACACCTCAAGGAGCCATAGGCTGCCCATTGGGCGTAACGTTTTCTGATGGGAGCGAGGCTTCCTACGATGCCGTGCTCTACCTCCGTTGGGAGACACAAGATGGGGTCGTCGTGAAGTTGGTTATATCAAAGGCCAAACTTACTCCTCTCGACCAGAAAGGGGATGTAATTAAAGCAGAATTATGCAGCGCTGTCTTTGCGGCCCGTCTAAAGAGGTACTTTGAGAAGCACTGCCGCATCAAGGTTGCACGCTGGGTCCACTTCGTGGATAGCCAAACAATTCTGGGAGCGATCCAGAAGGATAGTTATGGCTACCAGACCTTCTTTGCCAACCGCATTGGAGAGATCCCAAATGGCTGGACCAGTAGAAGACTGGAGGTGGGTTGACGGAAACCTCAACGTATCGGACATCCTCACAAGGGGAGCAACTCCTGAGGAGCTTGATAATGAGTCAGAGTGGCAACGAGGCCCAGAGTTCCTGAGATGGCCTGAAGCTGAGTGGACCATCAAGATGACCAGCGAAATTGTGACCAGCGTCAAAAGACTACAGAGAAAGGCGTTCTCAGCTGTAGTCACCAGGGCTCAGTCACAAAAGCTCTCAGGCCCCAGCAATACTGATGTTGGTACAGACTTGAGAGACTCTGCGCTGCAACCACAGCTAAAATACCAAGGTCCACCTCCAGCAGCAGAAAAGCCAAAGAGAAAATCCTGGGGTGTTGCTCTCGTAAGCCTTGTCGGGCCCAAGCGGTTCAGTAGCTTGACAAAGCTAGGTGGAACTGTCGCCTGGGTCCGACGAGCTGCGGAATCCTGGCTGAGCGCTAAATACCAAGCCTCAGATTCAGCAAAGTGGGAGGCAAGGGGACCAGAGCTCTCTGCAAGAGAGAGAACGGTGGCCTTCCAAGACTTGGTCCTTGCAGCCCAAGACGGCGTAAACTTGCAGGACACAACCCTGAACCGCCTTGTTGTGACCAGAGATGACAACACAGGACTCTTGCTTTGCGGCGGTAGAGTCCAATCGTGGAATGAAGACGGAACAGCTGTACCGTTAATCCCTTACAAATCATGGCTGGGGACCTTGCTGGCTAGAGAAGCTCATGAGGCCAATCATGAAGGCATTACAGCCACACTGCTGCGCACAAGAAGAAAGGCTTGGGTAGTACAAGGTCGGAGAACTGTCAAAAGGGTGGTCAACGAGTGTGTCCCTTGCAAGAAGCAGAGAGCCAAGCTATGCTGGCAAGTGATGGGAAACCTCCCTCCGGAGCGTACCAGCAAGGCAAACCCATTTGAGCATACCACACTGGACCTTTTCGGCCTCTTTGAGGTGAGGGACGCCGTCAAGAAAAGAACCAGGAAGAAGGTATGGGGAGTCGTGTATTGCTGCATGGCTTCCAGGGCCGTCCACGCTGACCTTGTCGATGACCAGTCTTCGGAGAGCTTTCTTCAGGCCTACTCCCGATTCACTGCTCTAAGGGGGCATCCCAGGAGGTTATGGTCAGACAGAGGCTCAAACTTTGTGGGTGCCAAGCCTGCCTTGAGAGAGTTGCACAGGCACCTAGCATGTGTGCAGAAGGCATCGGTTGAGAATGCAGCCGCCAAGGATGGCACTGAGTGGCAGTGGGACTTCCATCCTGCGGATTCTCCCCACAGGAACGGAGCAGCAGAGGCAGCTGTTAAGCTCATAAAAAGAGCTCTCAACAGCCTCGACAAAACCACCGGTTGCTACACCTGGGGGGAGTTCCAGACCCTCCTCTACTCGGCAGCCAACTTAACCAACGAACGACCCATCAACGCCAAGGCACAGGAGCAAGAGGACAGAGTCGAGTACCTAACTCCTAACTCCCTTATCCTGGGGCGCACCGGACAAGGAGGAGACATGCAAGGGATTGATGTGGAAACTCATCCGTGGCGCAGGCTGAGGGCTGTCCAGGCTGGGGTGGACAAGTTCTGGTCGAAATGGAGCGAACTGGCAGGTCCAAACTTGTTCATCCGGCATAAGTGGCACAGAGCAGAGAGGAGTGTCAAGGTTGGGGATGTGGTCTGGATCGCAGACCAGAATGCCTTAAGGCTTAAGAGGACAGTTCCGGCTCGGCCGGATCGTCTTCAGGTATCCAGACAAGAAGGGGGTGGTCCGTGACACGGATGTCACAACCTGCATAGGGTTTCCTGCCCCCCATGTATCCAGGCCCCGGGGAAAGGACTCTACCCTGCCCACAACCATCGTCCTTCACAGGGATGTGCAGAGGCTGGTGGTCCTGATTCCGGTTGAAGACCAGCAGAAGAAGTCCTCACCATCGGGTACCCAAAAGACTTTGTGACTCTCTTTTTGTTTAGTTAGCGGGTAACCCTGGGAGGCAACTGAGTGGTTCAAGGGCAAACCTACACTCAGTAGGAGGAAAGGTGGTGGGGCCCACCTCCTTAGTTAGTTTGTGTTCATGATGCGAGTTGTGTTCACAATGTCCCACTTACCTTTGAAGGACACTTTAATTTGAAAAGCACTTTAATTTAAATACTTACAACGGTTTGATTTAAGGCTGAGATGCATATTAACACTCTAGTGACTTGTATTTATAGTGGCCTGTATTTTATTGGCCTCCTTGGATTGTATCAGTCGGCCAAGTGGGAGGTGTCAAGACTTTTGGTTTATTTAATATAAGGATCAGATCTATGTAAAGGGGTCTAAATAAGTTAACAGGTGTTTGTGCTTGTGAGCATTCGCAGTTGGCGCAGCTGCCTTTTTAAATGGTGGCTGGCGATTGTCATTCTCAATATAGCACTGACAGGATCACACCGCCCGTTGGTAAGTGGACTTGATTAAGGGATTGAAACGTTGTTAACTTGGCTATGTCACATATAAACACAATGTAATGTATCACATTGGCTGCTGGCTGCTAATGCAGCCTGCAGATAATATTTGCATGTGCACTGTGTTAGTGGTGCTGGCTAAATGAATGAATGTTGTGCCTGAATGTTGCCGCTAGATTGTGGCTAGGCTAGCACACTTCGCCGAAGGTGCACGGCTGAGCTAGTGTCTTTGTGGCTTTCCCGGTTTGTCACGGTGAGATTCATGTGGGGAACTTTGGTGTGTGTGTGTGCTCTGATGAATGAGAACTGCTGTCTTGTGCCGTTGTGTGGGTTTGTGTCTGAGACGACCGGTGGCTTATGTGTGTTGCGTGAGATGCAGAAGTAAACATTGCCAGGCATTCTGGTTAATGTAGTCATTGTAGTTCTCCCTCTTTCACCCACAGTTAAAGGCCAACCTTCACGTTGTATTTTTGTTCAATAAACAATGTGGACTAGGCCAACAGTGACTTTCATGAAGAAGGGGAAAAAAAGTATTGAAATTGACCCAGTTTTAGCGTTTTTATCAAACATTTTGTCTGCCCAACACAATCACCACGCACGTGGATATTTTAATCAATGGTTCATAACGTGCGTGTGTAATCTAAATGATCTCGTCACAACAGGTGCAGGGCACCAGGGGGCTCACCAGGGGGCGCTGAGAGTCACACACAGCTAGTGGCAGGCACTGCAGGCAGAGAGCCTTGCTACCATTATGCTTGCTACTACTAGCCGAATGAAAATGTATCTGTTTCACCTAACACTATTGCTCCATGATTATAGCCATCCATCTCTAAAGCTAACCACTATTTGTAAAAGCCACAACCACGTTACCATATTTGTAATAATGTAAATCATTGTGTCGTTGTACATATTGTGTTTATAACGTTAGTAGCTAACATAGCTTAGCTTGGTAGCTATTGTGCTAACAACATATCCCGACATCCGGCTCGCTGGCCGGCATGAACGGCCAACCCAAAATGGTTCTCTCCTCTCTGTACACCCCCGTCCCCACGGGTTCCCCTGCCGGGGAGCCCACGGACGCGACAACGGCGGCAGCCGCAGGGTGCTCGAGCCCGCAAAGACTAGTGGTACACGATAGCTATGAGCTAACTAACGCTACAGGCTCAAACACCCTACGGCCGCCGCCGTCGCGTCCACAAGCTCCCCGGCAGGACACCCGCGAGGACGGGGGCACACAAAGAGGAGAGAACCACCACACAGGTCTGAGAAGAGGACTCAAACTCCTCTACATGCCCCGATCTCAAATGGTTCACGACAGTAGACATAATGCTAATGTTAGCCAGGGCCATATATCGAGTAGTACTATGACCCGGACGGGCAAGGCATACGTTTCCTGAAGTGACGTCACGGCCGTGCTAGCGTCTGATAAGCTTTTAGATTCGGCTCATTAATATGCACCTGTAGTGACGTCGGCGTTTGATAAGCTTTTTTGATTCGCGCGTGCATGTTATTCGTGCGTGGACCTTTTTAACTCTTTCAGAGTGGCATTTCCGGTGTCAAATGGAAAAAAATAAATAATGAAATTATATACCAATGATGTAAACTACCCATAATTGATCAGTAGGGTTTAACCTGGAGGTTGGGCTTTAACAATTGTATGTATTGAGCTGTACTGTATTGTACCCATTCTGTAATCTGTTAACAAAGTTTTCAATCAATCAATCAAAACCGTGGTCAGTCTGTGCGGAGAAACAAGGAAGAGCATGGTTGCCAGATCGGATTAACAATATCCGAACCGCCCATTATTATCAAAGGTTTGTCAGATGAAGGCAGACTCTCAAAACTGGCAACACTGATGCGTTGCATTGTGAGGGATCCCGGTTTGAAATTTGAATTGAAGCGCGTTACAGACAGAGCCTGCACCACGTCGTGAGCAACTGTTGCATCTTCTCCTCAGGTAATTGTGCAACACATATATTTTATTATTTATAAGTAATGCGTGCCGCTGATATAAATGAGTGCTGTTTAGTCTGTGTTTTCAGTGACTACTGTAACGTTATTAGCTCGATATTATGAAACTGGCGGGATCTGTAAACTACCGGAGCTGCTAACTGGCTAACGGTATGACTATGATAGCTAACGTTGGTACCTATACTGTACCCGGAGCTGCTAACTGGCTAACGTTATGACTATGAGAGCTAACGTTGGTACCTATACTGTACCGGAGCTGCTAACTGGCTAACGTTATGACTATGAGAGTAACTGTTGTGAAGGGCCAGATTAACACTGAGAATCTACGTTTTATTATTTATATAACTTGTATATTATTTATATATATAAGCTATATACCTTTAAGCCTCTGTTTGAATCATAGCATTATTCGCTTTCCTCATTGGACAACGCCCTTGGCACTGGCAGCGCTAACAGTCGCGCCCCCCAGACAAGTTCAAAGACGAGTTCGGACAAGTTGAGACATGCCCTTGGCCAGCGCATTGATTCTGGACAAGAGATTCGGTTGCGCCCTAGAAAGCACTCTAAGTATATATTGTGAAAGGCGCAAGCAGCAGCAGTTCGTCCTTAGAGTTCGTGAAGTAAACAAGTTCGTTAGTTCGTTCGACCTAACCTAACGTGAAGTGAAACGTGAACCTAGTAACTAGTGTGAACCTTAGCAAGTGTGTGTGGACTTAACGTAATTAGTATCAGAACATGAGGTGAACCTAGCAGCAGAACTATTAGACATGTGAGCAGTGGAACCTACCGCGGTGTATCGTTACGGATAACTAGTAGCTCCTTAGATACGACCTTGATATTGTAGAACCATTGTTGGTGGATTATAGTGACTTGTGGAAACGTAGTACCGTGGAGAAGAGCATCGTTAATACCATTGTCGTTTGGATTTAACTACCCTGAAGATCTGCATCGGGCTAGCTTCGAGGACGAAGCTAGCTAGCTATCATCACTGCCGTCGGGCACTGGATTAAGAGCTATTACCCTGCTATCGATCACTTGGATTACAAGGACCGGATCCGTATGAGACCCCCTTTTTTCAGTGACCAGCCGGAGTATCCGCCTATTCTTCAATCCTCTGGAGCTTACCACTCCGTGGAGGAAATCACCAGTCTCCAGCTATACCCTCGTTTGCCCCCCTATATCGCCATCTCACGCCATGCAGCGTTCCGGTCTAGTATCCTTAGCCTAGGAATTATTCATTCCCACTGACTTTGATACTCTGACATTCTAATATCATTCGCCATAAAAGAGCGACCAAATAATTCTCAGTTGTATATTTGACATTGATAATAAAATACTGTAAAAGTTATCTCTTTGTCACCGTGCCGTCTATTGAGTGTCTGCCATATTTAACTTTATACAACGGTGTAACTGAGGGGTACAATTCCCTGACTGTATTGATAAGTATGGTATCATTAAACCACTACCGCTTTATGTACTTTAACTACTGGCCACACAGTACATGATATAGATATGATGAACACTTTCCCACCATGAAACCAAGTCCACACAAATGTATAAGTCGAATATTTAATATATAGCAAAGGGTATATACAACGTTCACTTAATGACATTTATGATTTGAATGCACTTGTAAGGCAAATGAGTATTCATAGGCAAATCAACATTGAATGTCCAATCTCTGGTTACGCAGGAAGCAAGTATACAACCTGGTTCTTTAGGGAACTATAGCGATGGTACTTAATGATTATAGCTGGATATACTAAAGGGGGGTCCTGCTGGTTGTAAGTCAGTAGGGGGGGGGGGGGGGGGTTAGGAGAGCCGCCGGCGATATCCCATCTGGCCAACGATTTCTTGGGAGAATTCAGAGTGCTGAACACGGTGCCCACAGAACCTTGGTCCACAGATGAATACCGTTGGGCCCTCTTGTAGACGGTAGCTGCCGGTCCACAACGAAGAGACGTGAGGCGACCTCACTCGGGGTAGAGCGCCGTCTCACCTGGACTCCTCTCGGGGGGTAGTTCCAACACTCACCAGTGTTGGCTGTTATCCATGGCATAAATCAAAGCACCCAAAGCAAGTAGATAATCCAAGCCGTGTAGGGCTCGCCGTCGTCCGGGTAAGGTAATCCAATGTGCAGGTCCACTCGTCCTAGCCCAGAACTCCTCGGATGAAAGCACCACACGTGGTCTGCCCAGCCTGGTTAAGACTCTAGATAACGCGAGGAAACGATGGGGGTACTACTCACTGTATAACTCTAACCGAACGATGCACCATACATAATAGACTATTATTAACTTAATAGAAATACGTCCCACTCGACGGTATAGTGCCAAACTATGACAATTCAACTATTAATCCACACGATGTCTCAATGCCATTCTGAGGCCAAGTTGACCATACTGCACCACACGTGTATCGTGGGTGAGGCTTAACGTCTTGCCACTAGGTTGGAGGGTAAAGAACTAAGGGCTAAGGGACTAAAAGAAAGTTCTACTTTACTTGCGCCATATATATATGCGCTGTGAACAAATAGTACCATTCGTATTTCGCCAGACGTATTCCTACGCGGAACCGGGCTAGTAACGACATGTTCGTCGGCACGATTGAACTTGAACCAAGGGGCTTGGCTGCTGGCGCCAAGTTCTTGTCCAATGAGAGAATGAAACTATTATGGGCTGTTAGTAGACTAAAGGGATATTCAGTGTATATGTACAAGGAATATACAAGGGATATCAAACGATATACAAATACTATTAAATATATATCCATAAATAAATATATATATTCGGTTTAATCTGATCCTTCACAACAGCCGCCCCCTAATTAGTCCCACCTAATTAGCTAAGCAGAGACAGATTAACCGCACTGTCTACCACTCAAGGTCCGCTGTAAGGGTCAGTCAACTCACAAAGTCGTGGGGTCATGGTCGTCATCGATAGTGTCTGGGAGTCTGGGCAGTTCTATTAGCCTCGCCACGGGTCGTGTGTAAGTTCGCCCTTGGACGAGCACCTCAGCTGCTCGGACCTTGCCATCGGCACCGGTGATCACTTTGCTTACGCGGCCAGCCGGCCACATAGCTCTGGGTAGTGACTGGTCGATAATCATGACGACTGTTCCTTCTGTCAAATTGTCTCTCTCTTTTACCCACTTCTGGCGGGTCTGTAGAGACGGTAGGTAGTGGAGTAGAAAGCTGTTCCAAAACTTGTCAGCTAGTACTTGACTGTACCTCCACATTCTTCGGCCGTTCGCTTCTTCAGGCCTGTACATTGTCTGGGGTAGCGCGGGGTCCAGCCGCCCCATCAAGAGTGTGTTGGGGGTGACTGGGTCGACATCTGCTATATCACTGGAGACGTAGCCGAGGGGCTTGGAGTTCAATACTCCCTCGATCTCCGTGGGGACTGTCATTAGGACTTCTTCCGCTACAGTCTGGGCCCCAAGCACGGCGTACAGGGCTGTCTTTATAGAACGTACTTCTCGTTCCCAGGTTCCACCGAAGTGGGGTGCGTTCGGGGGATTAAACTGGAAGTCAATCTGGGATGGAGCGAGGTGGGTCTTAAGTTCTGGGCCCATAGCTTGGAAGCTCTCTCTCAGCTCTCTTTCTCCGCCTTTGAAGTTTGTCCCGTGATCAGACAACAATGTAGACGGTTTTCCTTTCCGTGATGTGAATCTCCGGAAGGCCATAAGGAATGAGTCTGTGCTCATGGTTGGAAGGAGTTCGATATGTATCGCTCTGGTGGTCATGCATTTGAATACAATACCCCACCGCTTCTCGGTTCCTCTTCCTTTCTTTATATACAACGGGCCAAAACAGTCCATGCCTGTGGAGTGGAATGGCTTGTCGCCGAGTCGGAGGCGACAGGGAGGTAGGTCAGCCATCCGGGGTATGCTGGGCTGCGCGCGCCACTTTCGGCAGTCTAGACAGGTTCGCTGGAAGCGTCGCACGGCTTCTCTTCCTTGAAGTATCCAATAGCGACGTCTGATCACCGCGAAGACTCTCTCTGCTCCTGCGTGTTGTACATCCTTGTCGTATTTCTTTATGATCAGCTCTGTGACCTTGTGTCGGCTGTTCAAGACTATCGGGTACTTAACGTCATCCGGTAGATTGGGGGCCCTCCGCAGACGACCACCCACTCTGATGAGATTATGGGCGTCGCTCTCGGGTGCCAGGTGGAGCAATCTGCTGTCTGATGGGACGGGCTTTCCTCCCTGTAGACAGTCTAGCTCGTCGGGGAACGAGTCTCTCTGGGCTCGTTGTAGTAGAAGAAGTTCTGCTTCTTCGTAGTCAGCTGCTGAAATGTCGGCAGTGGGCTGAATCTCTGGGTGGTGCCACAGAAATGTCTTTAGTTGCGCACTCTGTAGGGTGAGGCAATCATCTATGTTGGGGTCTGTGGAGGCGACTGTGCTCAGTCCACAGAACATAGGTTTCTTGTTCTCAGCCTCCTCTTTACTCGCCTCCCGTGGGGTGGGCGTAGGCCACTCTCCTTCCGGGAGCTTGAGGAACTCTGGTCTGTCACTGTAGATGTTGTGACGGGTGAGGTCATCTAGGGACATTCCCCGGGTGATGACGTCAGCTGGGTTGTGTTTGGTGTCCACATACTGCCAGCTCGCTGCTTCTGTTAACTCTTGAATCTCTGTGACTCTGACTCCCACGAAGACCTTGTATCTGCATGAATCAGACTTGATCCATGTGAGTACTGTCGTGGAATCTGACCACAAGATTGTTCTGTGCACCGGAATGGTGAGTTCACGTTGGATTAACGTGGCTAGATGCGCTCCTGCTAGGGCTGCGCAGAGCTCTAGACGCGGGATAGATTGTTGCTTTCGTGGGGCTATTCTTGAGCGAGCCAGGATGAAGGCGGTGTGTATCTCTCCTCCCTTCTCTTGGGCACGCAAGTAGGCCACTGATCCATAGGCTACTTCGGAGGCGTCGCTGAAGACGTGTAGATCCATCTTGCATGTCTCTGGCCTCACTGTGGGTGGGAAGTAGCTGCGGCGTATATTGACGCCTGGGAGTGAGCGGAGTTCCGTCTCCCACTCTCTCCATGTGGAGGCAAGGGGTGCGGGTATTGGGTCGTCCCAGCCCTGGTCCTTGTCCCATAGTGCTCGTACAATCATCTTTGCCCTGGTGGTGTAAGGTAGAATACATCCCAACGGGTCATATTGTCTGGCGAGTGTTCTGTACACACTCCGTCTGGTGGTCGGTATCGCCGTCGACCTTCCCTGCTCCGTGGTCAGGGGTTTGTGTCTATAGTGGAGCGAGTCTGTTTTGAAGCGCCAGACTAGTCCTAGTGTCATTTCTTGGGCTTCTCCTGGGATTGTCGCCATCCAGGTCTCGCTGCTGGCAGCCTTGTCCGCGGGGGAGAGGCTGCGCAATACGTGCGGGTCGCTGCTGGCCCACTGCCTGAGATCAAAGCCGCCTTTGATCAGAGAGGCGCGTAGCTTGAGTAGGAGAGCCTCGGCTTCTTCTTGAGTCGAAACGCTTTGTAAACAGTTGTCCACGTAGAAACTGTTCTTCACACTGTGTCGGACCTCTTCATCTGCTGCTGGGTCCTCTGCGACGTGTCTCTGTAGTGCAAATGTAGCACAGCACGGGCTGCATGTGGTTCCGAAGGGGAGGACTTCCCACTGGTAGATGGCTGGGTGCTCATCTCCGATCCTCTCTCTCCATAGGAACCGCAGCAGGGGCTTATCCTCCTCCACTAGTCTCACCTGCAGGAACATCCCTTTGATATCCCCGCTGATAGCCACCTTGTCCTGGCGGAAGCGTAGTAGCACGCCTAGTAGAGAGGGGCCGAGTGTGGGGCCGGGCAAGAGCTCTTTATTCAGATTCTGGGATCCGATCTGGTAGCTGCAGTTAAACACAATGCGATCCTTGCCGTTGTGGTGGACCTTGTGGTGCGGCACGTACCATGATTCGGTCATCTGATCGGCCTCTTTAATGTCAATCTTCATTACGTGTCTCGCTGTGATTAGCTTCTCAATCTCAGCGCGGTACACACTCTCTTGAGCGGGGTCTTTGGCTAGGCGCCGCTCTGTGTTCAATAGATACCGCTCCGTAGCTTCTTTCGTGGCGTGAAAGGTGGGCATTCCCTCTCGCCTCAGGAGTGGAGTTGCGTATCTCATCACTCCGCCGACTGTGACTCTCTTTGTCCCTTGCTCGAGGAGGTTTATGGCGTAAATGTCTTCTTTAGAACGAATGTCTTTCTTTTCGTTCTTAAAGGGCATTGTCTCTAGTGTCCATAGCCTCTCGACATGCTGCAGGAGAGTGGTGTCTTCTTCTGTCACTCTGGAGTGGAGGCAGCTAGTGGCTGCTGTTCGGTTGAGAGATTTAGCGAGGGGGCCTTGTAGTGTCCATCCTAGGCGGGTCTCGACTGCTGCAGGACAGCCTCTGGGTCCTGTATGGACCCGGTCTATCGGGACTATGAGGTCTGCATGGTCGGAGCCTATCAGCAGGGTCGGGGTGGCGCCGTCTATGAGCGGGATAGGTAGTTGACGCAGGTGCACATATTTATCCATCAGTTTGGCGATGGGGTAGGTGTACTGTGATAGTCCTATTTCTTGGCTGGTAAAAGCATTTGTAATCCTATACCGTCGCTCTGGCTGCCCGCTTGCTGCGATAGTGAAGGAGACATTCTCGCCTTTTATCGTCTTTAAATCTCTTCTTATTGTCCGAATCGTCATTTGGTTCTCGCTCCCCCGCAGTCCCAGCTGGGCCGCAGCGGACGCGAGCAGAAGGGTCTTCTCTGACCCGTCATCAAGGACGGCGTAAGTGTCCATGACTTTATCTTGGTAGCTCAATGTTACACGGACTACCTTTAAGAGCACTTGGGCGCCGCTGCTGCTGGCGGGGTCAATGTACATGACACTTGCCTTTGTGCTGCTCGATGGTGCAGGTGCAGGCTTTCTTCTGTTACTGTCGTGTAGGACATCTAGGTGGGCTCCGTCACACCGACTGCACCTCTTCTTTAGGCGGCACTCGGCTGCCATGTGACTGTGCGCACATCGGTAACAGCGCCTGTTGGACTTTATCCATTGACTCACTTCTTCTGCATTCATCTTTGTGAACAGGTCACATTGTGACAGCCAGTGTTCCTTCTCGCAGTACGGGCACACCATCTTCCACTTCTCTTTTCTCAAGGGGGTACTGTGGTTCTTACTGCTCGGTACTGATTCTGATTGGTGCATGACAGTCACCGATCTTCTTCCATCGTTTATTCTCCTGGGTCCCTCTCTGGAGCTTGGTGTGCTCCGCACGAACGTATCCAGTCGTAGGCTGCTGACTTCTCTCGCCAGGAAGTCGGCTAGATCGAGGAGGGATGGTTCGGGACCGTTAGGATCACGGTGGTCTCTCTGCCGCCTGAAGCGCTCTTGTCTGGCGGGTGGCAGCTTCTCTAAAATCCTCTCGACGTTAGAGTTGGCGTATAGCTCGTGCATACCCTTTTCTCGTTGCGCTCCCAGCATCCCTACCAGGGACTGCACTTTTATAGACAGGTCGTCTAATGAGCGATTGTCTGTTGCTGGGGGTAGGCGGTCAATATGCCTTATCTCTTGGATTACGTAATCCCATATACGTCCATATCTCTGGTCCAGCGCTGCTAGAGCCGCGGTGTATGGGGTCGTAGAGGTGGCATAGGCTAGCGCTATATTGTGCGCTCGGGGTACTTTCAGGTGCTTCAGTAATATTGCATACTTGTGGCGTTCATCAGCGACATCCACCATCATTGTCTCTAAGCACATCCGGAGCTCCGTGTACTGTGCTCGATTCTCATAGGTGAAGTCTGGAAACGTCGGTGTGCCAATGTATGACGCCGTGGATGGCTGATACATCGGCGAGCGTTGGGGGAGAGGCCTCCTAGGCGAGTCTCCTCTTGCGCCTCTCTGTGGGCTGGTACCGGCAGGGTACCATGGCCCGCTGGTCCAGGTGCTATTCCTCGGGGCTGGTCGTGCGTCATGCTCACCCGTGAATAGAGTCGGGGGTCTGTAGCGCAGCGCCGCGGGGGTATAGCCTGGGCTGTACTGGACCTCCTGGTCCGGTGGAGTACTGTGCTGTCGTCGGGCTTGGTTCTCCTCCTCTCCCTCTTCTTCTTCTATCAGGTCCTCTAGATCCTGTAGTCGTTTATTTAGCTTCTCCGCAGTGTATGCCGCTCCTTCCTTGTAGCTGGGTCTCGCTTGGACCGGTCGGGGAAGGGGGTCTGCGGGGGGTATAGGCTTGGTCTGTTGGTCAAGTTCAGGGTCGCTTGCTCGGTTAGGGGATGCTGCCCTTGACTGTTGTCTCGACGAGTTCCTTGAACCCCTGGCGGAGGGAGAGGGTGTTGCCTTGGTGATCAGCTGCTCCATTAGCTGCGCTTGTAGTCTGTCGCGCTCGCCCTGTAGTCTGTCGCGCTCGGTTTCGCGCTGGATGAGAGCGAGGTCGCGCTCTGCCTCTCTTTGGGCACCGTCAGCGGCGCGCTGGGTGTCTGCTCGGTCTCTTGTCATATTCTCTTCCGTCTGAAGGCGTCTCATCTCCAGGCGTATGCGCTCTTCTTCGCTCCGTTGCTGCGTCTGGAGTCGATCGCGTTCACCCTGAAGTCGATCGCGTTCACCCTGGAGTCGATCGCGTTCGGTAGAGGCTGTCAGGCTGACGAGGAACGCCTGTGATAGCATCCTCTCCGCTTCGCTGGGGGAAGACGGTTGTAGAGGTGAGCCGCTCCTGGCTGTACTCGTTGGGGAGTCCTGGAGCTCTATCTCCTCGGCGCTCTCCTCATCTTGTTCCGTGCAGAGTTCTCTCTCTGTAGGGTTGTCTTCCTCCCGGGGCTGGTCGGGGACTACTTCTTCGGTATTGGCGGGGGGTAAAGGCATGTCAGCTCCCTCCTGGTCCCCACCGTGAGCTTGGTCAGTTACATTAGAACCCACTAGGGCCTCTGTGGTCGGGGTAACCTGGTCGTTAAGGTCAGACATAATTTTACTTTCTACTTTTACCGCGTTTACCGTTTGTCGAAGGCTAGGTAGTTGACTGACAGCGTAATCCTCTAAGTACTGAGGTGTCTGTCGTCTGCGCCGCGGGCGTTCTACGTTAGGAGGACCGTTTCGTGGAGTGTTCATCATAGGCCATTTAATATTAATAACACTATATTAATATTACACTAGTTACCCTCCGGCTCGAAGGACCAATTGTAACTGAGGGGTACAATTCCCTGACTGTATTGATAAGTATGGTATCATTAAACCACTACCGCTTTATGTACTTTAACTACTGGCCACACAGTACATGATATAGATATGATGAACACTTTCCCACCATGAAACCAAGTCCACACAAATGTATAAGTCGAATATTTAATATATAGCAAAGGGTATATACAACGTTCACTTAATGACATTTATGATTTGAATGCACTTGTAAGGCAAATGAGTATTCGTAGGCAAATCAACATTGAATGTCCAATCTCTGGTTACGCAGGAAGCAAGTATACAACCTGGTTCTTTAGGGAACTATAGCGATGGTACTTAATGATTATAGCTGGATATACTAAAGGGGGGTCCTGCTGGTTGTAAGTCAGTAGGGGGGGGGGGGTTAGGAGAGCCGCCGGCGATATCCCATCTGGCCAACGATTTCTTGGGAGAATTCAGAGTGCTGAACACGGTGCCCACAGAACCTTGGTCCACAGATGAATACCGTTGGGCCCTCTTGTAGACGGTAGCTGCCGGTCCACAACGAAGAGACGTGAGGCGACCTCACTCGGGGTAGAGCGCCGTCTCACCTGGACTCCTCTCGGGGGGTAGTTCCAACACTCACCAGTGTTGGCTGTTATCCATGGCATAAATCAAAGCACCCAAAGCAAGTAGATAATCCAAGCCGTGTAGGGCTCGCCGTCATCCGGGTAAGGTAATCCAATGTGCAGGTCCACTCGTCCTAGCCCAGAACTCCTCGGATGAAAGCACCACACGTGGTCTGCCCAGCCTGGTTAAGACTCTAGATAACGCGAGGAAACGATGGGGGTACTACTCACTGTATAACTCTAACCGAACGATGCACCATACATAATAGACTATTATTAACTTAATAGAAATACGTCCCACTCGACGGTATAGTGCCAAACTATGACAATTCAACTATTAATCCACACGATGTCTCAATGCCATTCTGAGGCCAAGTTGACCATACTGCACCACACGTGTATCGTGGGTGAGGCTTAACGTCTTGCCACTAGGTTGGAGGGTAAAGAACTAAGGGCTAAGGGACTAAAAGAAAGTTCTACTTTACTTGCGCCATATATATATGCGCTGTGAACAAATAGTACCATTCGTATTTCGCCAGACGTATTCCTACGCGGAACCGGGCTAGTAACGACATGTTCGTCGGCACGATTGAACTTGAACCAAGGGGCTTGGCTGCTGGCGCCAAGTTCTTGTCCAATGAGAGAATGAAACTATTATGGGCTGTTAGTAGACTAAAGGGATATTCAGTGTATATGTACAAGGAATATACAAGGGATATCAAACGATATACAAATACTATTAAATATATATCCATAAATAAATATATATATTCGGTTTAATCTGATCCTTCACAACAAACGGCATGCAAATTTCTCGATTCTGATTGGCTGAAACAGTCATTTTACACATCTTTATTGGTAACAATTCCACGCTGCTGGCCCAGGACCCGCCCACAACCGAACCACATCACATCACTCCGCCGGATCACAAGAAGGTGGACAATAATCTTTACAAATGGATATGTTGATAGCGACTAAACGACTAAATATAAAGCGATTCTGTCACAGCGAATGTCTTAGTCGTTTAAACAATGTTGGATGATGTAATTGATGGGTCTTGAATCATTCTGTAACAAAAAAAAAATCGCGGATTGATTGATTGATTAATTTACAATTTTTTTTCTATTTCTTTTTCCTTTCGACTGTCAGCGCTCGCTCTAGTCTCCACCCACCGCCACACACCCCCCCCCCCACACACACACACACACACACACACACACGCACACACACACACACACACACACACACTCTGCCTGCAACGCGGGGGATAGTCAGAGAGCTGGGTGCTGCGCTGTTCTAAGTGAGCATGGCCTATTGAGTTGATTGATTGAGTGATTGCTAATTGTATTACTGTACGCTTGGTTTCCAACTGGTTAAGTTTAGGCCCTCTACAGTAGGTTTAAAAAAATAAATAAAAGAATAGGGCGAAGAAAACGTTTTTTTCCTATAGGGCAAAGAAAACTTTTTAATTTGTTTTACCTACTTTATATAGAAGCATCTAAGAATGAAGTTCTATGGAAAGTAGGTCTGCATTCCCTTAACAATTGTGTGTATTGAGCCGTACTGTATTGTACCCATTCTGCATCTGGTAATAAAATTTTCAATCAATCATTCCAATAATACACAGTTGGATGTGTTAGTTGGTTGGATGCACTTCAAGCTGCTTCCACATGAGGCAACTTCTCTCAATCATTCCAATAATACACAGTTGGATGTGTTAGTTTGGTTGGATGCACTTCAAGCTGCTTCCACATGGAGGCAACTTGTCTTTTTTGTAGTTGTGGGAACTACTTTTTCTGGCAGATGGTTTTTTCAATAAATCTTCGATTAATGTGTGTTTATTGTATAGAAATAAGGTTGGATGAATCTGGCAGTTGTATAAAAGCTTTACACCACTTGCAGTCGTGATTTGTGAACAATAAACCATGCCTAGGGGGGTCTAACGACCACCCCTAGGCATGGTTTATTGTTCACAAACCACTCCTGCGCGTGATGTAATGCTTAAGTACTGTCTGGCAAGTAATAATAATATGTAGTAGTGGTTTAATCTATCACAATCTTTAATACAGTCAGGGTTTTGTAACCCCTCAGTTACAATTGGTCCTTCGAGCCGGAGGGTATCAGTAATACTAATCATATTAATAGTAATATGGCCAGCGGCGGACACTCTCCAAACGGCTCTCCCAAACTAGAGCGCCCTAGGCGCCAGCGTCAGCCCCCTCCACGCTTGGAGGACTACGCTGTAGTTCTACCTCCTAGCTTATCTAAAAAGACGTTAAGCACGGATAAAATTAATAGCTTAAGTATGCCCAACCTTATCGACCTGTCGCCCCCACTAGTAGAGACCCAAGCTGGTTTAAGCGAAACTGACTTAGCTCACGGGGGGACAAGCGGGACATGACTTGACTATGCCCAACGACCACAGCGCCACCGAGACAGACCTCGGAGCGCCAGAAGATAAAGACCGCGCCTCCGAGATGGAACTCGGAGAGCAAGAAGGTACAGAACGCGCCCCCGAGATGGACCTCGGAGCGCAAGAGGATAAAGAGCGCACCCCCGAGACGGACCTCGGCGCGCACCAAAGAAAAGAGTACCGCGCCTCCGAGATGGACCTCGGAGCGTGGGAGAAGATAAGATACAGTGCCCCCGAGATGGACCTCGGAGCGCGTAAAGAGAACAGGTCAACGCCAAGCCCTGTCAACTCCAGATCACCATCATCAGCGTCATCCCCAAGCGAGGCCGACCAGAGGCTAGCGCAAGTCCTGATCGCCACGCTGACAGCTTCAACCGAAAGAGACCGCCTCCAGGGTGAGCGTGACCGCCTCCAAGCGCAACAAGAGAGTGAGCGTAACCGCCTACAGAGTGAGCGTGAACATTCTAGACTGGAAGAGAGGCGCCTCCAGGCTGAAGAAAACATCCAGCGAGACCGCGCCAATGCGCACCGCGAGGCACAGCGCGACGCAGCCAATGCTTAGCGCGAGGCGGAACGAGACCGTCTGCAGGCGCAAATGATGGAGCAAGCGCTCCAAAGGGTGACTCCCCACTCCTCCACCCGGAGCTCTCGGAGATCATCACGACACGGGTCAAGGGCACCTTCCCCTCCCCGACCAATCTACACGGGACCCAGCCAACGGGAAGAACCTGCTTACGTCGCCGAGAAACTAACCAAGCGACTACAAAGCCTAGCGGAGGACGAGGGAGGACATAAAGCCCACACGCACGAACCCATCTCAGACCAGGAGGAACAGTGCAGCCCCGATCTCAGCCCCGACATGCTGCGTTACGAACCCCCAACCCGTCCCAGGGGTGAGTTTGAGCAACAGACAGCACCGAGGAGCAGTACCTGGGGGCCCGGCCTCTGGTTCCCACCCAGCACGAACCCACGACCCCACGTACGGGGAGACTCGCCAAGGAGGCCTCTCCCCCTACGCGCATCAGTGTCACAGCCATCCATGGCATCCTACATTGGGACACCCACATTCCCAGACTTTACGCGTGAAGACAGAGCGCAGTATACCGAACTGCGCATGTGTTTAGAGACCATTATGTCCGGAGTACAGGACGAGTCCTACAAATATGCCATCCTCCTCAAGCACCTCAAAGTACCCAGAGCGCACAACATAGCGCTGGCATACTCTAACTCCCAGACTCCCTACTCTGATGCCCTGGTGGCCCTCGACGCGCGTTACGGACGTGCATGGGACTATGTCATTCAGGAGATACGGGAGATTGAACGTCTCCCCCCAGCTAAAGACAATCGAGCCCTGGATGACCTATCCATTAAAGTACAATCCCTGGTAGGGATGCTCGGGTCACAAAAGGAGAAGGGGATGTACGAGTTGTACGCCAACTCCAACGTGGAGCGGATATTAGAGAAGCTCCCCCCGTCCCGCCAAGAACGTTTTCGGCGGCAAAGAGATCACTGTGACCCCCACGGCCCAGAACAATCACTCCTAGACCTTGCTGACTTCCTAGCCAGAGAAGTCAGCAGCCTACGGATCGACACCTTCGCGTGGGGCGGCCCTAACACTAAAGATGGACCGAGAAGGTTTAAAGACCACAGCAGGCCCGTCACCGTGATGCACCAGACCGAGGTGGTGTCACGGCAGACGAGTCACAACCCCCACGCCAAGGAGAAATGGAAGGCTGCCTGTCAGTACTGCGACAGTGAACACTGGCTGTCACAGTGCGACGCCTTCAAAGGACTGACTACAGCCGAAATAAGTCAGTGGCTTAAAGATAACCGCCGCTGCGCGCGCGGCCACATGGCAGCTGAGTGCCGCCTCAAGAAAAGGTGCGGCAAGTGTGACGGCGCCCACCTAGAAGTCCTGCACGAGAGCAATAAACGCCCACCAGGAAACCAAAGTAGGCCCATCACAGTGATGTACCAGGCCGAGGCGGTGTCACCACAGACGAGTCACAACTCCCCCGCCACCGAGGAATGGAATATTTACCCCCCACCACTACAGAAGATCCATTGGCCCCCCCCCTGGTGCACTTACTGCACTACACTGGAAGTCACGGTGCGACGCATACCAGAAACTGACCCCCGCCGAAATGGATCAGTGGGGTAAGACTAACACGCAGGACCACGCTTACTGCGATACACTGCGCGAGGCCCACAAGCAAAGACTAGCTCTACAAGGCAACTCACCAACAGAAGTGCTCCACATCGACCCCGCGTATAGTGGGAGCCCCAGAGTGCTCATCAAGGTAGTACGAGTACTCCTCAGCCATGGAGACAAGGTACTCGACACCTACGCCGTCCTCGACGACGGGTCGGAGAAGACACTCCTCCTCGCCTCCGCCGCGACCCAGTTGGACCTGCGGGGCCCAGAGGAGACGATGACCCTCCGTACCATTAGTCGAGACTTAAAGACAATAAAAGGTGAAAACGTCTCGTTCACCATAGCAGCGATCGACCACCCTGAGAAACGGTACAGCATCAACAAGGCGCTCATGAGCTACGACATAGGTCTGTCAAGCTACGATTACCCCATCCCACAGCTGATGGAGAAGTACGACCACCTACGCCTACTGCCCATACCGCTCATCAGTGGAGCTACACCGACCCTACTCATTGGCTCTGACCACGCGGACCTCATTGTCCCAACCAAGGCGGCCCACATCGGACCCAAAGGATGCCCAGCCGCGGTTAAGACCCGACTGGTGTGGACGCTCCAGGGCCCCCTCTACGGACCTGCCAGCCAACCAACATCCACCCGCTGCCTTTACACCAAGGTGAGCGACACAGACAACACTCTCTTACAGCCCGTTGAGAGGCTATGGACACTAGACGCGATGCCATTCAAGACCGAACGCAAGATGGTTCGGCCCAAAGAGGACAAGTATGCCATCGCTCTACTAGATCAGAAGACTACGAGAGTCAAGGTCGACGGAGTGTTCAGACACGCAACCCCACTCTTGAAGTGGGCCAAGATGCCTGTGAGAGAACCGTGGGCCAAGGAGCAGGGCTGGGAAGACCCCATACCCGAGTACCTAGCTACCCCATGGAGAGAGTGGGAGGGTGAACTTATCTCACTCCGCGAGGCGGCCATCCCGCGGAGTCACTTCCCCCCTACCGTGCGACTGGAGAAGGGTCAGACAGACCTGCACGTCTTCAGCGATGCCTCGGAGGTGGCGTACGGAACAGTGACAAACCGGAGTGCTCAAGAAGAGGGAGTTCTGAACTCCACGCCCCTCAGCTACGCTCCAAGCGACGTAGCTGACATCCAACCCATCACCCCAAACTACCTCTTGATGGGGCGGCCGGACCCGGTCCTTCCTCAGACGGTGTACAGACAGGACGAGAGGAACGGACGGAGGATGTGGAGACACAACCAAGTACAGATCGACCAGTCGTGGGCCCGCTTCCTCCTACGCTACCTACCATCCCTTCAAGTCCGTCAGAAGTGGGTAAAGGACAGGGACAACCTGAAGGTGGATACAGTCGTCATGATAATAGACCAGTCACTACCCCGAGCTACGTGGCCGGCCGGCCATGTGAGCAGAGTGATTACTGGTTCCGATGGGAAGGTCAGAGCGGCAGAAGTCATCGTCCAAGGGCGGACTTACACCCGACCTGTAGCTAAGTTGGTAGAGCTGCCGGAGATCCCTGACTCCCCTGACGACGACCATGACCCACTGACTTTGTAGATTGTTCCAACTCCTCATAACAAAGTATGGAGAAGTTGACTGGACATTAATATTAATCTGTGCCCATTTATTTACTAATTAGGTGCGGACTAATTAGGAGGCGGCTGTTGTGAGGGGCCAGATTAACACTGAGAATCTACGTTTTATTATTTATATAACTTGTATATTATTTATATATATAAGCTATATACCTTTAAGCCTCCGTTTGAATCATAGCATTATTCGCTTTCCTCATTGGACAAAGCCCTTGGCACTGGCAGCGCTAACAGTCGCGCCCCCCAGACAAGTTCAAAGACGAGTTCGGACAAGTTGAGACATGCCCTTGGCCAGCGCATTGATTCCGGACAAGAGATTCGGTTGCGCCCTAGAAAGCACTCTAAGTATATATTGTGAAAGGCGCAAGCAGCAGCAGTTCGTCCTTAGAGTTCGTGAAGTAAACAAGTTTGTTAGTTCGTTCGACCTAACCTAACGTGAAGTGAAGTGAAGCGTGAACCTAGTAACTAGTGTGAACCTTAGCAAGTGTGTGTGGACTTAACGTAATTAGTATCAGAACACGAGGTGAACCTAGCAGCAGAACTATTAGACATGTGAGCAATGGAACCTACCGCGGTGTATCGTTACGGATAACTAGTAGCTCCTTAGATACGACCTTGATATTGTAGAACCATTGTTGGTGGATTATAGTGACTTGTGGAAACGTAGTACCGTGGAGAAGAGCATCGTTAATACCATTGTCGTTTGGATTTAACTACCCTGAAGATCTGCATCGGGCTAGCTTCGAGGACGAAGCTAGCTAGCTATCATCACTGCCGTCGGGCACTGGATTAAGAGCTATTACCCTCCTATCGATCACTTGGATTACAAGGACCGGATCCGTATGAGACCAGCCGGAGTATCCGCCTATTCTTCAATCCTCTGGAGCTTACCACTCCGTGGAGGAAATCACCAGTCTCCAGCTATACCATCGTTTGCCCCCCTATATCGCCATCTCACGCCATGCAGCGTTCCGGTCTAGTATCCTTAGCCTAGGAATTATTCATTCCCACTGACTTTGATACTCTGACATTCTAATATCATTCGCCATAAAAGAGCGACCAAATAATTCTCAGTTGTATATTTGACATTGATAATAAAATACTGTAAAAGTTATCTCTTTGTCACCGTGCCGTCTATTGAGTGTCTGCCATATTTAACTGTACTGTCTGGCAAGTAATAATAATATGTAGTAGTGGTTTAATCTATCACAATCTTTAATACAGTCAGGGTTTTGTAACCCCTCAGTTACAGTAACGTTGGTACATACTGTACCCGGAGCTGCTAACTGGCTAACGTTATGAGAGCTAACGTTGGGGTACCTACTGTACCCGGAGCTGCTCATTCAGGTGGGGCTTATAGTGTGAAAAGTATGCTAACCTTACTGTCATGCACTAATAACTAACCTACACTGTAACACGCAACACTTTGATGAATATTGTTACTCAGCTGATAGAGTTGTAATAAAATATATAATTTCATTGTTGCAAATACTGTTACAGTGCTGGATCTCATCAATGAGATGAACGCAGAAGACAGCTCAAGAACAACTACTTCAAGTGGTCGTAAGTGATGTATACATTTTTTTCTATTGTGTGTGTGACTGTGTATATATAATATATACTTTTTATATGGGACATAATTTCAAAGAGTCATCCTGTAATGCCTTCTCTCTCTCTCTCTATATGGGTAACTCATGTATTCCCGGTAACCTGCCCCATTTCTAAGCCATATAACCCAGGACGTTATACGAACAACATTAAAATCTTTTCTCATGTCAAGAATGATTGTTATAGATGCCAAATAATTCACCTTTAAAAAAAAAATCATGTAATGAGGGATGGCGGACCTCTAAAGTTGACCTAAGTTACCGGGAATACCAATTCACTATCTCCTCCAATTTAAGAGAGAATTCAAATGTTTTGGTTGTTTTGTAGGCATATCATCATCATGTAACATAATACCATAGTTCTCCCTGAGTTATCTCAAGAGAATTCAAATGTAGCTGAATCTGAAGGAAAAATCCGGGTATGGGATATGAGTCAACATAGTTCATGGCCTTCAATTGATAACAAACATAAAAGGCTTAATTTTCATGGCAGATGCATGATATGTTTTGGGCATGATCTTGGCACCCCAATGAACAACCAAAATGAGTTTCGTCTTTTTTGGCCAATTATTTTAGGAGATAATTACGTTTCACATATTGATCTCAGGTTACCGCGAATACCTATACTCACAATTCCAGATAAACACTTAAATCTCCTATTTTACTAAAGATTGGTGAGATTTAATTTTTGGAAATCATAACAGCAATAATAATAATACACCACCATGCCCCTAGTCAGTCTACACCACCATGCCCCTAGTCAGTCTACACCACCATGCCCCTAGTCAGTCTACATGCCCCTAGTCAGTCTACACCACCATGCCCCTAGTCAGTCTACACCACCACCATACCCCTAGTCAGTCTACACCACCACCATGCCCCTAGTCAGTCTACACCACCACCATGCCCCACAATAATAAGGGTTAGGTGTAAACCAGAATTACTAGAATGTGTTGTGTTTTGTCTGTAAAATGAGCAAAAACAAGGAAAGAGTATTCCCTGTAACTTAACAAACAAGTGCAAAAAATACATTTCTTGAACAAGTATTTAAATTTTTTCTATATTCAAGAAAGTGGAAAGGAACCCAACATTTTCAATTGTCTGCACACAATCGTTGTTTTGTTATTCCAAGATGGCATTTGAACAGAATTTTGGAAAAAACAGGTATTCCTGGTCACCTGAGTTAGGGTTCACCACCATGCCCCTAGTCAGTCTACACCACCAATGCCCCTAGTCAGTCTACACCACCACCATGCCCCTAGTCAGTATACACCACCACCATGCCCCTAGTCAGTCTACACCACCACCATGCCCCTAGTCAGTCTACACCACCATGCCCCTAGTCAGTCTACACCACCATGCCCCTAGTCAGTCTACACCACCATGCCCCTAGTCAGTCTACACCACCATGCCCCTAGTCAGTCTACATGCCCCTAGTCAGTCTACACCACCATGCCCCTAGTCAGTCTACACCACCACCATGCCTCTAGTCAGTCTACACCACCACCATGCCCCTAGTCAGTCTACACCACCACCATGCCCCTAGTCAGTCTACACCACCACCATGCCCCTAGTCAGTATAAACCACCACCATGCCCCTAGTCAGTCTACACCACCATGCCCCTAGTCAGTCTACACCACCATGCCCCTAGTCAGTCTACACCACCATGCCCCTAGTCAGTCTACACCACCATGCCCCTAGTCAGTCTACACCACCATGCCCCTAGTCAGTCTACACACCACCACCATGCCCCTAGTCAGTATACACCACCATGCCCCTAGTCAGTCTACACCACCACCATGCCCCTAGTCAGTCTACACCACCACCATGCTCCTAGTCAGTCTACACCACCATGCCCCTAGTCAGTCTACACCACCACCATGCCCCTAGTCAGTATACACCAACCTGCCCCTAGTCAATCTACACCAACCTGCCCCTAGTCAGTCTACACCACCATGCCCCTAGTCAATCTACACCAACCTGCCCCTAGTCAGTCTACACCACCATGCCCCTAGTCAGTCTACACCACCATGCCCCTAGTCAATCTACACCAACCTGCCCCTAGTCAGTCTACACCACCATGCCCCTAGTCAGTCTACACCACCACCATGCCCCTAGTCAGTCTACACCACCACCATGCCCCTAGTCAGTCTACACCACCACCATGCTCCTAGTCAGTCTACACCACCATGCCCCTAGTCAGTCTACACCACCATGCCCCTAGTCAGTCTACACCACCACCATGCACCTAGTCAGTCTACACCACCACCATGCCCCTAGTCAGTCTACACCACCACCATGCCCCTAGTCAGTCTACACCACCACCATGCCCCTAGTCAGTCTACACCACCACCATGCCCCTAGTCAGTCTACACCACCATGCCCCTAGTCAGTCTACACCACCACCATGCCCCTAGTCAGTCTACACCACCATGCCCCTAGTCAGTCTACACCACCATGCCCCTAGTCAGTCTACACCACCACCATGCCACCATTCTATTATATATGCTAGCCTGGTGTTAAAGTCAAAGTATTTTTTTATTTGGTCAAGTCCAAAGTCATCAAATGCGTGACTAGAGTCTGACTTGAGTCCAAGTCATGTGACTTGAGTCCACACCTCTGCTACACAGTAAATCTCATTCAAAGTGTTGCATCTGGGGGGGTGAGACCTTGACACGAAATAGGGAACCATGACTCAAGACAATGGATATTTGTGTCTCAGTTCAGAACCGTTAGTTTACCACAGTTCTGCACCCAATTTCCCTGTGTAATGGATTTTTGTGACATTTTAGATATGCTTACTTTTGGTTAGGCCTCCAAATTAAGATAATCTGGACAAACCTGTCAGATTTTCTGATTTATATGTAGACTGGTTTGAGTTTATTGTAGTGATGTTACTGTGTTTCCAAATCTCAGATATTAACTTGTTAAGTGTTTGTTTTTTACAGCTATTCTCCGTGAGATTTTAACTACTGTGGCAACGACTAATCAAATGATAAAGGAAATGCACACCTTACTGCAAAAAAATGGTGCAGCAGCCTTCCATTTACGATGTTACCACTTTCCACCCTGGATGACCTGAGAACCCTTGATGAGCGCATTGCACAGGAGGATGTTTATAAGCAAAAATTGGTAGGTGAAAATGTATATTTGAGGAATTGACATTTGCTGAGACTTTTGACCTATGGCCCCCCTTTTTTTTTATCTACTTTTTTTCTCCCATTCTATTTATTATTATATATTTGGTTACTTGATCATGATTAGGGCTACTTCTACGCACTAGGCCTTATGCTTTTTCTTCTTTTTTTTGCTATCATGATTATGATCAGTTTCCAATTGTCTACCTATGGTGGTAATGTTCTTATGTTGGTCCACCACTCCTGAATGAAGTGTAGAGGAAACTAAACAATTTTGTCTTTCAGATCCTTTACTTGGCGATGGCTGCGGGATTGACTGTTAAAGAAACTGTTTGGAGGACTATGGCGAAACTAGTGACAAACCAGCTGGCCAAGAAAATTAACTGGCGTGGGGCAAATGGCAAGCAGGCCTTCGAGCCACTTGCAATTAAAGATGTTTTCCTGAGTAAGTTTTGCTTTATTATTATATGGTTTCTTAATCTTCTAAAGGAATAGTTCAACATTTTGGGTAATATGCTTATTTGCTTTCTTGACCAGAGTTGAGGAGATTGATACCATTCATGTCTGTATACTTTAAATATGAATTAGCACGGAAATGTACGTGGATTCACGTGGATCACATTTTCAGGCCGGAAAAATCACATCCTTGATTTATTTGAGCTCTGAGCAGATGTAAATCTAATGCCTTTCATCACTCTGACCGACTCTCAAAACACTTATAGTTGGATGAGTATCAAGAAAGCATTAAAAAAAAAGTTAATGGAAGTTTCTTATGATAGGGCTTCACCTGTCCCATTCTTTGTCTTTTTTTAGGGTCCGTGAGACTCAATGCGGGCACTAAAAGTGCATCTGGTGCAGATGTAGAGCGCTATACTAAAAGGTGGCTTCAGCTCTCAGCAGATAGAGATGGAGGAAGGAGAGAGCGGGCCTTGAGACAAGTTCATTCTTAGTAAGTTGTGGTCTGTCTGTCTACGTTTACATACTTACTGAATGTTGAAGTCATTAAAACTACATTTTAACCACTCCACAGATTTCATGTTGGCAAACTAGTGTTTGCAAGTCAGGACATCTACTTTGTGCATGACACAAATAATCTTTCCTGTAATTGTTTACAGACAGATTATTTCACTTATAATAGCCTACACTATCACAATTTATTGATTTATCACAGTGAAGACTGTATTGAAAACTCCACCCTGGTGACACCAGTGTACCGCTCTGTAGAAACATCAAACTCTCAAGCATGAGGTACAGAAGCCAACCTAGACATAACCAAGAAGCAGATGGAGAAATGTCACCACCTTCATTCTCAAAATCGACTTGAGAGCGAAAGAGTCCATTAGTCCAACTGCAGCCCTTCACAGTAGGCAAGACTAGAGAGGCGGTTACAGGTGTTGCACAATCTGGTTGCAAAGAAGAAAAGATAAGGTCCTACCGTTAGTGTTTGAGCCAGGATGACTTGGGAGGGGTCCGATGACCCCCTTTACATTTTTTAGGGGGACACTGAGATATTTGATGCATTTTCTTTGTCCCTTTCCTCTCCCACCTTCCTCTTCCTTGGGAACAGTTCAATCTATACAAATAAAAATTTGTTCATTCATTCAAATGGAGTGTTTATAATATATATATCATTTAGAAGATTTTCATGTTTTTTTCTTAAGGCACAATCACATCCCTGAACTAACTATCTGTCCCCTCCCCCTACTTTTCTCTATCTATCTTTCTATCTATCCAGGAGCAGGAATCAAACCGGGAACCTCCGGATAAAGACGACTGCTCTACCGACCAAACCACTGTCGTATACACATGCAAACACAGTAAATCCCCCAGCCATCCCTAAGTAAAGGATCTGAAAGACAAAATTGTTTAGTTTCCTCTACACTTCATTCAGGAGTGGTGGACCAACATAAGAACATTACCACCATAGGTAGACAACATTTTGAACTGATCATATTCATGCTTACAGTCTTCTCCAGAGAGAGACAAGAAGATGTATACCAGTCTCGTATCTGCATTGAGTAGAAATCTATCTGGCTTAGCACAATGAATGGAAGCGGACATGACTGTGTATAGCCTTCGGGAGAGGTGTTAGTTGGACAATGCCTAGGCTAACCAGTCATGCCCGCTTCCATTCATTGTGCTAAGCTAGGCTAACATGCAGCCAGATAGCTTTCTACTCGACGCACAGAGAGGAGACTGGTATCTATCTTCTTCTCTCTCTCTTGAGAAGACTGTAAGCTAATTTCACAAAATGTTGGGAGTTTTAAGTGAAAGTATGGGTACCGTCTCAAAATTGTACTCAAGTAAAACACACAAGTAAAAGTCTACTAAAGTTTCTACTTTTAAATGTACTTAGTTAAAAGTACAAATTTTTTTTCTGACTGTCTATTCTTCTGATAGCAGTGTTTAATCAAAGATCCCCGCCTTCTATAGTCTTGCACAAGGACCAATCTGCAAACCTAATACTAAAGTAAAGTACAAATGTACTTTTGACTAATTGCACTTTGTTCTTTACACCCATGTTGGGTGTATGGACTATTTTATTTTGTTACATGTTTTGTTAATTATCTCAAGGCCTGTTTTATGGTAATAAATGTTTACTAATGTTCACAGAGAGAGAGAGAGAATACATTATTCTATATGTATGTTGGTGTAGGTATATTTACATAATGAGCAATAATGGATATTCAAATGTTTTTTTGAAGGTAATGTAATTACCACCATAGGTAGAAAAAATTTGAAACTGATCATTCATGCTTACGGTCATCTCCAGAGAGAGAGGAGGAGATATATACCAGTCACCTTATGTGCATTTGAGTAATCTATCTGTACTATGATTTATTGTGATGTTGATTTGATTAAACCTCATTTTGGGTGTAATGGCCCAGTAAAGTCATTAATGTGATTAATGTGATATTTCTTTGTTAATAAATGTTTAAATATCTATTCAAGTTGTCATTTTTAACTGGAAAAAGTAGCATTGTTACTTTACTTGATATTTGAGCATCACTGCAGAATGATGTATATTGTGTACAATGTGCACATACACTGAGAATATATTTCAGTGAGGTAGGAGACGGCATGTAAACTTCTGAATTTTTCAATGAGGGACATGCCAATACTGAATTGGTAAAGGGAAGGGTCCTTAAATATGTGGCATTGTATTACTAATCAACCATTTCCTACTGTATTTCCGGTAATGTACGGTCATAGGCAGATAGTGGAGTAGCTCTGGCAGAATACTGGGTACACAGTAAATTCCGCTGACTCAAACTGAGTACATTTCACTCAAACTGAGTAAAATTTCTTTACTCAGTTTGAGTCAAATGTACTCTGCGGAATTTACTGTGTAGTACCAGTATTGCATTGGCAGTGTCGGCTAGGCTTCGGGCAACCAGACCTGGCCCAGTGTGTTTGGGCCGCATCTGGGCTGCTTTAGGCAACCGGACGTTCACCGCTTCCGGCAACCCCGGACCTGGCCCAGTGTACTCGGGCCGCAATCGGCCAGTCAGTCATTGCCGCCTACTGGGCCGATTCCGACAATTCCGGACGTTCACCGCTTCCGGCAACCCCGGACCTGGCCCAGTGTACTCGGGCCGCAATCGGCCAGTCAGTCATTGCCGCCTACTGGGCCGATTCCGCCAATTCCGGACGTTCACCGCTTCCGGCAACCCCGGACCTGGCCCAGTGTACTCGGGCCGGAATCGGCCAGTCAGTCATTGCCGCCTACTTGGCCGACTCTGGCAACCGGACTTGGGCCGATTAATTTCTTCCGGCCTGCCGGATACAGGCCATTAATGGGCCGGAATTTTTTGGCCACCTGGGTGGTGAGTGTTCAAGGAGGCCAGAGTCAGCCCACAGGAGGCAAGGAGGGACTCATAGATTAGGTTTGGATAGGGTGGTGATGTTAGGGATGGGTTTGTTGTTTTGTGTGTTATGGGGTTGAATGGATTGTACAGTAGGTGGCGGTATGCAGCTTTTGTGGTCGCAATCTGCCACTATACCCAGTGAAGAAGAAGGTTATTGTGGAATGGTGTGTGCAGTAGGTGGCGGTGTGCGGCTTTTGTGGTCGCGACCCGCCATCATTTTGTTTCTACAAGTGATCTCACTGTT
This sequence comes from Notolepis coatsorum, assembly GCF_963971535.1. NCBI lineage: Eukaryota > Metazoa > Chordata > Actinopteri > Aulopiformes > Paralepididae > Notolepis > Notolepis coatsorum. Next base: position 120,123,152 of record NC_140175.1, read on the forward strand.
ATGTGGAGGGCGGCAATACGCCTAGATGCGTAGTCCGCCGGAAATTTACACGAAGAAAAAGAAGATCCTGTTATTGGGGCTATCCCGAGAATGCACCCTCCTTCCCAATCCCCACTTCTCTCTGCCTATGGCTCTGGGTTAGCTTGTTAGCTTACGCTAACGTAACGTTATCTTCGATCTTTAACGCGACGTGGGCATAATGGAGTGGCGAGGATTGCAAAGCAGGTTAGATGCATTGGACCCGTTGCAGAATAAAACAGCAGGGACATGTTTTGGGTCACAGAATAGGCACACTAGTCTTGCTCTAGTGACGCTCTAGACGCTACTGCTGTGTGCTGTTGATGTTAAACGGAGTTTCACAACACTGGGCGTGGGGCGATGACGGATGATGACGTCGCCGGATTTTCAAAATAAGAGTATCGCAATATGAATCGATCTTTTTACGTTGCATCGATCCTATTTGATTATTGATAATAGATCGATATATCGATCTGGATCAATGTATTGTCCCACCCCTACTGGACACTACAAATAAATGCAGTGTAAATACACCGATTTTAGCAAGGATGCTAATTCCTTTCTATGAATTCCCTCAGAGGGGGCGGGCACAGACCATGTAGGGTCTTGTAAATAACAATAGCCTGTGTAAACAAATATTATTGGCAAAACTCTAATTTTTATTTTTATCAGTGATATGAGTGAGGTTTCTTATCGAACACTTTAAGTGCACTCTTGTATAGCTGTTCTATGGGTTTGAGGATCGTCACACCTGTGCAAGGCCAGTTTGTGAAGCAGTAATCAATGTGTGATAGAATCATACAGTGAAGATAGGATCTAGCAGCACTGACTGTCAGGAAGGGTCTAATATGTTTGAAGTTTTGAAGGTTGAATTTGATTGTGTTTTGTAACTTTCTTCACATGTTTTTTGAAGGTTAAGGTTGAGTCTAGCATGACCCCAAGGTACTTGAACTCTGACACATGTTCAAGTTCCTCCCCGCCCAGAAACACATTTGAGGACTCTAACACAACAGATTTCTTTTAAAAAAGCCATGCAGACTGGCATGGTGAGGTGGGAGTGCTGGGACAATTAAGTTGAGATGGCTGTGGGAAATGTCTGCAGAGGGATGTGGATTCTGCGCACCCAGAACGGGGGAGTCATAGCGTCATTCTACAAGGGTGGAAATGTGGCAGCAAGGTTGTTCGCCATGACTGTAATTCCCTTATGATTGGGATGAAGTCTATCGTATTTTTCCAATTCTACCCTCCCCTGTCTCGAATGCTGTTAAGCCATGCCTCCCACAGGCTGGCTGCAATGTGGACGAAGCCTTGCATCACGTGTCCCCTCCGGTACACGAGGAGGCAGCCGTCGCATCTTTTCACCTGCACAGCGCGATCTCTCAGCGGCGAGGGTCTGTGTGGGAGGGACACGCCGCCCCCGCTGCTTCCTGATTCTGCTGCACAGGCGCACCAACCGACCTGTAGGAGTCGCTGTCCACAACGTCCGATCCCCACCCACCAGCTTCCCACCCCTAATACTGCCAATTGCGTTAGTATGAATGACCAGCCAAGCTGGTAGCAATGCCGAGAGCTGGGCTCGAACCCAGCATCTCCTGCATTAGTGGCGAGCGCCTTGCCCACTGCGCCACTTAGCCGCCCAGTCTATCGTATTTATATAACTTTGTCTCAGTCCAGAAGGAATCAAAGTGGCTGATGTAGCCATATCCACAAGCTGAGCAAACATTTTGCAGCCATCTATCAGCACTGTAGATATGGCTAAAAGACTCAGAGCTCCCTCTGAGGGTGGGAATCAGGGGCGGGGCTAGGGGGTGGCTACTTGGGCTCAAGCCCCGAATGTTTTCTGAAAAGCCCCGAATCTATTTATAAAAAAATAAAAAATAAATAAAAAACTATATATTTTTTTCCCTTTTTTTTGTATTTTTTTTGACAATTCATCATTGTTACATGAAAATATGTTTGCACCAGATTTAGCAGAAGCTAATTTCCATCTGTGGTCTATCCAGCTGCTAACTGTATTTGAGTGAGTTAAGTCTTGGTGTTATGGTAGACTCAGACCTAAGCTTTAAATCACAATCAACAAGTTGACAAAAACTTAATTCTTCCACCTTAGAAACATAGCTAAAGTACGGCCATTTATAAATCAAAAGGACGCTGAAAACCAGATCCATGCCTTTATCTCAAGCCAACTCGACTACTGTAATGCACTCCTTACCGGCCTCCCGAAAAAATACGATGATAACTATTTTATTGCAATGCACTATTGCATTATTTTATTCTATTTTACTAACTATTTTATTGCACTGCACTATTTTACTTTGTATCAGTGAATCATAGACGCCTGGCCATAAGAGCATTCGGAGCATCTCTGCTCTCCCACTATTGAACTTGGGGGAGCAAAGGTATGCTCTTGCTCCACCACTTTTTGATCATATGAAAAATATGATATATCCCCCCCCCCAATATATAAATCTAACGGTTAACTGAGTTTTATAGTGAAAAGAGCAGCTTTATTGGTCAAGATTGAAGGCTCTATATTGCAGGAAATTGCACGTACAGGTTCATTGAATTCAAAAAATATCTTGCCTGCCCAAAAAAATTCTAAAATTCTAAAAAAAATAAAAATAAAAAAATAAACGCGGGCACCTATCTGGGCTAAGCCCCGGATCTCCTACAATCCTAAATCCGCCCCTGCTCAGGAGGATGCTCAGAAACTGACAGATGTAAAAATGTACAGAGAAGCTGTCGGTAGCCTCATTTATTTAACAACATGTACCCGCCCTGACCTATGTTTTGTAGTGAGTAAACTGTCACAGCATTTTGCTGACCCCACAGAGATTGGATTACAGCAAAACATGTCTTTTGTTATCTTAAAGGTACAGCAGATAAACAATTGGGTTTCAGAAAGAGCCGCGAGGGTCTAGGACTTAAAGCCCACAGTGATGCAGACTGGGCAGCTGACACCACAGATAGAAGGAGTACCACAGGATATTGTGTGAGTTTGAACACAGACAGCTCACTGGTTTCGTGGAAAACAAAGAAGCAGCCCACAGTGGCACTATCAACTTGTGAAGCCGAATATATGGCTCTAGATATGTATTACGATGGGGTAGGTTAGATTAGAACACAGTTTGCAGATAGGGAATGGAGGCAGAGACGAGAATCGATGATTGGAGAAGGGAAGTTTACTGGAGAACCAAGGATAATACAAATAACTTACAGAACTCCTTACAACACTTCACAATACAAAACAACAAACACTACTACTTACTAGAGGATAACAGCGCTATATGGCGTGGACAGGAAACGAGGAGGGAGACAGGAGGTATGTCGCCACGATGAGGAGAGGGAGACACACACTTAAATACCCCTACTAATTACATTGAAAACACCTGGCAGCCCAGTCTAACACATAGAAACAAACCAACACAACTAAACACAAAAGCAACTCATAACAACCCAAAACAGTGCACCACATCACACCAGGGAAGGGAAAGTCAATGACAGCACACACCAGGACACCACATTGATCACACTATTAATTAAGGTTAAAACAGTAGTCAGGATGTCCAGTGTACTGGACCGCACCGTCTGCGGATGGCCACCAGAGGGTGGTAGGAGACCAATGTTAGGCAGAGAGCCAATGTTAGGCAGAGAGCCAATGTTGACCATACAGGAGTGTATTTATCCAGAACAACTGCTCGAAGTGATGGAGATAAGATTATGAGTATATTGCTTAATGTGTAATAGGAAACTGGAATGTATCCTCTATACCGAATATGGTGGTTTTGAAGATGAGGGGCGTTTTGTCAACATCATTTAGAATGATGGACACTGTGTATATATGAAGACTGTTGTTTATGAGGACAACAGGGTAGCATACACTATGGGGAAACCTGTTCCAAATAAAAAATTGAAGGGATTTGCTAAGGTCATGTTTAATGTGCAAATATTGACTGTCATACTCTGTTGATGTTTTGGATTATATTATTTCCTTTGTAAAATGTTTTTCGAAGAAGTTATCCAGTATGTTAATACAACCCTAAGTGGGAGTGTTGAAGTCAGAGGTTCTATGTAGGATTGGTAGTAACTGTATAACTGCATATATAACTGTTTCCACTAGAGGGCGCTCTAGGCGGAGCCACTCAAGAACACCACCAGGTGGCGAGTATAAATAGAGATGTCTCCTCCTACTCTACCTCTTTCCCCCCCAGCCTCAGTGAGAGGAGAACTCTAGAACTGCTGCTCATACCATGTGAATAAATAAACCACGCCAGTTAAAGGCTAAAGATAGAAACCATGCCTCTTGACCACATTATTGTCGCCCTATAGCCGGATTCTGTCAACACTTATCAGACGCTAGCAGGGCTGTGACGTCACTCGAGGCAACTTATGCCTTATGCCCGTCCGGGTCCTAGTACTACTGGCTATATGGCTCTGGCTAACGTTACCCTGCTAACGTTAGCATTATGTCTACTGTCGTGAACCATTTAAAATCGGGCATGTAAAAGAGTTTGGGGAACGAGTAAAATGTGCAGGTCCTCTTCTCAGACCTGTGGGGCAAAGCACTGCACGCATCATGCCGGCTAGCAAGCTACACGTCGCAGCATGTTGAAACGATAGCAGCCCCTCGGATAGCACTCTGTGCATCAGTCACGAAAGGGGGTACCACGATAGCTATTAGCTAACGTTAACGTTACAAGCTCAAACACCTTATAACTACTACTATTGTCGTGTCCATAAGTTCCCTGGCAGAATATGTGGTAAATTCCCAAACATAGATCTCATGATCAAACTAATGTGTAGAAACAATTGGCCCTTAACTATAGTTCATATTGTGTCACCAAGACCTTGTGGTCACTCCAGGAGGGCATTTGCATATAGTGGCAGCTGGGGTAATACTTACTTCCCCTTAGGGGGTGTGTAAGAACAAAGGGCAGGAAATTCTAGAGAAACATGTGTCTCCTTTTAGGAGACATCAAAGGGCCAACTGGTCTGCCAAAGACAATGATTAGGTCACATATTGATGGCTACATGTGACCATCAAAGGTCTGATTACACACACACTCACATTCACATACACACACACACATACATAGACACACACACACACATACACACATAGTCACACACACACACACATTCACACACACACACACACTCACACACACACATTTACACATACACATACACACACACACACACACAGAGAAGATCACTATTGAAATCCTTAATTTGAGCTCCAAACAAGCTAACTATTTCCTGGTATATTGTTCTTGAATTCTGAAGTCATTGAAGTAAGTTAAAATATGATTAGGTTTGGTCATACTTAAATTAGGTAATTAGTTAATGTGTCTGTTCTGTTTTCATTTATGTTCAATATGATTAATTGATTGTTCTATCCTCTTGATCTATGGTATTGATTTGTATTCTATTAAGCTAACAGAATGATTAGATTTGTTAGATATTTTGATAAAGAAAGATATCTGTGTTTATGTAATCAATATATCTTGAGGTTCATCAAAGTATTAACAAGTCAAGTAATGTGTTTAAGTAAAAATACAGGGAAAATATTCTCTGGGTTAAGCCAAACCCTTATTTTCAAATACAAGCTTAGCAGGCCTGGGATTGGAGGAAAGAATGTGATGATGTCATCCACTCCGAGACACTGGGCCTTGGGGATATAATGGGGTGTGCTGGGGGGAAGAAGGACTCTGAAAAACCCAACCGACAGGACAACACCTACCACCCATCCACACCAAGGCGGCGGAAGCAGAGGAAGAATCAACAGAACAAAGAACATCACTTTTGGAGGGAGAAACATAGCTTTACTTTGTTCACTAGCCAGAGAACAAAGCCATCAACAATTTATCAACTATCATTCTTTAATCTGATTTCTTAGATAGGGCGAGCGGCATAGTGCTCTGGTACCTTGAATCTTTTATAGTGTTCTTTATTGTAATTTGTATACACTCTTAAACTTTGATTAAACAACTGTTATACTACCTTTCCTCCTAATTCCTTCTGCCTGCACCGCTCAGTTTGAAGAGAAGTGATTCCCAGAGCTTTAAAAGTATTGAATCACAACGCAGAGTACTAACGCAACCCGGTTCTGAGCAGAGCAGAACCGAAATAGCTTGGGAAATCCACTTCAAATACTTGTGAGGACAAAGGTATACAAAGAGGAGAGAACCATTTTAAATCGGGTGATGTTAGGAGTTTCGAGAATGCTGGCTACCAAGCTACCTAACTTAGCTACTAATGTTATAAACACAATATGTACAACGACACAATGATTTACATTATTACAAATATGGTAACGTGGTTGTGGCTTTTACAAATAGTGGTTAGCTTTAGAGATGAATGGCTATGATCACGGAGCAATAGTGTTAGGTGAAACAGAGACTAGCTCCTCGGCTAGTAGTAGCAAGGCTCTCTGCTTCCTGCCACTATCCTGCCCTGTGACTCTCAGAGCCCCCTGCTGCCCTGCACCTGATGTGACGTCATCATTAAGATGACACACGCACGCTATGAAACATGCATGTGCGTGGAGGTTGTGGTTTGGTCGACAACATTTTTGATAAAAACGCTAAAACTGGGTCAATTTCGATACTTTTTTTTCCCCTCTTCATGAAAGTCACCGTTGCCCTAGTCACATTGTTTATTGAACAAAAATACAACCTGCAAGTTGGCCTTTAATGTTTCATTAATCAAGCATTGCATGGAGAAATTGTGTACAACCATTAATAATTTACAGGAAATGTATTGCTCATGAAAAAAATACATTGTTTGAATTAGTGATTATAAAAAGACACATTTTTACAAAAAAGTCACTCAAGGATTACAATTATGAGTCCCATCATTTCTGCAGTGTCCTGTTTGTTGTGAGAGTCAGTCTGTGTGGTGCTGCCCTCTGTCTCTGAGCTGAAAGACTGCGGTGGTGGTGTCTCCAGCCTCCATCTGATGCCGGGGAGCAGGTAACAGCCTCAGGATCCACTGGGTAAGAGCTTTTCCCCTCCTCCTGCTTCTTCTCTGACTCCCACTGACTCCCAGCTTCCTGCCCACCTGCTTGACAGACAGCTCCTCTGGGGAGAAGTCTTTAGTGTCCAGGGTCAGGAGGGCAAAGCTCCAGTTTGTATGAGACTGGCTGGATGGCCACAGAGGCTGGGACACACTCTATCTGCAGAACTCCACTAAGTGTGTCTGACTCTTAACCACCACTGGCTGACTGATTATGACGATTATGATGCCCTCCCTCCCACAGGTGATTTTATTTTTTTTTCTTCTCCCCCCCCCCCAAAAGAATAATGATGTATGATAAATATAATAATAATTTTAAAAGTCCTGCCTCTGAATACCATAGTCCAATCGGTTGCAGCATCTAATTTAGTTCTGGAATGAATCTCAGAATCACTGTCTGACTCCATGGGCGACTTCTCTTTGGCTGCCGATCGCCCCTCAGTCCTCTCGTACATTCATGTGCCTGGTGCCAGTGTATGGCAGCCATTGAGCCTGCGTAGCCCAAGGTTGGGTGCTACCAGTGGTGGTGAAGGAGGCAATTTCCACCCTACATTGTGGGGAGCGCTTTGAGTGTCTAGAAAAGCGCTATATAAATGTAATGAGTTATTATTATGTGTTGGCATTTTTATTGATTTTTTTACACCACAACCTCCAATGCATTTCTATGGGTTATTTTAGTGCAAGCCCTTACAGGCTTTCGTCATATGTAAGTCACACTAATAAAACAAATAGTTGGCTGAGCGTGTGGCATTCGTTTGACATCACATCCGGAATCAAGCCAACCAGGAAATAACTAATAGTTGTCGTCGATGAAAATTGTTAATAATCACAAGATACATTCAGTGCTGGATCTAACTAAATGGATTTATGGAGACACATTTATGGAAAGTTCAAGCCCGGACCACAAAGCTTCTGGAAGGGGTAGCGCGACACGCAACGGCTCTTCCAATTCGTACGGCGATGTTCTACCGGCAGCAAAAAAAGTGAGTCTCAGCCTCTGTGTTATGATATTATGATATGAAAATGTAATCGTAGTGCTGTCAGACCCAGATACGGGTTATCTTTTCCCTTTATTTTTTTATTGAGTGCTTCGTTTACATATTAAAATCACAGCGATTTTCTTCTGGGGGACAATGCCGGGATGCCCACACACCCTACAGGGGTTTGGTTTACAAACATGTCACCTTTTCCACCTCTTATCAGTTTGCAGGTCTGGTTATATACAGTAGTTACTGACACTGAGTGAATATGGCACCAGGTCTGGTTATATACAGTAGTTACTGAAACTGAGTGAATATGACACCAGGTCTGGTTATATACTGTAGTTACTGAAACTGAGTGAATATGGCACCAGGTCTGGTTATATACAGTAGTTACTGAAACTGAGTGAATATGGCACCAGGTCTGGTTATATACAGTAGTTACTGAAACTGAGTGAATATGGCACAGCCCCACCTAGAATATTTTTCACCAGCCGCCACTACACTGTTTTTCTCCTATTTTTATATTCAGAGTGAATTATATTGTTTACACTGTTTATTTGTTCTCATTTTATTGCCTATATTTATGTCTTTCTACTATTACCCTGCCCATACCCTTCCCCTCCCTCCACCATGCTGCCATGACGCCTGCATTTCCACAAGGGGATCAATAAAGGAATATCTTATCTTGTCTTATCCTCCAAGATCTTGTGTTGAAGTTTGTGGAGCTGCTGCATGTTTCTCTACAGTCGATCCCGCTGGCAGAGAAGAGGTGGGACCTCTGGCCAGAGACTGCAACATTAATAATAATAATAATAATACATCTATCTTATATAGCGCTTTTCCAGGTGCTCAAAGACGCTTTACATTGGTAGGAGAGACAAAACTATGGCAGAACAAAAACAGAACAAAAATAATACATGACAAAATAAAATAAAACCGACAGAATTAGAGGTCAAAAGCAAGATTGAAAAGGTAAGTTTTGAGGGCTGATTTAAAAGATGTCAGGGTGTTTGCATCACGGATATGGCTGGAGAGGGCATTCCGGAGGGAGGGGGCAGCAGCAACAAAGGCCCAGTCGCCCCAGGTCCGGAGCCTGGTCGTGGGAGGTGTCAGGAGGTTGGCATCTGCAGACCTAAGGCGACGGGTAGGCGTGTGACGGTGGAGGAGGTCGGACAGGTAGGGAGGGGCAAGGTTGTTTACATTACAATTACATTTAGTCATTTAGCTGACGCTTTTATCCAAAGTGACTCACAAGTTGTGTACAGCAAGTCAGCAGGAAGGGTACAACTCTGGCAGCTAAGTAACATTGTTCCTCAAACAGTGTTGAACTTGGGTGCTACAGTCTTGGGTGCATAGTAGTATAGACAGATTGTAGCAAAGTGCATGATAGTAAGATGGTACAAAGGTTAGTAAGTAATTAAAAATATATATATACATTTCAGATATTGATTGAAGAAGTGTGGCGGCGGCGGAAAATTGGGTGGGTTTTGTCAGTCCTGACTGGTGGGAAGTTTGTTACATCATTGTGGAGTGAGGACTGAGAATAGCCTGCTTCTCTTTGATGACCCCCCTGAAGCTTAGGTGGGAGTGGGTCTGAGGCGGCCAGAAGAAGTAGAGAGTAGGGGTCTTGGGGGTGTGTAATTAGAGATTATTGACCGGAGGTAGGAGGGAGCTGTTCCCCTCCTGCATACAGTAAACATACAAAATAAATAGCAAAGACTATATTAAATAATAAGATAAAGTGAGTGGGCAGGTACACTATACCAGAAGTCTTTAGTGTCCAGGGTCAGGCAGGGTTCCCACTCGTCCTGGAAAACCTGGAAATACAGAGACTAGATTTCCAGTCATGGAAAACCTGGGAAATTACCAAATATGCTGGAAAAAAGACGATGTTGTCCTGGAAATGTACAATTGTATTTTAGCCCCTAGATGTGCATTTTGATTGAAACTCAACTGTTGGTAGGATTATAGCAGTACCGCCAAAGTTTGGCCCACGTTCCCTTTGTTTTGGCCTAACATGGTATTTGACAAGCACATGCTTATTCTCTTATTATTTAAAGTGCTGTAAAATCCTGATGTAATGACTACTGTAGAGGCAGAAACCGACTTGGTGGATTTATATATTATTATTTATATATATATTATATTATATATATATATTAGAACCTTTAGACTGTCTTATTGTTAGAACCTTTAGACTGTTTGGCCACTAGAGGGCTCACCACCCATTGCAGCCCACTCCTATAAATGGCCAACGGAATCTTGTGCACCTGCGGAGGACTTACCTTCAAACGCTGTCTCACTGTTGGAACTGTTTCACTGTTTCACTGTTATAACCGACCACGGAGCAACTGACGACTGTTCTGTGTAACCTTTAATTCACTATCACTTACATTTGGACAACAATAAACCCTGTAAACCGAACCGGCGGCAACTTTGGACATTCAACTCATTTAACATCAACAACTTTGGTACAGTGTGAAAAGGCAATAGCGGGTGCATCGTGGACGACTGTCAGCACACAGAGGAATGACAGTCGGCCACTACAACTACACTGTAAACCCGCATGTTCAAAATAATCAATTCGTTTGAGTAGGGTATACTCAATATGCTATGAAAGTTCTACTAACTTGAATGTCTTGAGTTCGTGTGACATGTTCTTATGTTTTGAGTAAATAAAACTCATAGTTTTTGATTGACTTGGAACTATTCACTTATTAAGGCGAGACACTGCAGGTGAATAGTCAAATATACTTTTTTTGTTGATTTTGAGATTTTGTTATATTTTGCTTCCTAAACATGTCTTCTATGAAACTAGTGACAATAAAACGTCAATAACACACATTTAGTTGTTTATTTTACATCATTTTGCCTTATTGCATCCATAAATGTGCACATATTTAATGGGGAAGTGCCTCATTTGCATATATAAACATACATTTCAGAAAACTTGCAATATATTTTTTCTTAGTTTATATGTACATAACAAATTGGGAAAGTTTCATAGTGATATCTATTCAAATATTTTTTGCCTATTAGGGGGTACTACACTGTACTACACTGTTTGTAGCCTGTGTGTAGTTCTGTTCAGTTCAATAACATCATTATTATTATTATTCAGTTATCAGGCATGTGTTTAGGTTGTCTATTACTAATGGTTTGATTAGGTATTGTGTTTGTAAATATCTGTTTAAAAAAAAAAGTATGGCATTTTACAATACAGAACTTTGAAGGCGTTTTCCCAAAAATGAGTTTTAAGAGTTTTTCCTCATACTCTGAGCCAGAAATCTCCACTTCAGTAGCACTCACATACACCAAACATTCCAGTTCTATTCATATCTATCTTCTGAAGGTATTTACAGAAGGGTTTGTTGATATCGCATTCATACCCTGATTTATATCACATTTTATTCCTAAAAACATGGTGAAATATGGAATTTTACCATAAAAATGGACTGAATGGAGTATTTTCTGATTTATGGAGTGATAAAAAGAGATATCCAAAATCCCCTCTGTAATAACCTTTGGCTCTAATATGTCAACAAAATGAAACTATAATTTTGAAAATGGCTTTATCCAATGTTCAGATTTCTGTCCTGGAATTATATGCAAATTAGTGCATATTTAAGTAGATAATGCCTCATTTGCATATTTAAACATACAATTTCAGAAAACTTGTAATACAAAAAAGTCTTGTATTAATATAAGTAATCAACTGGGGAAGTTTCATTGTGATATCTATTAGTTAATTTTTTTACCCTATTCACCTGCAGTGTCTCCCCTTAAGTAAGTATAATGTAAAAGCATAACTTAAGTACAACTTAAGATAATTAAGTAGATACAGACTGTAAACCGCATTATGTTTTGAGTAAATAAAACTCATAGTTTTTGATTGACTTGGAACTATTCACTTATTAAGTAAGTATAATGTAAAAGCATAACTTAAGTACAACTTAAGGCGAGACACTGCAGGTGAATAGTCAAATATACTTTTTTTGTTGATTTTGAGATTTTGTTATATTTTGCTTCCTAAACATGTCTTCTATGAAACTAGTGACAATAAAACATCAATAACACACATTTAGTTGTTTATTTTACATCATTTTGCCTTATTGCATCCATAAATGTGCACATATTTAATGGGGAAGTGCCTCATTTGCATATATAAACATACATTTCAGAAAACTTGCAATATATTTTTTCTTAGTTTATATGTACATAACAAATTGGGAAAGTTTCATAGTGATATCTATTCAAATATTTTTTGCCTATTAGGGGGTACTACACTGTACTACACTGTTTGTAGCCTGTGTGTAGTTCTGTTCAGTTCAATAACATCATTATTATTATTATTCAGTTATCAGGCATGTGTTTAGGTTGTCTATTACTAATGGTTTGATTAGGTATTGTGTTTGTAAATATCCGTTAAAAAAAAAAAGTATGGCATTTTACAATACAGAACTTTGAAGGCGTTTTCCCAAAAATGAGTTTTAAGAGTTTTTCCTCATACTCTGAGCCAGAAATCTCCACTTCAGTAGCACTCACATGCACCAAACCTTCCAGTTCTATTCATATCTATGTTCTTAAGGTATTTACAGAAGGGTTTGTTGATATCGCATTCATACCCTGATTTATATCACATTTGATTCCTAAAAACATGGCGAAATATGGAAATTTACCATAAAAATTGACTGAATGGAGTATTTTCTGATTTATGGAGTGATAAAAAGAGATATCCAAAATCCCCTCTGTAATAACCTTTGGCTCTAATATGTCAACAAAATGAAACTATAATTTTGAAAATGGCTTTATCCAATGTTCAGATTTCTGTCCTGGAATTATATGCAAATTAGTGCATATTTAAGTAGATCATGCCTCATTTGCATATTTAAACATACAATTTCAGAAAACTTGTAATACAAAAAAGTCTTGTCTTAATATAAGTAATCAACTGGGGAAGTTTCATTGTGATATCTATTAGTTATTTTTTTTACCCTATTCACCTGCAGTGTCTCCCCTTAAGATAATTAAGTAGATACAGACTGAAAACCGCATTATGTTTTGAGTAAATAAAACTCATAGTTTTTGATTGACTTGGAATTATTCACTTATTAAGTAAGTATAATGTAAAAGCATAACTTAAGTACAACTTAAGATAATTAAGTAGATACAGACTGTAAACCGCATTATGTTTTGAGTAAATAAAACTCATCGTTTTTGATTGACTTGGAACTATTCACTTATTAAGTAAGTATAATGTAAAAGCATAACTTAAGTACAACTTAAGATAATTAAGTAGATACAGAGTGTAAACCGCATTATGTTTTGAGTAAATAAAACTCATCTTTTTTGATTGACTTGGAACTATTCACTTATTAAGTAAGTATAATGTAAAAGCATAACTTAAGTACAACTTAAGATAATTAAGTAGATACAGACTCTAAACCGCATTATGTTTTGAGTAAATAAAACTCATAGTTTTTGATTTACTTGGAATTATTCACTTATTAAGTAAGTATAATGTAAAAGCATAACTTAAGTACAACTTAAGATAATTAAGTAGATACAGACTGTAAACCGCATTATGTTTTGAGTAAATAAAACTCATCGTTTTTGATTGACTTGGAACTATTCACTTATTAAGTAAGTATAATGTAAAAGCATAACTTAAGTACAACTTAAGATAATTAAGTAGATACAGACTGAAAACCGCATTATGTTTTGAGTAAATAAAACTCATAGTTTTTGATTGACTTGGAACTATTCACTTATTAAGTAAGTATAATGTAAAAGCATAACTTAAGTACAACTTAAGATAATTAAGTAGATACAGACTGTAAACCGCATTATGTTTTGAGTAAATAAAACTCATAGTTTTTGATTGACTTGGAACTATTCACTTATTAAGTAAGTATAATGTAAAAGCATAAATTAAGTACAACTTAAGATAATTAAGTAGATACAGACTGTAAACCGCATTATGTTTTGAGTAAATAAAACTCATCGTTTTTGATTGACTTGGAACTATTCACTTATTAAGTAAGTATAATGTAAAAGCATAACTTAAGTACAACTTTATTAACAGATTGCAGAATGGGTATAGAGGTGTGATAGGTGTGATATGTGTGAGAGGTGTGATAGGTGTGATAGGTGGGATTGGTGTGAGAGGTGTGAGAGGTGTGATAGGTGTGATAGGTGTGATAGGTGTGAGAGGTGTGAGAGGTGTGATAGGTGTGAGAGGTGTGATAGGTGTGATAGGTGTGAGAGGTGTGAGAGGTGTGCTAGGTGTGATAGGTGTGATAGGTGGGATAGGTGTGATAGGTGTGAGAGGTGTGAGAGGTGTGATAGGTGTGATATGTGTGAGAGGTGTGATAGGTGTGATAGGTGTGATAGGTGTGATAGGTGTGAGAGGTGTGATAGGTGTGATAGGTGTGATAGGTGTGAGAGGTGTGATAGGTGTGATAGGTGTGAGAGGTGTGAGAGGTGTGATAGGTGTGATAGGTGTGATATGTGTGATATGTGTGAGAGGTGTGATAGGTGTGATAGGTGGGATTGGTGTGAGAGGTGTGAGAGGTGTGAGAGGTGTGATAGGTGTGATAGGTGTGATAGGTGTGAGAGGTGTGAGAGGTGTGATAGGTGTGAGAGGTGTGATAGGTGTGATAGGTGTGAGAGGTGTGAGAGGTGTGCTAGGTGTGATAGGTGTGATAGGTGGGATAGGTGTGATAGGTGTGAGAGGTGTGAGAGGTGTGATAGGTGTGATATGTGTGAGAGGTGTGATAGGTGTGAGAGGTGTGATAGGTGTGATAGGTGTGAGAGGTGTGATAGGTGTGATAGGTGTGATAGGTGTGATAGGTGTGATAGGTGTGAGAGGTGTGAGAGGTGTGATAGGTGTGATAGGTGTGATATGTGTGATTTACTTGGAATTATTCACTTATTAAGTAAGTATAATGTAAAAGCATAACTTAAGTACAACTTAAGATAATTAAGTAGATACAGACTGTAAACCGCATTATGTTTTGAGTAAATAAAACTCATCGTTTTTGATTGACTTGGAACTATTCACTTATTAAGTAAGTATAATGTAAAAGCATAACTTAAGTACAACTTAAGATAATTAAGTAGATACAGACTGAAAACCGCATTATGTTTTGAGTAAATAAAACTCATAGTTTTTGATTGACTTGGAACTATTCACTTATTAAGTAAGTATAATGTAAAAGCATAACTTAAGTACAACTTAAGATAATTAAGTAGATACAGACTGTAAACCGCATTATGTTTTGAGTAAATAAAACTCATAGTTTTTGATTGACTTGGAACTATTCACTTATTAAGTAAGTATAATGTAAAAGCATAAATTAAGTACAACTTAAGATAATTAAGTAGATACAGACTGTAAACCGCATTATGTTTTGAGTAAATAAAACTCATCGTTTTTGATTGACTTGGAACTATTCACTTATTAAGTAAGTATAATGTAAAAGCATAACTTAAGTACAACTTTATTAACAGATTGCAGAATGGGTATAGAGGTGTGATAGGTGTGATATGTGTGAGAGGTGTGATAGGTGTGATAGGTGGGATTGGTGTGAGAGGTGTGAGAGGTGTGAGAGGTGTGATAGGTGTGATAGGTGTGATAGGTGTGAGAGGTGTGATAGGTGTGAGAGGTGTGATAGGTGTGAGAGGTGTGATAGGTGTGAGAGGTGTGATAGGTGTGATAGGTGTGAGAGGTGTGATAGGTGTGAGAGGTGTGATAGGTGTGATAGGTGGGATCGGTGTGAGAGGTGTGAGAGGTGTGATAGGTGTGAGAGGTGTGATAGGTGTGAGAGGTGTGATAGGTGTGAAAGGTGTGAGAGGTGTGAGAGGTGTGATAGGTGTGAGAGGTGTGAGAGGTGTGAGAGGTGTGATAGGTGTGAGAGGTGTGAGAGGTGTGAGAGGTGTGAGAGGTGTGAAAGGTGTGAGAGGTGTGAGAGGTGTGATAGGTGTGAGAGGTGTGATAGGTGTGAGAGGTGTGAGAGGTGTGATAGGTGTGAGAGGTGTGATAGGTGTGATAGGTGTGAGAGGTGTGAGAGGTGTGATAGGTGTGAGAGGTGTGATAGGTGTGAGAGGTGTGATATGTGTGATAGGTGGGATCGGTGTGAGAGGTGTGAGAGGTGTGATAGGTGTGAGAGGTGTGATAGGTGTGAGAGGTGTGAGAGATGTGATAGGTGTGAGAGGTGTGAGAGGTGTGATAGGTGTGAGAGGTGTGATAGGTGTGATAGGTGTGATAGGTGTGAGAGGTGTGATAGGTGTGAGAGGTGTGATAGGTGTGAGAGGTGTGATAGGTGTGAGAGGTGTGATAGGTGTGATAGGTGTGAGAGGTGTGAGAGGTGTGATAGGTGTGAGAGGTGTGATAGGTGTGATAGGTGTGATAGGTGTGAGAGGTGTGATAGGTGTGAGAGGTGTGATAGGTGTGATAGGTGTGAGAGGTGTGAAAGGTGTGAGAGGTGTGAGAGGTGTGATAGGTGTGAGAGGTGTGATAGGTGTGAGAGGTGTGATAGGTGTGAGAGGTGTGATAGGTGTGATAGGTGTGAAAGGTGTGAGAGGTGTGAGAGGTGTGATAGGTGTGAGAGGTGTGATAGGTGTGAGAGGTGTGAGCGGTGTGAGAGGTGTGATAGGTGTGAGAGGTGTGATAGGTGTGATAGGTTGGTATCTATGACCTGTGCCTGTATGCTAGCATGACACTGTTGGTATCTATGACCTGTGCCTGTATAGCATGACACTGTTGGTATCTATGACCTGTGCCTGTATGCTAGCATGACACAGTTGACCTATGACCTGTGCCTGTATATGCTAGCATGACACGGCTGGTATATATGGACTCCTCAGTCTCTAGTTTCATACCACTTCTTGCTAGCTTTAAATGAGAGAGAGAGAGAGAGAGAGAGAGAGAGAGAGAGAGAGAGAGAGAGAGAGAGAGAGAGAGAGAGAGAGAGAGAGAGAGAGAGAGAGAGAGAGAGAGAGAGAGAGAGAGAGAGAGAGAGAGAGAGAGAGAGAGAGAGAGAGAGATGTTAATAAAGTTATCAATCAATCAATCCGGGCCTGTGACGTCACTGTACCCATTCTGCAATCTGTTAATAAAGTTTTCAATCAATCAATCCGGGCCTGTCACAGTCACTGTACCCATGAATTCAATAAAGGAATATCTTATCTTATCTTATAAAAAATATATTTTCCACTAATTTCTATGTTTCAACATTACTGTCTGATGCAGTAACATTAGTATGATGATGTCGGCATGAAAACATGCAACCTGCATGTTTCCCAGATAGCAAAAGACATTCATTAAATGTTGGATTTTGGTCAGATTTGTTATTTTTGGTTGAGGTTGAAAAAGCTATGTTGACCTGTGCCTGTATGCTAGCATGACACGGCTGGTATATATGGACTCAAGACTGTAGCACTCAAGTTTGACACTGTTTAACAAACAATCTTACTTATACGCAGAGTTGTACCCTTCCTGCAGACTTGACAGAACTTGTAAGTAATTTTGGATAAAAGCAGCTAAATGACTAAATGTAAATGTCATGGATTTCAAAAATAGATATGAATATGAGACATTTCTTTCGTCTTTCTTTCATTCCTGATTTTTATTTTTATATTTTATTTAGGAGATACAAGATTGTTGGTTCCATATTCCAGCCCAGGTCTGTTTTCTTCAATATTAGGCCACTGGGTGTAGAGTATTCAACTCTTTTACATTAATAGAGAGACAGAGAGAGGGAGAGAGAGAGAGAGAGAGAGAGAGAGAAACAGAGAGAGAGAGAGAGAGCAGAGAGAGAGAGACAGAGCGAGAGAAACAGACAGACAGAGAGAGAGAGACAGAGAGAGAGACAGAGACAGAGAGAGAGAGAGAGAGAGAGACAGAGAGACAGAGAGAGAGAACGAGAGAGAGAGAGAGAGAGAGAGAGAGAGAGAGAGAGAGAGAGAGAGAGAGAGAGAGAGAAGAGAGAGAGAGAGAGAGAGAGAGAGAGAGAGAGAGAGAGAGAGAGAGAGAGAGAGAGAGAGAGAGAGAGAGAGAGAGAGAGAGAGAGAGAGAGAGAGAGAGAGAGAGAGAGAGAGAGAGAGAGAGAGAGAGAGAGAGAGAGAGAGAGAGAGAGAGAGAGAGAGAGAGAGAGAGAGAGAGAGAGAGAGAGAGAGAGAGAGAGAGAGAGAGAGAGAGAGAGAGAGAGGAGAGAGAGAGGGAGAGAGAGGAGAGAGAGAGAGGGAGAGAGAGAGATAGAGAGAGAAACAGAGAGAGAGAGAGACAGAGAGAGAGAGACAGAGAGAGAGACAGACAGACGAGAGAGAGAGACAGAGAGAGAGACAGAGACAGAGAGAGAGAGAGAAGAAACAGAGAGAGAGAACGAGAGAGAGAGAGAGAGAGAGAGAGAGAGAGAGAGAGGAGAGAGAGAGAGAGAGAGAGAAGAGAGAGAGAGAAGAGGGGAGAGAGGGAGAGAGAGAGAGAGAGAGAGAGAGGAGAGGGAGAGAGGGGAGAGAGACAGAGACAGAGAGAGCGAGAGAGATGTTAATAAATATATTATATATTAATCCAATTATATTAAAGAATTCGTTTAGAGAATTAGCTCAGCTCTGAGAGTGAGAAAAACGGCATGGAAATAATATTTCTGCAAGCAAGCAACAGGAAACCACTGTTGTGCGCAGCTGCGGAGGAATCTGGGATGATACCTGCATGTCGTGAGTTGCAGCAGCAGCAGCCATCAAGTTAGCAGAAGCAGCGCACGTCAAGTTTCTTTCATATAGTGAGTATAAATATTTTTTTTATAAATTTGCCAATTTTGCGGTTATCTGTGGTCATTTAATCTGTTCGGATATGCAATTTGTAGATGCAAATTGCGTGAGCTGCTAGCGCATCTTTTATAGTTAATGGCTGTTCAGTATAATTAAGCTAACTCGGTCTCCATTGTCTTCTTAAACAACTGCCTGCATGCATGATGTGTGCAATTAAAATATTATGGCACCGAAATGATGTTGTTTCATGCAAAATATTAAGTGTTCGATATTGGGTCAAGTGCAAGTGTGAGTTATAGTGCAGGTAAACATGGCGTCGCCCGCCCTCGTGCGTGCATGCATGCTGTGTGCAATTAAAATATTATGGCACACCGAAATGATGTTGTTTCATGCAAAATATTAAGTGTTCGATATTGGGTCAAGTGCAAGTGTGAGTTATAGTGCAGGTAAACATGGCGTCGCCCTCGTGCGTGCATGCATGCATGCATGTCAAGCCGCATCTCTATTTTAGGTTTGTTTGCACATTATGTCCTATTATCGGGTTTGAGGGAGATTCATGGTTATATTGGTTGAGTGTCATGCAGGCGTCGCGTCCTCATGGCATGCATGGTCGAAGCCACATATCTCCATTTCTTTGAGCTTGTAAATTGATGTTTGTAATAGATATATATTTTTGACAAAAGGAGGTTTGAGAGAGATATTAATTCACGCTCTCATTCATCTCCGCTCTCTCTCTCCCTCCCTCCCTCTCTCTCTATATCCTCTCTCTCTCTATCTCCTCTCTCTCGCTCTCTCTCTATCTCCTTCTGATTGATGGTTAAACATTCAAACTGTGAAAATTATGATCATGTTTTTGTAAGCTAATATATAGTATGAACTTGTTATATTGAGTTGTAAGTTATTCTGGTATATGTTTCATGGAGGTCTAAACGTTGTATTTTTTCCCTTGCCTTTCAGGTAGCAAGTGCTGCTGGGAAATATTCAAATGAGCCAAACAGTAAGCTGATTATTTTTAAATATAAAAACATATTTGTGAGATGGGACTGTATCGTTGAGACCAGAACATAGTTTATTAATCTGTTTCCACAGAGCTCAGTTTTTTCTCATAGTTCCAATATGGTAGTCTGGCAGTGTAAATTGTGTGCAGCTTCTTTGACTTCTAGAATACAGTTATTTAAACACTACAGACTGCAACACAGCCACTTTTCCAGAGTCAGTCCTCTTCCATGCCTCCATACTGATTGTATCTGTAAATTTAAAACGCTAAATGCATTAAGTACTCATTTGTCAAGATATCATACTGCACAACTTAGCAGTAGACCAGAACAGAGTCTGAGCCCTGTGGTAATAAAATGCCCTTTGTGCGCATTTCGGGAACCCTTTTCTGAATCAATTTTCTTAAGTCATCTCAGAAAGCATTTAAAAAATAATTAAACAGTGACATGCCCATATAAGGATTGTAGCTATAGCACAAATGTTTACTCTTCATTCAATTGCCATAAAAACAGAGTACACCAATTAAGTCTTGCATCAGACTTAAAAGCTGTCGTTGTTGAGGATCCCCAAGACAGGATTTCTGAGGTCACTAGTGATTTGCATGAAGAATGTCCAGGCCAGAGCATAGAAGTGGTGGATGATGATGATCAATGTGACACTGACAATCTAAGAAATCAACTTAAAATGAACGTATCTTCCTTGTTCCTAAAGATGCAGGCTATCCTCCATGTCTCAAACACAGCTATTCAAGAAATAGTAGACCACTTGAATCAGGTCTTCTCCTTATCTCAGCCATTGATCAAGGAGTCAGTTAATGACATATTGCAGAGAAATGGTCACAATATTGCAGAACCTACACTGGATGAAGTTGTTGGCGCTGTCATGAACTGCAATGTTCTGTCTACATCTACCTCTGAAGGTGCAGAGTTGTGTTCAACCAAGCGCAGAAAAAGCTTTATGGAGCTCAACTATCCATGTGTAATGCCAGTAGAGTATCAGTTGGAGCAACCAGGACATACCAGCATGTATGTTCCCATCCTTTCAATGATTCAAGAGTTGTTTAAAAACACAGACATCCTTGACAAGATTACAGAACCAAATACTACATCTGGTCAATATGTGTCATGCTCTGATGGCTCCCATTTCCTTGAAAATGAGTTACTGTCAACAGGGAATCTCATCCTACCACTTCAGCTATATATAGATGATCTGGAAATTGCCAATCCGCTTGGCACATCACGTAAAATTCACAAACTTTGTGCTATATATTGGGTCCTTGCCAATGTGCCACCAAAATACCGATCAGCATTACACGCTATACAGCTGGCAATGCTGGTAAAAGTGACAGACCTCCGTAGGTATGGATATGCAGCTGTACTTGCTCCATTGCTGCGTGATGTTCATACTCTGGAACAAGATGGTGTTTTCATTGAAAGAGTTGGTCAGAATGTCAAAGGCACAATCTGGTGTGTTTCTGCCGACAATCTGGGCACTCATGGATTCGGTGGCTTTGTGGAGTCATTTAGAGCAGGCTATGTTTGCAGATTCTGTCTGGCCACAAGTGAACAGTTTCAAACAACTGAAGTCAGAGAGGGAGAGTTTTCTCTGAGAACCAAAGTCAGCCATGACCTGCATGTACAAACTGCACATGACACTTCGAGCAGCCATTTTGGTGTTAAAGGTGGCTGTGTCTTACGTGAATCCCTGAATTACTTTCATACAATCACAGGATTTCCTCCAGATATACTTCACGATCTTCTGGAAGGTATGGTTCCTGTGGAGCTTTCTCTCTGTGTTAAAGAGATGATTCGGCGAAAGTACTTCACTTTAGAGTATTTGAACCAAAAGATTGCATCATTCCCGTATCAGCACGCTGATAAAGTGGATAGACCTCACCCAATTCCCCAAACATTTGTTTCTCGAGGAACAATAGGAGGCAATGGGCATGAAAATGCCACTCTGCTCCGACTGCTTCCATTACTTGTAGGCAGTGTAGTACCAGTGGGTGATGCAGCATGGGCAGTTTTGATGGAGCTGAAAGAGGTGCTAGAGTTAGCATTGTGCCCATCATATACTGATGAAACCTTAGACTATTTTCAGTGCAAAATCAGTGATCATAGACAGGTACTATTAGAGGTTTTCCCTGCAGTTAAACTCCATCCTAAACATCACTATGTGGAGCATTATCCCGCTCTAGTTAAGTGCTTTGGACCCCTGCTGCATGTTTGGACCATGCGATTTGAGGCCAAGCACCGCTTTTTCAAAAGAGTGGTGCATGACACTCAAAACTTCAAAAATATCATGAAGACGATGGCAATCAGACACCAACACATGATGGCATATCATCTTGCTTCACCATCATATTTCAAGCCAAAAACCCAGGCATCCAGGGTTGACTCTGTTCTGGTTTCATCTCTACCAGCAGTAGCTCAGGTACACATTAGAGGACACACAGTTAGTGACACAATCTACCAGACATCAAAGGTAACCATTGATGGCACAGACTATGTCTGTGGAATGTTTCTCTCCGTCAGAGTCAGTGGTGGACTGTCTACATTTAGCCAAATAGAACAGATCTACCTTGTGAATAACGAGGTTTCTTTTCTGTGTCGAGACTATGACTCCTGGTATATAGAACATCTTAGGTCCTATGAGCTGTCAACCACACAACCACATCTGTCCATCTACCTACAGTCTGGTCTCAATGATACAGTCCCACTCTCAGCATACAAGATCGATGGTCTGCTGCTGCTGACTCCCAAGCGATTCATTCAAGTGAAACGGAACTGAGTCCAGCTAATGGTGAATAGTTATTTTATTAATCAATTATTGTGTCTTTATTCACTCGTTGTGTAATTGACCAGTTTATATTCTGTATAAGTTCATATTCTGTATATGTTAATAATGACGCTTTCTGTGTTGTGTTTATGACTACTCCTTAGGTCCTTGAGCTGCTGTCTGTCGACCGGACCACATCTGTCCACTGTCCATCTACCTGCAGTCTGGTCACAACGAAACAGTCCCACTCTCAGCATACAAGATCGATGGTCTGCTGCTGCTGCTGCTGACTCCCAAGCGATTCATTCAAGTTTCCATAGCACAATGGCAGCTGCCTCCCCACAACCCATGATCCTTCGTGTTGTTGAGCCAGACCGGGCTAGAAAATTAAAACTCAGTTCACGACCCGCCTCTGTTGATGCACTGATCACGATTATAAAAGAACAGTTGGAAATAGACCTTGACTTCAGTTTGCTGTATGAAGATCCAGACTTTGATGGGAAACTTACTTCCCTTGATGACATTACGGAATTGCCACAAAAAGCTGTTGTGCACATTTCACTTTCGCTCGACTCCAGCTCTCTCGCATCTACTGATATACTTTCAGATATGTCATCTCCAGAACGTCTAAGCAGATGGCCTCCAGGTCCTTTTCCAGTTCCTACATTTGCATTCGATGTTGAGCTGAAACTTAGAGACGGAAACAACGAATTTGAGAAGAACAAGAGACACCTTAAGTTGACAAGAGACCTAAAGCACGACATCTTAGAAAAGCTTGCATCTACAATGTATGCTTTCAAGGCTTATCCAAGTGATAAAGAGATAGCAGTGGCTTCTGCGGCTCTTGTCGCCAAACATCCCTGCTTGAACAAAGCAGGATCTGAGACCGGCTGCAATGGATGGAAGAACAGCATCAAATTCAAGATGGGCAATTTCAGGAACAAGCTGAGACGGGCAGGATGTGAGGAGGTCACTGTAAATGCTGGAAAAAGAGGTAGAAGCAATCCTGATGGCGAACCTTCACATTCCAACATTAAAAGACCCAAGCGAGCAGAAGTAAACTTCCTACCCAACTATCCCCAAGGAGAGGATTCCTTGAGGCTTGAGCAGTTGAGGCAGACAATTGCTGAAGAAGTCAAGAAGACTGAGAAGAACCTGCCCCTCATTAGAAAGCTGATGCAGACCACATTTGCCCTGCGCCGACAGACCATAGTGAAGTCCAGCCCACCAGTGAAAGAGCTCATGGACCTCTGGCCTGCTCTCAAAATGGAGTCTGAGGTAATATAGATCAGCTCTCTCTTTCCTGTGTTAACATTTGGCACATTCTGTGTGTTTTAAAGTGAAACTTGTGATTCTTAAGCCTGGTTTATATACTCTAGCGGCGCATCTGCGTGTGTGTTCTGTGCGCCCCCGCGAGCTAGTCATCAGCGACCGATTCCGCAAAGCATGTAATGACATGGTTGACCAGAAATCCCGCCGTCATGCTCTGAAGCCCAAACCAAACAAAGTAAGAGATCCACCAAGTTGAAGTGACTAATTGATGTTGATATACTATATTGTCCTGCTGTTTTTAAATATAGGTGTATGCAGAGTTCCAGCTGATTACCAACCAGAACCTGCCCAACACATTCTACGCTGAGCTTGACCGCCATCTTCCTCGACTGATGACGTTATTCAGACAGAAGGCGTCCAAAACTGGGAACACAGCAGATGCTTTGGCTCACATTTTAAAAATCCACGATGAACAGGTGAATAGATTATTATACATGTCATAGGTCGAACCTCTGTAACATTGAACAGGTTCAATGATTCAAATGAGCTTTTGAATTTTACAATTAGTCCACCATTGTGTTTGCCATTTTTCTGATTGCATTAAAGATGTGAACATGTTATTTGTGGACATATCTGATTGGACTGTTTAAAATCCGCTTTGTTCAGTAAACATTTCCATATAATACAATTCTTTTTCTTCTTCTTAATCTTACATCTTAATAGGAAATCCATGATGTTCACACCAGGCGTACCACTGTTCTCCATGCCCTGCCTGTGTATCTGCATGAGGAAGTCGCTGGATTTTTCAAAACCTGCACAGTGAGTCCAAGTAAAAATAATTTACAGTACAACTGTATATTAAGTGAACAGTTAATCAAAATGCTAAGTATCAGTCTTCCTTCCTTCCAGGTCTCCCTTGTGAAAGAGATATTTGATCTCGACGGGACTAAATAAATAAAAATAACCTTCTCACCAAAAAAATTGTTCTAACTAAAATATAAACAACTTAAAAACACAACTCCATATACTTAGCTTTGTGCTGCACTTTGTAGAAACCATGGATTTATTTGTGATTATTATGTCTCTTTCATTCCTTCAGGACACTTCTGATGAGCCAGAGCTTCAGGGTGTTGCAGTGGCCCTCCTTACTGTCATCAGTGACGACCATGACACAAGTCCAGTTCACTACCAGCCTGTGACAATCTCTGTTTTCCCTCCAGCTTTCATAACTTAACCTAGCCATTTTGAAAATGAAATTTAATACCTGAATATATTGGAATGATGATGATCCAAATAAAATGGCTAGGTGAAGTTATGAAAGCTGGAGGGAAAACAACATTGCATTTGAAGTTACTGCACTTTGCCTGTACATTACCTGTATAATTATTTAAGGAAATCGTGCAGCAGAGTGCAGTATCTGCTTTTTTGGGGTTAATTAAAATAACTACGTCATATTTTTGTATGCCTAAAGATTACTTCATTAATATATGTTAAATCTGGGTACTATCATCTATCTACCTATAACACATTTTGGATGGCAAGTCAAAAAACTTTAAAGCCATTTTTCTCAGTTTCACTGTTTGGAAGTTACTGCGGTCTGCCTTGACAGGGCAGTATAGTTAGTGTACTGTATAGTGTTCTTAGTACAGAGTACTGTAGTGTTCTAGTTATCATTCTGCAAACATAGCCTGCTCTAAATGACGGATGGTGCCTCTGACATTCTGACTAACTCTTTCAATGAAAACACCATCTTGTTCCATGATACATCATGGAGCAAATACATGCAGCTGCATTTCCATATGTAGGTATGTGCACTATTAACAGTATTGCCAGCTGTATAGCATGTAATGTGGATTGGTATTTTGGTTCCACATTGGCAGGACCCAATATACAGCACAACGTTTGTGAATTTTACATGTGCCAAGCGGATTGACAATTTTCAGATAATCTATACATTTTATTCTGTACTGTACATAGATACACTGTGTTATCCCAACGGTCACAATAGTTGCCGTCAACATGTTTGCTCATTCTATGACCACACTATACAAATTTGAGTAATTCAGCCAGGATGTAAACGGCTCTGGTCATGTGCACTGCACATATTGAGACCCTTTATTATTTCAATATTTGCTGGAAATACATTGATACATCATTCAGTAACATTTTCAGAGCCTTATAACAAACATTATTACACTATTGTGACCAGAGGGATTAAATGTGTAATATACATTACATTGTATGTACATGTTATAACATGCATGTATTTATTTTCTATATATATTTTCTATATATTTTCAATTTTAACATTGCCATAATGTTGGAGAGGGCAACACAATGTTTTTGTAAGATAAATAGATGTATACTCTTTGAATAGAAATAAATATAAAGAGTTTGAAGTTGTAACACAATGTTTTTGTAAGATAAATAGTTTCGATGAAGAACAAAACCTCCTAAATGCATACAAAAAAAGGGGAAAACTTCATATCTGCACTTTGCAAGGCACTAATACCTGGTCGGTATTGTTAACATATATAGTCCAAAAACAGTGTACAGTGTTTACAGTGTTATTCTACATTGCTAACATACAGATTATATATGTATACTCTTTTATACTCTTTGAATAGAAAAAAATAAAAGAGTTGTTTGAAGTTGATATAATGTGCTTGTGTAGTTATTTTTCTGTTAACTTTTTCACATGGATTTTAAAACTGAACCTTAAGTTATAGTAACTGCAAATATTTGAGTTGATTAACTTAAAAATTTGAGTTGATTAACTTAAAAGAAATGAGGCATGGGATGGCCTCAATGTCGTTGAGTTCTGTTAACTTAATCACATGGATTTAAGGTTGAACCTTAAGTCACAGTAACTGAACATATTTGAGTTGCCTCCACTTGAGAACCTTAAGTCACAGTAACTGAACATATTTGAACTGCCTTAACTGAGAACTGTAAGTCACAGTAACTGAACATATTTGAGTTGACACCACTTGAGAACCTTAAGTCACAGTAACTGAACATATTTGAACTGCCTTAACTGAGAACTGTAAGTCACAGTAACTGAACATATTTGAGTTGACACCACTTGAGAACCTTAAGTCACAGTAACTGAACATATTTGAACTGCCTTAACTGAGAACTGTAAGTCACAGTAACTGAACATATTTGAGTTGACACCACTTGAGAACCTTAAGTCACAGTAACTGAATATATTTGCATTGCCTTAACTGAGAACTGTAAGTCACAGTAACTGAACATATTTGAGTTGACACCACTTGAGAACCTTAAGTCACAGTAACTGAACATATTTGAACTGCCTTAACTGAGAACTGTAAGTCACAGTAACTGAACATATTTGAGTTGACACCACTTGAGAACCTTAAGTCACAGTAACTGAATATATTTGAATTGCCTTAACTGAGAACTGTAAGTCACAGTAACTGAACATATTTGAGTTGACACCACTTGAGAACCTTAAGTCACAGTAACTGAATATATTTGAATTGCCTTAACTGAGAACTGTAAGTCACAGTAACTGAACATATTTGAGTTGACACCACTTGAGAACCTTAAGTCACAGTAACTGAATATATTTGAATTGCCTTAACTGAGAACTGTAAGTCACAGTAACTGAACATATTTGAGTTGACACCACTTGAGAACCTTAAGTCACAGTAACGTTAGGTTATGGCTATAACCAAGTTCTGTTAGTTAGGGGCGACGCTTGGCATCACCTTACTGCACTATCTCGCGTACGTGCACGCGTACTGAATAAATTCCACAAATGTACCTCTAATACCAGTATTAGTCTGACCACACCCCTCATCAGCTTACCTTCATAAGCAGGTGTGTGGTCACCTGCTCTCCTCCTTCCCAAGCTTTCACCACAAGGTGAGGTCAAGGGCTGCAGCGGCCGTCTGATGCCAAGCGTCGCCCCTAACTAACAGAACTTGGTTATAGCCATAACCTAACGTTCTGTTTCGTTAAGGGGCTCAGCTTGGCATCACCTTACTGCACAAGGGAGGCCAAGCGGAGCCGCTGGCTGACAAATACACCCCGCTGACAGCCCCCCACAACCATCAGAACAGGGAGGGCCGAGCCCCCCCGACCCCCCCTAATGGAGGGTAGCCCCCCTATTAGGGACTTCACGGGAAGGCGACGGACCCGACCGTGCGAAGAGGCACTCAAGCAACTCAACGCACAGGGTGAGCAGACCGTGGCTTGACCCCACGACTACACACACGCACAACCCGCATGCCACCCGGGAACGAACGGAGGAACAACCTCGTTACTGCCCCCAGAATCACGGGGTCAAGGGCAAACCCAACCCCGTGGCAAGGCCGTAGCAGCGGAGCGCGAAGGAAGACCCAGATCCACCAAAGGACTGGGCTCCCTGGAATGGGGGCCCGGAGAAGTCCACAATGCCAGCATCAAGACCCCACCAGGGGGGCACCTAGTGACCCCGCCCCCCACATCGCCAGCGTATCCGGACAAAAGGGCCCCTCAGCCGAGCGGGCCCTGTCCTCCCCAACAGCACACCGCCTGGAACACAAGCCCTGCAACAGGCAAACAGCATGGTTAAACACACAAGAGGTAACCAACGGAAGCAGGCAGTGCACCGGGGAAAGACCAGGCAACAGGCTGTCAACCCAAGCCTGGAAAAACTGCGGACGAGGCAGGCGCCAGAAAGGACAGCTGAACAGCCGCCCCGGCGGAAGGGGCGTATGCTGGCGTTGTCGCATAACCAAGCTTTCAAACAGCACGTCAGAAGTGGGATCCGTAGACCACTCGACCCCTGACAGCTGCCCACAGAAAAGCCCATACGATCGGCAGACGTCATGAACGTGCAGGGGCACCCTCAACCGGAGAACCGGGAGTTGACACTGCAGCAACACACCAGAGAACCAACCACCCAGGCATCACCCCATGCAATGGTTGGTCCCATAACCCCTCAGGAAAGAACCCCGAAACACACCTGCGGCACCGCCGCAGCCCGCGTTACGGTTCCCAACAGGGCTATCCCGGGCCTACGGGTCAACGAGCATCACCCCGGACCGGGCCCGGTGATACGGGGAGCACAGGATCCCAGAGGAGGTTAACCCCACCCAACAGGCTCCTCAGCACCAAAACGCAAGAGAAGAGCGTAATATGGAAGACCAGCCCCAGCACCCCGCACTCGGTATTCCCAGGAGGTCACCCAACCAAGTACCAACCAAGACCAACCCGTACAGCGGCCGAGATCCGACGAGATCGGACGCGTACAGGTCGGCACGGCCGTAAGCCATTACGACAGTGCAGCAATACAACGCACCCAACAAGGGTCCCATAACGCTCAACCCTGTGACACCCGGATCGACCTAGCATTTTTCCCCCTGAAAAAACCCCAAGTCCCTCAGGGTACCAGAACAGCAGATCTGCATCCCCAGCGGACAACGGGTGCACTGATCTGGACCAGCGCGACCAGAACCAGTCCCGTGCCCTAATCACGCCGACCTGCCAACCCCAGGAGAAGGGGCAGATATGCGCGTTTGATCCCAACATAAAAAAGAAGGCGCCACCCAGACGTGTCGGTATGAACCGCGTCCGGTGGCCCACCCCTAGGGCGTGAGACCCTTCCCCATATGTCCAGACCCATTCCGTCATCATCCCCTGACATGAACGGGAACTCATCGACAACACACAGGATGTCGGAAGAGGAAAAACCCCCATCCCAATTGCTCCATAAAAACGCTGTTTTACCCAAGCAAACGAGGTGCGCCAGTCAGCAAACGGCCCAAAGCACATCCTGAGCCAGCACTATGTGTGCGTTCTGACATACCCACATCAACAATAGGCCGTTTAGACCACCATATTGAATCCCCAAGACGCCCAGGGAACGACAAGAGGGGCGAGATGCAATCAACTCCATGAATGAATGAATGAAAATATTTACCCAACAGACTGCAGTACAGGAATACATACAAAAAGATAAGGGGAGGCAGACCTGAGAAAGACGTTAGTCTTGTTTCCATCAGGGACCCTCATTTCATATCCATCAAGACACATTCAACTCTTTATAAAATAAAGAAAAGGCATCACCCGTATGACCCAACTGCACAGCTGGGAGTAAAAACCCTGTTTTTCACATGATTTTAATCCAGTCACTCCTTTTAATCAGAGTGTAAGACCAGACTCCCCCAGAAAACACCTTCCCACATGAGACTACGGTCAAGAAAAAGATATGTAAACTGTGAGACACGTGACCAACAGACTCAAGTTTGACACATAAAACGGGCGCAGCAGGCCTGTAAGTCCTGCGCCCAACCTCGACATCTTTAAGACACCAGCTCATGGAAGGCGTCGCCATAGCAACAACGCTACAACGGGCGGGGAAACCCACCGGATCCTGTCATAACAGGAGTCGGTAGAATACCCCTTCCCCCCCCCCCCCCCCCCCCCCCCTGTCAAGCACTGGCTTGGCCCTGACTGGCTCAGCAGAAAAGATCAACAAATCCTCTAAACCAATCAAGTGGGAAAAAGGAGGGGTTTATTCGACACCCCCTCCCGAAACACACCCTTTATCCCTACACACAGAAACAACCGTAGCCATCTTGAAAACCTCCGGTAGAACAGAGCATCAAGCTAAATAGAACCTATTACCGAGTGTAAGTTGCAGACCTTGCTTAAAACTCGTAACACAACACAACTCAACCCCCAATGTAACAGGGTACATTCATATATACACAACCCCACCATATGATTTGTATGAAGAAACACACAGTTTGTTCGGCCAAACACAGTCCCCCTTATGTCGGGGAACTTTTAATTAAAAAGTGTAAGGCACAATATCACAGAGGGGCCGGGAAGGGTGTAGGGGAGGGGACACAAAGGGGAAAAAGTCACTCCTAACGGCGTCTGCCACCTCGCGCCGCTCGAGTCTTGCCACCCCGGGGAGCCCCGGAGGGACGGTAGGTTACAGTCTGCTGGACACGACGTTCCCTACCGTCTCCTCCGGTCTGGGATGGGCCGGCGGTGGCCGAAGCGCCGTTTCGTCCCCTGGCCCTCTTGGCAGGGCCAGCAGCGGCGGCGGAGGCAGTGGTAGCGGCGACGGAGACAGCTCGACGTCGCGGAAGCCTTCTGCCCCCACCGGCAAGGACGGGAGGCGGAAAATGGGGTTGAAGGACGGATCTCTCCTCTGCCATTTCTCTGCATGTTGAGGTCATCAATTGCAGGGCCTTCCCGAACAGGCCAGCGTCGGAGAGGGCGGCCGTCAGAAGAGGGGCTCTCTTCTTCTCTGGCACACGGGCCTGCTCCAGCCAAAGGTGACGCTGGCCCAGGGTGGCCAGGGCGCGCACTTTCTCCATGGCTATGGCCAGCACCTGGGAAAGGTGCAGAACAGCTCCCGCAGCCTGGGTGATCTGATCGCATTTTACCTCGTTCAGATCCGTGCCGCCCGTCATTATCCCCGATACAAATCTAGCCAGGTGGGCGATGTTAGACGCCGCAGCCAGCGACTGTGTACCAGCGATGAATGACTGGTCACCCCAATAAGCCAATCGCCTAGCCGACTTCCCCTGGAGGACCGGCTTGCATAGGGGTTCCCACACCATATCCGGACAGAGGAGCGCGGCCATCGGATTGTCAAGCCGAGGTACGCCCTCCCCCATACCTTTGACTAACCCCGACACCCGCGTAACTGGTACGTAGGCGGGAGTTAGTCCCATGATGTTGGACACCGCCTGACCCCGACGAACATAGGCCCCCATCGATGGGAAAAATGGGTAGACAACGTCCACCCCTCTCACTGGGGGACGCTGCCAGGGATGGCCTATGAGGTCATCAGGGACAGGTGCAGGCAATGGCAGCGGCAGCGGCACACCGTTTGCGGTGGCGGCTACCGCCATGAGCTCGGGAAACAAGGCCCGCAGTTCCCCCTGCGAACCCTCCTCCACCGACCCCGCATCCCTCGCATACAGCAGGCTGCGACTGGTCAAGGAGCCACAATCCGATGTGGCCGACAGTAGGGCATCCTGCTGATGAGGCCAAGGTGGTTCCTCGACATCCTCGAACAAGGCGCCCCATGGAGCCATTTCTCCCCCCTCCGGGGTCTCCGGAGGAAGGATACTCTCCTCCACGGGACCATCATACAAGAACCCGTCCGCCTCCTCCATGAAGTCTTCAGTTTCCATCAGAAATCCAGAGTCGGACGCGTCCTCGCTGGTCTCCAGCAATTCCCCAAACCCAGGCCGTTCGCGTCTGCACGCCACCATCTTGCGACGCGAGCGAGCAGACGCAAAAAGTTTTCATCGCAAATCCTCCGGCTCCAAAACAATCCCCCGTTCATCAACGGGCGATTCCCCAGAACCAGAGGAACCAGAGTCGAGATCAGGCCATCGCCGGAGCGACGGCACCGAACCCTCGGCTCGTCGGTGAGGAAAACTATCCACCGGCAGTCTCCCGGGCTGGGTCGGCAACCACGAGAGTGGCAACAGCCCAGCACCGAGGCGCACGACGGAGGCGGGAATGGAGAACCGGTGGTGAAGAGTAGGTCTAGCGGGTCTACTCTCCGCGGAATACATTATGACCCAAACCTTTTCTTATACAACAAGTGAGAGAAGAAAAGGTTAAGCACAATGTAAACCAGTCACAACTCTTTTCAACTAACAAACACGTCAAGTGGGGTACTACCGAGGCACTTTCCTTGTGGTGAAAGCGAGAAGGAGGAGAGCAGGTGACCACACACCTGCTTATGAAGGTAAGCTGATGAGGGGTGTGGTCAGACTAATACTGGTATTAGAGGTACATTTGTGGAATTTATTCAGTACGCGTGCACGTACGCGAGATAGTGCAGTAAGGTGATGCCAAGCTGAGCCCCTTAACGAAACAGAACTGAATATATTTGAATTGCCTTAACTGAGAACTGTAAGTCACAGTAACTGAACATATTTGAGTTGACTCCACTTGAGAACTGTAAGTCAGAGTAACTGACCATATTTGATTTGACTTAACTGAGAACCTTAAGTCACAGTAACAGACCATATTTGAGTTGCCTTAACTGAGAATTGTAAGTCTTAGCCAACTGAACACATTTGAGTTTATCAACTTAAAAAATTGAGGCATGGGATGGCCTCAATTTTTTTAAGTTCTGGAAACTTATTCGGGTTTACAGTGTACAAAACATTTTGTGATGGGTGTAGCAGGCACTTGTAATGAACATGAGACACTTCATCAGGAACCCTGCATAATTTAAAAAGGAGGAATACATTTGGGGTTAAATGTGTCAATACCAGGCCTACTGGTAAATTATATGACCGGTTGTGAGCAAGTGCTGTCCTGAATTGTCAAGAAAAAGTCCTGGAAAAGTCCTGGAAAACCTTTTCTCAAAAAGAGTGGAATGCCTGTCAGGGCAAATCTCTCTCCCTCTTTCTCCAGTTTGTAGGAGACTGGATGGCCACAGAGGCTGGACACGCTCCACCTCCAAGATAATAATAATAATAAATGTATTTTATATAGTGTAGTAGAATTCCAGCCAAACTGGTGGTTATTGTACTGTATATCATGAAGCACAGAATGGCGAAAACACAGAGGTAAGATACATACACTTTTCTCCCCCCCCCTCCTAAAGTACAAGAAACGAGACACCTCTGACTTAGTAATGCGGCTGTTGGTTCAGGCCTCCTCAAATCTCTGTGGAGGGGGGTTGAAACAAGCAGACGCTTATTGAGTAAGAGATAGGGTCTCGTTTGATCCTTCCTGGGAAAGTCAATAACATGGGTGATTTTACAACCCAGGGCCCTAGGCCATCTGGTCCAAACAATGAAACTGCCATGGGAGATGCCGGTTTGTCTCTGCTGAAAACAAAAGACCTTTTCAAGCAGTAAGATCAAAAGAAAAGACCATTTGAAACCACATCGTGACGCAATTCGATGTAAAACGTCACGATAAGGAGTTAGCCAATGAGAATTGAGAGTAAGTGTCCTCCAATAGGAACACTCGAGGAGAGGTTGGAAAACGCCCGCTTGCCGTAACATTAGAGGCGGAGCCTAAATTTGATATTAGCAGACTTCGTGCTAGTAGAGGACACAACAACAGACCCGAACAGAGACCCAGGAAGCGACAAAGAACACACACCCTTTTTCTCCACAACAGACTCAGCAGCAGAGAGACGGCCGCGAAAACCTACCATCTGAAGAAGCCGAGACGAGACATAGATATTGAATATTTAGCCTAAAGTCTGGTGAACCTCGGCATAGTGAGGTCTTCCATCAGGTTTTATTGCAAATTGTTCTTTCAAATCTTTGATTTGTATTGATTGAAATCCTTCTTATTAAACACGGATTCCTTTTCAAACTGCTCAGAACTCGATTTCTTCAACCGCCGCGCCGTGTTCTCTGAAGGTGTACGAGCAGAAAACCATCACATACATGGTTATCTGCATTTGTAGCTAAGTAGTACTTCAAAGAGCTTTATAAGGTTTAAACACAGCGCAGAGTACGAAGGTTAAGCTAGGAAGTTACTACAATTTTGGTGCTGTGACCCTTGAATAGAAACGTCCGTTTTGAACGAGAACAAAGGAGAATTTTTTTCTTCTTTCTTCACCTCGAACAACAACAACAACAGATCGTCTTCGCGTAGCTCGGAGAGTTGCCAAAGGTGAGTGTTATGGAGTATACGGGTGTTCAATTCGAACCAACGAGGGGGTTGCTAAAAGTATGACTGTAATTAAGTATTAAATGAAATGTTCTGACCAAGGGGTAGCGACTCAAGGCTGTGTGTAATTATGGGTCCTGTGAGCAGGATTTTTAACCACACTAGTGCTGTCGTATTCCTTACAGTAAGAGAGTTAAGCACGGATATGCGTAGTATTTTCTACAGTAGAAATTTTAGCATAAGTGAACGAGACGCTGCCCGTGGTCGGAGCATTAAAAGGTATGGAAGTATTTAGGAACAATGTCTAGGTTTGTGCTCAGGGTTAAGCAAGGGGAACGTGTGCATAGTACGCCTTATAGTATTGGCTTAAGCACACAGTGCGTAGTATTTTCTACAGTAGAAATGAAGCATGAATAGGGTCTAGTTTTTACCCTGGGCACCGCCGGACATGTTAAATTTAAACAACGATAGGCTGTAACATTAGAATGGTACGTGAGGTAGGCTCGTATGTTGCAGGCTGTGCTGTAACATGGGACTCGTATATACGAGTCCCGTGTTACAACAATAGGCTGTAGCATTGGAATGGTACTTAGAGGAGGCTCGTATGTTGCAAGCTATGGTTAAACAATTGTGTATGATGTTTGTGTATGAGTGAAAGCGTTATGGTTAGGTTTAACATGTGTGAAGTATATAGCGTAAATCTGTAAATTGGCACTTAAAATATGACGGAGAACGGTTTTTAGTGTTGAACCTGGTGCACGCAATATCCACTGCGCCACTCAACTATGCGTGGAGGGGAAGCGCGTTCTCGTCAAAGCTCGTACGTATCAAAGTTAGCTGTTGTGTTAGCCTCTGAGGCACCGGAGCGAACGGGGGGAAAAGTAGACGTAATTCAAATGTATAAGGTCGATCGATAGTGTCTTGAGATCACGGGGATATGTAGGGCACTTAAAAGTTTTCATATTCGTGGCGGATAAAATAGTTATGTAATGTTTAAGGTGATCGGGGTTATCTAGAACCCGACCCGGAAGTCGTTCTAAGCTCGCCGGAAATGACGACGGAGGGGTCAAACTAGTATTTTACTATTATGTTTTTATATTTCTAATTAGATCACTACACTGGCGTTTTGAGGGAAATAGGATTCTGTTGTGGGGTATGTGGTATTGTATTAACGTTGCGAGGGGACGGCCCGCGCGGCGGAACGGGTCGTTGGGAACGTTTTTATGGGATCATGGGAGCAGCTAAGCTAATGCTACTTAGCCGCGCTAAACGGCTAAAGCGGTCGCCGGATGTGACGTCGTAAGCGCGCGCTAGGTTGAAGCTAACGAAGCTAATATGCTAAGCTAACATGCTAAGCTAACTGTGCTGACGTCATGGCATGACGGGACTCTCGGTATGTCTCGCGAGGGGGCGTCCATCTTAGAAGGGGCGCCGAGCGTCCATCTTAGAAGGGGCGCCGAGCGTCCATTTTGGGAGGGTACCGAGCGTCCATCTTGGTAGGGGTGGCGAGCGTCCATTGTTAAGGGGAAGGTGGAGTTTATTGGGAATGCTGTAGGGGGCAGAAGTGTACAGGATGAATATGTTTGGATTCTGCTCACAGAACGTTTTCATTGTACACTCTCTCTCCCCCTCTCTTCTTCTCTCTCTCCCCCTCTCTTCTTCTCTCTCTCCCCCTCTCTTCTTCTCTCTCTCCCCCTCTCTCTCTTCTCTCTCTCTCTCCCCCTCTCTCTCCCCCTCTCTCTCTCTTTCTCTCTCTCTCTTATTCTCTCTCTCTCTCTTGCTCTTTCTCTCTCTCTCTCCCTTTCTCTCTCTCTCTCTCTCTCTCTCTCTCTCTCTTCCTCTTTCTCTCTCTCTCTCCCTCTCACTCTCACCTTCCTCTTTCTTTCTCTTTCTCTTTCTCTCTCTCTCTCTCTCTCTCTCTTCCCCTCTCTCTCCCCCTCTCTCTCTCTCTCTCTCTCTCTTCCTCTCTCTCTCTCTCTTTCTCTCTCTCTCTCTCTTTCTCATTCTCTTTCTCTTTCTCTCTCTCTTTCTCTCTCTCTCGCCTCCTCTCCCTCTCTCTCTCTTCCTCTTTCACCCCCCCCTCTCTTTCTTTCCTTCTCTCACCCTCCCTCTCCCTTTTCGCCTCCCCCCTCTCTCCCTCTCTCTCTTTCTTACCCCCCCCCTCTCGCTCGCTCCCCTCATTTCAACACCGCCTCTCTTCCATGTACTGCCCCCCCCCGAAACGCTTCTCGTTCTCTCCTAGGTTAGGGCCTGTATATAGAGTTTTTTATGGGTTTCAAACGCGGTGTAGTGCTAGGTATATTGTTTATTACTGTTTACTGTAAGCGTTCAAAAGCGGAAGTAAAGTTTGGGACTTATAAAGTTGGTTAGGTTACAAAGCGTGGACAATTGCTAAGTATTTGCTGTGTGCTGTGGTGATGTTTGCGGTTATAGTAGTTTGTGTGAATGTTATCAGGGTGTGTGTGACGTACGTGTTCAAGTCTCTCGGCGCGGCTGGTTCTGCGTCGGGGGACCCACACCGCTCGGTTGCGCCTGCGTATGCAATGATGGTAATGAAGGTTGGCGCGGAGGGTGGCAGGGTGGGTGTGGGCGTTCCGATAAAGCCGTGGTGCCCGGCGTCCGCGCTGGCGACTATTCTCTGATCTGGGTGGTGGACATTCAGGGTTGGGGAGTGGGAGGGCCGGGGCGTGCGTGTGGGTGTGAGGCGGGGGACGTTCCTGGACGACCGTGCGTTGCAATTGGCGGGATAGGATTGTGTGTACAATTGTGTTTTTTTTTTCCCCATAGTAGGTACGTTTGGAGGGCTGTGTGATGTGGGGCGGTGTGCCCGGGGTTCGGTGTTGGGTCTGGTCGGCTATGTGTGGCCGTCCGGCAGGGCACTGGACTCTGGGGATACTGGCCTGAAGCACGGGAGAGGTTGCCGAGATGCTGTCTGCTGTGTACCTGTGGTGAGGTGGGTTTAGGCCACTGTGGAGGGGCTGTTAGGGTCTCTTCAGTAAACAGGGTCGACACCTCACGGCGTGCGTGGCGCGGCGTCTGTGGCATTCTTTAGATTACCTCTGGGGGACACGTGTCTGGGTGACAGGTGTCCCCTGGGGGGTGTGGTACTAAATAATGGAAAAGAATGTAAAAAATGAATGTAACTATATTAATCAAGATGTTTTGGTTTTCCGAGGAACATCAGAATTGGAGCAGGATCAAGCGGAAGTAAAGGAGAGCGGAGATTCAACAAAAAATAGGAACCCAGTGTGTTGACAGAGATCGAACGAGATAAGCTGTATCGTTATATCGTTATTTTCAAACAGATCACACTGTGTCTTGTTAAATATTTTAGTATAGTGTTGCCCGACATTTCCAATGCATAACGAATAGTGGAGATAACAGGGAAATGCCACTGAATTAAGTCTGGATGTTTTTTGCTTTCTTTCCATACAGGTGCTCGACTGGACAGGAGCTCTGAACGAATTCCATAACCATCTGGGGAAACGGGCCGGCTGTAATGAGCCTTGGTATAAGTATGAATGATAAGCCAGTTATCAATCCTTGTCTGCACAGTAAAATGTTAACAGTGTGAGTGTTTTAACTCAAGTAAGTAGAAATAGGAAAGACAGAGAAACTTGTTTTTTCAAACGGTAATTACAGGAGTGTTTGAAGTGGAATGAATGACAGGAACATAGGAAGTTCACCTTAGTGGAACATTGATAGGAACAACTGGAGCGGTAAATGCAATATTATTAACAATAGAATAACAACAACAACAATATGGAAAAGGGGCTTAGTGATCGGGCCATTGGGGGGAGTAGGCCGAGAGCCTCTGCAGACATTTCCCAGATAGACTTTACCAGTGATAATGATCTGATCAATATGGACTTCTCTCATGTGACCAGTACGACAAAAGGACTGGCAATGTTGACTTTGGTTCCAATACAGGGGAGTGAACCAGTGACGACGGTGTTACTCCAACCAGAACCGATTCAAGCTGGAGTGTCCATTGCAGGCGACTGCAGTTTAACCAAGGTACAGAAAAAGAGACTGAGGAGGGCAGCGTTGTTACAGCGGTCCCGTGAAATCCACTCTGGCCGGATGGCTGGAACTGAGACCGACAGCAGGTATGGAATACACGACCCATGTCCAACCTGCCCTCAGCACCGAAGCCAAGATGAGAGGTGGGAAGAAACACATTCCATTCGGAGGACACAACGACTTTGTGGTCAAACCCAAACACATGGTGATGGAGAACCCCTCCCCCATCAGGCCGTTCCAGTACGTGTGTGCTCCAGACAGCGAGCAGACCCTCCTCGCCGCCCCGGCCCAGTTCCTGCTGGAGACCTTTCTGCAGAGCTGCTGCCACAGGCTGTTCCCCAAAGCCGTCCGGAACAGAACCAACCCTGTGCTGTCCATCGACAGCTACCTCAACATCGGCCCAGCCCTGTGATGGGAAGGCAAACCGCCGGTGCTGAGATGGGGGAAGAGGCAGCATCCTATAGACAACAGAGAGCGTTTGTGACAGCGTTCGAACAAAACAAGGCAGTTCATCGAGATCTGATGAAGATACAGCTGGAGATTGGTCAAGCCGCACACGAGATTCAGAGATTGGGACGAGAACTGGCAAGAAAGGCTGCGCTACTAGAAGCGACAGCTGTTGAAATCATGCTTCAGGCGTCTGACCTAGGCCGCCGTGATCAAAGAGTGCCCTGTGCTCCGTTGCCCGGACAGGGAACTGGGCCGCGATACAAAGAGTGGCAACTACGGCCGAAAGGAGGAGGCAGACCCCGGAATCCGGGAGGATTCCGGCCACGGGTGGTGGTGTGTTGGACATGTGGCGTGACTGGTCATATCTCACGGGAGTGTGCGAACAATGGCCCGGCTAGCTCAGTCGAAAGAGAATGAGACTGATTAGAATAAGGATTAGGGAGGGGATTAGGCACCCCGAACCTCTAGTCCTTAACAGGCGGCAGTGGGCTCGCAAGAGTCTGGGCGCACGTTAAACACAAATCTATAGTGCTGGGGAGAAACTGAAGGCCCTCGTGCGTAACGAGGTATGAATTAACATACCACTGTGGTACCGTCTAGTCGGCCCTGATGTCGCATGTAAGGTAAATGTTGGCACTGGGTGGTACGTGGGCGACAGTCCACACCTAGGAGCAGGGCGGTGCACCGGAGGGGGCACAGCTCCTGCCGTGAACAGGCTAGGCTGGCGAAAACGGTCAATATTTCCATGCCCAGAGCAAGCGGGGTGGGGACAAGACCGTCGGTTTCTAAACTGAGTGGCTGATAGGTACTACGGACAGTCAGCTGCTTGGGGTCCTGACTTGATGACGGACTATGAGGTCGCTATCGACTGGGTCGCCAGCCGGTCAGGAGAGCGTTATGACCCCTGCTTATAGTCACAGATAGCGGGACGGGGACCGTGAGTGACTGGACAGTATGGGCATAAATGCACTTGGCTCAATGTACAGTCAGGCCACGGTAACCTTACTAGCCGATACAGGGTTAGTAGGCGAGCTGTGCTTCTGTGATCAGTGTTTTTGAAAAGAAAATGCTGGGAAGCAGAGGGATGAGGGGTGTCAATTCAGAGGAATCTGAATTGTCTCTCCTAAGATTGGAAAGGGACCCAGCCTTAAACTGCACCTGAAAGTAAGATAAGGGGACTTCTTCTGTTCATGTGAGGAGACCTTAGCCTGGAAGTGGAGGCCTGTATCCTTGGTTGGGTGAGAGGGGGTCCAGTGTAGGCGGCAATGCGGCCCTGAAAAAGCCGGTTTCCCCACACGTGGTATCTCCTGATCCTGGAGGGGAGAGGTGCATCTAAGTAAGGCAAGGAGTGCATCCGAACGGGAGGAGGGTACTCTTAACTGGAAGGAGGTTAAAAGGGTCAAAGCGTTTTTACAGGAACCAGACAGAGGAGAGGATTATGAATTGGAACATAATAACTTCTCCTCTGTGGACATGGAGAAGGTACCAGAAGAGCCAGAGGAACCAGTGCTTAGCACAAGCCCGGAACAAGATGCTCGACCACAACGAGTCATCAAGAAGCCTAAACGATATACATAGGCAAAGGAAGGGATAGTGTAACTGATAGGCCTTGGAGAGGGCGTGTACATATTAATTTTTGATTTTTGGTTTTTCATTAGCTAAGCTCTCTCCTTTTTTAGAAATGTTTAGATAGTAAATGCAATGTAAGGTCTTTTCTTTCAGAGTGAATTGCACAAAACAGACACATTTGGATAAAAAACACATAAAGTATAGTCTAAAACCTGGTAATTGGTACGATCATCTTTTTGTATAAAGGGACGTACCTAGACGGAAGTGAAATTGATATAACTGATAACATTGTATATAACCTGCAAAATGAGTGGAAATTGTTAAACGGTGTGCGTGAATAGAGAACTGTGTAAATAAAAGATGGGTCCATAGTCGGTCAGTGGGGGAGGGAGTAATGGGTGTTGAAAGCAAATGATACTAACAGATATGGAAAATGAGTCAGAAGGATTCTGGAAACAGTAAGGTTAAGGTAATTGTAAACAGTTTGTTTGAGGAATTACTAACATGTATCTTGGGGATTATCAATCCCCAAACCGGGGAAACTGTAGTAGAATTCCAGCCAAACTGGTGGTTATTGTACTGTATATCATGAAGCACAGAATGGCGAAAACACAGAGGTAAGATACATACACTTTTCTCCCCCCCCCTCCTAAAGTACAAGAAACGAGACACCTCTGACTTAGTAATGCGGCTGTTGGTTCAGGCCTCCTCAAATCTCTGTGGAGGGGGGTTGAAACAAGCAGACGCTTATTGAGTAAGAGATAGGGTCTCGTTTGATCCTTCCTGGGAAAGTCAATAACATGGGTGATTTTACAACCCAGGGCCCTAGGCCATCTGGTCCAAACAATGAAACTGCCATGGGAGATGCCGGTTTGTCTCTGCTGAAAACAAAAGACCTTTTCAAGCAGTAAGATCAAAAGAAAAGACCATTTGAAACCACATCGTGACGCAATTCGATGTAAAACGTCACGATAAGGAGTTAGCCAATGAGAATTGAGAGTAAGTGTCCTCCAATAGGAACACTCGAGGAGAGGTTGGAAAACGCCCGCTTGCCGTAACATTAGAGGCGGAGCCTAAATTTGATATTAGCAGACTTCGTGCTAGTAGAGGACACAACAACAGACCCGAACAGAGACCCAGGAAGCGACAAAGAACACACACCCTTTTTCTCCACAACAGACTCAGCAGCAGAGAGACGGCCGCGAAAACCTACCATCTGAAGAAGCCGAGACGAGACATAGATATTGAATATTTAGCCTAAAGTCTGGTGAACCTCGGCATAGTGAGGTCTTCCATCAGGTTTTATTGCAAATTGTTCTTTCAAATCTTTGATTTGTATTGATTGAAATCCTTCTTATTAAACACGGATTCCTTTTCAAACTGCTCAGAACTCGATTTCTTCAACCGCCGCGCCGTGTTCTCTGAAGGTGTACGAGCAGAAAACCATCACATACATGGTTATCTGCATTTGTAGCTAAGTAGTACTTCAAAGAGCTTTATAAGGT
Source organism: Notolepis coatsorum (assembly GCF_963971535.1). NCBI lineage: Eukaryota > Metazoa > Chordata > Actinopteri > Aulopiformes > Paralepididae > Notolepis > Notolepis coatsorum. Next base: position 120,165,162 of record NC_140175.1, read on the forward strand.
TTAAACACAGCGCAGAGTACGAAGGTTAAGCTAGGAAGTTACTACAATAGCACCTTACATAAGGTATCTCAAAGCACTTTACAGACATTGCATTACAGTACATGGACAGACACAGTACATGGACCTTTACAATGACAACATGGTGGTGACACTACAGAGAAAGGGAGACAGCTTAGAAACAAGACAGAGACAATTAAAAAATAATAATAATAGAAAATAATAATAATACTAATATGTGTGTACAGATGTGAAAATGTAAGTGATGCAGGGGTTGGAGGGTCAGGAGTGAGGGTATGCAAGTTTGATTCCAATGACAATACTCCCCATGCTTGATCATAGTCTACAGATCTGCATGTAAGACCTCACTCCACAAACTTGATGTCCTCTACCACTCTGCTATCCGGTTTGCCACCAGTGCCCCTTTCAACACTCACCACTGCTCCCTTTACTCCTCCGTCAACTGGCCATCCATGCACACTCGTCGCAATATGCACTGGTTCATGCTCATTTACAAAACCCTCCTTGGGTTGTCGTCCCCCCCTTACCTATGTTACCTGTTGCAAATTACATCTGCCACTTACAACACTCGTTCTGCTCAACACATTCTCCTAAAGATTCAGAAAACATACACTGCACTTGGTCAAACGTCATTCAAGGCTGCTGCTGCCAGGGACTAGAACAACCTACAGAAATCTCTCACACTGGTCAGCTTTATGCCTATAGTCAACATTCAAGCACTCTCTGATGAACATTCTCACTGATTCCTGCAACTGTTTCTCAAGCCAGTAACACCCCCCCCCCCCCCCCCCCTGTCTGTCATGGTGCCCCTCTCACTGCTATATTACTTGTTGTATGTATATTTATATTGTAATAACATATATTGTATGTCGGAAATGTTTAATCCTGAATTCCTTTTCATCCCCCCCCGGCCCCCTCCCTTCAAGAGGCGTTGTCGCTTGTCAGGCCATCTTTGTAAATACGAATTTGTTCTTAATTGATTTGCCTGGTTAAATAAAGGTAAAAACAGGTGGGTTTTGAGGTGGGACTTAAATGTTTCTACGGACTGGGCTTCTTTAAGTAACATATCTTGGATAGTTTGGGGTCAAATAGAACACCCGAGTTGTTCACTATGGGGGAGGGGAGGACAGAGTGGTTGTTGATGGATATGGAGCAGTCAGGGTTTTTACGGAGAAGGTGAGGTGGGCCTATTAGAAGGATTTCAGTTTTAGTACTGTTAGTTTGAAATTTCTTTATTGTCGTAGGGAGTGGGGGCTGTATTGACACTGGTTTCGCCTTTTACTAAAGACTTCCATGGAGAGGAACACTTATGAGTTCAGAGTATTCTTGGAGAGGCTCTGCTATTTGGCAGAGCCCAGTATGACTGTGTAATATAAAAGCAATCCAATATGACGAAAGCCCGTAAGAAATGCATTGGAGGTCGTGGTGTAAAAAAATATTATGTAAGTCACAATAATAAAACAAATAGTCTATTGGCTGGGCGTGTGGCATTCGTTTGACATCACATCCGGAATCACACCAACCAGGAAATAACTAATAGTTGTCGTTGATGAAAATTGATAATAATCACAACATACATTCAGTGCTGGATCTAACTAAATGGATTTATAGACACATTTATGGAAAGTTCAAGCCCGGACCACAAAGCTTCTGGAAGGGTTAGCGCAACACGCAGCGGCTCTTCCAATTCGTACGGCGATGTTCTACCGGCAGCAAAAAAAAGTGAGTCTCAGCCTCTGTGTTATGATATTATGATATGAAAATGTAATCATAGTGCTGTCAGACCCAGATACGGGTTGTCTTTTCCCTTTATTTTTTTATTGAGTGCTTCGTTTACATATTAAAATCACAACGATTTTCTTCTGGGGGACAATGCCGGGATGCCCACACACCCCTACAGGGGTTTGGTTTACAAACATGTCACCTTTTCCACCTCTTATCAGTTTGCAGGTCTGGTTATATACAGTAGTTACTAACACTGAGTGAATATGGCACCAGGTCTGGTTATATACAGTAGTTACTGAAACTGAGTGAATATGGCACCAGGTCTGGTTATATACAGTAGTTACTGAAACTGAGTGAATATGGCACCAGGTCTGGTTATATACAGTAGTTACTGAAACTGAGTGAATATGGCACCAGGTCTGGTTATATACAGTAGTTACTGACACTGAGTGAATATGGCACCAGGTCTGGTTATATACAGTAGTTACTGAAACTGAGTGAATATGGCACCAGGTCTGGTTATATACAGTATAGTTACTGACACTGAGTGAATATGGCACCAGGTCTGGTTATATACAGTAGTTACTGAAACTGAGTGAATATGGCACAGCCCCACCTAGAATATTTTTCACCAACCACCACTACACTGTTTTTCTCCTATTTTTATATTCAGAGTGAATTATATTGTTTACACTGTTTATTTGTTCTCATTTTATAGCCTATATTTATGTCTTTCTACTATTACCCTGCCCATACATGTACTTCCCCTCCACCATGCTGCCATGACGCCTGAATTTCCACAAGGGGATCAATAAAGGAATATCTTATCTTACAGTATCTTATCCTCCAAGATCTTGTGTTGAAGTTTGTGGAGCTGCTGCATGTTTCTCTGCAGTCGATCCCGCTGGGAGAGAAGAGGTGGGACCTCTGGCCAGAGTCTGCAACATTAATAATAATAATAATAATAATAATAATAATAATAATAATACATCTATCTTATATAGCGCTTTTCCAGGTGCTCAAAGACGCTTTACATGGGTAGGAGAGACAAAACTATGGCAGAACAAAAAACAGAACAAAAACAGAACAAAAATAAAATAAAACCGACAGAATTAGAGGTCAAAGGCAAGATTGAAAAGGTGAGTTTTGAGGGCTGATTTAAAAGATGTCAGGGTGTTTGCATCACGGATATGGCTGGGGAGTGGAGGGCATTCCGGAGGGAGGGGGCAGCAGCAGCAAAGGCCCTGTCGCCCCAGGTCCGGAGGCGTCTATATTAATCCCAGCCGAAGAGTGCAAGAGCGCTTCTGCATTTTGCCCTGATTGGCCCCGGTAACGCCCTCCAAATGCGCATTTTCTTTTCCCCTGCTCAGACGCCGAAATGGAATACATGTATATTATCGCGACGCGATTCACTCGCAACGCCATAACGTTTTCCCTGTACATTGCAACGTTAACACAACGCAGCTATCAACTGTACTTTACATATGGCGCTTTTCCACTGCATGGTACCTACTCTACTCTACTCTACTCTACTCGGTATTTTCGGTTTTCCAGTACCAGGTACTTTTTCGGTACTTTTTTAGTCCCTGCTCGAGTCTGGTTCCAAGCGCGAGCCAAGCGGGTAGAACTGGTACTATAAAAGTCACGTGAAACACTGCAGACCACTGATTGGTCAGAAGAGAGACGCGTCACTAGTTGGAGAGTCTGAACTGGTCTGAACGAAAACAGAAAGCCGGCGCCGCCATCTTTAATGTCTCGCATAGGATTTCATTATGGTTGCAGCAGGCACAAGTTCAATAAACAAACGATACAGTCACTGTGTATTCTGCCTCATTTATTGATTAAACAAAACCGACATCAACACAATTTGCCACCGAGCGGAGAGTTTAGTCTCGCAAAAAGATCGCTGACTTGTTAAGGCTTAAGCTCCACAACGGTGGAAGGAATGTTCTAATGTGCTAGCGTTTTAGCATGGCTATCGTACATAGCGGGTTCAATATAACTCGCTATTGATTGTTTGTATGAGTAACGTTAATGCTAGTAGAATAGACACAACGTGAGGTAATCACCATCCATTTTAAACCGGTTATTACCTAATGCTAACGTTAGCAAATAGACGCGACTGGTAATGTTACAGCGTTGTTGTTGTTGCCTAGCTGACGTTAACGCTTGTAGAATAGACACAATGAGGGGTAACGTTAGCGTTAGCAGAATAGACACAACGAGAGTCTCGTTAATGTTGTTATTGATTGATTGAAAACTGTGTTTTACTCTGGCTTGCCAAGCTCATAGCCCCTTTCGTGACTGTGATGCACCGAGTGAATCCACAGTCACTTGCTCCTTAATAGGAAACCAACCTAGATTTACCATGAAGGACTGGTTCTGGCCGAACCGTTCGTTATACAAGTATCACAGAGACATTTCAAAGGTACTCACAGTTGCACGAGGGTTTCGGACAGAGATACGGGATGGTTTGAAAGCTCGGCGTTGCTAATAAACATTTTAAATATTTTTTATAAACTGCTCAACACTGCATTATTTCCGGCGTTGGCTGCCTGGTGTGATCACAGCGCATGTGCATCATGCACCCAACGCCGGAAATAATGCCGTTTTGAGCAGTTTATAAAAAATATTTAAATGTTTATTAGCAACGCCGAGCTTTCAAACCATCCCGTATCTCTGTCCGAAACCCTCGTACAACTGTGAGTACATTTGAAATGTCTCTGTGATACTTGTATAACGAACAGTTCGGCCAGAACCAGTCCTTCAGGGTAAATCTAGGTTGGTTTCCTATTGAGGATCAAGTGACTGTGGATTCACTCGGTGAGCTCTCATGCTGATCACCAGCAGCCCCGCCTCCCCACACGGAGACAAACTGAGTACTTTATTTTAGTACCTGCAGTGGAAAAGCAACATGGTACCAGGTACCTAAAGCGAGTAGAGTAGAGTAGAGTAGAGTCGAGTAGGTACTATGCAGTGGAAAAGCGCCAATATTATCCAAACGAGGACCACATGTACTTTACATATTATGGAATACATGTCAATCAATCAATCGCATACCTCTTAGTTAGCTCAGTTAGCTGCATGTTAGCTCCATGTTAGCTCAGCAGTTAGCTCATGTTAGCTCAGCAGTTAGCTCATGTTAGCTCAGTAGTTAGCTTCATGTTAGCTCCATGTTAGCTCAGCAGTTAGCTCATGTTAGCTCAGTAGTTAGCTCCATGTTAACTCAGTAGTTAGCTCAGCAGTTAGCTTCATGTTAGCTCAGTAGTTAGCTTCATGTTAGCTCAGTAGTTGGGATAAAGGAGTCGGAGGCGGTGTATCGAAGTTGAACCTAATTCCTTTATTCAACAGCAGCATAACAACAATGTCAACGTAGTCGAATCGATAGGTAGAATGATGTATCGAAGTTGAACCTAATTCCTTTATTCAACATCAGCATAACAACAATGTCAACGTAGTCGAATCGATAGGTAGAATGAATGCTCGAGGCAGGAAGTGCTACACACAATATCGTCCGGGGGGAACTACTATTCCCAACAACAGTTCTGTGTGAATTATGTACAGTCACTACACAATCAATCAATCAATCAATCAATCATGTACCTCTTGCACGGCTGCGGCGCGGCGGCTGGCGTGGCTGAATAACAGTAGCAGTGATCGCCAGCATATAGCAATAGCAATATATAGCAATAGCATATAGTATTAATGTGATTGACCAGCGTTTAACGCGTCGCGTGTATATATATATACCGTATTAGTATTAATAGCATATAGCAATAGCAATATATAGCAATAGCAATAGCATATAGTATTAATGTGATTGACCAGCGTTTAATATGGCGCGTTCTGGCATCTGTGATTAGTGTTGAATGGGGGTCTCGCGTCGAACCAAGCGGCAACCTCATGCGCATGCGCGGCGAGCACCTGGGTGAAGGAAAAGGAAATGCGCATTACCGTACTGGCGTATGGCGAAGAATGCGGAAGCGCTCTTGCACTCTTCAGCTGGGATTAATATAGACGCGGTCCGGAGCCTGGTCGTGGGAGGTGTTAGGTGTAACGTTCGGGAGCCTATCCTCCTTAGGATAGTATCCTACTGTCTACCTGGGTCACTTCCTGTTGTTTTGGGTTCACCTTGTATGTCACCACTGAATTGCTGTCATCACTAATTGTCTGTCACACCTGGGTGCTGTCATTGGTTGTCAGACTGCTGTCACTCATTGACAGCGTGGAATGTTTGGTATGTGCCTATTTAACGTTTGCTCTATCCTTTGTCATTTGCTAGAGCTTCACCTAAACTACGGACAAGATACAGATGGAACAAGCATTGACCTAACGTCTTTATCACTGTACTTGCATATACTCTTATCCCTGGTAATAAACAGTACACCTGTTTTGGAAGAGTAAACCTAGCTCTGTCTCGTTCTTCTTCGACAACTTGGAAGTCACTTACCCCGTTCGTAACAGAAGCTCTAGCCAATCATGACTTCCAACGAGGAGATACGGGACGAAATGGTGAGCCTACGGGACCAGCTCCGAATCATGATGGAGCGGCAGATGGCAGTCGGGGTCGAGCTCGGTCGACTGGGAGATGTTTCCCTGTCTTCTCAGGAGACGGCGGAGACAGCGTTGGCGGCGGTGAACCAGGCTCGCTCTGCAGCCGCTGGGACGACACCAGCGATGAGATCCGCAGCCGGAGCATAAGTATTTGCTGAAATACAGTTGTTCTTAATTTTCTCACTTGCTATGTGAGAATGTTATAGTTATTATGTTCTCAATGCCCCTTGCATTGTATGAGTTGTGTGGAAGCGTTTGCTAGTTCTAGTGCTATCCATTTGTACATTGTGGCTGTGTCTGACAAAACTTAACAATACATAATGGTATTAGGAATACATTTGCCTCCTGCGTGAACTGTGCATAGCTGAATAGTATTTTAACGCCGGTCATATGGTGGTACTTGGAGAGCCAGCTACGTTCTCAGGTGGTACTTGGTGTAAAAAGTTTGAGAACCACTGATCTATCGTATTATTCTATTGAGGTCCAAAGCATAAGCAGTCTCACCGTGAGAGGACAACATATTTTTAAACTATTTAAAAGATGACGTTGAACGGATGTGGACAGGTAGATTGTTCCAGTTGGCTGGGGAGGGCATTCCAGATTGTTGAGTTGGAGAAGGTTGTGATTCATCCAGATGTTTATTTCAGGAGGCAGGAGGAGAGGGCAGTAGTAGCAGCAGTGGTGTCAGGAGGGGATCTTATGTTGACGTTTGTCCATCAGCCAGTGGCGGCTCGCCACTGGTGGCGCTATGGGCGCCGACCCACCTGTTAAATGCGACCCACCTGTTAAATGAGAGAATAAGAAAAAAAAAAACTTTTTTGTTTTTTGTTTTATAGCCCTATAAATAATATAAACATGTTTAAAATGAATAATATTTACTCGTTTTAAGTATGTTTGTATTTCCAATGCACAATATAACGTTATTATCTAAATAAAAAAAACAGCGTTTTCATGGGCAGGAAGTGATGTTTTTTTTTATTTTTTCGTATTTCTCGCCCGGGCCAGAAGCTATTGCGCTCTGACTGCGCGTCACAGTTTGATCGCTGTCTCCGTCACAGCCAATCAGTGCATACAGCGTTGTGCGTTGAAATATGACTATTATGTTGGAATCCGAGCGCGATTTGAAGCGGTCTAGCCTAGCAAAAGTGAACTTCCGTGAAGAATTTCCATAGCCGCATTTCGCGGAGACGCTCTCTGATTGGCCGACGCGATGCCAGTTTTTTTCCATAGCCGCATTTCTCGCGCCAGGAGGAGGTATCTTATCACAGCAAGTCAGCAAGTTCAGTCTACTCGTCAACAACAGCAACAACTACACTACTACAGTTCACAATATAGAAAAAGAAAAGACGCCTTCGGTTTATTCAAGGACTGAGTATTTTCATTTCGATTTATAGTTAGCTAAAGCTACCACCATGGAATTGGATAATTCTGTTAAATCCATCAAATCAACACCGTTTGAAAGACGGACAATGCAAGAAAAAAAAGACTTGAAACTACTTGGACCACACCAACCTGAGATCACCATTAAGCAAGTCGCCACGGATAGAGGGAGACAATATACTCGGTCGTTTAACAGAAGTTGGTTTGGTAAGAAATCTTGGCTAACTGCATGCAGTGAAACCAATGCTTTATTTTGCTTTCCCTGCCTCCTTTTTAAAACGAATGGATCAGATCCAGCATGGATTCAGACTGGTATGACCGATTTGAAGCACATTTCGGATAAAACAAAGAAACATGAAATGAGCAGAGTCCACATGGAAAATGCTATGCGACTAGCTATGTTTGGAAGAGTTAACATTGTCACTCAGCTTGAATCATGCTACAGAATTGGGATCCGAACGCACAATGAACAGGTTGACAAGAACAAACACATCCTGTCTAAAATAATAGACTGTGTTAAGTTCTGTGGTGCTTTTGAGTTAGCCCTTCGTGGACATGATGAAAGTGAAGGCTCATCTAATCCTGGTGTTTTCAGAGGCCTGGTGGATTTCGTATCATCACTAGATGCAGTTCTCCATGAGCATCTGGAGAACGCTACTGTATTTAAGGGAACATCTAAGACTGTACAGAATGAACTCCTTGACTGTATGCTCTCAGTTTTGAGAGAGTATATCATAGAAGAAATTCGGAGTGCAGACTTTGTCTCCATCCAGGCTGATGAAACTACAGACATTTCCACTGAGTGTCAACTGGTGCTTGTGCTGCGGTACATTGATAAAGCCCACGTTGTGCAAGAGAGGTTTTTTGAGTTTATACCTCTCCAGAGTGCCACAGCTGATTCCATAGCCACAGCCCTTCTAACTAGGTTGAGCTCCATCCTCCCTGATGACCAGAAGAGCAAGCTCATTTCCCAGGCATATGATGGTGCGAGTGTCATGAGAGGAGCCACAGGTGGTGTGCAGAAGAAGATTCAAGATGTCTATGTGAATGCACACTATGTCCACTGCTATGCTCACCAACTGAACCTCATAATGCAGCAGGTGACATCTCCCATCTCCAGAGTCACACAGTTCTTCTCTGACCTGGCTGGCTTCACTGTATTTTTTGCACGCTCTCCCAAGAGAACCAGTGTGCTTGATAGAGTGGTAGCCCACAGACTCCCAAGAGCAAGCACAGTGAGATGGAACTTCCACAGCCGTAGTGTGAACACTGTTTATGAGCACAAAGACGACCTCATCCTGTGTTTTGAAGACATCCGGGACTCAGGCTCATTTAATCAGTCTACTGTCCGAGAAGCAGGGGGGTTTGTGAGACTACTGGATGATGCTAAGTTCATCTTCTTCCTGGAACTGTTCCACCGCATCATGCCTCATGTGGACATCCTGTACAACCAGCTCCAGAAGCGCGCCATCGACACAGTCTTTGTCCAGGGGATCATACAGAAATTCACAGACCAGGTGCAGAAGATCAGGTAAATTAAAATCTCCACCCTCTGTTTATAACCAGATTACACAATGTCATGTTATTTTACCTGGCAGGTGGCAACCAAAGCTTAACTTTTCTGTTCTGTTCTGTTCTGTTCTGTTCTGTTCTGTTCAGAGACGCCCTCCCTACTCTCTGCGGCGAATGGACCTCTCAGCAGCCACCGGGCGAGAGACGCAGAACTCAGATGAGCCCAGAAGAACTTCAGAGGATCGCTACAGAGGTGAGATAGAATATAATGTGGTGTACTGTTGGGTCTTTTATAAAATAATGTTTTTAATTATTTTATATTGCCAATAATTCTCGAGTTGACTGTATATTGATATTGGTAAATGGCTGCATTTATATAGCGCTTTTATCCAAAGGCAAAAGCCAGCCCCCCCCCCCCCTCACACCTTTGCAGGCCTTCACAGGAATGAGATCAACAGATGGCACCCCCCCCCCCCCCCCCTCAGGGCCGGCTCTGTTCTTAACGACAGGAAATAAAAGAGTGTTGTACAAATTACAATATACTAGTAGACACAATCTACCTACAATAGACCTGTTGTTTACCAAGTGTCCTCATTGATCTGGAGGACGAATCTCCCCCACCTCCACATTGTATTAAATCAGTGTATTCATTCACTGAGCAGAAGCACGGCAGCTCAATAGTGGCAGGAGGCCAAATTGTTATGATCATTGTTATATTGACCAAATTGTTTACACTGCTTCCCCATGCTCAGTATATTCTTACTGTATTTATTTCTGTATATTTTATTTCATTTAATTTAATCATTTAAGATAGAATATAATGTGGTGTACTGTTGGGTCTTTTATAAAATAATGTTTTTAATTATTTTATATTGCCAATAATTCTCGAGTTGACTGTATATTGATATTGGTAAATGGCTGCATTTATATAGCGCTTTTATCCAAAGGCCAAAGCCAGCCCCCCCCCCCCTCACACCTTTGCAGGCCTTCACAGGAATGAGATCAACAGATGGCACCCCCCCCCCCCCCCCCCCCCCCCCCTCAGGGCCGGCTCTGTTCTTAACGACAGGAAATAAAAGAGTGTTGTACAAATTACAATATACTAGTAGACACAATCTACCTACAATAGACCTGTTGTTTACCAAGTGTCCTCATTGATCTGGAGGACGAATCTCCCCCACCTCCACATTGTATTAAATCAGTGTATTCATTCACTGAGCAGAAGCACGGCAGCTCAATAGTGGCAGGAGGCCAAATTGTTATGATCATTGTTATATTGACCAAATTGTTTACACTGCTTCCCCCATGCTCAGTATATTCTTACTGTATTTATTTCTGTATATTTTATTTCATTTAATTTTATTCTATTTACTCTACTCTTATCCTAGGCAACTTGATTTGATTTGTGTTATTATTCTAATTTGTGACCTGTCCTGTTTAAATGTTGAGCGATTTGCAGTGTCAAATTTCATACGGGATAATAAAGGTATTTCTATTCTATTCTATCTTCTTTAGGTTTGCGACACAATCTTGGCCCATGCTGCGGAGCGATTTTCCTTTACCAAGCACCTGATCAGTGCTACATTGCTCCTGGGAGACAAATTCCAGCAGTACAACAACTCGTTCCCTGACGCTGCACTGAACACCACCGCAGAAGCATACCCAATGCTGAACAAGGCCAAGCTGAAAACTGAACTGTCACTCATCTACGGCAATGATGACTTCAAGAGCTGCACTGGGGCTGTAACTCTATACCAGCTCTTCATGGAGAACAATCTCCATGACACATTCTCAGAGACTGTGACTCTGCTGAAGATCATGATTACAACGCCGATGACGACAGCTGAAGCAGAGAGGTGCTTCTCAACGCTGAAGAGAATCAAGACCTTCCTCAGGAACACCATGTCACAGGATCGTCTCAATGCACTGGCCATGCTCTCCATGGAGAAGAAACTGATAAAAGACATCCCTGACTTTAACAATAAAGTCATTGAGAGATTTGCATCTCTCAAAGAGAGAAGAGCCAAATTCATGTACAAATAGTGACTGAGCCACTTAACTTTGAGTTTATTTTTATTTGATGGCACTGCACTGGTTATTTCTAATCTAAGATTTTTGTAAGACATATTGTGCTGCTCTTCCCCAGAAGAACATTGAACACTGATCTCTCCACAGGTCACTTTAAACACATAAGAAAATGTCACAGGAAGGTGAAAAAGGTCACTTGTTGTGGTTCTTCTTGTATGTACTGTACATATAGTAGTAGTAGTAGCATTTGTATTGCATTTTATCTCAGGACTTGACTTGTACTGTCTATTTTGCACAATTAGTAAAGCCTAATGTGGCATGGCTGTGACTGAGGCTGAGCCACTTAACTTTGAGTTTATTTTTATTTGGTTATTTCTAATCTAAGATTTTTGTAAGACAATTTGCACACTGGGTAGTCCTTCTCATACGACCATATTTTTATCTTTATTACTTTATATCTTTATTTACTAGGTATATGTTCATAATTGGTCATCGAAGCACCATAATAAATGTTCTTTCACCTTAAACCGTTCAAGTTTGTTTATTTGTCACAACAAAATACAGAATACTTTATGATGAAATGCTTGTTTCTGTATGAGCCCCTGAGATTGTGCTACATGCAGTTAAAAAATATACAGTATACAATATACAGAGTAATTACTGAGGTTTATATCAAGTTTCTTTAATAGTTGTCATACAGAAGTACAGAATACTTTCATACAAAATGCTTCTTGACTGTATATTGATATTGGTAAATGGCTGCATTTATATATAGCTCTTTTATCCAAAGCCAGCCCCCCCCCCCCCTCACACCTTTACAGGCCTTCACAGGAATGAGATCAACAGGTGGCAGCCCCCCCCCCCTCAGGGCCAGGCTCTGTTCTTAACTTAACGACAGGAAATAAACGAGTGTTGTATAAATTACAATATACTAGTAGACAGTGCACAATACCTACAATAGAATACCTGTTGTTTACCAAGTGTCCTCATTGATCAGGAGGAGGTGTGAGGACGAGTCTCCCCCACCACACCTCCACAACTATTAAGTATTAACTGTCTACAAGTCTGAGTCAGTCTCCAGCAGACAAGCACAGCAGTCAGCAGTACATATACAGTCCCAGCCTGGCAGCCTCCCAGCCAGGTCCACTTCATCATGTTCTGTCATTTACATGGAGCAATGGCGCCATCTCCTGGGAATATGTGGTATTGCAGTAATTATTGCACATGGTGTGCCCCGCAGCGCTGCACAGCAGAAGATACAAAAAAATCGCACATGGCCATAAGCGCCCCTCCAAAGTAACGTCACACCGGCCGCCACTGCCATCAGCTCCAGACTGCTGTGGAGCTCCTGCATGTTTGATTGATTGATTGAAAGCTTTATCAGATTGCAGAATGGGTACAATACAGTACGGCTCAATACAAACAATTGTTAAAGGGATGCAGACCAGAAAAATACTTCCGTCTTGTTTACATCAGGGTCCCCCACCTGTTTCTCTGCAGTCGATCCCGCTGGCAGAGAAGAGGTGGGACCTCTGGCCAGAGACGGCAACACTGTATACCGTATACATTTATCTATATCAGTATGGATATATCTGCATATATACCTGTATACAATTCTGTACACTGTACACACTGTATATATACTAGATCTGTTACATGCACTCTGGTTAGAACTTATTTTCATTCTACTGAACTTGTGTGGTATGATGATAATAAATCTGAATCTAATCTGATCTAGGACGTTTGTTGTGAGAGTCAGTGTGTCTGTTTAGAGAGAATAAAGCATATCCTCCAAAAATGACTTTAGTTAGTCAGTGTTTTTGTGTAAACCTCCCATTGACTGCACTTCATTTTACACTTACTGCACTTCGAGCGCCATCTGCTGGCAAAGTTAGAGTTGGTCCAAGGAGCGCATTGAGGAAGTCCCCGCCCAGCGGAAATGACGTCAAGGCTTTGTGTAGCTTCTTCACCTCGTTGTATGCAGACTAGAGCCGTACTCTCTACTCTGGTTGTATGTTGCTAATGGGCTAATGCTAACTTCTGATTCTGAACAGATCTAGAATGTAGAGATCGTGTAAAGAACGGACTAACTGCAGCTGCTGGAGAGATATGTGAAGTATTTGAATGGACTAAGGAGCAATATGAACTACAGTAGAGTTTGGTCGCCACCTTGAATGTTCTGACGTCTGAACGTGAGATGAAGAAACACTAGCATCTCGAAGACACTCTGACGTGACGAGACCGCCGCCATCTTGGTATTGGGGAAACAAACGGATTTCTACGATCAAATGTATGCGTTGAGCTCCGTTTTTATTACATATTTTATCACATTCTTGTTCATTTCATAACCCTTTCGTATCATTTGTTTTTGAAAATATTGAGGCCAACATGGCATTTCACTATTTCGAAAGCCTTTCTGGTGATTCTAAAAGTGCACGTTTCCCCCCAAGCTGAGTATGTTAAGAGTGGGGGGAGTGAGGTGAGCGGCCGTCACAGCGCATGCGCGGGTCCAGAGTGGTAGAGTAGCGTTAGTCAACAAGAACATAGAGCTGTTGTCAAACCGGCAAACCCAAATAAACTGTTTCCTGGTTTACTGTCACCAGCTTTCAGAGGGAATGACCCCGAAGTCCGGCTACTTCTAACCAGTAGGTTACATGAGCGGTGTTGTTGTGTTGGACTCGGACTCCCTGCAGAAGAACCACCTGTTAGCAGAACGCTGCTGGACTCTACTACGTTCAGAACAACACAGGAGAAGGTAAACAAAGGTAGGTTCATGTCCACCTCTCCGTTTTGTTACAGTAACATCTGCTTGTATTCAGGCACGTTGGAACTTTAAATCGGTAGGGGGTGCAGCCTTTGAGCCGCCGCGGGGGGTCGCCAGTAGACCCTTTTGTGACTGCGGTTTGCAAGCCTGGGGCTTTTGTGACCGCAGTCACTTGTTTATGTGACGCAACCACTTTAGAAAATACCAACCAAGCGTGAATGTGTGGATGACGTTGTGTCAAAAATATATCAGATATGAATTTCAAAGATACCCAGCGTACAATATGGGTTTAACACAGCTTTACGGTGGGGTCTGGAAGCTCGGAGTTGCTAATAAACAGTTTAAAACATTGTTAGGAAAAAAAAGTGGTACTCACAACGAACTCTGGCAAGATGGCGTCTTCTTCTTCTGCAAATCAAGTGAGAAACCTAAAAAAAAAGATTTTTTATTATTTTTTTTTTTACTTTATTTTTTTTTTCATGTCAACGTTCACACGCACAATATATGCTTACCTAGGATTTGACTTGATTCAACAACAAAGCAGTCGGAGCGATGACAAGCCGAAAACTGTCAATTGTAGTTATTTGAAGTTTGGATTTTTTTTTTACGACTGAGGTAGGTAAATTAAATTTCTTGAGACTAAAGTACCGAAAAAAGGTACCGTTGGGTACCGGTATCGATTCACAGGTACCGGTACCGGTATCGGTTCAAATGTGAAAGGTACCCATCCCTAGTTGTGAGTACCACTTTTTTTTCCTAACAATGTTTTAAACTGTTTATTAGCAACTCCGAGCTTCCAGACCCCACCGTAAAGCTGTGTTAAACCCATATTGTACGCTGGGTATCTTTGAAATTCATATCTGATATATTTTTGACACAACGTCATCCACCATCCACATTCACGCTTGGTTGGTATTTTCTAAAGTGGTCGCGTCACATAAACAATAGCCCCTTTCGTGACTTTCGGTTTGCAAGCCTGGGGCTTTTGTGACCGGAGTCACTTGCTTATACGCCCCGATTACCCAGTAAGGAAACGACCAAGCGTCATCAAGGGGCTCGCGGTGTGTCAAGAATACATCAGATCTGAATTTCAAAGATACCCAGCGTACAATATGGGTCTAACACAGCTTCACGATGGGGTATGGAAGCTCGGAGTTGCTAATAAACAGTTTAAAACATTGTTACTCGACGAGTGGTATTTACAGACCGAACGTCCATCTCCGCCGTTGGTGTCACAGCGCATGCGCCAGGGTTTCCGTTAGAAAAAATTGTTGCCGGTCTCCGTGACCTGCAAGATTTCAATCTACCGGACAAATGAGATTAATTCCGGTCATAGTTTATTGAGCTTTAAAACAATTGATAGGCAGGCTATATAAAGAATGTCATCCTCAAGGCATGTAGATTTATAATATTATTACTTACAACTAGGCTACTTTTGCGTATACAGTCATTAATTAATATATTCCAAATAAAATAAGTCCCTCGATACTCCGTGCTGCTGCTGACTTTATCCGCGTATGTGGGCAGTCAGTCCGACACTAAACAGCAGTCTGTTATAATCACATTTTTATGAGCTAACGAATTCCGTTATATTGGACATTTGTATTAATTATATCAAGCGAAGAACTGAGAAAGCAGAGAGACGGCAACATTATCGTGGTTTGCGTGACGACTCTCTCCACCTCGCAACGATTTGCAAAGAGTATGGCGCTGCAGAGAAGCTGATTTAGCTGTTATTGGCTCTTTTCTGGGAACCGCACAGCAGCGCCCCCCACCCAACATTGGCTGAAAATGGCTGAATTGGAGTACTGCTGGAATACTGCATTGGGCTGCTTGTGCTATGGCTCTGCAGCTTCACAAAAGTTTGCACACCCAGCACTAAGCTCTCGCTCGCTGACAACGTCGTTGTCATTATTAGAAGCAACGAGGAAACAAATGTAATGATCGTTTCGTTCATCGCATAGGCTATTTAATTTTAGCCTATTTTAATACAATTCAAATAATCAAATTGTGCTTAGACTCAGGGAATTATTTTCACCGGACATTAAGACCGGAGAGATGAAATATGTCGGACTTAAACAGATTTTGCCGGTCAAATACCGGTAATTACCGGCTAACGGAAACGCTGGCATGCGCACCAGGCAGCTAATGCCGCGTTCACGTTACTGGGAAGAAGCGGAAGAACCAGCTTCTGACTGGGAAAAACCATTCACGTCAGCCTCCTAGTGGTAATTCCTACTAGGACATATGGGATTCTTTTATAGACCCGATATCTCCCACTTCGCGTCACGAATTGCGGAAGTATGGATGTGGGCGTTTCATCCATGGATATATATAGAGTCAAAGCGTGAAGGCTTCCTAGTTGTAGCAACGAGATGTCCTCTGGTTCTTCCGCTTCTTCCCACGTAACGTGAATGCGGCATTAGCTGCCTGGTGCGCATGCGCTGTGACACCAACGGCGGAGATGGACGTTCGGTCTGTAAATACCACTCGTCGAGTAACAATGTTTTAAACTGTTTATTAGCAACTCCGAGCTTCCAGACCCCATCGTGAAGCTGTGTTAGACCCATATTGTACGCTGGGTATCTTTGAAATTCAGATCTGATGTATTCTTGACACACCGCGAGCCCCTTGATGACGCTTGGTCGTTTCCTTACTGGGTAATCGGGGCGTATAAGCAAGTGACTCCGGTCACAAAAGCCCCAGGCTTGCAAACCGAAAGTCACGAAAGGGGCTACATAAACAAGTGACTACGGTCACAAAAGCCCCAGGCTTGCAAACCGCAGTCACGAAAGGGGCTAGTCGCCAGATGATATAAAAATAAAAAATTGCAGTCAGGCCACTGAACTTAGAAGCAGGCCAGGCCAGTGTTTCTAGTTGCACCAGCGCAATAGTTGGATAATCTAGGTGGGGAACAACCAGGAGATCACTGCAACTCACACAAGTTGGAGAACTATCTTTCTCTCTCTCTCTTGCTCTCACACACACACACACAAAGGGAGCCGCATGTGATTGGTGGAGGCGGGACCCTTACAAAAAACTGCTAATCATTGACACATGCTAGCCTGTAATAACCCCCCCCCCCCCAGAAAAATCTACTTTGCATTTGATATATTGCAAATATATGCCATCACACACACTGGCATTTAAAGGGTTAGAATTATAAAATGAATATGTGGTGTTATGATCAGGGCTGAAGTTGAATAAAATATTGTATTTATCAATTACAAAAAAACTGAAAATTAGGGATGCCCCGATCGATCGGCCACCGATCGTTATCGGCCGATAATCAGTATAAATATGCGATCGGGGAATTCCGATAATTAGTCATATTCGCCGATCGCGGAAACTGATCAAGTGGATATCTCACTCGCTTGTCTCAGACGCACAGGACCTGCAAACTGCTCCTCCTCCCTAGCCCCGCCCGTACCCGTGTAGAGTTTGTAAACACAGAGGAGGCGGACCTCCTCTGCTGAGTCTAGATAGTGCATTCGACCTGAGCTAACGTTAGCTACCTAGCTGTCGTTACTGTTTAAACAAAATTACCCACTCAACTATTCACTTTTAGTAGGCATTGTCTAACGGTATTTAGCCGGCTAGCTACTGATAGCTCCGGATATCAACAAATGCCCCAGGAAGTCTAGTAGTCCATGTTGATATCTCCGCTAGCTTGCGTTAGCTTGCGTTAGCTGACGTTAGTTCACTGTTCAAAACGAAATGTCCGATTGAACTAAATAGTTGTCTTAACGTCATCTAGCCGGCTAGCAGTAGCTACAGATAGCTCCTGATATCAATGTCTTATAACATTGATTGAATGCGTATTCGAGCTGAGGGCTTGCTGAATGTGAAATGACCAAAGCATAACGTTACCAATAGGGTCCCGCTGCAGCGCCGGAGAATCCTTTTTGGAGCTGGAGGCTACTAGAGTACACACAGACAGTGGAGCTGTTTGCAGATGGCGAGCATTTTGACTTGTTGCGTGGTGGCGATGTCTTGCAGATAATACAAGTACAAGTCTAATTATATAATATATATATTTTATAAAAAAAAAAAAAAAAAAACTTTTTATATAAAATAATTTTTTATTTCTTTTTAATCAAAAACGATCGGTATCGGATCGGTATCGGCCGATATGGCTCACGACGATCGGTGATCGGTATCGGTGGCAAAAAACGTGATCGGGGCATCCCTACTGAAAATCCATAAAAATCTGTGTTGTTGCTAATCATACATATGCTAGCCTGTTTTTTAACAATTATTTGTGATGCCATCACAAACACTGGCATTTAAAGGGTACAAATAAAAAAATTCCTGCACCAGAATCCAGGAAATGAAGTCTTTGTAACAAAAAAAATCCTGGTGGGGGACCCCCAGACCCCCTACTTAAAAAGTGGCCTGACTGGAGCTATATTTTGCACTATATTTCCTGGCCTGAATGATTTCCCCAGTCCGGCCCTGGTTAAACGCCTCCAATGCTTATTAGTGTGTACACGTGCGTTTGAACGTTTGCATGTTTCAACCATACATTTCCATTTATTAAAAAAAAATTTAAGATTAAAATGTTTTATTTAAAATTTGTACCTCTTATAATAGTGGGGGTCGCGGCTCTCTGACACAGTTTTTTTTGGGTCGCGGCCTGAAAAGTTTGGGAACCCCTGGTCTAGCCTGTTCCCCCCCAGACATGTTGCTGGCCCCGTCAAAACAGTATCCTATCAGCCTCTCCATGGGCAGGTCGAGGCGTAAAAGTATTTTATACACAAAAACAGCGTCTCGGCTGTTGTGTCTGGGCCGGGCATTGTAAAATCCCCAAAAGAAGTTCTGAGCTTCCAAGTTGTCATCGGCGAACTGTATATTACACGAGAATTGTTCTTTTCCAGTGAGTGACATCAGTGGTTCCGTCAGCGCTCAAGCCAAAGAATGGGCTTTTGGATGCTTTGCCTCTAATTTGTCGCTGAATATCATGGGCAAACAGCTGTAAGATTTCGTTTTGGATGTTGTTGGACATCCAGTTGTCTCTCTTTTGGAGCCAATTCTTCAACTCTGACGTTTATCGGAATTAGTGGGACTGTCAATGGGACCGGCGGGACATTTAGAAAAGAAATCTGATATTTTTATTTTCTGCGAGTGAGACATTCTGTGCTAGCAAAGTCTGACTACTAGCTAAAATTGACTGACTGCGCAAGCACTGTATCACAGTAGCTCAGTGGTTCGTGGCGCGTGGGAAGGGCGGGAGATGGGAGGTGAATACAATTAGTTGTTTCACCTGTCATTCAATCAGTCTGTGACAGTCATCACTCGAAAATCTACTCTGCTGCAATCTTGCCAGTTTTACACATATGATTGTGTACGTACAGTAGTGTAATGAATGAATGAAAACTTTATTTAACAGATTGGAGAATGGCTATAATACAGTACGGCTCAATACACACAATATTAAAATGGTGAAGTGCTTTGAGCAGGATAAACTTATAATATACAGTGTTACAGTTATACAGTTACAGTATATAATATACAAATATATAAATACTGTCATAAAAAAAAAGAAATTATTTATTACCGCACCCCCGCACCCCCCTTCCAATGTGCCTGCTTGTATTCATCTACTGACCAGCGACCGCACATCTGATCTGTTGGGCGTTTCTGCCACTTTTCCATCCAGACTGGGCCTTGACCAGAGGTAGCTGGAGCAGCTAACAAGCTAAGCTGCTATGCTAATGCTAAGCTAATGCTAATGCTAATGTTACTACTGAGTTTGTGAGAACATGTGACGTTAGGTCAGAAACTGGTGCGACTCTGTGTATAGAGAGAAATGTGCGTTTATTCAGCTCGTTACTAATGACCGAACATCTCAACTGTTACAGGCTGGATACACTCAGCAGAGACAGTAGAGCAGGACACCTCTTACAGGCTGGATACACTCAGCAGAGTAGAGCAGGACACCTCTTACAGGCTGGATACACTCAGCAGAGACAGTAGAGCAGGACACCTCTTACAGGCTGGATACACTCAGCAGAGACAGTAGAGCAGGACACCTCTTACAGGCTGGATACACTCAGCAGAGACAGTAGAGCAGGACACCTCTTACAGGCTGGATACACTCAGCAGAGACAGCAGAGCAGGACACCTCTTACAGGCTGGATACACTCAGCAGAGACAGCAGAGCAGGACACCTCTTACAGGCTGGATACACTCAGCAGAGACAGCAGAGCAGGACACCTCTTACAGGCTGGATACACTCAGCAGAGACAGTAGAGCAGGACACCTCTTACAGGCTGGATACACTCAGCAGAGACAGTAGAGCAGGACACCTCTTACAGGCTGGATACACTCAGCAGAGACAGCAGAGCAGGACACCTCTTACAGGCTGAATACACTCAGCAGAGACAGTAGAGCAGGACACCTCTTACAGGCTGGATACACTCAGCAGAGACAGTAGAGCAGGACACCTCTTACAGGCTGGATACACTCAGCAGAGACAGTAGAGGAGGACACCTCTTACAGGCTGGATACACTCAGCAGAGACAGTAGAGCAGGACACCTCTTACAGGCTGGATACACTCAGCAGAGACAGTAGAGCAGGACACCTCTTACAGGCTGGATACACTCAGCAGAGACAGTAGAGCAGGACACCTCTTACAGGCTGGATACACTCAGCAGAGACAGTAGAGCAGGACACCTCTTACAGGCTGGATACACTCAGCAGAGACAGCAGAGCAGGACACCTCTTACAGGCTGGATACACTCAGCAGAGACAGCAGAGCAGGACACCTCTTACAGGCTGGATACACTCAGCAGAGACAGTAGAGCAGGACACCTCTTACAGGCTGGATACACTCAGCAGAGACAGTAGAGCAGGACACCTCTTACAGGCTGGATACACTCAGCAGAGACAGTAGAGCAGGACACCTCTTACAGGCTGGATACACTCAGCAGAGACAGCAGAGCAGGACACCTCTTACAGGCTGGATACACTCAGCAGAGACAGCAGAGCAGGACACCTCTTACAGGCTGGATACACTCAGCAGAGACAGCAGAGCAGGACACCTCTTACAGGCTGGATACACTCAGCAGAGACAGCAGAGCAGGACACCTCTTACAGGCTGGATACACTCAGCAGAGACAGTAGAGCAGGACACATCTTACAGGCTGGATACACTCAGCAGAGACAGTAGAGCAGGACACCTCTTACAGGCTGGATACACTCAGCAGAGACAGCAGAGCAGGACACCTCTTACAGGCTGGATACACTCAGCAGAGACCGTAGAGCAGGACACCTCTTACAGGCTGGATACACTCAGCAGAGACAGCAGAGCAGGACACCTCTTACAGGCTGAATACACTCAGCAGAGACAGTAGAGCAGGACACCTCTTACAGGCTGGATACACTCAGCAGAGACAGTAGAGCAGGACACCTCTTACAGGCTGGATACACTCAGCAGAGACAGCAGAGCAGGACACCTCTTACAGGCTGGATACACTCAGCAGAGACAGCAGATCAGGACACCTCTTACAGGCTGGATACACTCAGCAGAGACAGTAGAGCAGGACACCTCTTACAGGCTGGATCGTTTATTTTGTACATTATTTTGTACATTATCTAACGCTAACACGAACCTAAACTAACGTAACTTACAACTAACCTAAAGTTAGTTTAGGTTCGTGTTAACGTTAGATAATGTACAAAATAAACGCTTTCCGCTGCTATAAACGTTGCACTTTTATTTTGAAAACCCCAGAAAGGAAGTCATTATATTTGCTTTACTGACCGTCCTGTTCTGTGTTAGCTCCGGTTAGCTACGTGCAGTAGTTAGTATTATATTATCAATACCAGCCATTTGATTACTGTTTTCTAAATTGGGGAGGCTTTTAATCGTCAAGGTAAGAGGATTTTAAGTCATGGTATCCATAAACTTCAATCGGTTCGGATCCTTTGAAAGAATGAGAATGTCCACAAACACGGCTTTACGTAGAAATAACTGGCTGCGCGCAGAGACGAGTGCTTAGGCAAAAAATAGTTCAGAGTATATTTGCTTAGAAAACGTAATTGTCTAATTAAATTATTTTTTATTTCTCCACGTGGTAAATACACAGGTCACAACATGTTTACATGAAGGTTTTGGAGTTGTATTTGGAGTGTATTTGGTGACTGACTGACTGTATACACTGTAAGGGAACGTCAGGCTATTGCCCCCCCCCCACTTCCAGTGATGAAGCTAAGCTATGCTAACGGAGCGACTGTTCCCAAAGCTAAATGCACGCACAGAGACAAAAAAGGTATGTATCTTCTTGTCTAACTCCAGGGAAGATGTATAAGCTAATTTCCCAAAATGTTGGAGTTTTCCTTTAACTATATTAACTAGTCAAGGCTGTACAGATAATATGTATTCAACAGAGAAACATGGCATTTTCTATAACATGCTCTCTCTACACTAGAGTGCTAATAGGTCCAGTAAACTGTACAACTAACTGTAATAGTAAGTAAGTAAGTAAGTAAGTATTTATAAAGCACCTTTCATACATGTCATGTAGCTCAAAGTGCTGTACACAAACATAGGCATATATAACGATAAAAGCAATAAAGTCACAGTGATCAGTTAAGATCAATGTTTTAAAGAAAAAAGAAAATAACGTAAAAATGAAAACAGTCATTTGCGGACCAGTTTGGGAGAACAGGTCCGCACAAACATGTCCGTTCAGTAGCAACCGGAAGTAGGAAATGCACTAAACCAATGCACTTGTACAGTAGGTAGCAATGTTAGCTCTCATAACGTTAGTATAGTTACGTTTTTATTAGTAGTCGCGTATTGTATGTACCCGTTCCCTCATAAAGAGTTGGGTCCATAAGGCTTTTCCAAGCCATAGCGTCTAGGATGAAACATATGATATTTTCCATAACAACGTCCAGGAGCAGACCTGGTACCTGTGCAGGGAGGCAGGCAGGCAGCACATCGGGAGC
Source organism: Notolepis coatsorum (assembly GCF_963971535.1). Lineage (NCBI taxonomy): Eukaryota > Metazoa > Chordata > Actinopteri > Aulopiformes > Paralepididae > Notolepis > Notolepis coatsorum. The sequence continues at coordinate 120,188,099 of NC_140175.1, forward strand.
AATTAGGGCTTAAGTGTCTTGCTCAAGGTTCAGTTCAGAGTTTTTTTATTTGCCACATGGAATCAATACAATCAGAGTTTCTTCATACACAATCATCAATATCATACCATGGACAAAAGGAGCAGGAAGAAGAATAAATCTTATAGTTACCTGCCCCTTATTCCTAAACTAAACAAGTATTTACTTAATGTCGGCGACGGCGTACCACCTAATTTACACAAAATAATAATGTATACCATTATACAAGAAACACAGTCCACAGTTAACACTTTGGTTGCCAAAAACGCCTTACCACGTCATTCCCCGCCATGCTCATTCTGCCAAAGACGCCGTACCACGTCTTTGAGATCAATATTTCAAAAATCTGTGATCGCAATCATATTTCTCCCCCGGAGACTTGAGATCTACTGTTGATCCCCTCTCAACTCTCCAACGGTTCAAGAGCGCCATCTGGTGGCCGATCGGCGGATCGCTCAAACCGGAAATGGAAGCTGGTGCTCATTCCAAATCGGTCCGGTCACTTGCTAATAGTCCCAGGACTCGAGCTAGACACAATAGATAGCAATCCGTTACCAATGACTCGATAAACAACATGATTTGGACGTATATACTATTATACAACCTGGAGATGGATCGCATATTTCTACATCCCATAATAGGAATATTTCTGCTCCACGCTCATCGCCCAACGGCCCGAGGAAGCTACGGTTAGTTTCAGCGTTATTTTTTAACGTGTTCGATATAAACTGCTCTGATGATCATATCACCCACACTAGATGAATCATCTAACGTTGGCCACGGAATTATAAACGACCCCCCCCCATCCGGTCAACATCAGATGATAAGTAGTAACTTCTAGAAGCACGTCCATTTGAAATTTTTTATCTCGCGCAGATTGCTATCAAACTGTATACAATCATCAATATAATGCATTTGGGGCTATAAATCACGTTCTGGAGAAAGCTGCAGAAAACGATAAAAACATACTTATACTTTAGACCGTATTTTAGTATGAATATGTGAATGAAAAAGTATAACGTTGCTACACCCTGAACAATAGATACTTGATGTTGAATGGGCCATAGTAATGTCAATTTAGCAATACAATTTAAAAAGTTATAGCCCTGCAAAGAAGGGGAACTTCTCCATAGACAAATAGAGCTGGCGTGGGATGGTATATTATGAATTTAAGCCTGGTGACCAAAGTGTTAAACAAGAAAAAATTTAATAATAATAATAATAATAATAATAATAATAATAATAATAATAATAATAATAATAATAATAATAATAATAATAATAATAATAATAATAAAGAATACAAGAAAAGAAATATCTCGCTATTCAGATCACATTTGACTTTCATACTGACTAAATTATTATTTTTTATAATTCTTTTTGAATTGATAAACACTATTACATCCCTTAAGCTCGCTATGGAGAGAATTCCACAACTTTACACCAATAACTGAAGGCAGGGTTCGAAATTAACGGGGGCTTGGGGCAAAATGCCCTTGAAAATTGACCAAATTCCCTCGAAAATCAGTTAAGGGGGGCAATAAAAGCCCCAGACAGTTTACTAATTATAATTATATATATGCTCTACAGTGCGAGCATTTCCCCTGTATTTGCCCCTAATAATATGTGTGTGCGCGAACCGGAAAAATCATTTACTTGCAGAGTGAAGATTACAAAACAGCTCCGCTGTTAATAGTTAAGAAACTGGACTGAAATTCAGTTTTTGGGTGGAATGCAAAGAGGGAGGGAGGCGGGGCCCGCTGCGTGTTACAGGGTGCTTGAGAGGTGCGAACACAGACAGACAGAGAGCTCTGCTCTGCAAGCATGCATAGTGCTGTGTAACATTAAGTTACACTGCTATCTTAACGTTAGCAAGCTAAGCATCTGCATAGCACGACCTGTGTAACGTTAAGTAACTTGTGTTCGGCGGGGAAAGACCGTTCCATTTGTAACACAACTCCAAAGAATAACATCCAAATTATCCCGATGCGCATTTCCTTCATTCCACAGCGCTGAGCGCGCAACGTATTTCATTGATCGATCTGACAACAACACAACTTGCCCTCAGGGACAATCATATTTAATCTATTTAGATAGAGTATGTATGTATTATTTACAGATAATTGAAGGTACCTCAAAACATGAAACCAAGCCATGTCACACATCGTGTGTGTGTGTGTTACTTGAACAATTGTCACTCTGCTCCTAAATTTCTGTGTGCTCCTAAATTTGTATTTAGATTTTATTTATTAACATTTTCTCCTTGGGAAAAAGCTTAGCGTAGAGCCCTATATATGGAGACATTAACATTACGTTATCAAACATAGGGACGAAGACTGTAAAAAAAAGTGTCAACAATGTTTTATAATCTTTGTTAATTTTCATTATAAAAATGTTGTGCCCCCGAAATACAAAAAAGCCCCCGAAAATCAATTAAGGGGGGCAAAAAAAGCCCTTGAAAAAAATTTTTAATTTCTAACCCTGACTGAAGGACACATCTGTTTAAGTGTGGTACGTGCAAACTGATGTTTAAAATTGTATTTTCTCCTACTAAACTCACTTTCTAAATGAAAAAGATTTTGTAGTTTTTCTGGCAGTGTATTATTTCTTGCCCTAAACATAATTAATTGTTTGAAACTTAACCATGTCTTCAAGTTTAATTATTCTAGATTTAATAAATAATGTGTTTGTGTGTTCTCGATAATTCACTTTATGTGTGATTCTTACAGCCCTCTTCTGTAGTATATATAATGGTTTTATATTGGTCCCATAAGTATTCCCCCATACTTCAACACAATAACTGAGATAAGGTGAGATGAGTGAACAGTAGAGTGTCCTCATTGCCTCATACTCTAACACATCCTTTACTTTATTCATAACAAAAGTACTCTTGTTATCTTTTTTTTAACGTGTGCTATGTCAGATTTCCATGTTAATTTATCATCCATAATCACACCAAGAAAACGAAATTCATTAACTCTCTCTATATCAACTCCATCTATGGTCAGTACTATATTTTCATCTAGTTTTCTATTGCCAAAAATCATAAATTTAGTTTTTTTCAGATTCAGTGATAGCTTATTTACATCAAACCATTTCTTTAGCTTTGTCATTTCATACACAATATATTCAGCTAGTTCCTTTAAATTATTTCCAGAGCAAAAAAAATTTGTATCATCAGCAAACAAGACAAACTGTAATAGTTTTGAAACATCACAAATATCATTAATATATAAAAGAAGAGAGTTTGGGCCCCAAAACCGAACCTTGCGGTACCCCACATTCAATTTTCATGAGCTCAGATTTGACATCTGCCAGCTGCACATATTGTTGCCCATTGTGGAGATAACTACTCAACCATTCAAGAACCATTCCTCTCACACCCAGGGTGTCCGCGGATCCTTAAAAAGTCTTAAAAGGTCTATCTAGGTTTATCAATTATTAAGGCCTTAGTTTGTCTTAAATCCATTTTCAGAGGTCTTAAAAATGCCATAGAAAGGAAAGATAAAATCCCATGTCATCTTATGTTTTATTATGAAATCTGGGGGAAAACTATAACGGGAGATAAAGTTTGACTTTTCATTGTAGAATCATGCAGACCGGAATGGGGCGGAACCAACACAACTCCCTGTGTAATGTGTTGGCCGGGGAACCATTTCCGCAACGGAGTCTAGCTAACGTTAGCAAGGCGAAGCGATAACGCTAACGTTACGTTTAGTTTAGTTTAGCATTTGCACTCGTTAATATGGGAAACTAAGTGCCAATTTAACGAGAACTGGCTCGACAATCCACTGTTTGCGCGATGGTTGGTCCCAGTCAAAGATCATTACAAGCCCCGCTGCAAAAAAAAAGAGCAGTCGCGTTGCACATGCTGAGCGTTCTGCAAAAACCGCCTGCAAACTACTAATTCGCATTTATTTTCGGCCCCTGCCTCCACACCAGCTGCGCCATCTCAGGTAGGACTATAACATCTGCACCAACAGAAGTCCGGATAACATTCGGCTCCACGCCAAAGCTTGAAGCTGAGGTCTTAACTTGAAAATAATCTATTCACGGATGTAAACAAGGACACGTTTGTGTTTATGTTCGATGAGATCTTCACCCACTATGTATTTTTTCCTCCCACCCACCCCCTCCTAATGACGTACAGTATCCTCTCATGTATGTTAGGATCTATGGGTAACAGTACTGTATATTTGCATATCGTATATGTCACAAATGTAACGGTACAGTACTATATACCTGTATGTCCCTATGCCATAAATGTCATGTATGTTGAGTGTCATAAATGTCACTATGAATTGAAAATGGGGGACCCTAATGTAAACAAGACAAACGTCTTTCTCTGGTCTGCATCCCCTTAACAATTGTGTGTATTGAGCCGTACTGTATTGTACCCATTCTGCAATCTGTTAAACAAAATATTCATTTAACCAAAACCACAAAAACAAAACAACTGGATGAATGAATGAAAACTTTATTTAACAGATTGCAGAATGGGTACAATACAGTACGGCTCAATACACACAATTGTTAAGGGGATGCAGACCAGAGAAAGACGTGTGTCTTGTTTACATCAGGGTCCCCCATTTTCAATTATAGTGACATGACATTTATGACATACTCAACATACATGACATCATGACATTTATGGCATAGGGACATACATGGCATACAGGTATACTATATAGTACTGTAGTGTTACAATTGTGACATATACGATATGCAAATATACAGTACTGTTACCCAGAGATCCTAACAGAAAATATATACATATGATGGGGAGGAGACTGTACATTAGGAGGGGGGGTGGGGGGGGGTTTGGACATTTACGGTGCCCAGTTTCTAATTGCAGCCTCCCGTAGGTGCTCTTTAAGAGCGGTTTTGAATGTGGGCAGGGGTAAAGTGGGTTTTAGGAGTGAGGTTAAGCAGTAGTCTGACCAGTTTGTTTTGTGATGTTTGTAATCTTGTTTTTAGGGCCTTTGAGGTGCTTTGGTACCATGAGGTGCAAGCATAGTCGTAGTACCCTTGAATGAGTGCTCCTGCCAGAGTCTTCAGGGTATTCTTGTTTACCAGAGAGGAGATCCGGCACAAGAATCTTGTTTGTTGGTTGACTTTTTTGATACCCTGGGGAGGGTGGTAATAGTTATGTGTTCTGACAGCCTAAATATTAAAGGCAACCAACTTGTGTCTAACCACGCCCAACTGCGTCTAGCCACGCCCCCGCGGCGACGCAGCAGAGCGGAGCGTAGCGGCAGAGCGGAGCTCATTATATGCCAGTAACCGCCCCTTATTCAGTATCCAGAAATAGCTCAATTGGCAAAGCTGCATGGCTGTGGATCCTACGGCTCGTTGCTGGCTAGTTCGATTCCCTTCAATTTTTTATTTTATTTTTTTTTAACATGCATTCGCATTCTTTCGCCGTTAAGTTTAGGCATAACTTTAAGCATTGTTTCGGAGTTGGTTAAGGTTAGGCATTGTTTCGGAGTTGCTTAAGGTTAGAAGGGTTAAGTTTAGGCGCTGTTAAGGAGCTGGTTAAGGTTAGAGTTTGACTTAGAGAATGGCAATATTTTTTAACGTGCATTCATTTCGCCGGTTAAGTTTAGGCATTGTTTCGGAGTTGGTTAAGGTTAGGCATTGTTTCGGAGTTGCTTAAGGTTAGAAGGGTTAAGTTTAGGCGCTGTTAAGGAGCTGGTTAAGGTTAGAGTTTGACTTAGAGAATGGCAATAGGCAGCCTATTTCCGTGCCGTGGTCACATGGGCGTATTGGCCAATCAGAGAAACGCTAAACACAAGTTGGTTGCCTAAAATATTCACGCGTTCTGACAGTGGCTGTTGCACTTGCTGCTTGGCCCCTGGTATATTTTGTTATATTTGCTATTTATGTTTGGTCACCCCTTTGTTGAAATTCATCCAATCCAGTTACTCCTTTAAGTTCAAGATTTTTAAGTTTCCAAGTTATGTTTTAATAAACATCTTTGGACCAATGTGTCCCTAAACTTAAACTAATTGGTGTCATTGCATGATTTTTGTCATTTTGTTATTGTGAAATTGGTATTAAATTTAATTCTGAGTGGCATTAAAAAGTCTTAAAAAGCATTAAATATGACTGGGCTAAACCTGCAGATACCCTGCACACCATATGAACGTAATTTAGAAATTTTAATATTATGATCTAAGGTATCAAATGCCTTTTTTAAATCAATAAACACCCCTATTGTTAATTTCCTTTTATCTGTTGCTGTTGTTATTTCTTCAATAATATTCATTAAGGCAGTCGCTGTTGATCTGTTTTGCCTAAAGCCATACTGGCTTTCGCTCAGCAGTTATATAGCGTACTTGCATCGCGTCCCGCTCTTAAGCCATACCGAGATATACCTCATCTCATGTACCTACTGTACTCCATCAACAAAAAAACAAATACACCCACCACCTGCCAGGCCCGCCCCTATAGAGGCGTACTATAAAGTACTGGGCATGGTCACCACTCACTCTTCCTCTATTTTCGTTCCCATCATAGCGGATGCAAGTCGCCCTATGTAACTAGTGCTATGAAAAGATTAGAGAAATTGCATAATGTTGAATGCTTACCGGAGGTTTGCTTACCCCTGGAATCTTCGGGGCATTTTTCAGCGACACGTCGGGCCTATTCTGATGTTTCCTCGTCTTGTGGCAGCAGATCGCGGAGCAGCATGCAAGGTTTGGCTATCGAGCCGGCTTGTATACAGGTAGGCCCTGTGTCATCAGGCATTGATGTTGGTGTTAGTAATGCTGTGAAGTGTGTGTCTGCGCCAGGGGCGGGATGGCTTGGTGAACGTTCCACTGCAGTGGACGATTTCCGAGCGATCCTGGAGCATGCTGCTAATACTAATGCTACTGCTAATGCTAATGCTAATGCTGAAATGAGTCGTTGTTCTAATATTCCCCACCGTGGGTTGTTGCCGCGTTTCCCTCCTCTTGCCCGGTTCATTAATGAAGGTCAGTCGGTAGCTAATGTGGGGTGGTTTGCTGAGGCCTATTTACCTTTTTTACAGGTAAAAGGGTTGACGACAGGGTGCAGGCTGGGTGTACCGTGGCTAAGTAGCCAGGTAGCTTTGATCCTGTGCCCCGGCGGGGATGAACGATGTCCCACCTGGCCAATGCTTGAGAGCGAATCGGCTCGGAGGGTGGCAGTATGGACGGATGAGTGTTATACTGCTGCAGGATGGTATTTAGCGGCGGCCAGTGTTATGGCTCAGCTGACTATTTTCCTGTCCACATTAGCGTCGGGTAGTGGGGCTACGGGACCAACCGACACTGAAAACATTTGGCATGTTTGTGGTGTTATAGAGATCTTGACTCAGTCGCAAGCTATAACTGGGGAGGATTAGGATGCTAGCAACGTTTGTTACTAGGCATATCTGGTTGGAGCACTCTCTTGGGGAAGAAGATAGATTTTCTCTCCTCACGACTCCTTTTTCCACAGAAGGACTGTTTGGTTGTTCTGTGGAGGCGCAGGCGGTTGTTGATCTGGGTCCCACACCGCCTCACGCTATGCAGCCAGAGGTTGGAGCACGGCCTCGTCAACGACTGTGGCGAGGCCCTTGACAGGCGGCCATGTTTCCCCCGCCAGTGGTACCCTGGGCGGAGAGTCAACAGGGATCCACAAGGCCGACAGCCTTGGCGGCCTAGGGATCGGCCATTTTGGGTGTACTCGGCTTGGAACAAACAAGCCGTCGTCATTCTGCCGCGAGCAGCCCGCTCCCCGTTCAATCCCCTCTCCGTTACCCACGGAAGCGGGGCTCTGATCGTTTTCCTTTGGCTGCGGGCCGCGAACCTTCTTTGAAGCGCATGCGGCCCCACTTTTCGCTTCTCATGGGGACAGGGGCTGACACCCAGTTGATGGCTGAGCCTGGGTCCGTCCGTGAGAATGTTGTGCTGTCACGTGGCTCCTGCACCACACGTTGTGTGATGGGTGAGCCTGGTGTTACGGCTGCCACTATTTACAGTGGTCAGCAGGGGGACTCGAGGCCTCTTCGGTTGAATGCTCAGCAAGGGTTACCCCAGCCTCGCCTTCGCCAGGCGGGGTATCACGCTCATGCCTCCAACTCCCGTGAGAGCGGCAGTGGTCTGCAAAGAAGAGGTGAGCGTGATTTGGGTGATAGTAATATCACTGCAGGGCTACGGCGTGTAGGAGCCCATGGGGGGGGGGGGGGGGGGGGGGAAGCGTAGGGCTGGGCGATAAAACGATAACGATAAATATCGCGATAAATTATTTCCTCGAAATAAACATGAAACGTGGTCGCAAAGTTTCGATATATCGATTTTCCAAGTTTGGCTCCGTTCAGCCTCAGCTCAGCACACTCACTAACAACAACCAACGTTACGTGATGACGTGCTTACGCACCACAGCTCAGGACTCAAGGCTGCTAGGATGTGGCGTGAATTCTGATGCCACGGTTATAGTAGTGTGTGGTATACGGTGGACGTCGTTGCAATGTATTGGCGGAACAGAGTATTTTATGGTCATATTTTAGTACATTGTCATGGAATACATCGCTTGGTAACGAAGCTGGCTAGGATAACTAGCTTGCACGGCGCTGTTTTTATATATTTACGTGCCGAGTATGTATGTGGCGTGAATTCTGATGCCACGGTTATAGTAGTGTGTGGTATACGGTGGACGTCGTTGCAATGTATTGGCGGAACAGAGTATTTTATGGTCATATTTTAGTACATTGTCATGGAATACATCGCTTGGTAACGAAGCTGGCTAGGATAACTAGCTTGCACGGCGCTGTTTTTATATATTTACGTGCTGAGTATGTGTGTGGCGTGAATTCTGAGGCCACGTTTATAGTAGTGTGGGGTATACAGTGGACGTTGTTTCAATATATTGCGGCGGAAGAGAGTATTTTATGGTCATATTTTAGTATATTGTCATGAGATACTCTGCTTGTCGGCTAACTGCTAACGTGCGCGGACTGATGACGACATCAACTCGACTCGAGACATTCGCAGCAGCATAAGAAGTTAATTAAACTTGACAGACATTATATCGACGATAATTATCGATATCGAGTTATATGAAAATAATTTTATAATTTTATCGCGATAACGTTTTTGGTCATATTGCCCAGCCCTAGGGGGGCGTGTGTCAACCAGTTTGATGGCAGCTTCTCCCGTATCAAACCGGCCCTTTCTGTCGGGGTCCCCCCTTGAGTGCGTCGCACAGCGGGAGGGACCGGGCCACCTATCTACTGTTCCTTGCGGCCCAGCGTCAGTTGACGGCGGGTGCGCTGTGGGATTATTTTCACATTTGGCGACAAGAATGCCGTTTGGAGGGGTGGATAGAGAGAACGTTGAGGGAGGGGCTTGTTTTGCAGTTCGCACAACCCCACCCTCCGTTTTCAGGTTTGGTGCAGACCCTATTGTCAGGGTCAGAAGCAGTGACAGCCCTGGCCGACGAGATTCGATCTCTGTTGGCGAAGCAGGCCGTAGTCATGGTCCCGAGAGAGGACGCGATGTCAGGCGTCTACTCCCGTTATTTTCTGGTGCCCAAAAAAACGGGAGGGGTCTGTACTGGATCTGTCCGCGTTCAATCGTCTGATTGTAGCGAGACCATTCAGAATGTTGACCGTCAAACTCCTTCTGCTTGCTGTCAGAAGGGGAGACTGGTTCACCTCCATAGACCTGAAGGATGCGTATTTTCACATCCCGATTTTCCCTCCTCACAGGAAGTTCCTACGGTTCCTGTTTCAGGGCGTAGCGTACGAGTACCAGAGGTTGCCGTTCGGCTATTCTCTGGCTCCCCGCACATTCACCAAGTGCGTAGCGACTGCGCTGGAGCCTCTACGTCGTCGGGGAATACGGGTTCTATTCTATCTCGACGACATTCTACTCCTCAGCCGGTCGGAGGAGGTTGCCAGGTCTCATACCAGGCTGGTGGTGGAATTCCTCACCAGGCTGGGTTTTGCTGTGAACTGGAAGAAGAGTACGCCTCTTCCCAGTCAACAGGTGGAGTACTTGGGCTTGACATTGAGGTCAAGGCCCATGATTGTAACCCTCTCGGAGCAACGGAGGGTGTCTATCCTACACGCGCTCGGGGGTTTCCGTCTGGGAGGGACGGTCACGACGCTGCAAGTGATGCGCCTGCTCGGTATGATGGCATCTGCTCACACGGTGGTTCCTCTTGGCCTCCTCTTCATGAGGAGGATACAGAGGTGGTTCTTCTCTATGGGAATAGATCCGGTGAGGGACAAATGGAAACGGTTGACGGTTCCTTTGTCGATATGGGGAGATCACGCCCATTGGAGGAGGCTGGGTATCCTCACCATTGGGGTCCCCATGGGCCGCGGGCGTTCACACGTCACGGTCTTCACCGACACTTCTCTCACGGGTTGGGGAGGGACGTGTCGGACCAACGCAGTGGGGGGCAGCTGGCCGGTCCGTGCTGCCCCGTCTACCCTGCACATCAATGTGTTGGAATTGAAGGCGGTCCTTCTGGTCCTCAAACGGTTCGACCACCTGGTGGTAGGGGAGCACGTTCTGGTCAGAACGGACAGTATGACTGCAGCGGCGTATATCAACAGGCAGGGTGGGACTCGATCCATCCGCCTGCACCGGGCGGCGGTCGAACTCTGGCTATGGGCATCTCGCAGGCTGCGCAGTCTGAGGGCGCTCCACATCCCTGGTATGGAGAATGTGGGCGCAGATATGATGTCTCGGGGCGGTCCTCGTCACGACAAGTGGGAACTCCGCCACGATGTAGTCAGGCAGATCTGGGATCGCTTCGGGAAGGCTTCAGTGGATCTGTTTGCGAGCCGACGTTCTCACAAGTGCCCCTTGTGGTTCTCGGTCAGTCGGGCAGATCATCCCCCCTTGGGGGTGGATGCCTTCTCGATCTTTCCATGGCCGCCCGGCCTTCTGTACACCTTTCCTCCTGTACAGCTGTTGAGTCAGCTGTTGGAGCAGATACGGAGGGAGCGCAGGACTGTGATCCTGGTCGCGCCGGACCGGGGCACGGCAGTGTGGTTCCCGGTCTTGATCCAGCTACTGGTCGCTCTGCCATGGGTTATTCCTTGGTCGGCAACGGCCCTCTCTCAAGCACACAGGTCACTGTTTCAGTACCCGGTGTTGGGCCAACGTCTGATGGTGTGGCTGGTGAGAGGGTAAGTCTGGAGAGGATGGACCCTTCTGTGGTTGATACCATCCGGAATGCGCATGCTCCCTCCACTGTCGCGCTTTACGCAGGCAGATGGCGTATGTTCCAAGAGTGGTGTAAGGCGGGGGGCCGGGACCGAGTCTCCTGCCCCCTGGATGCTGTCCTTGGTTACCTCCAGTCTCTCCTTGATAGACTGTCGGCTTCGACGGTGAGGGTATATGCAGCAGCTATATCCTCCTATCATGAGGGATTTGAGGGGGATGTCTTGTTCAGCCACCCTCTTGTGAAGCGTTTCCTGCTTGGCGCTCGACGCGTTAAGCCGGTGCAACGCTCTTTGGCTCCGAGTTGGGATCTTCAATTTGTCCTCGTCGGTTGTCCTTGGCCCCGTTTGAGCCTCTTGAGCAAGCGCCGTTGGGACAGCTGTCGTTCAAGACCGCGTTCTTGCTGGCCGTCACCTCCGCTAAACGCGTGGGTGAGCTCTGTGCTCTTTCGGTACGACCAGAGTGCCTGTCTTTTCGTTCCGATTGCGGTGCCACTCTGTGGCCTAATCCTGCCTTCGTGCCTAAAAATATCCGGAGTTCCTTCCGCTCCAGGGATATTGTGGTTCAGGCGTTTCATCCGCCTCCTCACGCTAGTGAGTTGGAGGCAGGCCTTCACCTGTCATGTCCGGTCCGTGCTTTGGGAATTTACCTCAGCCGTACTCGGGGCCTCAGGGCTACCGATCAGCTTTTTGTCTGTCACGGTGGTTCTCGTGCCGGTAAGGCACTATCGAAACAGCGCCTGTCCCATTGGTTGTGCGAGGGCATTGCCCTCTGCTACACGTTGGCCGGGCTGGATCCCCCTGGGGGTGTCAGGGCGCACTCCACTCGTGGGGTGGCGGCCTCTGCCGCTCTGCTGGGTGGGGCCTCGGTGGAGGACATGCTGTGTGCTGTGTGTTCAAGGGGTTCTAGTTCCCTCTTGCTCGCACTCGGATTGAGTTGACTGCGCCCCCCCTTCATTAGGAAGGATGGGGTGACGGGACTCTCCTTTCCCCTTGATGTGGGCTTACGGGTCCTCAGGGGATGCATCTGTCGGGCCTCACGTCCGCTCTACCCCATATCTCGGTATGGCTTAAGAGCGGGACGCGATGCAAGTACGCTATATAACGACAGGTTATGTATATAACCTAGTTATATGAGTACTGGCTAAGCGTCCCGCTCTTAGCGTGCCCTGAGTTCCCTTGGGGAATCTTTTCCTGGGAACGGTTTTGTTCCGAGGAAGAGTGAGTGGTGACCATGCCCAGTACTTTATAGTACGCCTCTATAGGGGTGGGGCCTGGCAGGTGGTGGGTGTATTTGTTTTTTCGTTGATGGAGTACAGTAGGTACATGAGATGAGGTATATCTCGGTATGGCTTAAGAGCGGGACGCTTAGCCAGTACTCATATAACTAGGTTATATACATAACCTGTCGTTTGTTCTTTTCCACAAAACCATCTAACTTATGCAAAAACAGTTTTTCAAGCACTTTCGAGAACTGTGAGAGCAATGACACTGGTCTATAGTTAGTGAAGCTGTGCTTATCTCCTACTTTGAAAAGTGGGATAACTTTTGCTACCTTCATCCTGTCTGGAAAATACCTGTCTGAAAAGAAAGATTACAAATATAACAGAGGTTTGATTATACAATCAATTGTCTTCTTCGCTATAATCATATCTATCCCATCACTGTCAATGGATGTCTTATTCTTTGACTTTGATACAATGGATATGATTTCTGCTTCACTGACATTTCCCAAAAACATAGACTGCAGTACATTACTATCTCCTCTCTATCCTTCCTGTAATGGTTCATCGTGTTTTTGAATGGCATCTGCCAGATTTGGCCCCACATTTACAAACAAATAGTTGAATTCATTAACCACCTCATTCATGTTTTTTATAGTCTTACTATTACTAATGAAATGGCTAGGCATTTTTATGGATGCTGATTTATTTCCCATTACCTTATTTAGAATGTCCCATGTGCCCTTTATATTATTTTAATTTTCGCCTAACAATCTATTGTAATAATCTTTCTTAGCCCGTCTCCTAATTAATACTAACTTATTCTTATACACTTTGTATTTAGTTTCAGCACCCTTTTTTCTACATTTGATAAAATGTAGGTCACTTTGACACGCTGCACGGCAGGAGCTGGAATCAAACCGGGAACCTCTACTGTCTCTGCTTAGTGTATCCAGCCTGTAAGACGTGTCCTGCCTTATTTTCAACACCATATTTTATCTACTTATTACTCAAATATTTGCACTACATCTCTACCTCATTTTTGCATTTTGTACAGGGGAGGAAACTAACTTTTTGGCTTACCAGCCAACTGGCGAGTATCTGATTTTTTTTACCAGCCAAACAGATTTTTTACCAGACAAAAAAAATCGCTAATTGTGATAATTACTTCTTTGTACGTCTTCGTCTAAATTGATTTTCAATCATAGCAAATTAATCACACTGTCTCTACTCTTCAAAATATTACATCATTAAATCACATATTAACATGAAAGAGGGAACTATACTGGACTGGGTTGGGCTGAACTGGGCAGTGAAAGATGCTGGGTTGGGCTGGTCTAGGTTATACTGAATGATGAATTGAAAATGAATTGAAAATGGGGGACCCTGATGTAAACAAGACGAAAGTCTTTCTCTGGTCTGCATCCCCTTAACAATTGCATGTATTGAGCCGTACTGTACTGTACCCATTCTGCAATCTGTTAAATAAAGTTTTCATTCATTCATTCATCACAGCTCAACTACTAGGAATGTGTGTCTGACTCTTAAGTGCAGGAAATATTCATCAGAAAGGGGGGACATGATGGAGGGAATGGAAAGAGCAGGTTTGACAGGAGCAGGGTTGAAGGGCATATTGGAGTGTGGAGGAAGTGGACAAGGCATTATTAAGCAAACAGGACTGAAATGGGGGACCCTGATGTAAACAAGACGAAAGTCCTTCTCTGGTCTGCATCCCCTTAACAATTGTGTGTATTGAGCTGTACTGTATTGTACCCAATCTGCAATCTGTTAATAAAGTTTTCAATCAATCAATCAATACTGGGTTGGGCTGGTTTAGGTTGAACTGAGTTGGGCAGTGAAAGAACCAAGCATTTCACTGTAATGTAATAGCTAAATAAAACAACTTGAACTTGACTTGTTACATTTGCACTCTGGTTGTATGCCAAATGTATTCTGGTTGTACTGTACTTGTGCTGTAAGATGACAATACATTGGAACCGAATCGACAACGCTAGGGGTTCAGCAGGTGTATTCTGAATGCCAAGTATGACAACATCACCGTTGTGAAGGGCATATGGGCGAGTGGTGATATGGCATATGGGGGGAAACCCGGTAATAATAAAATGTCACTCGGCTGCATTTAAGCAACGCCGCTCAGTATAGTCGTCCACTATGTTGAATGCGCGTTATGGTAGCTTGTTACATGCTAGGTAGCTAGCCGGCTAATGCTGGTTGACTTGTCATTCTCATCCGACTCGAAGGAGACGCGTCGCGTGCTGTTGTTCGCCCCCATGTCAGACCGCACTGATATCCGAAAGCGACGACTCTACATGCAATTATTTTCATCCACTGATGTGTTTTTGTAAGTTTGTCTACGTTGTCAAGCCGGCTGCCGGTGGCAGGAGTTTGTAGGTCTGCGCGCAGTGGTCTGTCCACTTCCCCTAGATGGGCGGCATCTTCTAGAAAATGAGTGTTCATTGGAGGAGCTTAGAGCGCATCTGTACAACGATGATGTTCATTGGTTATGGTCTGATTATTATGTGGCGCAAATGGGAGGAATCAAGGGGGGGGTCAGAGTTCGGTTTGTGCCAGTGAGCGAATCAGCAGATTGCAGAATGATTTTTTTGTTTTGTTTTGTAATTACTAGTACTCGCCAGACTGGCGAGTGCTCTTCATGAATTACTCGCCAAACGTAAAAAATACTCGCAATTGGCGAGTAAAGTGGCCTAATTTCCTCCCCTGATTTTGTACTTTAGTTTTGTATATTTAGTATTGTGTTTAGTCTTTACTTTTTTTTTTACTGTATGAAGCACAATCTTAGGGGGCTCAATCCAATGTAGGTAGGGCTACATAAAACCAGTTCAATAATTTTTCTAATTGTTTTCCATGTCACTTTTTATTGATTTCTTTTTTAAAACCAATTTACCTGGGTAAACCGTTAGAGGCAGGAATCTTACCCCATTATTCCGTCTTGCCGTTCTCTGTAAAAGGTATGAACACGGAATGGGGGTCAAAGTTGATGCAGCATTATGCCGGCAGCAGGTGTAGTAACATTGCCAGGGTGGGTGTCAGGATTGGTGGGTGTAGGATACACACACACACACACACAAGGGGGGAAGCTTAAAGTTACCCCAGAGGGGTAACCACTGGTATCACAGAGCGATGAGATAGGGTGCTGGAAACACAAGAACACTGAAATGAATACAAATAAAAGCTATAGAAAACACAAAACACCAGGATAAAAGAAATGGGGGAAAAAAACTAAATAACCACCACTGCTTAGCAGTTGAAAAGAACCAGGAAACCAAAAGAAATACAGAAAGAGAAAACCCTAGAACAATCCTTGAGACACTCCTCTACTACTGAGTAGGGGTGTAACGGTACACAAAAACCACGTTACGGTACGTACCTCGGTTTTGAAGTCAAGGTTCGGTACGGGTGTTGTAGTGTGCAATTGTACTTGTAGGGCTGTCAACGAATATTCTATATTGAAATTAATAATCGACTTGTAAAAAAAATTATAATAATTATATTAGATTGTGAAAAAAATTATTTCCGCGTTGCAGCGCGAGGCAATAGACAGCCTATTTCCGCGCGACAGCTCTCAGCAGCCTCGTTGCGCGTCCTGAGGCTGCCGCGGGGCGTGGCCGCGCCTGTCGGGGCCAATCAGGCCTACCCCGGAAGTAACTTACAGTTGCGGAACAGCTACAGGCAGTGGGGACTGGGAAGGAGCGTGCATTCTCGAAATAGCCCCACTAACAGGATCTGGCCGGTACTGCACCTTCGGACTCCCAATATGCCTTTTCCAGCCAAAATACAGCTCTGTTTATGTTTATTTGGATCCCATAGCCACAGCAGTGTGTGTTGTTGTTGTGTGTAGGATGCTGCGGGCGAACTGCTACCATTCTGAGAGCTTAACGTTAGCACTAGCATGCTGCGGGAGAACTGCTACCATTCTGAGAGCTTAACGTTAGCACTAGCATGCTGCGGGAGAACTGCTACCATTCTGAGAGCTTAACGTTAGCACTAGCATGCTGCGGGCGAACTGCTACCATTCTGAGAGCTTAACGTTAGCACTAGCATGCTGCGGGAGAACTGCTACCATTCTGAGAGCTTAACGTTAGCACTAGCATGCTGCGGGCGAACTGCTACCATTCTGAGAGCTTAACGTTAGCACTAGCATGCTGCGGGAGAACTGCTACCATTCTGAGAGCTTAACGGTAGCACTAGGATGCTGCGGGAGAACTGCTACCATTCTGAGAGCTTAACGTTAGCACTAGCATGCTGCGGGAGAACTGCTACCATTCTGAGAGCTTAACGTTAGCACTAGCATGCTGCGGGAGAACTGCTACCATTCTGAGAGCTTAACGTTAGCACTAGCATGCTGCGGGAGAACTGCTACCATTCTGAGAGCTTAACGTTAGCACTAGCATGTTGCGGGAGAACTGGCCATCTCCGTGATTTGTTTACTTGGTAACACGGGTTGCCACCCCCCCCCCCCCCCCCCCCCCGCTAATGATAATGAAAGTCATACCGTCATATACCGTACAGGGCTCTACAGTGCGACCATATTGCTCGCATATGCCCCTAAAAATATGTGTGTGCGAACCTCAAAACTCAATTACGCGCACAATGTGCGAGTGCAGATTACAGCCTTGGTCGTACTTTTTATTTCTCCGCTGAGAATCGTTAAAAACTACAAGTCCCACATTGCACTCAAGCCAACGGTCCAATCACAGTAGAGTGAAGTGACTGGTTTCATGGGAAATGAAGCAAATGACCAATCGGAAGCTCTCATTTTGCTTGTTTACTTCCTGAAACTCCGCCATTGCGATCAGGGCTCTCGTTTTCCGAGACACTAACTTATTATAGTCTCTCTCTTACCAATAGCAATAGATTTTATAACACCTAGATTTATCGATAGCAATAGTAATATAACGTTAATGCAACTAAACAAATGCCTTGCTTTGTTAATCATAACGTTGATGCAGTAGCGCATGTCGGTGTGTTGGCTGTAACGGACATGACAATAACAACGTGTACACATTAAAATTGCGATAATCTATTCTAACATTTTCAAATCGATGCAGTTGAATTTCCCCCTTAGGATCGATGCATTGTTACACCCCTACACCAAAGTCACTGGCCCACTGTGTATCTGTGTGTATAATAACTTGGCTAGCGTTATCAACAGCAGAGATGGGCAATAGGGTCCAGCTGCAGCGCCGGACGGCCGGAGTGCAAGCGGTGTGATGTAATTGGCAGACTCGACTGTCAATCAATGTTCTACCTGACACGCAAACTCATAAACAATGTTTCTGTACTGGAGGTGTACAGTATTTCAATAGGCAACCCTGAAAGGATTATTTTTCTAGAAGAGCAACACAGCCAAAACATATGCATTGTATGCATAAAAGGGGCTAAAGTTAAGTGACTGAACCTTTTGTAGCAGTAGTTTGATTTGATAGTTTATTTGATAGGGACAGCACATGTTAATGAACATCAAGTACAAAATACAAAATGTAAACATGCAGGGTTGTAGCAAGAGCTAATTTACACACATGCACGCACAGTACAAATATACATTTATTAAAAAAAAAAAAAAAAAAAATGTTACTTTTACTGTGCTCCTAAATATTTTTGGGTGCTCCTAAATTTCTTTGTGTGCTCCTAAATTTTTTCATTTAGGAGCACATGTGCTCCTTGGGAAAAAGGTTAGCGTAGAGCCCTGCCGTATACCGGGGTATTAGGTAATCAAGGTATAACTGTATGAAAAAAGTGATACCGCCCAAGCCTAGCTCACGGCCCCATGCACTGACTAGACTAGAGCAGACTATTGCCCGAGGCAATAGGAGCCGCCTCTGTGTTTACACGGGTGCGGGAGGAGCAGGGGAGGAGGAGGAGGAGGAGCGGCAGTTTGCAGCTCTGTGTGTCTGAGACAGAACTCAGCGACTGAGATCTCCGCTAAGAATTGGATCATGTTTTTCGATCGGTTTTCACGATCGGCGAAAATAAAGCATTATCGGAATTCACCGATCTCATATTTATACTAAGGCTGTCAAAGTTAACGCGATATTAACGTGTTAACTCCCGATTCTATTAATGCCACTAATTTTTTTAACTCAAGATTATTATTATTATTATTTTTTTTTACTAGACTTCACTCATGTGTATTTTTGATGCTCTCATTGATACTATGTTTGTTTCTGAAGTGTGTGTGTGTGTGTGTGTGTGTGTGTGTGTGTGTGTGTGTGTGTGTGTGTGTGTGTGTGTGTGTGTGTGTGTGTGTGTGTGTGTGTGTGTGTGTGTGTGTGTGTGTGACACGTGTGTGTGTGTGTGTGTGTGTGTGACACGTGTGTGTGTGTGTGTGTGTGTGACACGTGTGTGTGTGAGATATAGAGAGAGAGAGGGGGGTGAGAGAGATGAGGAAGGGGAAAGAGAGCTGGGAGTGTGTGTGTGAGGGAGAGAGGGGGGGTGTGATTAATCAGCCCTTGTGTGTGTGAATGTAACAAGTTCCTAACGTTTTCTTTCCCCTATTTCATGCACACTTTATTCATTGTTTTAAATTCTTATTTTCTTTTAAGTTATTTTGTGCACCACTCTGTTTTGAATTTGATGCAAATTTGCAATGCATGAGGGTCATCCTTTTGTGTTAAATGGCTGCATAAAGCAAGCATTTGTTGACTCGCATGTTAAGAGTATTAAAACTTGGAACTTGAAAAAGATCTGTTTAAGGTAAAAAAAAAAAAAATGCGATTAATTTGCGATTAATCGCGAGTTAACTATGGACAATCATGCGATTAATCGAGTTAAATATTTTAATCGTTTGACAGCACTACTGAATATCGGCCGATACCGATCGCTGGCCGATTGATCGGGGCATCCCTAGTACTAGGGCACGAAATTAGAGCCCGCCACCCGCCATTGGCGGGCAGATTTTACGTTTGGCGAGTGAGACTGAGAGGTCTGTCCGCCATGTGGCGGGCAACGAAATAGTCATGTGAAAACCGATAGAAAAACATGATCCAATTCTTAGCGGAGTTCTCACTCGCTGTCTCAAGCACACAGACATGCAGCGCACTGCTCCTCCCCTCCTCCTGCCCCTCCCAAACCCGTGTAAACACAGAGGCTATTGCCTGGCAGTCTGCTGACTGCTCTAACAGTTAGTCTAGTGGGACCTCTGTGAGCTAACGTTAGCTACCGTTACAAAATGACCCAGTCAACTATTCACTTTTAGTTTCATACATGAGGCATTGTCTAACGTTATCTAGCCGGCTAGCTACTGATGGCTCCTGATATCAACAAATGCTCCAGCAAGTCTAGTAGTGCATAATACCTCCATTGGCTAGGTAGCTCACGTTAGCTCATGTTAGCTCACTACGAAATTACCAAGTAAACTAAATAGTTCACTGAGGCGTTGTCTTAACGTTATCTAGCCGGCTAGCAGTAGCTACAGATAGCTCATGATATCAATGTCTTATAACATTGATTCGATGTGTATTTGAGCCCCTGGCTTCCATCGCATGAGGGCATGCTGAATGTAGAGTATAGGGTCCAGCTGCAGCGCCGGAGAATCCTTGCTGGAGCTGGAGGCTACTTGAGTATAGGGCCCAGCTGCAGCGCCGGAGAATCCTTGCTGGAGCTGGAGACTACTTGAGTATACACACAGACAGTGGAGCTGTTTGCAGATAGCGAGCATTTAGACTTGTTGCGTGGTGGCGATGTCTCGCAGATAATACAACTACAAGTATGATTATATAATATATATATATTTTATTAAAAAAAATTATTTGGCTGGTAAGAAATATGCTTGGCGGGTAGATTTTTCCCATCTACCCGCCACTGGCCGGTGAGTCAAAAAGTTAATTTCGTGCCCTGTTCGTTTAGCAGCGTGATGGCCTGGGGATAGAAGCTTCTTCTGAGTCTTTCTGTGCTCGCCTTGAGACTCCGGTATCGCTTGCCTGACCGCAGCAGTTCAAAGAGGCAGTTGTTCGGGTGACTGGAGTCTTTAATGATTCTCTTAGCCTTGCCCTTGCAACGCTTGTTGTAAATGTTCTGGAGGGTGGGGAGCCCCCCTCCAATTGTGCGTTCGGCTGAACGTGTCACTCTTTGTAGTCTGCTTCGGTCTTGTGCAGTGCTATTCCCAAACCAGGAGGTGATGTTGCCAGTCAAGATGCTCTCTATTGTACATGAGTAGAAGTTCTTAAGGATCTTCTGACTGACTTGGAACTTCCTTAGGCGCCTGAGGAAGTAGAGGCGTTGTCGTGCCTTCTTCACAACACTGTCAATGTGTGTGGTCCATGTCAAGTCCTCGGATATGTAGGCTCTGAGGTACTTAAAGCTGTTGACTCTCTCAACCGGTGCCCCGTCGATGCTGAGGGGGCTGTAGTCCTTGACCCCCGACCTCCTGAAGTCCACAATCATCTCCTTTGTTTTGCTGACGTTCAGGGAGAGGCTGTTTTCCTGGCACCATCCCGCCAGGACCTTGACCTCTTCCAGGTAGGCCCTCTCGTCGTTGGCAGAGATCAGGCCCACCACCACTGTGTCGTCAGCAAATTTGATGCTTGTATTGCTACTCCGCTGAGCCACACAGTCGTGTGTGTACAGGGAGTAGAGGAGGGGACTCAGAACACAGCCCTGGGGGGCCCCTATGTTGAGGGTGATGGATGAGGAGGTGCAGTTGCCTGCTCTCACCACCTGGGGTCTGCCAGTCAGGAAGTCCAAGACCCACTGGCAGAGGTCATAGTTCAAGCCCAGGTCCCTGAGCTTGGCTATGAGTATGGAGGGGACTATGGTATTGAATGCCGAGCTGTAGTCGATGAATAGCATTCTCACATAGTTCCCCTGCCTCTTGTCCAGGTGTGATGCTGCTGTGTGCAGCACATGGGCTATGGCGTCCTCCGTGGACCTGTTGGGGCGGTATGCAAATTGCAGGGGGTCCATGTTGATGGGGAGGGAGGAGCAGTATATAATAATAATAATATATAATAATAATAATAATATAATTAGTTATGTCATGCTAGTTATATAGTAGAGGTCCTAACTTGATAGAGAATATGGTTCCAGCTATCTATTGTTTGATAGTTTACACCATTTAATCTAGCTGTAGAAAGCTCCATTGTTACAACATCAGCTAATAACTGTTTCCAGTGATTAAAGGGCAGAGAATGTGGAGCTTGCCATCGCAGTGCCAAACTTTCTTTTGCAGTGGTATTTCCTGCCAGCCAAAATCGTCTCTGAACAATACTTAAAGCTAAAGAATCATCATCATTGAGGAGCAATAATTTGGGACAACAGGGAATATGTTTTTGTAATACTTTAGATAGATAATTAGTTATCTGTACCCAGAAACTTTTGACTGTGGGGCATTCCCACATCATATGTGTAAAAGTACCAGTAGTATTTAGAGAACAAAGTGTACAGTTTGGTGAAATAGCACGTCTCATTCTATAAGCTTTCTGGGGGGTTAAATATGTTTTATGGACTAAATTGAAATTAATCTGCTGCCTCTGGCCCAGGCCCTGCCCCCCCATCAATCTATGGCCGGTCGGCCCCGCCTCTCGCTCTCTCTCTCTCTCTCTTGCGCGCACAGGGAGGGGGCGGGGGAGGAGGAAGGAGGGGGGAAGGACACGTGGCACAGCAGGAGAGAGGACATTAGACGAGAGGCGGGAGGGATTTGCAAGGGTGAGGGACAGGATCTCTGCATGCTAGTTAAGGCTTCATTACTTGGATAAAATTGTGAAGTTGATTTATGTGTGTACGCCCTCTGACGTAGATCCTCTCTCTCTCTCTCTCTCTCTCTCTCTCTCTCTCTCTCTCTGACACTAAAGAGACACTAGAGAGACAGACAATAGAGAGAGACACTAGAGAGGCACTAGAGAGAGACACTAGAGAGAGACACTAGAGAGAGGCACTAGAGAGAGACACTAGAGAGAGGCACTAGAGAGATACACTAGAGAGAGACACTAGAGAGACACTAGAGAGAGACACTAGAGAGACAATAGAGAGACACTAGAGAGAGACACTAGAGAGACACTAGAGAGACACTAGAGCAGGGGTAGGCAACCCTAGGCACGCGTGCCTGCATAGGCACGCAGGGGCATTTGCATAGGCACGGGGGCAGCAGTAAATTTTTTTTTTTTTTTTTAATTTAAAAAAAAAAAAATTTGCTTTGAAATATTATAGTGAAATATTTTGCACTGTTGTCGCATTTATCTTGTTGAAATAATTAGTGTTCTTGAGTGAAATATCGCCGTTAAGTATTATGCTAATGCAAGTGGTTATATACTAAACTATAGTAAGTTTAGTCTGAGGAGAATTGGAAAACAAATAATGAAACGAGTAGGGCTGCAACGATTAGTCGACATAATCGACGACGTCGATTATAAAAAATCGTCGACGAGAAATTGTTGCGTCGATTAGTCATTTATAATAATTTTTTTTTTTTTTTTTTTTTTGCACTACCTATCTTTGTGAGTGTGGCTTCTCAGGGTTCCAGACAACATCATAACATGATGATCCCATAGCAAATTTTGGACATTGAAAACATTGTTCCCCTGCAGGAGATGATGATCAGACTAGACACACAATACATTACACACGTACTCCTATCACTCACACACAGCGATCAGAGTAAGACACACACATACACACTCCTCTCACTCACACACAGCGATCAGAGTAAGACACACACACATACACACTCCTCTCACTCACACACAGCGATCAGAGTAAGACACACACACATTCACACTCCTCTCTCTCACACACAGCGATCAGAGTAAGACACACACACATTCACACTCCTCTCACTCACACACAGCGATCAGAGTAAGACACACACACATACACAAATTACACAGTACACACCTCTCTCACTCACACAGCGATCAGAGTAAGACACACACACAAATTACACAGTACACACACTCCTCTCACTCACACAGCGATCAGAGTAAGACACACACACATACACACACACACACAGACTCCTCTCACACACAGCAAACAAAAGTACACTTCCACTTTAATTTGTATTATTTAATTTATTTATCTTGTTATGAGTGATTGCTGTATTGTTCTTCAAATACATTTTCATTTAAAGTGGCTTAAAGATCCAAATTCAAATGTTTCATGAGTCATTATTTTAATTAGCTATGGGATCATCATGTTATGATGTTGTTGTTTGGTCCTGACAAGAGTCTCAAAGTCTGGGGTGATGGTAGACAAGCAACTCTGAGGTCATGCTCAATGTCCAATCTGTTCCTCTGCTCTGTCTTCAGCTGGACCAGAGCTGAGAAGCCACTTTCACAAAGATAGGTAATTAAAAAAAAAAAAAAAAAAATTGGTTTGTTGTTGTTTACATTGGTTTTCGATTAGTCGACTAATCGAAAAAATTATCGGCAGATTAGTCGACTACCAAATTAGTCATTAGTTGCAGCCCTAGAAACGAGAAAAACAAGAAGAAAACAAGTAGTTAATAATACTAATAATAATAACAAAGAAGGTAGTAAAAATATATATTAAACCCTTTTTTTTTTTTAAACTACTATGACAGACTATGAACAAATCAACAGATACAGGTAACAAGTCTCTCCTCCTTTGCCTTTCAGCCATAGGCCACAACAGGATTAACAAGCAACATCAAGGCTGCAATGCCAACAGTTGTCTTGGTGCTGGGCAGACTGAAAGGTTATAGGGTGGCAATATGCTGGATATAAGACTGTTGAAAGAAACAGGCAACAATGATATTGTTACAAGGACGGATAAAACCACGTCATATTGCAGGCAACGGCCTGTTGGGTTGGGTTTTATCTCAGTATTTTGTTAATGTTGGCCATGTTTCAATAACTGCCCTTAGAGCAGATTCACGTTTAAATCACACTAAATTTGGATGATAAAACATTTTTAGAACTTGAGAAATACAAACTGAACGAATGCAAAACACACAAGATCTGAACTTTTCATTGTTGTACTTCTCTCTTCTCCAGGTACAATTGCTGCATTGCTCCCCAACAACAAGCAGAGATATGAACGAGTCAAGGCCTCACTGCTGTGACCAGTGTGGAAAGCGCTTCATCAAAAAGTCCACCTTTCTAATACACCAGCGCATTCATACAGGAGAGAAGCCCTACCACTGTGACCAGTGTGAGAAGAGCTTCAGAATCTCTCGAGGCTTAAAGGCACACCAGCGCATTCATACAGGAGAGAAGCCTTACCACTGTGACCAGTGTGAGAAGAGCTTCAGTCAATCTGGAGCCTTAAAGCAACACCAGTTTATTCATACAGGAGAGAAGCCGTACCACTGTGACCAGTGTGGATCGCGTTTCAAGATCTCTGCAGAATTAAAGCAACACCAGCGCATTCATACAGGAGAGAAGCCTTACCACTGTGACCAGTGTGAGAAGAGCTTCAGTCAATCTGGAGCCTTAAAGCAACACCAGTTTATTCATACAGGAGAGAAGCCCTACCACTGTGACCAGTGTGAGAAGAGCTTCAGTAGATCTCCACACTTAAAGGCACACCAGCGCATTCATACAGGAGAGAAGCCTTACTACTGTGACCAGTGTGGATCACGCTTCAAGACCGCTGCAGAATTAAAGTTACACCAACGCATTCATACAGGAGAGAAGCCTTACGACTGTGACCAGTGTGAGAAGAGCTTCAGTCAATCTGGGTCCTTAAAGAAACACCAGCGCATTCATACAGGAGAGAAGCCTTACCACTGTGACCAGTGTGAGAAGAGCTTCAGTACCTCTGGAGCCTTAAAAATACACCAGCGCATCCATACAGGAGATAAGCCTTACCACTGTGACCAGTGTGAGAAGAGCTTCAGTTACTCTGGAGCCTTAAGGCAACACCAGCGCATTCATAGAGGAGAGAAGCCTTACCACTGTGACCAGTGTGAGAAGAGCTTCAGGCATTTTGGAGCCTTAAAGAAACACCAGTTTATTCATACAGGAGAGAAGCCGTACCACTGTGACCAGTGTGGATCGCGTTTCAAGACCTCTGCAGAATTAAAGCAACACCAGCGCATTCATAAAGGAGAGAAGCCTTACCACTGTGACCAGTGTGAGAAGAGCTTCAGTACCTCTGGAGCCTTAAAAATACACCAGCGCATCCATACAGGAGATAAGCCTTACCACTGTGACCAGTGTGAGAAGAGCTTCAGTACCTCTGGAGCCTTAAAAATACACCAGCGCAGAGAAACTCGCCAGTGAATTCATACAGGAGAGACACTAGAGAGACACTAGAGAGACAATAGAGAGACCAGCATGGGAAGAGCTTCAGACAATCCAGATTTAAGAACCAATATATTCCAGTATATTTATTCAGGTGTCAACCCCTAAAATTGTGTAGAAAATCTGCTTAACAACACATTCATCCTGGACAGCAATCCAACTAATATGATCTGCATCAGAAGAACTTCTGACACTCATCTTCAAACACCAGTTTCATGGTTTAACCTCTTCCGCCTGTGCGGTCCGTCGGCCGACCGCAAATGACATCATGTCTTAAATCAATCTCCAGACTGTTTGACAAAAGTATAGTTTTTTTTTTTCAAACGTATTCAAGTATAAACATCATAACCATGTCACAACAGCATTTATAATGTATATTATCATCAATACATTAGTTTAGCAATAGGTTAAAGTGTTATTAGATAGATTTTACATTTCGATTTGGTCATGTTTATTTCGCGATAGGCGACAATTTTGGACATTTTGAACCATGGGAATTGTATGCTTTTTGCCGCCATTTTGTAAAGGAAATCGCTAGCTGTCGACCAGCGTCGGAATTTTTCAGAACGACACTTCCCAAAAGGCTCTATGGGGTTTCAAGCGTCATACTTCTGTATGATTTTTTTTAATGTCTCTTATTGACAGCGCAGTTAGTTTCTCTTCCCTATTTTTAGCATGCAGCAACAATTAGATTTGAAATTAGTTTCAAAACAGTTGCCCATTTAAAAAAAAAAAAAAAAAGTACAGTAGATTACAGATTTTTTTTTTGTACACATGATCTCAAGAAGGTACTGAACGAGATCAGTGGCAGTTCTTCCGGGATCTGGTCATTATTAGCATGGTGTTATTCACTGTCAAAGATGCAAAGAAAAATCATAATTCATATTCTCCTTTGTTTCATCACAATTTAAGCAAGCCTAGTAATAGACACAATATTTCTGACACTGGGAATACATTCACTGAGGTCCATAGATGTCCCTAGATACCAAGAATATGCAAATGGACCTTGTAGAAGTGGAGCAATATTAGATTTACTTAGGTATGTATTTTAGGCAGGGCGGCTACGTGGCGTAGTGGGCAAGGCGCTCGCCACGAATACTGGAGACGCTGGGCTCGCCTGTTCGAGCCCAGCGCTCCACATTGCTTTCAGTTTAGCTGGTCGTCCGTACTAATACACATTGGCCGTATTAGGGGGTGGGAAACTGATGGGTGGGGATGGGGCGTTGTGGACAGCGACTCCTACAGGTCGGTTGGTGCGCCTGCGCAGTACAATCAGGAAGTGTCGGGGGCAGCGTGAGCCTCCCACGCGTTACTCCTCGCCACTGAGAGATCGAGCTGCGCAGGTGAAAAGATGCTACTGCTGTTACCTCAAGTACCGGAGGGGACTTGTGCTATGTATGACTTAGTCCACATTGCAGCCGGCTTGTGGGAGGCAAGAAACGGCGTTCGTGACAGGGGAGGGTTGAATTGGATGATACGAAATTGGGATGGGAGAAAATATAGAAAATGGGAGAAAAAGTGGATTAAAAAAAAAGGTATGTATTTTAGGCGGATTTTCAGAAAATAGGGCTCCGGGCTAAAGAGGTTTAAATAGAGCCTTGGTCTCCAGTCCTCTCTTCCAACAATAGTTGTCTCTCTTCCAACATGGCTGCCTGTGTAACCAGACACACATAGGTCAAACAATGCCCTTTCTGTCTGGTGGTAATGGTATTTTATTTTCTGTTTATTTTCTATTGAAATTCTATCAAATATGTGCTAAATATAGATGCAACAATGCATTTAAAAGTTTTGAAAGATTGCGTCCCCAACTATTCTTTGATTCTTTGACATCTGTAAGCTTTGCAACAGGACTCAGTGGGAAATACTGCCTGTGGTTTAGGAGGGGTGGCTCCTAGGTAGAGCAGGGCAGGACGCAGAAAGAGACTATCTCCTGTGTATGAAGATTATCATTTAAATATCTATTTAAAATATTTCTTGTTATACCCGACATCGCTGCGAATGAGGGCAATCTGAACTTTTTTCTAGTTAAAATAAAGGTTTGAAATTAAATTAATTAGGATTAGGGATGTCCGATATTATCGGCCGACCGATATTATCTGCCGATATCGGCAGTAAAATGTGATATCGGAAAATATCGGTATCGGTTTAAAAAAAATAAAAACAATAACAATATTTGTTATATATATATCCAGTGAAATTATTAGTTACCTGAAATTATTTAGTTTTTGGGGGGGGGGGGGGGGGGGGACCCTGCATATATCGGTATCGGTTGATATCGGTATCGGAAATTAAGAGTTGGACAATATCGGAATATCGGTATCGGTAAAAAAGCCAATATCGAGCATCCCTAATTAGGATCAATGGTATTCAATACAGTGTGAAATAAGTGACCAACAGTGCAAAAAAACAGGATTTTACATTGTGAAACTTTATCTAAATAGTTTACAATCAATCCAAAATGTTTGAAATACTCATAATCTGTTAATGTATGTAAAGTTTTTGGATGATGAGCAAACGGTGTCAGACATGGGAGCAAACTGGTCAGCATATCATCTTGACTGGATATTTAAAAAATCTCCTGTTCCAAAGCATTATTGAGCAAAAGCTGAACTATTTCACAAATGATGACCACTTAATAATAGTTTCATACAGGCTAAATGATGACCACTTAATAATAGTTTCATACAGGCTAAATGATCACCACTTAATAATAGTTTCATACAGGCTAAATGATCACCACTTAATAATAGTTTCATACAGGCTAAAACACTGAGAATCACACATTTAATATAATCGTACGACTTTGCTGCAGTCTCGTTCTCGGCGCTCGCCTCCACACTGTTTGGAACATATTGGGCACATCTGGCAAACTCACTCAAATCTTGATGAGACTAAAACCATACACTTTCATTTAACTATCAGCATCCATGCTACAGCTCTTTTCAATTTGTAGAAACTTGAGTAGTGGTGTATGAGAGTGCTAGTAGGATCTTGATCCATCATCTGAATGGTATTGACTGCAACCTTCTCTCTTTTGACTTCCGGATCGTGGGCTGGTATGGGGGTGAGATCAGCAGGTAAGTTAGGCCATGTCTCTTCTTTTTCCTGTAGGAAGTCCGGTCCCTTCTTCCAGTTTTCACACTTTAAAAATGCATCGGCTGTAAGACCTCGGGACACATGGTCTGCAGGGTTGATCTTGGTGTTCACTTGGGTTCTGAATGTATCTTCATCCACATTCCTGTTCACTTTCACTGCTAGTACTGCAGCAGTAAGTTCCATTCTGGGTGTTGTAACCCGTTTCAAGGGGGCGTCTCTTGCCTTTGCCATGATTACACGCAGTCTGTGTTTCTTTGGGTGGCGTACTCCATGGTGAGTCCTTCTTTTGTGAAACTCCACATCTTTCTTGAATTTCCCTTTTTGGATCATGAGGTCATTCAAATGTATTATTGATATGCGATTGCCGGAAATATGGGTTGGCTGCTTATGGCTTATTGTGGGTTTGTGTAGAAGCCCACTAACCACCCATCCAAGTCTTGTCTTTACAGCATAGGCCCCATTACCCTTGCTATTAATTACTGCCCACGGTTCCATAAACTTAGCTGCATCATTACCAATCAGGAGTCCAATATCTGCATCAATATATGGCAACTTAACCTCTTTTAGGTAGTTCCATTCTTGCACATCATCCTGAGTGGGAATTTGTTGCTTGGTTACAGGAATTTCTGTTTGAGTATAGAGTGGTGGCAGTTTTAGGAAATCATCTCCTTCAAGACTTGACACTTCCAGCCCATTGATTCGGTTAATACTTATGACCCTTTCTTGTCCTAGAGTACGAAGTAGGATTCGAGTTGGTGTCGCCTTAGCATTCAGTTGCTTCCTTAAAGCTTCAGTACAGAAGGTTCCAGTGCTTCCTGGATCAAGGAAAGCGTACGTTTGAAGTACTTGGTTAGAATTCAACAACTTGACTTGCACAGGAACAATTGACAGTTTCTGTTGGTCACCGGCCCCAGTATGGATAGGCCTTTTCATGGTGACTAATGCACTGCCCACTGACATGCTATCGGTGCTTGGACTAGTTTGACTTGTATCTTTTTTAAATTCAATGTGCAACACAGTAGGATGCTTCTTTGTACATATCTTACAAGTCACACGTTTTTTACAGTCCTTACTCATGTGACCCTGAGTCACACATCCGAAACATAAACCGTTTACTTTAAAGAACTCAACTTTGTCTTTGTGTATTTTCTTATCCAATGTCTTGCACAGGTCTGTGCTGTGGTTTTCTTTGCAAAAGAAACATGTTTTCTGTTGCACGGCTGCAGAGCTGCTTGTGCTTGACTG
Source organism: Notolepis coatsorum (assembly GCF_963971535.1). Classification (NCBI taxonomy): domain Eukaryota; kingdom Metazoa; phylum Chordata; class Actinopteri; order Aulopiformes; family Paralepididae; genus Notolepis; species Notolepis coatsorum. The sequence continues at coordinate 120,218,104 of NC_140175.1, forward strand.
TGACTTTGGTTCTGAGGATTCGGTTACTGTGGCAAAACTGCTCTTAGTGTATGATGAAACTGGTATGTATTTCAAATTACTATTTCGGGGAGAAGGGATTGTCCTCTTTTCTTTCGGTTTTGTGTCTTGTATTTCTCCAAAGAGGGGATCAATGGCAATGTTTGCTTGCCTTTCAATGAAATTTACAAGTTGTGGGAACTTAGCTCTTCTGTGTGTACGCTCATAGTAACCATATGCTACTGTCCTCCACCTCTCTCTGTGCTTGAATGGCAGTTTTGACAAGACAGATTTCAAGTGTGTAGGATTGTTCATGTCTTGCAGAATTTCATTATTGCTCATAGCATTGCAGCATGTTCTCAAGAAGAGTGAGTATTTGTGTAAGGCTTTACCATCTTCCGATCGGATTGCATCCCAATTCAGAATTTGTTCCTGATAGGCAGCAGCAATGAAAACCTCATTTCCAAAATGTTTGCGTAGCAGCCGTTTTGCTTTCACATAGCCTTTTTGGGAATCCATGTGAAGGCAGCTTCTCACAATTGCCTTTGGTTCTCCATCTGTAAATTGTTCAAGAAAGAGCAGTCGATCTCTGTTGTTACTTGTCTTGCTTTCTATACAATGTTCAAATGTACTAATGAAAGAGACATAACTTAATGGATCACCTTTAAAAACAGGTATCTCTCTAGAAGGCAAGAGTGAGAACCTCTGTTCTTGAATTAACATGTCTGTGATTTCATTTTGTTTTCTCAAAATGTCCATCATGGCTCCGCCTGGTTGAACATTAACCTGAGCACCATCCTGCAAGCCAAAGTTTGGGTTAGGCTGTTGGGGTTGTTGGTGAGCAACAGATATTCGTGACCTTGTAGGCTGCTGAGCCATTTGTTTCTGTGGCTGCCGTAATTGACCACTAGGGGCATGTTGAGACCTTCGTCTCAGTGGTGGATGGGAAGCTGCTCCTTCAAATTCATAATTTTCATCATCATCATAATCATCATCATCATCATCATCATCATCATCATCATCATTCTCTTCAGCCTCATCATCCTCTTCATAGTCATCATCTTCCTCTTCATCATCCAATCCATGATTAACCTTCTGGCTGTCCACTGGTAAGGATCGCATTGAGTCAAAATAAAGTGGATTGATGTGGATTAAGGGGTTAACATCAAGCCTGGTGTCTACATGTTTAGTAACATCCAGAACCTTTAACATGGCATCAGCAGCTGCAATTTCCACTTCTAATTAAAATGCTTCCTTTCTTGCTTTGAGCTGTGCCTCCTGAAATTCAAATTCTTGTCTTTGTTTGAGATAAGCAGAACGTGTGGCTAGATTGGCTCTTTCGGCCTCTACCTGTCTTAATGCTGCGGTGCTTGAAGTGGATTTCATGCCAACTGAATTATTGCCAAATGATTTCACACTTTGTGCTGGTGTCACTGCTGGTGTCACTTCTGGTGGCTTTTGTGCCATAGCTGCAGGGGCATTATTTATCCATTCTATAACCTTATCATGAAATTCACATATGATTTTGAACTTCGGCATGTACCACTGATCTTGTTCTTCTGCCGCTTCCTCTTCTGATAACAGCTGCTGTACTGTTTTGTGAAGTGATTTGAAGTCATTTGTTTTAGAATTAAATTCATTGTATTCTTGTTTAACCAATTCAACATTTCTGTAATCAACCATAAGTGCTTGTAACACATTTCTTTTGCTTGTGAGTTGTCCAAGTTTAGCTTTTCTTCGATTACATTGTTTTGTATAATTAGCCTCAAGTGCCCGTTGCGTGGGTTTCACTTGTCTCTTTCCCTCAACCACAGGCAAGTTAACATTTGTATCAGAAGTGTGAACGGTGGTAACTTCAATCACAGCAGCTGCATCAGAACCTTCAGTCACAATCTCAGCAGCTGCATCAGAATGGCCCAATTCCTCTTTATCTTGCCCAGACATCGTTAAGCAGCATCTATTTATCTATTTATAACGGTGCACAGGTTTATTTGATGACGACATATTCCTTCAAATCCACTTTAAATGCGCGTCTTTGGCGTTCATTTATCCACATGATATCGCACATTGCATTATCTTTAATAGAATCACACATCCATTAGATACTTTGATCCTCCAATTCTATTTTGAAATGCGCGTCTTTGGCGTTCATTTATTCAATCATATTGCACAGTCCATTGTTTTCAATAGCGTGACACATCCAGTAGATCAGTTTGATACCATTTTAAATGCGCGTCTTTCGCGTTCATTTATCCAATCATATTGCACAGTCCATTGTTTTCAATAGCGTGACACATCCATTAGATCCGTTTGATACCAATTTAAATGCGCATCTTTCGCGTACATTTATCCAATTGTATTGTACATTCCATTGTTCTCAATAGCGTGACACATCCATTAGATCATTTTGATCCATCAAATTCCATTACTTGTGTCCGTATCAGAGAGTTTTTCAACTTGAATGTAGGCTCAATTTGCCTATCTAAGCCAGGATACGTCTTCAACGCGCTCACACCACATTGACTTGGGCTGTCTTGTTACTCACTGTTTGATGTTGTTGATAGTTGCATCCGATGGGTTCGAACCGGTTGAGTTTTATGGAAGGAGTTGCGTATGGTTTCAAATAATAACGGGGCAAACAAATGAAACAAAACAGGCTCCAGACTTGTACTAAAAAGGTTTCAAAACAAACAGGCGCAGCAAAAGGGTTTCAAATAAACTCATAATGATTCTAAGCAAAGTCTTTCTTTTCAGTCTTTCATTCATTCAATCTGCGCTGTGTGTGTGTGTAGCAAGCGAGCGGTTGAAAATCTGTTTCTCGTCTGGCGTGTCCCTACACACAGCTGGGCCATAATTAATAGAAGGGCCATGGTGCCATTTTACGAGGCGACCAGTGGCGGCGCTATTTAGTCAAAACTATTAAATCAAATGAAATGGCTCCTACACCGCCTTTCAGGCACATTGAAAGGGGTTAGTGGGGCCTTGGTGTGGCGGTGTACCTTGGCCCGTTGACACTCTAGACAAGCATTAGCCCAATCCCGAACATCCTTTTTAAGACCGTGCCAGACGAACTTGGCTGCCACCAACAGCTGAGATGGTTTCCTGCCCGGGTGAGAAAGGCAGTGAAGGGCGTCGAAAACCCGCCTCCTCCAAGCGGCAGGGACAACAGGGCGAGGCTGCCCAAGTGAGATGTCACACAGGAGCGTAGAACCAGTGTCATTAAAAGAGATGTCCACCAACTGAAGACCTGTATCAGTGGTCCTACATGCCTGGACGTCCGTGTCGGAAAGCTGATCGGCTGCCATCTGTGCATAATCAATCCCGAGGTGGACCGTACTGATGATAGCACGAGAGAGGCAGTCGGCGACAGGGTTGTTCTTCCCGGCCACATGTTGGATGTCTGTTGTAAACTCCAAGATGGAGGACAACTGGCGTTGCTGGCGAGCGGACCATGGCTCTGAGACCTTGGCCATAGCAAAGGTCAACGGTTTGTGATCGACAAATGCTGTGAATGGTCGGCCCTCCAACAGGAAACGGAAATGCTGTACCGCCAGATAGAGGCTGAGGAGCTCCCGGTCAAAGGTGCTGTAATTGCGCTCACTGGCTCTGAGCTGCCGACTAAAAAAGGCGAGGGGTTGCCAGTGACCATCGACTAGCTGCTCATACACTGCCCCAACAGCATAATCCGATGCGTCGGTTGTGAGAGCGATCGGCGCCTCAGGTAATGGGTGCGCCAACATGGCCGCCCTAGCCAGGGCTTGCTTGGTGTTTTTAAAAGCTCCATCCATCTCCTCTGTCCAAGTGAGAGTGAGCTTAGCAGGTTTGCCCTTGAGTGCCTCGTAGAGGGGCTGCATTAGCTGGGCTGCGCCAGGCACAAAGCGATGATAAAAATTCACCATACCCAAAAATTCCTGTAGTGCCCGGACGGTGGGGGGCTGCGGAAACTCGCTCACAGCCTGCACTTTCGATGGCAGAGGCACTGCCCCATCCTTTGTGATGCGGTGCCCCAGGAAATCAATTATTCGCAGTCCAAACTGACACTTGGCTGGGTTAAGAATCAAGCCATGCTGACTCAGGCGCTCAAAGTGTGCGGAGGTGAACCATGTGTTCAGCCCTGGAGGAGCTGGCGATGAGGATGTCATCCAAATAAATTAACAGGAAAGGCAGGTCCCTTAACACACTGTCCATGAGGCGCTGAAATGCTTGGGCAGCGTTCTTGAGACCAAAAGGCATGCGGAGGAACTCAAAAAGCCCAAAAGGGGTGATTACCGCGGTCTTGGAAATGTCCTGTGACTGCACCGGCACCTGGTGATAACCACGAACCAGGTCCACTTTAGAAAATATGACCTTCCCCGCAAGGCGAGATGAAAAGTCCTGAATGTGTGGTATAGGATAGCGGTCAGGGGTCGTAGCATCATTCAGGCGGCGATAATCACCACACGGGTGCCAACCTCCGGCGGGTTTTGGCACCATATGGAGTGGCGAGGCCCAGGGGCTATTGGACCGGCGCACGATGCCGAGGCACTCCATCGCCTCAAACTCCGCCTTAGCAATAGCCAGTTTACCTGGATCCAGGCGCCGTGCACGGGCATGTACTGGTGGGCCTGTAGTCTGTATATAATGTTCCACACCGTGCTTAGCTGTAGCTGCTGAAAAAGTTGACATGGTAAGAACTGGGAACTCAGCCAACATACTTGAGAACTCCGAGGCAGTGAGGGTACTGGACAGCCTTGAGGAGGTAGAACCACTGAGTTCACATGGGAATGAGCTAAAAGTCTCTGCGCTGACCAAGTGCCGGTTTTTAATGTCCACCAGCAGCCCATGGGCACACAAAAAATCTGCACCTAACAATGGGTTAGACACCTCAGCGGTAACAAATGTCCATGAGAAATGCTGTCCCTCCAAACACAATGTCACATGCCGTTCACCATAGGTCCGTATGGGACTGCCGTTGGCCACCTCTAGTGGAGAACCCTGTACTCCGGCTTGTATATCCAAAACAGATGTGGGTAAAACGTTCACAGTGGCCCCAGTGTCGCACAAAAAACGCCGCCCAGAAAGTGTGTCTCTAATAAATAATAAACTGCCTTCATGGCCAACACTCATGGCAGCTAGCGGGTGCTGGCCCTCTCGTTTCCCGACACCTTGGCATGGGGGTAGTTACATGGGGGTAGGCATCTTCTAGCCTTAGAGCCAAACTGCATGGTAGAAACACATACCTGTGGGCTTTTGTCTCTGGGCAGGGGCGGGGGCTCTGGACAGGGCAGCAGCAACAGCAGGGGGCGGAGAGTCATCCACCTGGTACACAATATTGTTAGCCACCTGACACTGTTGTGTAGCAGAGAAAAACGTATCAGCCTCTTTAGCCAATGCCCGATAGTCTGTAATGGGAGAGTTAGCCAAAGCCGACCGCACTTGCCACGGTAGCTGCTGTAGGAATAGCTCCTTAAAGATAAAACAAGGCTTGTGGTTGCCTGGTAGTAAAGCCAACATTCGATCCATTAGCTCCGATGGTTTAGCATCGCCCAGGCCCGGCAAAGACAGTAGCTGACGTGCACGCTCAGACTCCGTCTGACAAAGTTTCTAGCAGCACGTCTTTCAGTGTGTCGTACTTACTTCCATCCTCCGGAGGATTCCGGAGCAGATGTGCTACTCTGGATGCGGTAGCCCCGCCAAGCGCCGATACCACGTAATAGTACTTTGTATCATCCTCCGTGATCCTCCGTATAGCGAACTGCGCCTCCGTTTGCGCGAACCAAACAGCAGCCTGCTGCTCCCAGAACTCCGGTAGCTTCATTGCTACAGCGTTCACACTCATGTTTGCTTGTTCAAAAAATGTAATCCAGTCTTTGGAGGCGTCCAAAAACGATCGTCAGAGTCACCAATGTAGGAGTGCGGAACAAACAGACTGCCAGACGGTTGTTTAGATGCAATACACGTAACGTCTCATGTTTACTTCCCACTTCCTTAATACAAACTAATACGTCATCACGTCAACCCGTGTGACTACATAACGTCAATGCCCTCTAACCACACCCTGTGCATAACATTGAACATGGAGGTGACAGAATATGAATGTGAATTCTATTGTCCATTATTGTCCCCCACAGGAGTACAGTTTTGAGTAAAACATCAAACATTTGTTTTTTCAAAAGATTATATCTTGCAGCATATTTTAAGTATATATATCTATATATTTAGTTTTTAAAGGTTGTAAAGGATAAATAACCATGTGCTTCAGCCTATTCCTTTTTTCGGTCACTGATTCTGGATTTTGTGTGTGAGCTTACTTTGAATATGTACATTTGTGATTTTTCATGCAGCATGTGTGAAAGGGTCCTTTAGTGTGTTTACATTACATACTGTATTTTGTCATAGCCTGCACCCTCATACATTATAAGACCAGTGTTTGTGAAGTGTTGGTGTTGTGTGTTATTGATTGTTTTAAGCAATCCGAGAGAGAGAGAGTCTTTGATGTGCCCTTTATTTTGGATTGAGCACCAAGGTTGAGATGTGAAACATTCGAAAAGCATTACTGTTCCACTGGCTTTCCTGTTGATATAATTCTCAAATATCTACACATTGCAACCATTGTTTGGCACCGTTGGCCCTTCCTTGCCATGTTCAAAACAATGGCCGCTATGTTACAGGCAGCCATGTTGCAAGACAAAGAACTACACAAACATTCAGTACAAGGCCTCTATTTAAACACATTTTCAAATCTTCTTATGACCACCTGCTATCAGAAGGCCCCAACCCTGCACCACCAGCAGCCAGTCTGTTGTTATTTCATCATTTATTTTCTTTGTTGAACCAGACCAGGCTTTAGCGCGTCTCTACAATTCGTAGCCGCATTTCTGCAGACCCCTCTCTGATTGGTTGAACTCCATTTTTGCAGACCCCTCCCATTTCTGCAGACCCCTCTCTGATTGGTTGAGCGAAGCCCCTCTCTGATTGGCCCCCCGCATGAGCCGAGACAAGCTCCTCTAGCCAGGAGTCGAAACTCCGTTAACTCCAGAGAGAGAGGCTGAACGCAATTTATACGCATGGAAGTATTGATTACGCCATAACGAATCATTAAAAAAATATACCGTTAACTGGAATATGTTGTGTGTGCCTTTACACATGTTGGATAGGATTATGTAATTGGTTTGTATAGCGTCGCGTATAACGTTATTTCGCGTGACTTCACGGTTTATTCACATTTCACAACACAGCCAGCGGTCAACTTGTTTACACTCCCCACTTACTGTACAATGTAACATTTAGATTAACCCAGTTGTCTATCTGTATGTCATATGTTACGATGAATTGAAAATGGGGGACCCTGATGTAAACAAGACGAAAGTCTTTCTCTGGGGTCTGCATTCCCTTAACAATTGTATGTATTGAGCTGTACTGTGTACTGTACCCATTCTGCAATCTGTTAATAAAGTTTTCAATCAATTCAATCAATCAATAACTAGACAGTTACAATATAACATTTAGATTAATTAACCCAGTTAATGCCTTAAGAGAGAGAGGCTGGTGGTCAAGTCAAGAGTTATTTGTCACAAGTTGTTTATTAGCCTAGACATTTTCAATTCATCATCTTGTTTACATCAGGGTCCCCCATGTTCAATTCATGATAACATATATGACATACAGGTAGACAGATGGACAGTACTGCTACATTTAGACATTTATGACATACCAGATTTTGAACTTGTGGTAGGCCTAGACATTTTCAATTCATCGTCTTGTTTACATCAGGGTCCCCCATGTTCAATTCATGATAACATATATGACATACAGGTAGACAGATGGACAGTACTGCTACATCTAGACATTTATGACATACCAGATTTTGAACTTGTGGTAGGCCTAGACATTTTCAATTCGTCTTGTTTACATCAGGGTCCCCCGCATGTTCAATTCATGATAACATATATGACATACAGGTAGACAGATAGACAGTACTGCTACATCTAGACATTTATGACATACCAGATTTACAAATACAGTACTGTTTGTGATACAAAAAGAGTCCAGAAAAGAAAGGCTATACATTTGACGTAGAAACTGTACATTGGAGGAGGTTGGGTGGGTGGGGGGGACTGTACATTGCTTCTTCTAAGTGTCTATGCTTTTTTTTGTCAGTATTTACTGGCTTTCAAAAAAATAACATCTTGTTGCTTGTGTGTTGAAGGACTTTTACCGAAGGGTTACACATATCATGTCTGCACGTACAGACGTGCGGTGAACCCATCCTGCGTTGACCATACCTCTTTTGAGGCCACTGTGCGAATGACTCACCAGTCTGAGGAGGAGATCCTGGTGTGGGCAAGGTCGATGCAGGTCACCTGGAGAGTGGCCCATACATATATGTCATGATGAATTGAACATGGGGGACCCTGATGTAAACAAGACGATGAATTGAAAATGTCTAGGCCTACCACAAGTTCAAAATCTGGTATGTCATAAATGTCTAGATGTAGCAGTACTGTCCATCTGTCTACCTGTATGTCATATATGTTATCATGAATTGAACATGGGGGACCCTGATGTAAACAAGACGATGAATTGAAAATGTCTAGGCCTACCACAAGTTCAAAATCTGGTATGTCATAAATGTCTAAATGTAGCAGTACTGTCCATCTGTCTACCTGTATGTCATATATGTTATCATGAATTGAACATGGGGGACCCTGATGTAAACAAGATGATGAATTGAAAATGTCTAGGCTAATAAACAACTTGTGACAAATAACTCTTGACTTGACCACCAGCCTCTCTCTCTTAAGGCATTAACTGGGTTAATTAATCTAAATGTTATATTGTAACTGTCTAGTTATTGATTGATTGAATTGATTGAAAACTTTATTAACAGATTGCAGAATGGGTACAGTACACAGTACAGCTCAATACATACAATTGTTAAGGGAATGCAGACCCCAGAGAAAGACTTTCGTCTTGTTTACATCAGGGTCCCCCATTTTCAATTCATCGTAACATATGACATACAGATAGACAACTGGGTTAATCTAAATGTTACATTGTACAGTAAGTGGGGAGTGTAAACAAGTTGACCGCTGGCTGTGTTGTGAAATGTGAATAAACCGTGAAGTCACGCGAAATAACGTTATACGCGACGCTATACAAACCAATTACATAATCCTATCCAACATGTGTAAAGGCACACACAACATATTCCAGTTAACGGTATATTTTTTTAATGATTCGTTATGGCGTAATCAATACTTCCATGCGTATAAATTGCGTTCAGCCTCTCTCTGGAGTTAACCGAGTTTCGACTCCTGGCTAGAGGAGCTTGTCTCGGCTCATGCGGGGGGCCAATCAGAGAGGGGCTTCGCTCAACCAATCAGAGAGGGGTCTGCAGAAATGGGAGGGGTCTGCAAAAATAGAGTTCAACCAATCAGAGAGGGGTCTGCAGAAATGCGGCTACGAATTGTAGAGACGCGGCTTTAGCTCCACTATTTTCACCTTGGTTAACAACCAGGAAAGAGAACGTATTGTATTGTGGTTGAAATCTAGTAATCCATGCATGAAAATTATCTTATAATATGTGATGTTTTTACAATGATGTCTGCATATATAGATTAATAGTGCCGAGTGGAATATATTGGAGCACATAATCCTCTCAAAGTAACATGTTTATGCATTCAAGATGTATCTTAATTTTTCACATTCTGTTCATAGTGAATAGACATTAAAGTAAATATACATTTGTATTCATTTTATTCTCGTCGTTGTGCAGTCGTAGGTACTAATCTTGTAGTTCCACTTAGATGGAAAGACATGCAGGACACAACTGCAATAGAAAATATTGTATTATGTGATTTAATGGAATACACTTCTTGATTTAAAACAATACAGCACTTTGGCAGAACATTTTCAATCTTTAGGAATAGAATGTAATGCAGTTCACAAAGAGTCACCATCAATATTGTCTGCTCTGGGAGTGGAGACCACTAGTCGGCACAACTAACTTGTGTTTCAGAAACCTTGTTTAAATATGCTGATACTAACGCATATACATGTGAAAAAGTAGAGCCAGGTACTAATATCTAATTGTGTGCCCAGGTAAACGAGAAGCCATTCTTCCTGTTTTCAATTATCAATATTAAGCCCAATGCCAGTGATGTATATCCAGCAGAGGTCATATTCCACGTGGAGTGAACTCCTATTGAGCGGAGCATGTAACGCCTTACTTTTATACATAATAAAGTACCTTGGACCTAATGAGGAACTAAATGTTAACAAAGTATATAGAACAAATATTATTCACTTGATATGTTTTTGAATTTGAGGTAAACGGATGGATATGTCTTTACTGAATGTGTCATCAGGAAGTGAAGTAGAAGCCATTCTGGATGGATTTCAGGTCATCAGGTCTGAGACTTGAGTGACGATAATCAATAGTTTAACATCAAATTCCTCAATAGGTGCTTAATCATGATTATTATGCCCTCTAAAGTAAATGTTACTGTATTTATAAAGGACCTTTCAATACAGTTAAGTAACAAAAGAGCTTCCCAAATCAAAATAAAAACAGGATTTTAAACATTAAGAAAATGCCTGCAGGTTGTTTTTCAAATAAAATCAAACTTTATTTATAGAGCCTTTTGTGCAAGATTAAAATACAAAAGTGCTTAACCTATTAGCCTCTCCCCGTAATATAAGGAACAGGAAGTGATTTCTTTATGTCAGTGAGAGCTTAGAGACGTAACCTAGGCAGAAAAAGAATGGTTTAATTTAAAACAAGTGTCTCATTCTCCGTTGCTACTTTACTGTTTGTTGGACTACCATTCCCCCACATAGAGATGAATGTTGGTTTAGTGCCTCTACACTATATATAATATAATAATTATCTCCATCAGATTGGTTCTGTCCACCGGTCTATCTCTGTCCGCAGCTAACCTCACAATAGGGCAGTTTTGGACAAGTATTTTAAGTTAATTCATTTCCATCATTGAAATGCATATTCAGTATGAAGTTACAGCTTTCCACCACAAGAGGGTGATATTACACAGCTTTGCTGGTAATCAGCTCTCTGGCACCTGTTAACAATATATAGACATGCCATAGTGAACCTATTGTCATTTATATACATGCATTACAAATATTTATGAATTAATTATTGACCATTGCAATAAGCCCCACCCCTTTCATATATCATGAACTGTTCATTTTACAGACTTGTGGGAGGTGTTAATGAGTGGTGGGGGCTTCCCCTGGAAGGTTGGTGGTACCGTTCAAAACGGGCGTAAAAGCTGTTCAGCTCATCCGGTAGGGAGGCAGCAATGTTAGCTGTGCTGTTGGGTTTCTTGTTAAGGTCCGATATTGTGTGTAGTCCCGGCCACACGTCACGTGGGTCATAGCTGCTTAGCTCCTTTCCAGGTGTTGGCCGTTCCAGGGAAGCCCCAAGCAGATGGGGCTATCTTAGTGGCCCAACCACATGCGACTGTGGCACAGAACCCCAGACCATGGAGCACCTCCTTCCATGTCCTCTGTTAGGTGGAGCCTGCACAGCAAAGGACCTAGCACTCTACAACACCAAGGGACAGCCATGTACCAAGCACTGGCTGGACGTTATATAAGCTGAATAGCTTTGTATATGGACAGGAAAAGAAGAAGAGCTCCTTTCTGGGTTTGCACTCGTCCATCGTGTTCTCATGTCTCAGGCTCTCTCCTGCATGACCTCCCAGTCCGTGTTTTACTCAGGGCTGACCAGACGTGTGCACCAATCAAGGGGGGGTGACCTCATCGCCCAGCCGAAGGGCATTGTCTCTGATTAGTACAACGTTGGGGAGAATTAAGAGGGGCGAATGCAAGGGAACAAACAACACACACATACAGTAAACAAAAACAACAACACATCAACAACTTATTTTTCCATACATAAATAAACTCCACATAAACGGATGAAAGTCACCACTACTGAGGTGCATTTATTTTACCATGTTAGTGAAATGTGGTGACTTTTATGGGTTTATGTTAAGACACATTTTAAGATACACTGGAAGCCATTTAGCACCACATTTTCAGTAATGGTTAAATAATAATAATAATAATGGATTGGATTTATATAGCGCTCTTCATGACACCCCAGTGACCCCAGAGCGCTTACAGAGTCCATTAGTCGTTCATACACCGTCATACCGGTGGTGGTAAGCTACAATTGCAGCCAGAGCTGCCCTGAGGCAGACTCACGGAAGCGTGACGAATAATCATCGCCTCCGACCACCACCAGGCAAGTAGGTTAAGTGTCTTGCCCAAGGACACAACGGCAGTGGGATGGACATGGGCTTGAGCGGGATTCAAACCACCAACCCTTCGATCATTGGACGACCCGCTCTACCCCTGAGCCACGCCGCCCCACAAAAAAGATTATGAAAACAGAACGGCACCGTGAGTGTTCTATAAAGGCAAGCCAATAGTTTGTGGGGTGCCGCAAGGAAGTGTTTTAGGACCATTGCTATCTTTATTGTACATAAATGATATGAGAGATGCATGTTCTTGTAATTTATTCTTATTTGCAGATGATTCAGCTTTGCTCATCTCCCATAAGGATCTGAGTACACTCCAAAGAATGCTAGGAGAGGAACTCTCTAAGGTTTGGCTGTCTGACAATAGGCTCTCACTTCATTTAGGCAAAACAGAGTCTATTTTGTTCGGATCTAAGCCCAGATTAAAAAAGGCTCCTGAACTCAAGGTAGAATTAGGGTCAGAGGTTATAGCAGCAAGAACAGCAGTGAAGTACCTGGGCTGTATGCTGGATGACAGTCTGGGGGGGGGGGGGGGGTGGGGGGGGGGAATTACCTTACAGGTGCTGGGTAAGGTAAATGCCAGCACCAGGTTTTTGGCTAGAAAGGTCAATCGACTTGACAGGGAAAGCCTTAAGCCAACAGCCTGGTGCAGTGTCATTTTGATTATGCTAGTGGAGCCTGGTTTGAGGGACTGTCAGCTTCATTAAAGAAGAAACTACAGGTGTCACAGAATAAGATGATCAGGGTTGTGATGGGCCTAGGACCTCGTGATCATGTTGGGAGGAGACATCTTCAGGAGCTCAACTGGCTACCAGAGTAGCCCAGCTTAGGCTCAACATGGTACACAAAATAATCAATAACAGGGCCCCCAAATATTTTAGTAACTATTTTCCTAGTGTTGGTGAATCACACAGCCACAGAACGAGATCTATCTCAGCAAACCTGCATCCTCCAAGGTGTAGAACACAGATGGGACAGAGCTCATCCTCCAAGGTGTAGAACACAGATGGGACAGAGCTCATCCTCCAAGGTGTAGAACCCAGATGGGACAGAGCTCATCCTCCAAGGTGGAGAACAAATTGCAGAGAGGGAGGACTGACTGAAGTGGAGAGTGTGTTTACTTGTGTCTCAGAAAAGAAATGTCTCATCTGATTTCTTTAATAATAATAACCTGGACTTGCTGCAGCATATGCATCAGGATATTCTGGACTCACTGGACATTCATGTTGTCATGAAGGAGTTTATTTCCACCACTCCTGAACGCAAGACCACCTTCTGTGTTTACCGTCTTCGGAATAGGTAATGTGTGTTATTATTATCGCTCCTGCAGCTATTGTTGTTGCGACAGTGACACAGAGGGCGCAACAGCCAGGTGGGGTAAGCTGGGCTGTGATGTGTGCATCAGAACGCTCAGAGCGCGGAGTTGGGCAGCTGTTTTGATTGAAAAGTTTATTAACAGATTGCAGAATGGGTACAGTACAGTACAGCTCAATACATACAATTGTTAAGGATGCAGACCAGAGAAAGACTTTCGTCTTGTTTACATCAGGGTCCCCCATTTTCAATTCATCATAGTATCCTAGTGAACGAGAGTGTTGGTTATGACTGACAGACAGTGGAGCTGTTTGCAGATAGCGAGCATTTTGACGTGTTGCGTGGTGGCGATGTCTCGCAGACAATACAACTACAAGTATAATTATATAATATATATATTTTATATAAAAAAAAAAAAATTATCAAAAACGATCGATATCTCAGCACCCCCACTCCCCGCGGACTTCTCGCGTCCCTGCCTCCAAGGTGTAGAACACAGATGGGACAGAGCTCATCCTCCAAGGTGTAGAACACAGATGGGACAGAGCTCATCCTCCAAGGTGTAGAACACAGATGGGACAGAGCTCATCCTCCAAGGCGTAGAACACAGATGGGACAGAGCTCATCCTCCAAGGTGTAGAACACAGATGGGACAGTGCTCATCCTCCAAGGTGTAGAACACAGATGAGACAGAGCTCATCCTCCAAGGTGTAGAACACAGATGGGACAGAGCTCATCCTCCAAGGTGTAGAACACAGATGGGACAGAGCTCATCCTCCAAGGTGTAGAACACAGATGGGACAGAGCTCATCCTCCAAGGTGTTAATTTGCTCACACAGGAGTGGGATGAGTTGCCTTTGACCACCAAACAGATCTTGAACCTGTATAGTTTTCAAGGTGAACGTTAGGAAATGGCTCCTAGAAAATGTCCCAGAGTAACTAAGGAAGGTTCTAGTTTTTAATGTAGTGTAGTTTTAGTGTCTGTACATTTTGTACATATTTTATTAATAATGTTGTATTTTACTTTTTAATTATATTTTTAGCAATATACTGTAGGCTGACGATAATATGTGTAATACATGTTTATGTATGACTTTTTGTGCTATCCTTGATAATTTTAGGATGCATGACTTGTTGTAACATGTAATGTATTTTAATAATTGTCAAATAAACTAAACTAAACCAATATGTTTATATTATTCCCAATAAAACATTTGTGAGGCGAGAAATCATGTTTATAAATGAGGGACCAAGTGAGCAGCATTAGTTGATGGAAATTGGGTAGGAGCGGTTTGATTGACAATGTATCCTATTCACCAGACATTGTAAATAAAGTATGATTTCAAAATGAAAGTAGACACATCCTAAATGATCACAATGACCCATGTATGGAGTCTCCAATTTAGAAACATATTTAAATAAATGTTTCGTCTTCTCTCGTAACAAAACCACACAGAATATCCAAATGCAGTTTTGGTCCCGGTTTTGGCTGAGTTGTGAGGACAGAGTGTTCTCACCTTCATTTTCACATTTCATAGGTTGTAAGGTCATCTTGGAGCCATCAGCCTCCTCTAGATCTTGACACAGTTCCTCCTGTTCCTCTTTAATCTGGAGGGGCTCTGTGTCCTGGGTTTGGCTGAGCTGTGAGGACTGAGGTTTCTCTTCATCATGTTCACTCTTCACAGAGACAGGAAGCTCCTCTCCCTCCTGACTGATCCAGAGTTCCTCCTGTTCCTCTTTAATCTGTAGATGCTCTGGCTCCTCCTGGACCAGACTGGGGCTCCTCTCCTGCTGCTCAGGGGGAACCTCCTCTTCACAGATAAACAGCTGTAAGGCCATGGAGTCTAGAAAGAAGGGCAGAAAATCATTTAAATGTAATTTGTTGTATATATTGCTTTTGAAAGTAACAAAGGGTCAGGCCACTATTTCACACTACTCTCTTAACAGGAAAGTAACAACACACTGAATCAATATGTTGGAGCAAGATTCAGTCCGTATTATTTATTTATTTAGTTAAATATATGAAGCAATATTGTTTGGAAAACGATTGGAAATTAACTTGATTAATAACATCTTTTATTTGGTATGATTTGGATGCGTGTTGCTTCGACAACGTGGAGGCGTGTCTGGTCCAGCCCATTTTTAACAAGCTTAAAGTAAATTGCAATAAATACCCTTTTTTATAAACCAAACAATCTCTGCTGTTTTCATACGGAAAAGTGCATGCACGCGTCAACCAAGGCTGTGGGTCTCACACAATAGGGATGCAGAGATCCTATACCCAATACCACTATCAGGCTGATACTAGCCAATCAGCTGCGCCTCCCTGGCCCCCACTTTTTTTTTTTCTTCTTAATTTCTTTTTTGTTCTCTTATTTTGGAGATCGATGTCATACTGTGACACTGAAATGAAGAAATATGTCATCAACTGAAATATTTAGTCAACAAAAATATTTCATCAACTAAAATATACAGTACGTCACACCCCGCGCCTCTCCCTGCCGTCTGCAAGTGGCTAATCTTGAGTTTCCGACCCCCCAGTAAGCTAACCATGGATAAATCCAAAAAAAGGAAAGAAAATAGAGAGTTTAATTCAGCGTGGACAGATTAATTTGCTTTCACGACTAACGATGCAGGCTTACCTGTATGCCTTTCAAAATAGACTACTTTTTATTTTATAAATGTTCCACAAATAAGGGAAGGACTCAAATACACCTGAATAGTTCAGGGTTTTATTTCAAAGTCGGTCTACAGACACCAGTGTTTTGTCTCCTCTTTTGTTTTATTTAAAAATAGGTCTACACAGCCAGTCTTTTTTTCTCCTCTTCATAAGAGTTTGAGGTTTTCCTTTGTTATAACAGGTATAAAACAGCAATAAAAAGTAAAAAAAATTATTTGTGTTGCTTTATAATTCCATTAATGCAACAAACTGTGTGCTTACTATAAGTATAAAGTATAATAAATGGCAAATTACTTTGGGTATGCAATTGTCAGGCGTTTTATGCTAAATGTGGGGTATGCTTGGGGATATATAAAACGTTATACACCGTGTTATCTTCATTTTAAGGGTAAATAGGTTGTGCGGCTCCCTGAGCATTTTATTTTGTGGGAGGGGGGAAAAGTGGCTCTTTTGATAGTAAAGGTTGCTGACCCCTGGTCTAGTGTAACGTTAGCTATGATGGCTAGTGTTAATCAGTTAGGCAATCTGCATGAAATTGTCACTTTACACACCGGCATTAATGTTCCACAAGTCTTAGAAGAAATGGGCTCTGCAACCCAAGCCGGTCTAACAATAGTAATGGCTTTAACATTAGCCTAGGCAACCAACCAACACATTACAATAATGTTTCTGTTTATAGTAATGCCTTATTCACCATTACATCATGTGTAAAATAAAGTTTTTCATTGGAAATTTGTGTCCAGTAAAATTAATAAAGTAGTCGCTTTTATTTTGAAAAAGTCTTATTCTTGTTCTAATTAAAACAGCAACCATAGATATAAAACATTATATGTCACGTGTCATAGTCAATTGACATTTTGGAATAGGACCATCTTACCTGGGTCCTGTTCTAAACTTGCTGTAATTTGAACCTATGGTGAAAGAGATGTAGGTTGTCTTTATAATCCTTGTATTTTTCTTCCAGTACACCAAAACCGCTGAAGTACAAATCTCCTGTAGGTCTCCGACTGGATTACTTATCCTGATCAAGACATGGATTATTTTTTATTTGCTTTACGGATGTTGTAAAAAATCAATAAATTGCGTGAAGGCATGAGATAAAGTGACCAGTGATTTGCTGGATGTCTTGAGATATGATGAAATGGGATGTAGGAATAAAGATGAGCACTTCTCCTCGACTATGACTACTTTACACTTGATTGGTGGGGAATCAGCTGCTGTCTTAGCAGTTAGGCTAAACTTTACTAAATGTTACCTTTGAGATCAAAGTTAGCTTAGCTAACATTAAAACATTTGCAGGTTATTAAGCCTCTGTTTAGCTAACAGATCAATGCTGTTGAGAGCTATTGGGAAATAATTTTACGAGATTATTCACAGAGGCAGACAACAGTCTTTGATTAAGGATAGTTTACTGACAGAATGACATGTTGCAACCAGTGTGCTTTGGGTGAGCCGCGTCGGGGGGGGGGGGGGGGGGGGGTGCGCGGCGCGCCTCTCAGCGAAAAAAAACTCAGAGCGTGTTTTTATAGTCACATATTTGTCATGTGTAGGTGGGTTTTCCAGCAAACTCACCACTCTCGCTGCCGTTGAATTCGTAAGGGCTGCTACCACATAGTAGTACTTGGTGGCATCCGCGGTAATATTCCTGAGAGCGAATTTGGCTTCGGCTTGCGCGAACCAAGCGTTGGCACTCTGCGCAGCTTGAGTGAAACTGCGTTCAAAGTTCTGCGATCTGCGTTCTGTTGTTCAGTTGACATGTTCGATATAATCTCCGAAATACGTCCAAGGGTCACAAATGTAGGAATGCAGTAATGATAGCGTAGACGGAGTCGTGTTCCGATGCAAAAACGCTAGTTTATTACGCACTCTACTGTCGCACAAACAACACCTCCATTCAACTTTCACTGTCTCTCTTTAACTACGTCATCCCCCGCTAAGGGTCATGGGAGATGTAGTAAACACCACAAAAGGCTAGAATGCCGTGAATTATGTCCCAGTAAGTAGCCACTACACGCAAATCATTAATCATACATCCAAAATAGCATACGTTTATTATTATACACGATGATGATACAGCTCCCAGGGGAGCTTTAGAGACCCCCAGGGGAGCTGATGTCTGATCTAGGGGAGCTATAGCGGACCGGGCTCCCCTCGTGGATCGCACCCTGGTTGCAACACGGAGAGACCTCGCTTACAGCAATGGACCTATAGCCCAGATCTCTGTAGAATGGCAGGCTAACAAAGTATTTATACAGGAGGAGAGTAGACTAAACTAAGTGGAACATTGACATACATAATATGAATTATAGATATGATGTACAGAGAGAGAGATAATGACGTAGAGATAGATATGATTGGGAATGACGTAGAGATATGAGTGAAGGTTGCGTGTGTGTGTCAGAAAGGGAGGTCATAGATGTGATTTTGTGCATAAAATAATATGTGTACAAGTTGCAAGGGGGGGGGGGTAATGTGTAGTGTAGATAGATATGTCTGGGACTGAAGGCTATGTGTATGCAATTATGCATGTGTATTTGTGTGTGTGTGTGTTTGTGCACGTGGGATATTAAGAGAGGCAGGGAGAGATAGTGTGTGTGTGCATGTGGGATAGTAAGAGACAGGAAGAGATAGTGTGTGTGTGCATGTGGGATAGTAAGAGACAGGAAGAGATAGTGTGTGTGTGCACGTGGGATAGTAAGAGAGACAGGGAGAGATAGTGTGTGTGTGCACGTGGGATAGTAAGAGAGGCAGGGAGAGATAGTGTGTGTGTGCACGTGGGATAGTAAGAGAGACAGGGAGAGATAGTGTGTGTGTGCATGTGGGATAGTAAGAGAGACAGGGAGAGATAGTGTGTGTGTGTGTATAAATTAGGGATGCACGATAATTATCTGGTTGATAATTATCGGGCCGATACCAGCTATTATGACGTCATCCCGATTTTTTTAACTTTTTTCTTTTCATGTCAATGTTCACACACACAATATATGCTTACTTAGGATTTGACTTGATTCAACAACAAAGCAGTCGGGGCAATGGCAAGCCGAAAGCGGTCGAAAATGTGGTTATTTGAAGTTTGGATTTTTTTTTTCACAACTGAAGTAGGTAGATTTTTTAGAGACAAAAGTACAGAAAAAAAGGTACCGTTGGGTACCGGTATCGATTCATAGGTACCGGTACCCATTCCTACTGACAAAGCACAATACCTGTTGGTTTTTAGTTCACTCATTGTTCAGGGAAACACATTGTTAATGACATTGACGGATTGTGAATTTTGTGATTGACTCAAATTATATTTATTTGGAAAAGTAAATATAGTCACTTTATTTGAAGAGTCAAAACGCTCATGTCATGATAAATCTGGTTAGGTCAAAACTACAGGAATATACATTAAAAAAATAATATTATAATACAATAAATATATATATATCGGTTATCGGTATCAACCTTGAGGAGCAGAAAGTTAGCGGTATCGATATCGGGGTCAAAAAAATCAATATTGTGCACCCCTAGTATAAAGTGATGCCAGCCTCCTTAGTAACTAGGCTGCACAGCCGACAAACATAGTTGCTGCCTAATCAATATCCAGGTAAGATGGCGGACGGTTATCCCATGATTTATGGCGTAATGTCGCATCTAATGTTTTATATGGCAGCACTGCTGGTCTAACTTGTTGGGTACATTATTTAAGGTTAGGCAATTGTGAAATACCATAATCACAAACCGGAACATATACCTATTGATCAAAGAACAATGTCCAAAGGACCTTCTGATGAAACAAACCTGCTTTGTGTTTCTTCATCTCACTTTCACAACACACTGAAGTTTACGGTCAGTCTCGACTCCTCCTTAGTTCAAATGTGTCTCCAGCAGCTGCAGTTAGTCCGTTCTTTACACAATCACTGCATCTAGATCTGTTCAGAGAGTTAACAGAGTTAGAGATTAGCCTGTTATATTTCATTTATGGCTTTGCGCTCTGCCCTATTGGAACTATCCCTTTAATCATATACTATCATGAAAACTTTCAACCACGTGTACGCACCCACCTGCCTGACCACACCCACATCCGCTCACATATATGCGGGGTCATGGCCATACTACCAGCTCCTTCCCTACTTTCACCACCGTGAAGTCTGTGAGTTTAGTGCTAAAAGTAGTTGTTTGGTAAAATGAACTGCGTCGGCATTGTAATTTTGTTTTTCTCTCCCTCACAAATTTTTGAGAAAAAGAAAAGCATAATGTCTTCACCCCCGGAGAGCTTAGATGACTATCGTTCTGACCTCCACCAGCGCTTCACAGTCGCGGCTTCCTCCGTGCGTCGTGGGGCGTTCCTGGCTCCACGGCTGTGGCAGACAGGTGCGCCTCAGCGGCGTACGGAGGAGAGTGTGCGTCGCCGAGGGACCGTCGAGCTCCCATCTCCTGTGAGGTGGCCGAGTTCCGGTTCTGGTTCCCCCCCGTCGGAGGGCAGTCAGCCGGTAGGCTTTTTACCCCTGCTGCCCCTGCTCCCCCGCCCCAAATATGATTTTGTTTATTAAATAAAGGGTCCCTCCTGAAGAGGGACTATTTTTTGTTAACAAAACGTGTGTTGATTCACTACATTTTGGGGGATACGGCATGTGCAATTTTAAGCCCACAGCTAAGAATGCTGGGGTTGCATTCTTGTTTGTGCAGTTTTGGTCTGGGTGTTAGCTTACAGAGTTGTACATGTGTAGCATATGAACCAAGGACCTTTTGAGTCCCTCTCTTTAGTCTGATATTTTTTCTTTGCTTAAGGGTAGAGGTAAAAATAGCGGGTGGCAAGTTTTTCGCACATAAGGGCTTATCCCCGGCCGCGTCCTAAAAGTCTGTGCCGACCAACTGGCCTGGTATTCACTGACATATTTAACCTGTCCTTGGAACAGGCTGTCATCCCCACCTGTCTGAAGAAGTCCACTATTATCCCTGTACCCAAAAAATCCAAGCCTGCTTGCCTCAACGACTACCGCCCTGTAGCTCTCACCTCCATAGCCATGAAGTGCTTTGAGAAGCTAGTGAAGGGCTACATCTGCTCCTCCCTCCCCATCAACCTGGACCCCCTGCTATTTGCATACCGCCCCAACAGATCCATGGAGGATGCCATAGCCCATGTGCTGTACACAGCAGCATCACACCTGGACAAGAGGCAGGGGAACTATGTGAGAATGCTGTTCATCGACTACAGCTCAGCATTCAATACCATAGTCCCCTCCAAACTCATAGCCAAGCTCAGGGACCTGGGCTTAAACTATGACCTCTGCCAGTGGGTCTTGGACTTCCTGACGGGCAGACCCCAGGTGGTGAGAGCAGGCAACTGCACCTCCTCATCCATCACTCTCAACATAGGGGCCCCCCAGGGCTGTGTTCTGAGTCCCCTCCTCTACTCCCTGTACACACATGACTGTGTGGCACAGCGGAACAACAACACAATCATCAAATTTGCTGACGACACAGTAGTGGTGGGCCTGATCTCTGCAAACGACGAGAGGGCCTATCTGGAGGAGGTTAAGGTTCTAGCGCAGGGGTGTCAAACTCATTTTCACAGAGGGCCACATCAGCATTATGGTTGCCCTCAAAGGGCCAAATACTGTATAAATGTTAATGTAATGTAAAATAAATGTAGCTACTCATTTACATATTGTTAAACATGTTGTTTCTGTATTTATTACTTATTCAAGTTATACATATTGCATATGCATTTGCATAGATGTAAAAATATATGTTAGCTTATGTTATTTTAACAAATATTTTAAGTTTATCAGAACCCCATATTACTCCATCAATCAATGATCAAACCATTCAAGTAAATAACAAAGAAGAATATCATCAAATACAAGCTATGACATTAAGTTTGTTCAAAACCTTTTTGTCACAGTCAAGAGGGGCAGAACTAACAACTGTGAGCTGCAAAGAACACGTGGGACAGATGTAGCAGATGTTACAAAAACAAATGGCTGCACACAACCTTGCAGAGGCCATACATCCAACTAATGGAAGATAGTTTAATTAACAGATTGCAGAATGGGTACATTGTTAAGGGGATGCAGACCAGAGAAAGACTTTCGACTTGTTTACATCAGGGTCCCCCATTTTCAATTCGTAATGAAATTGCTATTATGTGTCTGCATGAACACACAACTGTAACTGTACTCAAAAATAACAAAATAAGGGTTGTCTCAGTTCACAACTATATTGGTCAAATTTTGGGTGGGACTTGGTGCGTCCCTACAGCTTCTTATTCAATTGAGCGAGATGCTCGGTTATGTCACACAGCCAGTTTGCATCTGACAGTTCAGACAATATTTCTTCAACCCTTTGTTACCTATTCCGCCTGGATCTTTTTTGTATTTTGGGCTCTAAAATTGTCAAAGAATGTCTGAGGAGTAAGTGCTTTTGGCTTTTTTCCTTTGTTACTTCATCAATACCTCAGATGTTCAACATACATGTATGTGTAAGAATGTGTAATAACTAAGGCTGTCAAAAGTTAAAGCTTTATTAACGCATTAACCCACAATTATTTTAACGCCGCTATTTTTTAACCCAAGATTAATGTTTAAAAAGAAAATATATATATATATTTTTTTACCAGAGCTCTTGGAGGCCACATCAAATGACGTGGCGGGCCACATTTGGCCCGCGGGCCACGAGTTTAACACCCATGTTCTAGCGGGATGGTGTCAAGAGAACTGCCTCTCCCTGAACGTCAGCAAAACAAAGGAGATGTTTGTGGACTTTAGGAGGTCGGGGGTCAGGGACTACAGCCCCCTCATCATCGATGGGGCACCGGTTGATAGAGTGAACAGTTTTAAGTACCTCGGAGTCCACATATCCGAGGACTTGACATGGACCACACACATTGACAGTGTTATCAAGAAGGCACGACAACGCCTCTACTTCCTTAGGCGCTTAAGGAAATTCCAAGTCAGTCAGAAGATCCTTAAGAACTTCTACTCATGCACAATAGAGAGCATACTGACTGGCAATATCACCTCCTGGTTTGGGAATCGCACAGCACAAGACCGTAGCAGACTACAGAGAGTGGCCCGCTCAGCCGAACGCACAATTGGAGGGGGGCTTCCCACTCTCCAAGACATTTACAACAAGCGGTGCATGGGTAAGGCTAAGAGAATTATCAAAGACTCGAGCCACCCAAACAACTGCCTCTTTGAACTGCTGCGGTCAGGCAAGTATCATGGCAAGCACAGAGAGACTCAGAAGGAGCTTCTATCCCCAGGCCATCAGGATGCTCAATGAACAATGATTGCTCAATGAACAAGGGTTGAACAATGAACAATCGTAACAACTAGGGGTGGACGGTATAAACGGTATACGGTATAAACGGTATGGATTTTGACTATACCTTGTAACCGGTAGAGCAGCTCTAAAATAGCAATGACGCCATGTAACCACAGCGCGACTATTTCACTCGCATTTGCCCCTAAAAATAGATAGAATTAGTCATAGATAATAGATATGTGCGAACTGGAAAAAGTTATTTAGGAGATTGATTGATTGAAAACTTTATTAACAGATTGCAGAATGGGTACAATACAGTACAGCTCAATACACACAATTGTTAAGGGGATGCAGACCAGAGAAAGACTTTCGTCTTGTTTACATCAGGGTCCCCCATTTTCAATTCATCAGGACATATATGACACACACGACATACAGTTAGACAGTACTGCTACATCTATACATTTATGACATACCAGATTTGCAAATACAGTACTGTTTGTGATACAAAAAGTGTCCAGAAAAAGAGTGTATATACATTTGACATATAAACTGTACATTGGAGGAGGTTGGGTAGGTGGGCGATGTGGGCATAAAGGAATGGCGACGATGCAAAGCATGTTAGATGCATTTGACCCGTTGTGAGAAAAAAAAAACAGACTTATTTCGGGTCGCAAAATAGGCGCACTGCTGTGTAGCCCTGCTGCTCTGCTTAATGCAGACAGCACGAACTGGGCGGATATGACTCGTCGAGTTGCCACTGGGTTTTTCAAAATAAGAGTATCGATATTAACCGAACGTTGCTAGCTGCCGGAGCCATAGATATTATGACTGGAGCTGCGCTTGGGGCGGAAATGAGACCCGGCACAGGATTTTCAAAATAAGAGTATCGATATGAACTATTTTGTTACACGCCAGGTGGCGGGCAGACCTCTCATTGTTTCTCGCCAAACCTTAAATCTGCCCGCCATTGGCGGTTGGCGGGTACTTATTTTGTTCCCTGGCTAACGCTGCTACAGCTAGCTTAGCTGCTGCTAGTCATCCACATCCTCCTGCTACTGTTGTGGCAAGTGATGGCAAGCCCCCTTTCTTTTCTCCTCCCGAATACATCCTTGTGGATGATTCCATCGTAAGAAACGTCCCGATTCCCAAGGGCATCTCATACTCCTTTTCTGGTGCAAAAGTCCTTGATATAATTAAACATATTCCAACTATTGTGGAGCGCTATCCGTCTGACTGCACATACATACAGTCATTGTGCATGTGGGAGTAAATTACGTCAGATGCAGACAATCAACAGACCATCGCGACTCGAGACTTATGGGTACATCAAACTCACCGAAGACTATGCAGCCCTAGTGTAATTCCCTCTTATGCAATGATGACAGCAACACGTTCTTTATAGTACTGGTGGGATTTCTTTCAAATCCGGACGGTGAGAACTGTGAAACACATACATGAAATACAATAAATCACAGATCAAACAACAACATAATCCATCTTATTTCTACTTGTCTCTTAGTGTCACATGTCTTTGCAATATTGTTAAACAAATTAACTTAACCTAAAAAACACATTGAATGAATGAATGAATGAAAACTTTATTTAACAGATTGCAGAATGGGTACAATACAGTACGGCTCAATACACACAATGCAGACCAGAGATAGACATTTGTCTTGTTTACATGAGGGTCCCCCATTTTCATTTAATCAAAACACACTTCTGATTCTCTCTCTACCTCATGTAGTAAACACACTTCTGATTCTCTCTCTACCTCATGTAAGAAACACACTTCTGATTCTCTCTCTACCTCATGCAGGAAACACACTTCTGATTCTCTCTCTACCTCATGTAGTAAACACACTTCTGATTTTCTCTCTACCTCATGTAGGAAACACACTTCTGATTCTCTCTCTCTACCTCGTGCAGGAAACGCACTTCTGATTCTCTCTCCCTCTCCCTCTCTACCTCTACCTCTCTACCTCATGTAGGAAACACATGAAGTATATTCGCAAGCTAAAACGGTTCTGCTCTGTACCAGAACCCGGCGCTGATCTGCTCTGCGTTGTGATTCAAAACTTTACAGCCCTGGGATATACTTATTACGCTCGGCAGTGCAGGCAGGAGAAATCAGGAGGAGAAGAGGGTTATTGTTTCAAACGGAGTGGTTTATTAAATCCACAAAGTTATACAAAAAATGATCTGTTTCAATTAAAAGTAAAGAATGCTATAATATTGAGGTACCGAAAGCACTATGCCGCTTGCCCTCAATATTAGACTAAGCAAATAGATTAAAGAATGATAGTTGTTGATGAGCTTTGTTCTCTGGCTGAATGAACAAAGCAGTTCTGTTTTTCCCTCCAAAAGTTATTTTGTCCTTTGTTGTCCTGCTGCCGCTCCTCTGTGTGAATGGGTGGGTTCCTCCTGGTGAGTTGGGTTTCAGAGTCCTCCTCTCATCACCACACCCAGATCTTATAGCCACGGCCTGCAGTCTCTCGTGATGTCATCAGAATGACATCATCAAATTCTTTCCTCCAATACCAGGCCTGCTAAGCTTGAATTTGAAAATAGGGGTTTGGCTTAATAGGCCAACCCCCTTACTTTGTTTAAGCCCAGAGAATAGTTTCCCTGTATTTTTAATACTTTGATTGATGAACCTCAAGATATATTGATTACATAAACACAGATATATCATACTTAAACACATTACTTGTACACATTCTGTTATTTTTAAGACTAGTTTCACCTTAAGTGAAACTAATCTTCTTTACCACAAAATCTGCTGACTTTCAATAAATTGCTACCAAGTCTAATCATTCTGTGCTTACATCAATATTTTATACAGTTTTAGTATGACTTCAAAATTATTACCACAATGTAAACAGGCCTAATTATACTTTATATCAAACTAATCTAAGTGTGTTATCAGCCATTTGCAGTTATATTTAGTATTTAGCAAACTAGGTGGCCACATATGTGTCTCCCTAGGCCGCAGGCCAGCAGATACCAACTGCATGTGATTTGATCATCTCAGTGTTAGCTGTTTACCCACCCCCGCTTGTAAACAGTTGCTCTATTGTCTTGAAGGAAACTTGTCTACAGCAGCTGTCCCCACATGTCGTGTCACAGGGCCAGTTTAACAGATAACACAGGATACATGACTCTTTATCTATAGTCTGCAGCTGTTGCCAACACTTTGTATGCAAATTCACCTTTGGTTTTGAGCCCAAGATCTCTGTCAACACACACACTCTATGAAACTATATTTGATGGCCAATTGTTCCACTTCGACTGTTTCTATATGACTATTACACATTAGTTTGATTTGAACTCCCGTTATGATGATCTATGTTTAAAATATACCACAGTTTCCACACTCGGATAGTTTATCTATCCTTAATTATGTCAAACATAGATCCTAACTTCTACACACTACTATCTGGATATTAATTAAAACATTTTAACTCATACTTGGATAAAATACATATGGTTTGCCACACTCAGATCCTAAAATTCAACCGTACCTTCTTTTTCTAAATCTACTTCTTATGTATACCATAAAATATAACACCTTTATTAGCAGTCCATTTTGGTTATTTGTGCCCCGTGTACAGTCTTTAACAAGCTGTTTCGTACCAAGATCAATTTCCATTGGTTTCAACTGTGATTTGTCAAATTCTGATTTAGAACAATGAGGAGGGGGGTCAATGTTTTCTAAATCGACCTGGCCTCCTCCTTATTTCTCAGAGCTGGTGCAGTTCACAACTGCTGAATGCTACCACCCACTCTGGGAGGTGGAATTATAAAGCAAATTGCCTTTCTATCACACCCCGTCTTCTGTCGAGAATCCTGTCTCGTGTTGACCTCTATAGGGGTAGGACCCCCTGCTGTATTTCTCTGTTGCTGTCACAGCTGTGAGGAGGTCGTCGCTGGCTGCTCAACCCCCGTTGACCCTCGGATTAGTGGAAGAGGTTTGCTTCTCTCCCCCTCCGCCTGGTCGTTGATAGGGGCGATAGCAGCTCCCCCCTTTCGCTTGTTGACCCCCTGGTCAATGGTTAAGGCCTTGCAGCCCGTCTGTTGACAGCCGGAGTTGTTGCTGAGGCCTAGCCACCTGTCTCCTCGTTGGTTGCCTGTCGTTCCCCTCTGAAGCCTCAAGACCCGGTCACTGCGTTGGCCGGAACTCTCCAGGCCTGAGAGGTAGGCTTCTCCTGGTTCTTCTCTAGGTGCCCTGCAGTGTTGTGACTCCCCATGGACCTCTGGGTAGACACTAGCCAGTGTCTGATTCCCCAGTACTGATGGAATCCTTGGGTCTGCTTCGTACCACACTCGGATGCATGTCGGTTCCCCAATCTCCCATTTGTATCCTGTAGTGAATATAGATTTCGCTTCGGGACAGTGCAGGTCACTTCTACCACAACAATTGATTGAGAATCCATACTTTTCCTCCCTCAGACTCTCTTTACTGGTCTGAGTTTTGACAACTTTCTATTCCAAATCATATTTCTATATATTTTATGGCTTCTTGATCGTTTAATATTCAAAATTCAGAAAAATTCACATGGCTCTCTTTATATTATGCTGTCAAAACAGTATAACCCCACCACCCTTCGATGCGGAATGACATTCAAACATCGTTACCTTCGTCCATGGACAGCTGCTCCCCGGCCCGGACAGTCAGCACTGACACATCCACTCTCCCAGTAGTCCTAGGTGTATGGCAACAAATCACAGTCCGCCTTAAACACACAGCTTCCACACTACGGAGTCCCCCACAAGCCAATCATCAATTGCACATGTTCACACCCTACACAAAGACTAACTTGGCCAATAGCGACCAAACCTATTGAGCTTATCCATGTACAGAGAATCCTGCTTCCCAACACTTTCACCAACCACGACACACCCCCAGCTCCTAGAACCGGGCATTTAATGGGCGGAGAACAAAAATCCATGAACCAGCTCATGTCCATTCACTTTGTTCCCAGTCCATTTTATAGACATATACTACCCCGTCCTGACGTGTCGAGATCACTCCCAGCTTGCCAGGTACCCTAAGAAAAAATATATAGAAAGAAAAGAAACAGAAAACAAAACATACAAAGAAAAACCATGCCAAACCAATAAATGAAAAAATAAACAAAACCTGTGAGCTTTTCTTTTTTTTCTTTTCAACCCATTTTTAACCTATTACCTAGAGGCTTATGCACCCCCGTATTAACTAAGAAACAAAAAAGGGAAAATCAAATGAATAAACAAAATTAACGCTCCCGGCCTAAGTCAGGAATTGCCCGTAATACCCTAGAAAAGAAAATTTTTACAGAAAATAAAAGTACACACCTATTCCTATTACTCATCTGTTAATATCCGTCTATCAATACTATAAAAAACTAGAAACAACTATGGGTCTTTTTAATTTCTTAACAGTCCACCCTTTGACCAATCTGAATATTGACCAAGCATGGATAATTTACTGACCACTAGATACCTCTGTGTCACATCATCACACTGTCTAATATTGAATACCTAATATTAAATGTTTAACATAATTTGATTTTCTTGTTAGTCTGATTAGTTCATGCATTTGTCAGTTAATCATACATCCATTTTTAGTAACTTCCATTCATAATCTAATCACCTAACCCCTCTATTTATTTTTTATTCAATTTTTATTCTAATCTAATCAGGAGTATATTTTATTATTCAATCTATTCCATCTTTACCCTAATCAGTTGCATATATTTTTATTCTGCCAGTGGCCTCTGCAGACATGACCTTTGAAAATGACCTTTCAGTCCACAGATCCAGCAAACCTGTCTGTGTCCCCTGGGTTGTGGGACCCGGTGGGCCGCCCGCCTGTAATCGGATGGCCCTGGGGACATCGGGCCCAGAGCATGTCCTCGCTGTATGCCATCATCGCCCTGGTTCCCTTGAGCCTGTTCTGAGGAGAAAGCCACGTACCTATTTGGTTCAGTCACAGGTCTTTGAGCCTGTTGTTGGGAGGGGCCCACTACCAGTTCTTGTACAACCGCTCCCTGTTGTCTACAGGACGACGCCTCTTCCCCCATCTCAGCGCTGGCGGCTTGACTTCCCATTGCTGGGCCCCGCCTCTCATCTTGGCTTTGGTGCTGCGGGGGTCCTGGACAGGGGGAGCTTGCGGGCTGTGGGCATTGTTCTTGATACTGACCCTGGTTTGGCCCACGCCCACTTCCTCTGTACACCCATCGAGGGCCTCCTGTCGTGTATAGATAGTCCCACTCACATTCCGAGAAATGTGTCCGAGATTCCCGCACCTCCAACACACAATTGACTGTGCTCTGGATCTCTTCGCACTCCCTCTCTTGTTTCCACCTTGTCCCCGTAACTGCCAGGGTGTCCCTCTTGGGGTTTGTTGTTGTTCCGGCGCAGGACCCCCTTGTGGCCCCAACTGGGCCCGTCTCTGGCCATCTGGTTCTCCGTTGGAACCTGTCTCCCCTCCGGGCTGTGCGGACTGGATTAGGCCTTGGAGGTATTCCACTACCTGTCTAGCCTCGGTTAGCTGTTGTCCTAGAGGGAGGCACGTCTTCCACTCTTCCTCCACCCTGGCCCTTGTTGACGGGCTCCTAGTCATCGGGCCACATCTCTCAGTTTGGTACTGAGGGTGGGGGTGGAGAAAACCTGGGCACGAGACACAGGTGGGCTGTAGAAACTGTTCATGTATTATCCCATACCTGTTGTCGGTCTCTATTCTCGCCGCACGGCCAGCATCAACTCCCTGGGACTGCTGTAACAACATCGCTCTCCTCAGTCGCTTTCGATGTCCCTTGGTTAACTGGCAGTCTCCCGCAACGGACACTTCAGCGTGGATCGGCTCGGGTAATACAGTTGTCTCTGGGTCGCTTGCTGCAACGACTCCCTGTGGCGGAGTTAAAGACATTATTTCCAGTCCCTCCGTCACACTGGACTCCGGAGGGGAGTCGATCACATTCAAGTCAATCAGGTTAACGTCACTGTTCAATTCGGTCAATGTAATGTCTGCAGAGGTTATTGGCATTACCCCACTACCGGCATTATTTCTTTTCATCACCTTTCGTAATCTCTTTTTCTGCTTTTTGATTTGGGTACGCATTCTATACCGGCCTCCCTTTTTACATTTAAATACAAGGTTCTGTAATGGCCTGAATACCTTTGGCCATTGTTTCGTCACTTTTATTGTGACACCTCCAGTCGTTGAAATAGACAGATTGTCTACCCTTTCTATGGTTAGTGCATCTAACCCTCCAGTTGCTCCTATCTGTGTATTTTCCATTCTCACCCTTCTTCAAACACTCGTAATATCACCGTTTGGAAAGCAAGTTTCTCTGTATTCAAACTAATTTTACCAAACTTGAGTTAATTTCACTCACACTAATATATTGGTGCAAACAGGAATTGATAACTCGCTGTGTGATACTATACCCCCGACTTTCAACAGTCCCTTTGATTTCCCTGTCTGGAGTTCGAGATTTGTCAGCACTGGCCTGTCCGTCCTGGAGCCGCTGTGAAGAGAGAAGAAAAAGCACACACTTAATTATCAGTGACATTTCCCGTTCACAATCCATCATTTATCTCTAAGCATGGAATGTCGGGCATCTCATATACTAAAATCACTTGAGAGCATTTGTGCAATTTTCGTTTTGAATTATCAATGACACAGCCTTAATAGTTTTTCAGTTGTCTCCATTGGAAAACTAGATCTCTCAATCCTGTTGTCATGATCCTTCTTCACACAACTCCGGGGAACCTTATTTTGCATCAGCCTTTTCCTTCTGTTGGTCAATCAGAAACTTGTTATTTACAGCCTATCATTTCTAAACATCTGTGCTGGACATGGTAATTTAGGTGAATAAACTCACTTTAACTCTAATAATTTAGGTGACTAAAAGCACTTTAACTCTTATTGTTCTTTGCAAATGACTATGTGTATATTTAATCCTTATCTTCGCTTCTATGTGTAACTATATTTATTTCTATCCGTGAAAGCCTAAAAATGTATTCCGTTCATATTACATTTTACATACCAGTAACACACATAATTCACACACAATTTTGCACACAATCACTACATTCCCCCGTAACACCTAACCACTTAGGTGTTAAAACGCGCTTCTCACGAGAACAGAAATCAATTTCCAGTGCCTTACGTCACTGAAGTCCCCGTGCATTTAGAACAGTGTCACACAACCCGTTCATTAATTCACAGGTGCCGACACCACCCCCACATCGAAATCCCTGCAGACCAATGACATCATCACTGGTCAACCTAACTTGTAGCCCACGGTGTCCCCCTCCAGTTTGCAATCCTGGAGCGTGGCACCCCGGGCTTCCTACTCAAGGATATCCAAAGTTCATATCACCCATTACCACTGCTGCTCACACACATCACCTCCGACACCCAATCAACCACCGTAACCACCGTCACCCAAATACCCACACACAATATAACCCAACGCGCGTAGTGTGGCAGCGAGCTTTCGACGAGTGCACGCATAGCGCATCCCCGTTAACGCGCGGTGGCAGGCAACGAGCCCACCCCCGCCAGCCAATACCACTATCAGCACCAGAAATACCCTAAAAATAACAACAAAACTGAATATCGAATAACAACAAGGCCTCATACAAGTCCCAACCTCAACCAACTGCCTTTGAATCCTACAGTAAACAGCAATAAACAATAAATCTAGCACTACACCGCGATTGAAACCTATAAAGAAAACAATTAACAATATACAGGTCCAAACTAGGAGAGAAAGAGAGAGCGTTTTTGGGGGGGCCGAGGGGGGAAGAAAAAATGGAAGAGAGGCGGCGTGGGAACGAGATTCCTCGTTCATATAACACCACATCACAATACAGCCTGTGCCCATAACCATGCGGGGAGTGAGAGGGAGGGAGGGAGCGAGAGAGAGAGAGAGAGGGGGGGGGGGCAAGAGAGAGAGAGAGAGAGTGAGAGGGGGGGGGGGGTGAGAGGGAGAGAGAGAGAGGGAGGGAGGAAAGGGAGAGAGAGGGAAGGAGAGAGAGATAGCGAGAGAGAGACAGAGAGAGAGGGGGTGAGAGAGGGAAGGAGGGAGAGGGAGCAAGAGAGAGAGAGAGGGGGGGGGTGAGAGGGAGAGGGAGAGGGAGGGAGCAAGAGAGAGAGAGAGGGGGGGGTGAGAGAGAGAGAGAGAGGGGGGGGGTGAGAGAGAGAGAGAGAGAGAGAGGGGGGGGGGGGTGAGAGAAGGAAAGAGAGAGGGGGGGGGGGTGAGAGAGGGGAAGAGAGAGAGGGAGCGAGGAGAGAGAGAGAGAGGGGGGGGGAAGAGGGAATGGACGAGGGGGAGGGGGGGCCAAGGCCCCACAATCCACCACCAGATTAAAGCACAACAATCTAATCTAACCTTATTAGTACACTAACCTCTAAATGAAAACGTTCTGTGTGCAGAACCCAAAAATAGTTCCAAAAGGAAACTCATCATGTCCTCCGCAGCCCCCTACCGTATTCCTAAATAAACTCCACCTTCCCCTCAACAATGGACGCTCGGCGCCCCTACCAAGATGGACGCTCGGCGCCCCTACCAAGATGGCCGCCTCATCGCGAGACATCCCGAGAGCCTCGTCATGCTATGACGTCAGCACAGTTAGCTTAGCATATTAGCCTCGTTAGCTTCAACCCAGCGCGCGCAGGCCGCCAGACCGCGCACCCTTATGACGTCACAACCGGCGACCGCTTTAGCCGTTAGCGCGGCTAGGTAGCATTAGCTTAGCTTCTCCCATGATACCATGAAAACTTTCCCCAACGACCCATCGTCCCGTTTCGCCGCGCGGGCCGACACCCCGCCATGTTAACACAACACCACATTCCCCACAACAGAACCCTAATCCCCTCAAAACGCCAGTGTAGTGATCTAAACAGAAATATAAAAACATAACAACCTATAGGCCCTCACAAAACCCTAGCTTGACCCCGCCGCCTCACCACCGGCGTGCTCAGAACGACTTCCGGGTCCCCGCTACATACTATCCCGTTCACCTAAAGCATTACACAACTACTTCATCCGCGTCGAATATGAACATTTTAAAGTGCCTAACACATCCCCGTAATCCCAAGACACTATCGATCGACCTTATACATTTGAACCTACGCCTATTTGTCACCAGCATCCTCCGGTCACCCCCCGGCTAACACAGTAGCCA
Organism: Notolepis coatsorum; assembly: GCF_963971535.1. NCBI lineage: Eukaryota > Metazoa > Chordata > Actinopteri > Aulopiformes > Paralepididae > Notolepis > Notolepis coatsorum. Next base: position 120,251,797 of record NC_140175.1, read on the forward strand.
ACCGTCGCTGCGTTCCACCGGCCCTCGAAAAGCCGGCGTTACCATTACATATCCCCACGGCTATCCGGTGACTTAAATTACACAATAATACAACAATAACCCCATACGTATCATCAATCACACCTAACCATAGCCATTCTCCAAACATTCAACCATACTGCCACTCCTAACCACAAATAAAAATACAAACATCCATTCAGACTTACATACTAATGTCCCTCGAACGTCGCGCGGCAGTTCACACATTCCGTTTCACTCTATTCAATAACTTCTATTAAACTATTAAAAACGAGACCAAGCGTAATCGTACACCTCACTATAGTTAATGTTTAAGTTTACAATACCCTTGTAATCGAATCCCCACTAAGTACTTAATCAGTCTCTCAACCGAAATGTTTCTAAGCACATCGTTCGCCCCTTATCACAGCGCACGTAATCAATTAATATGCCGGCGTGTTTAATATATTAAACAGGATCTACTTAGGCAAATCAAGTTCCTTTAATTCGCAGACACCCTGCAAACAACCCTACGCCTCGATCCGCTCGAATACGTCCTAAAAACAAACCTATTTCTTCATTTAATTCGGCCGATAGCCTCCGCAGATACCATGTCCCGTCTTCACGCTCAGCCAGAAAACTATATTATTGCAGCCCCCTAAACACACCAGCCCCGCTTACATTAATCTTTCCGTGATATTCCTGTAACCGCACAACAAGTTCCCTGATTCATGCTGATCCCCATCGTCTTTACTATACCTGATTTACATGATCCAAATAGCGACAGAGCCACCGTACGCCCGCCTCTGTGAAACACACTCGCCCCGGCCGATTTGAGTACGCGGCTATCAAGATCAGAACAGTATCACGTCCCCGGTCGCACACACACGGCTCTCCCACTATTCAGACACGCAAAAATTACCAACATCATAGCGCCCGTCTCCTGAGAAATGTTCTAGGGTTCCCATAACTCAGGACGCGCTCCTGTCGAACGCCAAATCAGATTTACCGAGCCTTATGATCAGTAAAGCCTTTCATCTGTCGCCATCCGACGCTTTGACCACCCCATAAATCAGATAGTTGTGCCTCCACCATACGTCTTCATATTACAGTAACATGAGGCTTTATCTTTACTTCATATACTCCTATATGAGGCATTAACTTTTCCCACCCCTCGTTGTTCGAACTGAGCTGCCAATCCTCCGTCATCACTCACCTTTCTTGATCCGCTGATGAGGCCGATGGTTGAGGAAAAAAATTCTCGTTCCTACGGCAGCCGCTTGTTCACGGGTCACGGCACCAAAATGAAGTATATTCCCAAGCTAAAACGGTTCTGCTCTGTACCAGAACCCGGCGCTGATCTGCTCTGCGTTGTGATTCAAAACTTTACAGCCCTGGGATATACTTATTACGCTCGGCGGTGCAGGCAGGAGAAATCAGGAGGAGAAGAGGGTTATTTCAAACGGAGTGGTTTATTAAATCCACAAAGTTATACAAAAAATGATCTGTTTCAATTAAAAGTAAAGAATGCTATAATATTGAGGTACCGAAAGCCCTATGCCGCTTGCCCTCAATATTAGACTAAGCAAGTAGATTAAAGAATGATAGTTTGTTGATGAGCTTTGTTCTCTGGCTGAATGAACAAAGCAGTTCTGTTTTTCCCTCCAAAAGTTATTTTGTCCTTTGTTGTCCTGCTGCCGCTCCTCTGTGTGAATGGGTGGGTTCCTCCTGGTGAGTTGGGTTTCAGAGTCCTCCTCTCGTCACCACACCCAGATCTTATAGCCACGGCCTGCAGTCTCTCGTGATGTCATCAGAATGACATCATCAAATTCTTTCCTCCAATACCAGGCCTGCTAAGCTTGAATTTGAAGTGAAACTAATCTTCTTTACCACAAAATCTGCTGACTTTCAATAAATTGCTACCAAGTCTAATCCTTCTGTGCTTACATCAATATTTTATACAGTTTTAGTATGACTTCAAAATTATTACCACAATGTAAACAGGCCTAATTATACTTTATATCAAACTAATCTAAGTGTGTTATCAGCCATTTGCAGTTATATTTAGTATTTAGCAAACCAGGTGGCCACATATGTGTCTCCCTAGGCCGCAGGCCAGCAGATACCAACTGCATGTGATTTGATCATCTCAGTGTTAGCTGTTTACCCACCCCCGCTTGTAAACAGTTGCTCTATTGTCTTGAAGGAAACTTGTCTACAGCAGCTGTCCCCACATGTCGTGTCACAGGGCCAGTTTAACAGATAACACAGGATACATGACTCTTTATCTATAGTCTGCAGCTGTTGCCAACACTTTGTATGCAAATTCACCTTTGGTTTTGAGCCCAAGATCTCTGTCAACACACACACTCTATGAAACTATATTTGATGGCCAATTGTTCCACTTCGACTGTTTCTATATGACTATTACACATTAGTTTGATTTGAACTCCCGTTATGATGATCTATGTTCAAAATATACCACACACACTTCTGATTCTCTCTCTACCTTGCGTAGGAAACACACTTCTGATTCTCTCTCCCTCTCCCTCTCTACCTCTACCTCTCTACCTCATGTAGGAAACGCACTTCTGATTCACTCTCCCTCTCCCTCTCTACCTCTACCTCTCTACCTCATGTAGGAAACACACTTCTGATTCTCTCTCTACCTCGCGTAGGAAACACACTTCTGATGCTTTCTCTCTCTGTTTCTCTCTCTCCCTCTCTCTCTCTACCTCGCGTAGGAAACGCACTTCTGCCGGCAGCAACGTTTCCAGGTCACGTCTACTTCTCTCTCTCCCTCCAGTAAGCGTCCCCACAGTAAAATGTTCCCCCCAGTCCCCACAGTCTTCCCTGATCTCTCACCTGTTGCTAATGCAAACGCTGCTACAGCTAGATTAGCTGCTGCTAGTCATCCACCTCCTCCTGCTACTGTTGCTAACGCTGCTACAGCTAGCTTAGCTGCTGCTAGTCATCCACCTCATCCTGCTACTGTTGCTAACGCTGCTACAGCTAGCTTAGCTGCTGCTAGTCCTCCACCTCCTCCTGCTACTGTTGCTAACGCTGCTACAGCTAGCTTAGCCGCTACTAGTCATCCACCTCCTCCTGCTACTGTTGCTAACGCTGCTACAGCTAGCTTAGCTGCTACTAGTCATCCACCTCCTCCTGCTGCTGTTGCTAACGCTGCTACAGCTAGCTTAGCTGCTGCTAGTCATCCACCTCCTCCTGCTACTATTGCCAACGCTGCTACAGCTAGCTTAGCTGCTGCTAGTCATCCACCTCCTCCTGCTACTGTTGCTAACGCTGCTACAGCTAGCTTAGCTGCTGCTAGTCATCCACCTCCTCCTGCTACTGTTGCTAACGCTGCTACAGCTAGCTTAGCTGCTGCTAGTCATCCACCTCCTCCTGCTACTGTTGCTAACGCTGCTACAGCTAGCTTAGCTGCTGCTAGTCCTCCACCTCCTCCTGCTACTGTTGCTAACGCTGCTACAGCTAGCTTAGCTGCTGCTAGTCATCCACCTCCTCCTGCTACTGTTGCTAACGCTGCTACAGCTAGCTTAGCTGCTGCTAGTCATCCACCTCCTCCTGCTGCTGTTGCTAACGCTGCTACAGCTAGCTTAGCTGCTGCTAGTCATCCACCTCCTCCTGCTACTGTTGCTAACGCTGCTACAGCTAGCTTAGCTGCTGCTAGTCATCCACCTCCTCCTGCTGCTGTTGCTAACGCTGCTACAGCTAGCTTAGCTGCTGCTAGTCATCCACCTCCTCCTGCTACTGTTGCAGCAAGTGATGGCAAGCCCTCTTTCTTTTCTCCTCCCGAATACATCCTTGTGGGTGATTCCATCGTAAGAATCGCCCCGATTCCCAAGGGCATCTCATACTCCTTTTCTGGTGCAAAAGTCCTTGATATAATTAAACATATTCCAACTATTGTGGAGCGCTATCCGTCTGCACATACAGTCATTGTGCATGTGGGAGTAAATTACGTCAGAAGCAGAAAATCAACAGACCATCGCGAGACATATGGGTACATCAAACTCACCAAAGACTATGGAGCCCTAGTGTAATTCCCTCTTATGCGATGATGACAGCAACACGTTCTTTATAGTACTGGTGGGAATTCTTTCAAATCCGGACGGTGAGAACTGTGGAACACATACATGAAATACAATAAATCACAGATCAAACAATAACAACATAAATACATCTTATTTCTACTTGTCTCTTAGTGTCACATGTCTTTGCAATATTGTTAAACAAATTAACTTAACCTAAAAAACACATTGAATGAATGAATGAATGAAAACTTTATTTAACAGATTGCAGAATGGGTACAATACAGTACGGCTCAATACACACAATTGTTAAGGGGATGCAGACCAGAGAAAGACTTTCGTCTTGTTTACATCAGGGTCCCCCATTTTCATTTGATATTGACATTTATGACATACACAACATACATGACATTTATGGCATAGGGACATACAGGTATTTAGTACTGATACATTGATGACACACATCACTCCAAACCATGATGTGATGTTGAAGGTCATTATGGATTCCACAAAGAACTTGAAGAAAGCCTGCAGGATTTCCACCCACTCTGCCATGCTCCCTAGAGAGACAGCAGACTAACCATCCACTCTGCCATGCTCCCTAGAGAGACAGCAGACTAACCACCCACTCTGCCATGCTCCCTAGAGAGACAGAGACTAACCATCCACTCTGCCATGCTCCCTAGAGAGACAGAGACTAACCACCCACTCTGCCATGCTCCCTAGAGAGACAGCAGACTAACCATCCACTCTGCCATGCTCCCTAGAGAGACAGCAGACTAACCATCCACTCTGCCATGCTCCCTAGAGAGACAGCAGACTAACCACCCATTCTGCCATGCTCCCTAGAGAGACAGCAGACTAACCATCCACTCTGCCATGCTCCCTAGAGAGACAGCAGACTAACCACCCATTCTGCCATTCTCCCTAGAGAGACAGCAGACTAACCACCCACTCTGCCATGCTCCCTAGAGAGACAGCAGACTAACCATCCACTCTGCCATGCTCCCTAGAGAGACAGCAGACTAGCCACCCACTCTGCCATGCTCCCTAGAGAGACAGCAGACTAACCACCCACTCTGCCATGCTCCCTAGAGAGACAGCAGACTCACCACCCACTCTGCCATGTTCCCTAGAGAGACAGCAGACTAACCACCCACTCTGCCATGCTCCCTAGAGAGACAGCAGACTAACCACCCACTCTGCCATGCTCCCTCGAGAGACAGCAGACTCACCACCCACTCTGCCATGCTCCCTAGAGAGACAGCAGACTCACCACCCACTCTGCCATGCTCCCTAGAGAGACAGCAGACTCACCACCCACTCTGCCATGCTCCCTAGAGAGACAGCAGACTAACCATCCACTCTGCCATGCTCCCTAGAGAGACAGCAGACTAACCACCCACTCTGCCATGCTCCCTAGAGAGACAGCAGACTAACCATCCACTCTGCCATGCTCCCTAGAGAGACAGCAGACTAACCACCCACTCTGCCATGCTCCCTAGAGAGACAGACTAACCACCCACTCTGCCATGCTCCCTAGAGAGACAGCAGACTAACCACCCACTCTGCCATGCTCCCTAGAGAGACAGCAGACTAACCACCCACTCTGCCATGCTCCCTAGAGAGACAGCAGACTAACCACCCACTCTGCCATGCTCCATAGAGAGACAGCAGACTAACCACCCACTCTGCCATGCTCCCTAGAGAGACAGCAGACTAGCCACCCACTCTGCCATGCTCCCTAGAGAGACAGCAGACTAACCACCCACTCTGCCATGCTCCCTAGAGAGACAGCAGACTAGCCACCCACTCTGCCATGCTCCCTAGAGAGACAGCAGACTAACCACCCACTCTGCCATGCTCCTTAGAGAGACAGCAGACTAACCATCCACTCTGCCATGCTCCCTAGAGAGACAGCAGACTAACCACCCACTCTGCCATGCTCCCTAGAGAGACAGCAGACTCACCACCCACTCTGCCATGCTCCCTAGAGAGACAGCAGACTCACCACCCACTCTGCCATGCTCCCTAGAGAGACAGCAGACTAGCCACCCACTCTGCCATGCTCCCTAGAGAGACAGCAGACTCACCACCCACTCTGCCATGCTCCCTAGAGAGACAGAGACTAACCACCCACTCTGCCATGCTCCCTAGAGAGACAGCAGACTAACCACCCACTCTGCCATGCTCCCTAGAGAGACAGCAGACTAACCACCCACTCTGCCATGCTCCCTAGAGAGACAGCAGACTAACCATCCACTCTGCCATGCTCCCTAGAGAGACAGCAGACTCACCACCCACTCTGCCATGCTCCCTAGAGAGACAGCAGACTAGCCAATAAGCAGGCAGAGTGGGGGCCGTCATAATGGATGGATAGATAGATAGATAGATAGACAGACAGACAGACAGACAGACAGACAGACAGACAGACAGACAGACAGACAGACAGACAGACAGACAGACAGACAGACAGACAGACAGACAGACAGACAGACAGACAGACAGACAGACAGACAGACAGACAGACAGACAGACAGACAGACAGACAGACAGACAGACAGACAGACAGACAGACAGACAGACAGACAGACAGACAGACAGACAGACAGACAGACAGACAGACAGACAGACAGACAGACAGACAGACAGACAGACAGACAGACAGACAGACAGACAGACAGACAGACAGACAGACAGACAGACAGACAGACAGACAGACAGACAGACAGACAGACAGACAGACAGACAGACAGACAGACAGACAGACAGACAGACAGACAGACAGACAGACAGACAGACAGACAGACAGACAGACAGACAGACAGACAGACAGACAGACAGACAGACAGACAGACAGACAGACAGACAGACAGACAGACAGACAGACAGACAGACAGACAGACAGACAGACAGACAGACAGACAGACAGACAGACAGACAGACAGACAGACAGACAGACAGACAGACAGACAGACAGACAGACAGACAGACAGACAGACAGACAGACAGACAGACAGACAGACAGACAGACAGACAGACAGACAGACAGACAGACAGACAGACAGACAGACAGACAGACAGACAGACAGACAGACAGACAGACAGACAGACAGACAGACAGACAGACAGACAGACAGACAGACAGACAGACAGACAGACAGACAGACAGACAGACAGACAGACAGACAGACAGACAGACAGACAGACAGACAGACAGACAGACAGACAGACAGACAGACAGACAGACAGACAGACAGACAGACAGACAGACAGACAGACAGACAGACAGACAGACAGACAGACAGACAGACAGACAGACAGACAGACAGACAGACAGACAGACAGACAGACAGACAGACAGACAGACAGACAGACAGACAGACAGACAGACAGACAGACAGACAGACAGACAGACAGACAGACAGACAGACAGACAGACAGACAGACAGACAGACAGACAGACAGACAGACAGACAGACAGACAGACAGACAGACAGACAGACAGACAGACAGACAGACAGACAGACAGACAGACAGACAGACAGACAGACAGACAGACAGACAGACAGACAGACAGACAGACAGACAGACAGACAGACAGACAGACAGACAGACAGACAGACAGACAGACAGACAGACAGACAGACAGACAGACAGACAGACAGACAGACAGACAGACAGACAGACAGACAGACAGACAGACAGACAGACAGACAGACAGACAGACAGACAGACAGACAGACAGACAGACAGACAGACAGACAGACAGACAGACAGACAGACAGACAGACAGACAGACAGACAGACAGACAGACAGACAGACAGACAGACAGACAGACAGACAGACAGACAGACAGACAGACAGACAGACAGACAGACAGACAGACAGACAGACAGACAGACAGACAGACAGACAGACAGACAGACAGACAGACAGACAGACAGACAGACAGACAGACAGACAGACAGACAGACAGACAGACAGACAGACAGACAGACAGACAGACAGACAGACAGACAGACAGACAGACAGACAGACAGACAGACAGACAGACAGACAGACAGACAGACAGACAGACAGACAGACAGACAGACAGACAGACAGACAGACAGACAGACAGACAGACAGACAGACAGACAGACAGACAGACAGACAGACAGACAGACAGACAGACAGACAGACAGACAGACAGACAGACAGACAGACAGACAGACAGACAGACAGACAGACAGACAGACAGACAGACAGACAGACAGACAGACAGACAGACAGATAGATAGATAGATAGATAGATAGATAGATAGATAGATAGATAGATAGATAGATAGATAGATAGATAGATAGATAGATAGATAGATAGATAGATAGATAATAAACCAAGGCTGCGCCCCTCTGCCCAGCGTGACCGTGCTCATCTCTAAGCAGTGAGATCAGAGGCAGCGCTGCCAGGAGAGGAAAGCCTGGAGGCCATCAGAGAGCTGGAACTGTCTTCAGTGATTCTCCTCTGTGCTGGGAGGCCTCCAGACTTCCACCCAGGTGGGTTTATCTGCAGGAGCCAGGGAACGGTGGGATTAACAGCTGTCTGTAATGTATGGCACTGTATGGGGTGGAGGAGGAGTGGGATTAACAGCTGTGTGTAATGTATGGCACTGTATGGGGTGGAGGAGGAGTGGGATTAACAGCTGTGTAATGTATGGCACTGTATGGGGTGGAGGAGGAGTGGGATTAACAGCTATGTGTAATGTATGGCACTGTATGGGGTGGAGGAGGAGTGGGATTAACAGCTGTGTGTAATGTATGGCACTGTATGGGGTGGAGGAGGAGTGGGATTAACAGCTGTGTGTAATGTATGGCACTGTATGGGGTGGAGGAGGAGTGGGATTAACAGCTGTGTGTAATGTATGGCACTGTATGGGGTGGAGGAGGAGTGGGATTAACAGCTGTGTGTAATGTATGGCACTGTATGGGGTGGAGGAGGAGTGGCCTAGTGTGTCGTTTAAGGTAGGATCTGTAATGCCATCGTGGTGGAACCCAAGAGGTTAATTAAGGGCGTGGTCAGATCTTCATGGTTGATACAGATTTATTGTTAAAACATTTCTAATCAAATGCTAATGTTAGGAAGGGGAGGATACAGGGGGGCGGGGCCACCAGGAAGGGGAGGATACAGGGGGGCGGGGCGACCAGGAAGGGGAGGATACAGGGGGGGCGGGGCGACCAGGAAGGGGAGGATACAGGGGGGCGGGACGACCAGGAAGGGGAGGATACAGGGGGGGGGGGGGGGGCGGGGCGACCAGGAAGTACCCACACAGGGGTTAATCTAGTACCCACACAGGGGTTAATCTAGTACCCACACAGGGGTTATTCTAGTACCCACCCAGGGGTTAATCTAGTACCCACACAGGGGTTAATCTAGTACCCACACAGGGGTTAATCAAGTACCCACCCAGGGGTTAATCTAGTACCCACACAGAGGTTAATCTAGTACCCACACAGGGGTTAATCTAGTACCCCACACAGAGGTTAATCTAGTACCTACACAGGGGTTAATCTAGTACCCACACAGAGGTTAATCTAGTACCCACACAGGGGTTAATCTAGTACCCACACAGAGGTTAATCTAGTACCTACACAGGGGTTAATCTAGTACCCACACAGGGGTTAATCTAGTACCCACACAGGGGTTAATCTAGTACCTACACAGAGGTTAATCTAGTACCCACACAGGGGTTAATCTAGTACCCACACAGAGGTTAATCTAGTACCCACACAGGGGTTAATCTAGTACCCACACAGAGGTTAATCTAGTACCCACGCAGGGGTTAATCTAGTACCCACACAGGGGTTAATCTAGTACCCACAGGGGTTAATCTAGTACCCACACAGGGGTTATTCTAGTACCCACACAGGGGTTAATCTAGTACCCACACAGGGGTTAATCTAGTACCCACACAGGGGTTAATCTAGTACCTACACAGGGGTTAATCTAGTATCCACAAGGGTTAATCTAGTACCCACACAGGGGTTAATCTAGTACCCACACAGGGGTTAATCTAGTACCTACACAGAGGTTAATCTAGTACCCACACATGGGTTAATCTAGTACCCAAACAGGGGTTAATCTAGTACCCACACAGGGGTTAATCTAGTACCCACACAGGGGTTAATCTAGTACCCACACAGGGGTTAATCTAGTACCCACACAGGGGTTAATCTAGTACCCACACAGGGGTTATTCTAGTACCCACACAGGGGTTAATCTAGTACCCACACAGGGGTTAATCTAGTACCACACAAGGGTTAATCTAGTACCTACACAGGGGTTATTCTAGTACCCACACAGGGGTTAATCTAGTACCTACACAGAGGTTAATCTAGTACCTACACAGGGGTTAATCTAGTACCCACACAGGGGTTATTCTAGTACCCACACAGGGGTTAATCTAGTACCACACAGGGGTTAATCTAGTACCTACACAGGGGTTAATCTAGTACCCACACAGGGGTTAATCTAGTACCCACACAGGGGTTAATCTAGTACCTACACAGGGGTTAATCTAGTACCCACACAGGGGTTATTCTAGTACCCACACAGGGGTTAATCTAGTACCTACACAGGGGTTAATCTAGTACCCACCCAGGGGTTAATCTAGTACCCACAGGGGTTAATCTAGTACCCACACAGGGGTTAATCTAGTACATTTACATTTACATTTAGTCATTTAGCTGACGCTTTTATCCAAAGCGACTTACAAGTTCTGTACGACAAGCCATCAGGAAGGGCACAACTCTATCAGCTGAGTAACAATGTTCATCAAAGTGTTGAGTGCTACAGTGTAGGTTAGTTTATTAGGACAAGTGCATGACAGTACGGTTAGTTAGGGTTAGATTCTTTTTTTTTTTTTTTTTTTTTTTTTTTAAATTCAGATAATGGTTGAAGAAGTGCGTCTTTAGTCGACGGCGAAAGATTGGACGTGATTCGGCTGTCCTAACTGGGGTGGGTAGTTCATTCCACCATTGTGGGGCAAGGACTGAGAATAGGCGACTTCTCTTTGATGACCCTCCCGGAGCTTGGATAGGAGTAGGTCTGAGGCGGCCAGAAGATGCAGAGCGTAGGGGTCTTGAGGGTGTGTAGTTAGACACCATTGACCGGAGGTAGGCGGGAGCGGTTCCCTTTGCCGCACGGTATGCTAGGTCGAGGGCCTTGAAGCGGATTCGTGCAGCAATGGGGAGCCAGTGCAGGTCCCTAAGAAGTGGGGTGACATGGGCCGACTTCGGTAGGTTTGAGATCAGGCGGGCCGCTGCGTTCTGAATGAGTTGAAGAGGCTTAGTGGCAGTGGCCGGGAGGCCAGCGAGCAGTGCATTGCAGTAGTCGAGGCGGGAGATGACTGTTGATTGGACGAGGAGTTGGGTGGCTTCTTTTGTCAGGAAGGGGCGGATCCTTCTGACGTTGCTCAGGAGGAATCGGCAGGTTCTGGTCGTCGCTGCGATGTGAGCAGAGAAGTTCAACTGGTCGTCGAGGACAACACCAAGGTTCTTGGCGGTCGGGGACGCAGTCACAGCTGCATTCTCGACTGTGATTGAAAGGTCGGTTAGGGGGGAGGATTTGGCCGGCAGGTGGAGCAATTCTGTTTTGCTTAGGTTCAGTTTGAGGTGGTTGGACGTCATCCAGGCGGAGATGTCGGACAGACAGGCCGAGATCCGCTCAGAGACGTGGATATCTGAGGGAGGGAAGGAGAGGAAGAGTTGAGTATCGTCGGCATAACAATGGTAGGAGAAGCCATGAGACGTGATAATGTTACCCAGTGATTTAGTGTAGAGGGAGAAGAGAAGGGGTCCTAAAACCGAGCCCTGGGGGACACCCGTCCGCAGGGGGCGGGTGGCCGACAGGGTCCCTCTCCATGACACTTGGTAGGAGCGGTCATTGAGGTATGATGACAGCCATGTCAGCGCAGAGCCAGCCACTCCCATTCCTGCGAGGGCCGCAAGGAGGATCTGGTGGTTGACTGTGTCGAAGGCTGCAGATAGATCTAGGAGAATCAGGACAGAGGAGAGGCCTTTCGCTTTTGCTAAGTGAAGTGCCTCTGTGACCGCAATGAGGGCTGTCTCTGTGGAGTGACCAGTCCTGAAGCCTGACTGATTAGGGTCTAGGAGGTCATTCTGTAAGAGATAAGCAGTAAGTTGGTTGGATACAGCACGTTCAAGTGTTTTAGAAAGGAAGGAGAGAAGAGAGACAGGACGGTAGTTGCCTATGACGGTAGGGTTCAGGGTTGGTTTTTTTATGAGCGGCGTGACTCACAGGGGTTAATCTAGTACCTACACAGGGGTTAATCTAGTACCCACACAGGGGTTAATCTAGTACCCACACAGGGGTTCATCTAGTACCCACAGGGGTTAATCTAGTACCCACACAGGGGTTAATCTAGTACCCACACAGGGGTTAATCTAGTACCCACAGGGGTTAATCTAGTACCCACACAGTTTTATGAGCGGCGTACCCACACAGGGGTTAATCTAGTACCTACACAGGGGTTAATCTAGTACCCACACAGGGGTTAATCTAGTACCCACACAGGGGTTCATCTAGTACCCACAGGGGTTAATCTAGTACCCACACAGGGGTTAATCTAGTACCCACACAGGGGTTAATCTAGTACCCACAGGGGTTAATCTAGTACCCACACAGGGGTTAATCTAGTACCCACACATGGGTTAATCTAGTACCCAAACAGGGGTTAATCTAGTACCCACACAGGGGTTAATCTAGTACCTACACAGGGGTTAATCTAATACCCACACAGGGGTTAATCTAGTACCTACACAGGGGTTAATCTAGTACCCACACAGGGGTTAATCTAGTACCCACACAGGGGTTAATCTAGTACCCACAGGGGTTAATCTAGTACCCACACAGGGGTTAATCTAGTACCCACACATGGGGTTAATCTAGTACCCACACAGGGATTAATCTAGTACCCACAGGGGTTAATCTAGTACCCACACAGGGGTTAATCTAGTACCCACACAGGGGTTAATCTAGTACCCACACAGGGGTTAATCTAGTACCTACACAGGGGTTAATCTAGTACCCACACAGGGGTTAATCTAGTACCTACACAGGGGTTAATCTAGTACCCACACATGGGTTAATCTAGTACCCACACAGGGGTTAATCTAGTACTGTGGAGGAAATATGCATAATTAACACTATTATAAACACTATTATATTAATATTAATTGATTGTAATACCATATCCCTCCACTAGGACATAAAAGGTCATATTAAAGGTCACTTGCAGACATGCCTGTCTTTGAGTGTCAACAAGTAATGAAATGCAATGTCATGTTGTTGATGCAAAATTGAATTCTGAAGTATCATGTAATTTGTGAATAATGTGTCATCATGTTTTTTGACGACATGTTGAATTCTGTGTCAAACTGATAAGAGATTTGCTTTTGGGATAAGGAGCAGAGCCTTCAAGCTGATTGGTTTAATGATAATTTACATCATGAATCAGATGTCCAATAGGCCACAGGATAAATGACCCAGAGGGGCATTGATTGGTTAAGATCAGATTTGTATGATAAGAATAACCCTACTTTTCTGTTTGTTATAAAAGCTGATGTTTTGTGTGTTTAAGGCAGTCTCTCCTCCAGAACTTTATGAAACACTGGAGGTAGTCAGGTTAGAAACAGATAGTTATCTCTATTGGACATAGCTGCAATGGGCAGAGGTAATGATGCGATATCTCTGATTAGCAGAGACCCAGAGACTCAGTTACCGTGTGAATTGTCGGTATCTTTAATAATAAACTTCTTCAAATTCACTTTAAGGTAAGACTCTGTTATTATATTATTGCTGTGTAATTATTCTCACCGTATGGGTTTTTAACTGTGATTTACATAATTGTGTAAAATGGATTTACATAATTGTCACAACAATTTTGGCGACCCAGATGGGACCCTTAACTTGACTTTTCCTAAGCCAGGGATTGTGGGCTGAACTTGTCAATACAGGATCAAAAAGATAAAACGAAGGGCGGTTAGGTGGCGTAGCGGAGATTGCGTTCGTCACCAACTGTGTTCGTCACCAGCTGTGAGCTGGATTCGCCTGTTCGAATCCAGCTCACAGCTCCGGGGTTGTCACCAGCTTGGCTGGCCGTTCACACTAATACAATTGGCTGTATTAGAGGGTGGGAGAAGCTGGCGGGGTGGGTCCGGGTCGTTGTAAACAGCGACTCCTACAGTTCGGTCGGGGCGCCTGCTAAGCGCGGATAGGACCTGAGGGGGATAGTGTGATCCTCCCACACGCTACGCCCTCTCAGGGAGGATCCACGCTGCCAGGTGAAAAGAAGCGGTTGATTGTGTCGGAGGAAGCACGTGATAGCCTCCACTCTCCCAGATGATCTGACTGTGGGGGGTAAGTGCGCAGCGACCAGGAAGGGATTGGGAACTGGGCCGCAACATGGTGGTGAGAACCGCAGGAGGGGTGAGTTTCCAGGCCCCTCCCAACAACAGGCTCAAAGGACAGCGGCTGAAAGGAACAGGTATGTGTCTTTCTCTCCCATGCAGCAGGACATGCCAGGAAAAGACCAAAGAGGTGTGAATCTGTCGAGAACTGAGGGGAACCAGCCGACCGATTGCTGGATTTGTGGTGAATTTGGTCACATGGCCAGATCCTGTGGCAAAGGGGGGCAAGCCCAAAGATGGACTGTCAGAGGAAAAAGCCATGGAGGTAATGGCAGAGAGCAAGGACAGACTCTGGGGGCGACAAACCCAGGGCCATCCGATTACAGGCGGGGGGCCCACAGGGCCCCACAACCAAAGGAGCAGGGACAGGCTTGCTGGACCTGTGGAATGATAGGTCATTATCAAAGGTCGTGTCTGAAGAGGCCACAGGCTGAATAGAAAAATATGGATGGGTATTAAAAATAAAAATAAATTGAATAAAAAATGCTACTGAATAGAATAAAAATAGAACAGAAGATACATAGATAGGTTAGAGGGTTAGATTATGTGTGCAAGTTACTAAAAGGATGTGTGACTAACGTGGATAAGTGGAAGATGGAGTAACTGGCAGTTTCATGAGCTGAGTAACTGGCAGTTTCATGAGCTAATCGTACTAACAAAAAATGGTATTTAAACAGGGAGAAATGGAACAGTTAATATTAGACAGAGTAATGATGTGACACTACTTCAGCTAGTGATCAGTAGTAATTATCCATGCTTGATCAATAATTGGATTGGTCAAAGGGTGGACTGCAGACTTAAAAAAAAAATAAAAAAAAAATGTACTGAGTATTTTATTTCTTTTTAATATTTTTCTTGTTCTTTCTTAGTGTTTACGGGGGGATTTATGCATCTAGATGATAGGTTGATTCTGTTTGATGGGGGTGTTGCTAGGACACTCACATTTTTCGTTTATTGTTTTGGAGGTTTTTCTTTGTTTTTGTTTCTTTTTTCTATTTTTTCTTAGGACCTGACAGGCTGGGAGTGATCTCTCACCGGTCAGGGTAGGAGGATGGTGGCGACACGGCAGGACTGGTAGGAAGTTTCTATATAATGGACTGGGAACAGGGTGAATGGACTAGAGCTGGTTCATGATTTTGTTCTCCGCTCATTAAAAATCCAGATTTAGAATCTGGGAGGTTGTGTCGCGGGTTGTGGTGAGTGTTGGGGAAACATGCCAAAGATTTTGGTCGTCATTGGCCAAATAGCTTTTGTGTAAGGTGTGGACATGTGCAATTGATAATTGGCTTATGGGGGACTCTGTGATGGCTTGTTAGAGGCTGGCAGAGTGTGTGAAAGATGTGTGTTTAAAGGTGACTCTGGTTTGTTGCCGTGCGTATAGGATCTGTTGGAGGATGGGTCTGGTCAGAGCTGGCTGTCCGTGCCAAGAAAACTGTCTGGAAACAGAGGTATGATTGTGAAATAATGGTATTCCACACTCAAAGGGTGGTGGGTTATATTGTGTTGAACTTAAGACATTGGTCTAGTAATAGAGTACAGCACAAGGTAATGAGAGCCATGTGATTCTTTTGAATATTAACGATAAGGAGCCATGAAATATATAGATAACTAATTTGGAAAAGAAAAGAAAGTTGTCAAACTCAGAACAGTAACAAGTGTCTGAGGGAGGAAAATTGGATCAATCAATTGTTGTGATAAAAGTAACCTGCATTGTCCACCGAAGCGATATATACTCACTGCAGGATACGGATGGGAGATTGGTTTGTCAGCCTTCATCAGAGTGTGGTACGAGGAAAACCAAGGACTCCATCGATACAGTTGATCCAAGACACTGGTTAGTGTCTACCCAGCGATTCCATGGGGGACCATAACACTGCGGGTACCAAGAGATCCAGGAGAAGCCTAACTTTCAAGCGTTGAGAGTTCCGGCCAACGCAGTGACCGAGTCCTGAGGATTCGGAAGGGAACAAGAGAGGCCAAACGACAGGCAATCTACGAGGAGAGGACCGTCCTCATCAACTGCTCCGGCTGTCAACAGAAGGGCTGCAAGGCCTTATCAACTGACCGGGTGTCATCGAACGAGGGGGTTGAGCCCCTATCGCCCCTATCAACGACCAGGCGGAGGGTGGAGAGAATCACAACCTCTTCCACTATTCCGAGGGTCGACGGGGGTCGAGCCAGCGACGACTGTAGGAGACAACACAACCTCCTCAACATCCATGACAGCGCCAGAGGGGAGGTCTCATCACCCCACCTGAGATCGACGCAACTGACATCCGAGGGAAGAGCTCCTGTTTCAACTGAACAGGTCATACAGCAGGGGGTCATGCCCCTATTGAGTGACAGCACGAGGCGACAAGGCCTCGACAGAAGAAGGGGAGGGATCGGATGTCAAAAAGGTGGCTTTCTGATTCTACCTCCCTGTTTGAAGCCAAGAGTTGTTGGTGGCATTCAGAGTGTCGAACTCTTTAGGAGAAAAGAGAGCCAAATGTATTTTATTGACTCAAAATTACATATATTATTTATCCAAAACAAATGGTACAATTTAAATGTCCCCTAAATGATCAAATGTACTCCTTGCAACTATTTTCAAAGTAAATTGAAATTTAAGGGTAAAAAGAGAATAATTTACATCAGGCATCTATGCGGGCAGCATGGGAGGGCTTGACTGGTTTACCATCTGGCATCTATGGGGGCAGCCCAGAGGACTTGCATTAAAACCCCAGCTCATTCAGTCCATGATTCAGTCAGTCATTGAGTCAGCTCATTGTGCTCAGTGAGTTAAGCTGCAATCAAACCAGGAACGTGATGACCCAATGGTATGTTCACTTTTACCTTCCCTGCTTGCTTAATGTGCATGTGCCCTGCTTGCTTTATGATATGTGCTCTGCTTGCTCTGTTCATGTGCTTTGCTTGTGTTAGCTGTTAGCTCCATAGCATATTAACTAGCATGTTAGCTTTGCTCATCATGAAATGTTTGTAGCATGTTAGCTTTGCTCAACATGCTATGTTTGACATGCGGCCCCAGTGCACCCTGGGAAATGGTGTTTCTGTAGGCCTGTAATGTCTGGCATTACAACAGTTTGAATATATTGTTTGAACATTTTGATGCATGACATTCATGACATGGTTAAGTTTAAAGAACAATGTTGATTGGTGTAATAAATAAATAAGTAAATACTATATATATAATATAGGTTATATATGGTATGTTGTATATATATATATATATATATATATATATATATAAATAGATACATATATATATATATATAATATAGGTTATATGTGGTATATATATATATATTAGGGATGCTCGATATTGGCTTTTTTACCGATACTGATATTCCGATATTGTCCAACTCTTAATTTCGATACCGATACCGATACCGATATCAACCGATACCGATATATGCAGGGTTTCCCCCCAAAAAAACTGAATAATTTCAGGTAATTAATAATTTCACTGGATGCATTCAAAAGGCTTTCTAAATGTAAGCATTATCTGTGCAAAATATGATAATTAAAAAAGTAAAAATTAACATTACATATCTCTTGTTGTTGAATTAAACCAACATGCATACTTTTGACAATAAATAAAATAAGAATTGGTTCTTACTTGCTTGCCTGGGTAAATAAAGGTTAAATAATTTTTTTTTTCTTTTTTTTTACCGATACCGATATTTTCCGATATCACATTTTACTGCCGATATCGGCCGATAATATCGGTCGGCCGATAATATCGGACATCCCTAATATATATATATATATATAAATCCTATAATCCTATAATATATATATATATATATATATATATATATATATATATAAATAAATAATAAATAAATAGATAAATATATATATATAAATAAATAATAAATAAATAGATAAATATATATATATATATATATATATATATATATATATAGGTTATATATATATATAATAAGAAATAAGAATAATACAAAATGTCAAATGTATTGGTAAATGCTGAATGAATGTTCTTAATGAAAATGCATTTGGTAATTGTTTATTTGAATGAACTGATAATATTGGCTAAATGTATTAATGTTAAACTATAGTTTATGGTATTATTATAGCCTATGTATTTATGTTGATGTTGAAACATTTCCTTTCATACCCTTTCAGGTTTATAACCTGCTATTGTGATTTGTCAACCAAATAAATGACAAACAAAGGTCAAAGAAGTCACAGAGTTATATCCTTCCTTTATCACGTTGCCTGAGCCCTTCAAGTGGGGAAATTAAGAACAAACTTGACACAGAGTGAGATCAACAGTCTTGATCTGCACCGTCTCTGAGAAATGAGGAGGGGGTGGACAGGTCAATCCGGCAAACATTGACCCCCCTCTCCCTGCTCCAAGTCAGAATTTGACACCCCTAATGTAAACCAGTGGAAATTGATCCTGGTAAGCGAGGTCTGATAAATATCAGAGTGGGATAAAACGTGTGTCAAAAACGGTACACGGTGAATGAAATTGGACTGAAAATAAAGATGTTTGAGTGGTATAATTATAAAAAGGATGTAGAAATGTTTTTTCGATTTTTTAGGATCAGAGTGTGGTTTGCAGTATGTATTTTTTATCCAAGTGTGATTTAAAATGTTTTATTTTTATCCAGGTAGTGGAAAGCAGTAAGCAGAAGACATGATCTATATTTAGCATATTATACTAGCTAATTGGTGATAGTTAATCTCTATCAGAGTGTGGATTGTTGTAGAATATGATAAATATAGCTCTTAGAACATACTGTGGAACTGTCCCCAAAAGATATTAAGTGCAAAAAGTGATAAAGGTTTTTTCAAGTTACAGGAAAACAGATCTTGGATACAGAGAATAGGTACTTTGCAATAGATAGTCAGTTAATTAAAGTAAGCTTTACTATGGGTAAAATGACTGTAATACACTTTTAGTCTATAAAAGTTAATGATTAATCATAGAGACAATAACCATACTGGGAACATGATGTAATTAAAGACTGGGCTCAGGATAGTGTGTGGGTGAGGGGACTCGGAATGTGACCACTGAGACAATGGGAGGTCAACAGACACTCTATTTACAGGGTGTTGGCCAAAAGGTTTAAACAAAGGATGGAGCATATCATGTAGATGTTATCTAGCTGTCTTGTGACACAGACCGACAGCTGGTCAGAGAAGGTTTTAAGGAGGAACTATCTTTAAGTAACTTAGAAGTATTTTTACTGGTTTAATATACTTACATTAATGTGAAACAACCTGCAAGTATTACTGTTGGACTGTATAAAGGCTGGTGAATGGGAGGATATGAAACAATGTTGTATATAGGAGAATAATCATTGAAGTATACAATTAAGCATTGGTTGAATCAAGTTGGACATATTTTAAATGATAACTAAGTATAACTGTTAGTAGCTATTTAACTTAAGCTAAAAGGAATGATTACAATGCTATAAAACTAGGCTGATGAGACAAACAGTGATTCTCATCTAGAACCAAATGCTTTTGAGACAAAAATAGAATGTATGTGTTTAGGGAATTAAGCAGAATTCAACAATGAATGTTTTGAGGCTTAATACCAAAAGTATTAAGTCTATTTTTTAGTTATATCCATTTGATTTGAAACAATGAAAAATGAAGTAGTTGGACTAAGTCCAACCTCCTTTGAGATTTGAACTATGAAGGCTGGTGATTGGATGAGACCAAATGCGTGATGTCACTGATGACCTCACGTTGAGAGGTTTCAGCTCATTGATAAAAGGGGGGTGTGGGAAACACACGACAGACAGAACACACACCACCCCCACTGGAAGAGGATGGCGAACGGGAACAGAGGAACTGCTTGAAGCTGAGAACGAGAAAACGAATCTCTTTGTCCCTAGGGGAAGCCAGATCATCAACACCAGAAGACCATTCTTTTTAATGGTATTCGATTAGTCTAGTATTAATGACAAGCGGCATAGTGCTTGAATTCATTGATATTATTGCACATTCCATTTTTAATTGAACCAGACGATTCTTGTTCACTGTTGGACTTTGAAATAAAAACAGATCTGAACATTAGAAACCTCTCTCCTCCTCATTGATGCTTTTTCCTCTGCCGTCCTACAGACCGTGTTGGTCTTATCAGTAATAGGTTTTAGGGTCGGACAAGAACACAACGCAGAGTAGCTTAGATATATGGTTTTTAAGGTAAAACCCCTATTTCCTTTTACGATATGTGTGTGAGAGCAAGAGAGAGAGAGAGATAGTTCTCCAACTTGTGTGAGTTGCAGTGATCTCCTGGTTGTTCCCCACCTAGGTTATCTAACTATTGCGCTGCTGCAACTAGAAACACTGTCCTGGCCTGCTTCTAAGTTCAGTGGCCTGACTGCAAAAAATTAAATAAAAATATATTTTTTTTAAATCATCTGGCGACTCCCCCCCCACCCCGCGGCGGCTCGCGACCCCGATTTTGGGAACCCCTGCACTAGTTGACTGTGAGCTGCTTCCCTGTGTAACAGCCTTTAATCTATACTAATAATATTTCATTTAATAAATGACTAAATGAAATATCAGTGAACTGGTTCAGATCATACCTATCTAATAGAGAACAGGTGTGCAAAGTAGGAGAGGCTCTATCAACCGTCAGGGAAGTTACTTGTAGAGTACCACAGGGTTCCATTTTGGGTCCTTTATTATTCTTAGTTTATATTAATGACATGCCAGCAGTAGTATCCTGTAGGACAATGATTTATGCAGACGACTCCACCTTATTTGTATCAGGAAAAGACTCAAACAACATCGAGGTAACTCTCAGTAGAGAACTGACCGTACTTAACACTTTCCATGCCAGACCCAATGATAGTCGGGTTAACTCGCTGAACGTTCGGCGCCAGACCAGAGTATAGTCGTGTTTTGGTCGTTATTTCTTTTATTCGCTATTTCCATTGATTATCCATCCAGGGAGCCTGATGTTATCATTGGGAATGGGTCTGAGATCGCAAACGTCAAATACCGCCGCCTGCCGGCTTGCGGCCGGTATTGCACATCCTTTGAAACGATCTGGCTTGGGCTGTGCGTCGATCTAAAAAGTAGGGCCGGGTTTTCCTTGTCGGGCAGGACAAGCGTTTATAACGCATGGATTGAGGAGAATCAAGCACTCCCGATTTATGTTCTTTAGTGGATTATGTTGGCAACACGATCGACATCAATACATGGAATGGCGATCAGATAATTGGAATATTCTTTTTGGAGTACATCCTAGTCAAGGTAAGGGCTATATGTTATCAATCTTGCATTGATCCAAGAATCCATTCACTGTGATCCGAGCGTATGTGTGTAATGTGTGCGTGTAACGTATTCGGTTGGTGACGATCAAAGCATAGAAAAACGACCCCCCCCCCCCCCCCCCCCACCCTTTCACATTTTGAGTGAAATGCATGTATTGCTGCATAGCGTCGTTTTTTGGGATTAGACAGGATTACTCTAAAACTATACTCATATTCACCACGGTATAAAACGGGAATGTATGGATGAAAAAATTATTTATTTTTCACAAATTGGACGATAGATACTCTATGTCAAATGGGCAATAGTATTATATCCATAGCTATGATATATATAGTTTGAGCCCTGCAATCACAGACACGTATTTGTATACTTTAAAGCGTTGGCCTTTCAACAGTAACAGTAAACAGCGCCCTCTGGCGCTGAAAGTGTTAAGGACTGGCTGATAGATAACAAACTCTCATTGCATTTAGGAAAGACAGTCTATTTTATTTGGAACTAAAAGAAAGCTCATGAAAAGGAAAACGATCACAGTAGAGTGTGAAGGGAATATCATAGAATCCAAAACAAGTGTGAAATATCTAGGAATCACTCTTGACCAGTCTGTCTCCGGAGAAGAAATTGCAGTGACAGTCCTATCCAAAGTCTTAAATAAACTCACATTTCTATATCGATGCACACGTGATCTATACCTAAAAGTAAGAAAATGATTAGTTGCATCTCTAAGTGTAATTTTGATTATGCTTGTTCTGCATGGTATAGCGGTCTTTCCAGAAAGCTCAAAAATAAACTGCAGGTTGCACAGAACAATGTGTTAAATTCCCCTCTCAAGACACATATACGGCCGATAGAAAGAGAAGAAGTAGGAGTATTACCAGTAGATAAAAGCGTAAAACAACTCCAGCTAAACCACATGTATAACACTGTTAACGCCAGGGCCCCTGAATATATGAAAGGTCATGTGGTTATGGTAAGAGAGCTACACGATGATAACACCAGAGCTAGCATTGTGTCTGCAGTGTTCCTAAAGCTCCCAGTGAGCAAAAGACGTCTTTTCAACCAAGCGTTTTTGCATAGCTCTCATATAACCGAGCCAAATCGTGTTTTTTTGTAGACGTATTTTAAACTATGCACTAAGTATATTATTTCAATGCATTAACATCTCCCAATATGAAAAATATGAACCACAGACGTCCTGTAAACGCACCTACAAATATATGAGCATGATATTTTCGAAGATTTTATGTGACGTCTATCCATCACTCGCATTTAGCCCAGGATAATCTTGTCTAAGCTTAGACGTATTTTAAACTATGCACTAAGTATATTATTTCAATGCATTAACATCTCCCAATATGAAAAATATGAACCACAGACGTCCTGTAAACGCACCTACAAATATATGAGCATGATATTTTCGAAGATTTTATGTATAACGTCTATCCATCACTCGCATTTAGCCCAGGATAATCTTGTCTAAGCTTAGACGTATTTTAAACTATGCACTAAGTATATTATTTCAATGCATTAACATCTCCCAATATGAAAAATATGAACCACAGACGTCCTGTAAACGCACCTACAAATATATGAGCATGATATTTTCGAAGATTTTATGTGACGTCTATCCATCACTCGCATTTAGCCCAGGATAATCTTGTCTAAGCTTAGACGTATTTTAAACTATGCACTAAGTATATTATTTCAATGCATTAACATCTCCCAATATGAAAAATATGCACATGCAGATGTGACCCAGATGTCCTGAGGGGCGTGAGTTTAGGGAGGCGAGTGTAATGGGGAAGCTGCCCTCTGAGCAATTTTACGTTGAATAGACGTTTAAAAGACCATGGTGAGTCTGCTGTGCAGATGGTTTGCCATTTGATCAGCAGGTGGCGCTGATAGTGCTGGGAAACCTGACTGATCACAATCCTGCCTGATTAAATAACATGTCTGACCGTTCTTCTGACTGTGTGTGTGTGTCTGTGTGTGTGTGTGTGTGTGTATGTGTGTCTATCCATAGCTCTCATTTAGCCCAGGAGAATCTTGTCTAAGCTTAGACGTCTACCAAACTTTCACTTTTAACCCCATTTTAGACATTGTTTAAACGTCTAAGCTTAGACGTCTACCAAACTTTCACTTTTCTGATTTTAGACGTCTATGTCATGACGTTGAAACAACGTCTAAGCTTAGACGTTCAAAACACGTCTAAGCTTAGACGTTCAAAACACATCTGGAATAGACGTCTACCAAACTTTCACCTTTCACCCCATTATAGACTGATTTTAGACGTCTATGTAAGCTTAGACGTTTAAAACACGTCTAGAATAGACGTCTACCAAACTTTCACTTTTCACCCCATTCTAGACTGATTTTAGACGTCTATGTCATGACGTTGAAACAACGTCTAAACATAGACGTTCAAAAAACGTCTAAGCTTAGACGTTCAAAACACGTCTGGAATAGACGTCTACCAAACTTTCACTTTTCACCCCATTCTAGACCGAATTTAGCCTAGCCTTGATTGACATTTTTTATTAACAGATTGCAGAATGGGTACAGTACAGCTCAATACACACAATTGTTAACCCTTTCACTGCCACACTACCAAACGGTTAACCCTTTCACTGCGACAATACACAGTATGTTAACCCTTTCACTGCATATATGTAGTAGCCTCAAGAATATGTGCATAATCTTGTGTAATTTTTGCAATTGTACATATCTAATTTAAATTATTAGAAGCATTATGGTAAACTTTATATTACCAGCTATACGTTAATATAATTAACCAAGTTCACATTGTGAGATGGAGAGTTCAGTGTTCTGATGGCCTGGGGGAAGAAGCTGAGCCGGAGTGTCTCTGTTCTCGTAGTGTGTGTACGGCGTTTGCCTGACCGCAGCAGCTTGAACAGGCTGTTGTTGGGGTGGTGGGGGGTGTTTAATTATTCTGCTGAGTGCAAATTTTTCTGGAGTGCCTTCCTGTCCTGTGCCGTGCTGTTTCCAAACCAGGCAGTGATGTTTCCAGTCAGAATGCTCTCTACAGCCCCGGAATAGAAGGAGTGGAGTATCTTCCCCGATACTCTGAACTTCCTTAACTGTCTCAGGTGATAGAGGCGCTGTTTAGCCTTTTTCACCACAGAATATATGTGTGTTGACCATGTCAGGTCCTCTGTGATGTGGACTCCCAGGTACTTGAAACTGCTCACCCTGCTCACCCTGTCCATGATAGCCCCGTTTATCCACAGTGGCGTGTGTGTCCCCTGCTGTATTCTCCTATTCTATTCTATTCAAAGACACGTGACCCCCCACAGGAACAAACAACCCCATATTCATACAGACGGGCACTGTTTGAAGACCAGTGAGCAAAGCACTGAGCTTCTTTGTTGTGTTCTATTTTTAAAACTTTTTTTTCTACTTTAATTTTTGTGCCTACATTTTGCTAGTAGGAACCAGATGTATATTGCCACACAATACACAAGACCCTCTTCTTGGACCTAGTAAGGTTTCGTCGATAATCCAATGTACAGTTACCCCCGCCCCACCCATCCACCTCCAATGTACAGTCCGCCTCCCCCACCTACCCAACCCCCCCCCCCCCCCCCCCCCCACCATGGGCGGAGTTTATGGGGGTGCAGGGGGTGCATTGCACCCCCTGGTGGCCGGGGGTGAAATTGCTTTTTTTCTTTTTTTTTTTTTAATCAAGATTATTTTTATTTTAATAAAATTATAATAATTGTGAGAAACAAATCTGAATTCTATTATGTTTTGTTTTACAATACATTCATTTTATAGTAGTAATCATGTCACATTATAAGGCGAACCTTCTGTAGTGTGGCAGTCAGGGGCGGACCTTCCTACAGGCGATATAGGCGGTCGCCTAGAGCGCCACCCAGAGGGGGGCGCCAAAAACAAAAACAAAACATTTTTTTTTTTTTTTTTTTTTTTTTTCCATTTTTTTTTTCTGTGTAGTTTTGGCGCCCCTCTCTATATCTGCAACCATTATTTTTACATAAAAAAAATTCTAACATAAGGGGAAATGAGCCAAAAATCTAAAACAGTCGGTCGGTCTGAGCCTCAGCTTTAGGTGTTCACAGTCAGAACATGCTAGAGCGCTGTGCATTGATGGGTATCGGTCAAGTGTTTATAGAATTGAGCATGGGAGGAAAGAAAGACTAACGTTAGAGAACTACGAAGAGGCAAGAGCCATAAAAAAAAAAAGTACAAAAAAAAGAATTACAAAAAAAAATAAAAAAATCTTTTCTTTTTGGGGGGGGGGGGGGGGGGGGGGCGGCGCAGTGGTGAATCTCGCCTAGGGCGCCAAATGTGCTAGGTCCGCCCCTGGTGGCAGTGAAAGGGTTAACGCGCGGCCAAGCACCACCATTCGCAGCAGCAGCAGCAGAATGCCCCGCGCGATAGTACATTGTAACCCTTGTACAAAGCCACTTATTCTGAGATGATAATTAATGTATCTGGATAAGTCAAGATAGACTGCGCTCACAAATTATAACTGGGTGCTGAAATCCCGTCGAGTATAATAGAAAAAGAAAGCAATACGCTTGGACCAGCACTCACAGATTTTGGTATATTAATTAGCCATTAAATATACCAAAATCTGTGAGTGCTGGTCCAAGCGTATTGCTTTCTTTTTCTATGTATCTGGATAACCAATGCACGGATTTTGTCAAGGCAGGTAGCGTTATTTCGGGAAAATTGATATCTATAGTCTGGTATATTTTTCGTCCACGAGAAATGGAGGCTGTAATAATTATTATTGCTCGAGAGTCTCTATGAATAATAATAATTAGAGCCTCCATTTTTCATGGACGAAAAATATACCAGACTATAGATATCAATTTCCCCGAAATAACGCTACCTGCCCCGACAGAATCCGTTCATTGGTTATCCAGATACAGATGAATTAGCATCTTAGAATAACAAATAACATGTAAAAGACAAACGCAACATCTTTTTCTTTTCTTTTCTCCAGCGCGACCAGCACATCTTTCGTTGGATTGGCATGTCTAATAATGCTGTTATTAGAAAATGTGAACTTTTGTTTGTACAGCCTTTGACAACCTACTGTATGCATACGTGTGCGCGGCTGTGCGCTTGGCAGAGTGTTGCACAGTATTTTGTTATTTTTGTATGTCATGTTTGGTACAGTAAAGTGGTCTAGTGGAGCAGCAATATACTTGTTGTGGTCTTTTTATTTTAGTATTTCCTTCTTTATCTTTGTCACTTTGTCAATGATTAAGAGTAAGTCAGTTAAAAATGATCCCCCGTAGTGCTGTGTGTGTGAGTGTGTGTGTGTGCTGCTGTACTACCTAAATAAAATAAAAAATTAGGGGTTAGGGCATTGTAAAAACGCTAAAATAATAAAATAAAGGTCAAAAAAATCCGTGCGCGCGGTATCGTTCGCCAAGCAGTCGCACCCCCTGGCGTCAAGTTCAAACTCCGCCTATGCCCTCCACCCCACCAACTACAATGTACAGTCTCTTCGTCAAATGGATATACTCTCTTATTTTTCTTTTTTTTTAAACTCTTTTTGTACCACAAACAGTACTGTATTTGTAAATCTGGTATGTCATAAATCCAACCCCCCCCCCCCAATCCCATTCAATCTATTTTGCTGCAGCTCAAATGTATTCCCTTGCCCCACTTTGCCTTTTATGTCTCTGTCTGTGTTTGCTGCCATTTTGGCCAGGTCTTGCTCGAAAAAGAGATCTTTGATCTCAAGTGACTACCTGGTAAAATAAAGGTAAAATAAAAAAATTTATGTGATTATTTTAAGTTTGCTTTTGTGTTTGTGTGTAAAACAATTTCTTTAATTGAATTAACTTAAACTAAAAGTAAATACAAACTAAATTAACAATGTAACTTACATTGTTAATTTAGTTTGTATTTACTTTTCTAGTTTAAGTTGATTCAATTAAAGAAATTGTAACTACTATTACATTTAAAACATTGTTTGTTTTTCAACCATATCTGTTGACAATATAATTTCTTTATATATTGAAGGCTACTGAATGCAGTGCTCCCTCTGTCCTGTGGAGGGCGGCAATACGCCTAGACGCGTAGTCCGCCGGAAACTTACAAGAAGAAGAAGAAGAAGAAGAAGAAGAAGAAGAAGAAGAAGAAGAAGAAGAAGAAGAAGAAGAGGTGGAAGTGTTTAGGCATCGTGCGTCACTTCCTGTTTCTTTTTGAATTCATTCTCCACGGGCATTTTGACCACGGATAATAGTTGCCTATTTCACGGACATTATTCCCCCAGAGAGTGTGAGTTGGAGTAGTTAGTTAGCTAGTTAGATGTTTAGGAACGTCAGTGATTCGCGGACTACAGCTAACTATCGTATTTCCAGTTATCATTAGCAGTTAGCAGAAGCTAGCTAGCGAGGAGCTAATAGCTAACGTATCTCTTAGCACACGAGCTGCCGACAGAGAAAGACACCGTTTCAAGTGAGTTGATTGATTGATTGAAAACTTTATTAACAGATTGCAGAATGGGTACAGTACAGTACAGCTCAATACATACAATTGTTAAGGGGATGCAGACCAGAGAGACTTTCGTCTTGTTTACATCAGGGTCCCCTGATGTAGCTGTTATAGCCAACAGCAAATTAGCATGTTCATAATTGATGTTTGATATGTTTATAAAACCAGTCAGGATAAGCTAATACCTGATTAAGCTACCAATGGTATCGTTTAATGTGAAATTGTATATTGTGCATTTAGAATAAACGTTTTAGTTGGTTAATTCAGCTACAAGCAGATGGGCCATTGGGGCCTATTCAATCTAAGCTGAAATGTTCTTCAAATATATAGTTATTGAGATATTTGTAGTATGTAAATGATGTATTTAGTCCAAGTGAACTGCTGATATGGACAAATGAGTGATTACTCTGCACATTTTGTGCAGGCTGTTTTTTTTTTTAGAAATACAAAGATAATTGTGCTGTGAGTAACCATCACCGTATGTATATATTCTCTCCCCACCGTGTGTATATTTCTCTCCCACCCACCCACCCCCTCCTAATGTACAGTCTCATCCCCATCATATGTAAATACACTCTGTCAAGATCTACGGGTAACAGTACTGTATATTTGCATATCATATATGTAACAAATGTAACAGTACTGTATGTCATGACATTCATTTCAGATATCCACATTGATGGTGATAGGAGTGTCCGGGACTGCACCAATAAAATGATGGACAGGTATTATTATATTATACTATGATTCTACTGTCACCATGTATGCATATGCTCACTACATGTATGTATTGCTCCATCTCCGGTACAGTACGGTACATGGGTGTAAAAAGTACCCAGAAATTATACTTAAGTGAAAGTATGGGTACTGTCTCAAAATCTGACTAAAGTAAAAGTCAAAGTATCTGGCTAAAAACACACTTGAGTAAAAGTTAAAAAGTCCTACTTTTAAATGTACTAAAAAGTAAAAGTAATTTTTTTTGGAAAGGAATAGACCAGGGGTCTCAAACTGATTCCATCATCGGCCAAGTTTTCATTTTAACTATACATTGCCAGGTGAGTTAGTTGAAGAGGTGAGCCAATTAGTGAAATCATCAGCTGGTGTTTAGGCAAGGCTGGAATGAAACCAAGCATACACTCTGCCCACAATGGAACGTGTTCTGTGACAGATAGACCATGCTGAAATGAAAGAACAGAGGACACTTTTTTTGCATTAAAATTATTTAATGCACTTCTCCATTGAAGGTAAACTAACATTCACATCACAGCATGAATAATATCACAAAGCAAGCCTAGTAATATACAATATTTCTGACACTGTGATTACGTTCCCGGAGGTCCATAGATGTCCCTAGATACCAAGAATATGCAAATGACCTTGTAGAAGTGGAGCAATATTTTATTTACCTAGGTATATATTTTAGGCGGATTTTCACCACAGGTTAGGGTTATTTGTCATTTGACCTTGTCCCAATTATTATTTATTTTTTATTTATTTATAAATGCGTATGCTCCAAGTGGGGCATACTAACGGAGACATGTCTCAAGGGGGGTGGGAGGGAGGGGGAACATTTTTTTATTCATTGTAAACTGCTAATTATAATATATTTAAAAAAATAAAAGGTTCAAATGCTTCCTGTCTTGTATCTCATCCTGTATCCATACGCCTGCAGTAGTTCTATCTATTACTCAATTGCAAAATTTTCTTATATACTATGATTCTACTTTCACCATGTATGCATATGCTCACTACATGTATTTATTGCTCCATCTCCACCCACTACAAACATGGGAACTCTCTAACCCCCAACGCCCCCCATCTCTCTGAGTGCTCGTCTCTTAGTGCGGACCAAGGTGGTGGATGTCTCTGGGTCTTGGCCAAGATTGCAGTGACTGTTCTACGTGCACCACGAGGCAATGGATCGGCTCCTTACCGTCTTCTGTCCGTGGTTTCATTGCTGGGTTAAGTACTTCTATTCACATATATGCTTACTAGAGGTGTAACGGTACACAAAATCCACGGTTCGGTACGTACGATTTTCGGGGGGGGGGGGGATACAAAAAAAATTGCTTCATTTATCTATTTATTTATTTAACTATTGAACAATATAAAACGAATTGGCCATAATTTACTGTGCAACCTAAGGCTTACTGCTGTACAGTGATGGGTATCGTTAGGATTTTATCGATACTACTACTCTTATTGATACTGCTTAACGGTTTGGTACTTTATCGATACTCTTATCGGTTCTTTTTGCTTATTTTTTTGCAAGAAAAAAATACAATTAATTAAGAACAGAATCGACATTGCTTTATTATTTATACAACTTTAATACTTTATAAATAAGTATTATAAATATAATTTCTTCAGCAACAGCAGCAGCAATGTTCTTTTATATAACTTTATAAATAAATATAATAAATTAATATAATTTCTTCAGCAACAGCAGCAACAATGTTTTAAATGTGTCTGACTCTGAATTATAGACTTTTTATAATAAACAAAACAAAAGGCTAACAGAAGTTCAAACAAACAAGATTAAAGAACCTAGAAAATTATCCTAACAGTTCTTATGCAGAAAAAACAACATATCTGCCTTCTTTAGAACGCTTCGCTCTATCCGCCATCACGACTCAGTGCATGCAGACTCAGAGGCAGAGCTGTCTGTGTGCAGCACGCTTCAGCACGGGGACAGCACTTTCATTAAGGAGTACCTGTATGTATAAGAAGTACCCGTATGTGTAGCGACTCGCGAGGATTGTGTAATAATGACTCGCTGCGGCTCGCTTCTCGTGCAGAGACAGAGAGGAGAGATCGTTCACAACTTTTAAATAATAATAATAATTTCTCTAGAGTATCGATAGCAGTACCGATGACGTCAGAGCTTATAAATACTCCGGTATTTTCTAATATAGTACCGGTTCCCATTTAGAACCGGGGTCCGGGGGTCATCCCTACTGCTGTAACCTACTAATGCTTACCACTTGTATCTATTGCTACGTCCGCCCATCACAATCACGTGAGCTGTATTAACGCCTGTCCCGTCTCCCAGTCTCCCTGTGAGTGGCTGTCCAGGACTGTTGGACGTCCCGTGCTGAAGACCGGGAAGATGCGACCCCCTCTGCGCCTCTCCGGCTGTCTCGAAGTGCCGAAGACTGGGAGGATGCAACCCTCTCTGTGCCGCCCCTTAGCTCAAATAGATCCGCTATCAGCTCTAGCTTTAATCTTCAAAATGTTCAGTTGCTATGTATGTGTGTGTTGGGCCGGCCTTTAGTATTTTAAAATAAAAAAAATTATAAAAACGGCTAACTTTTGACTATTCCATGTTATTAAATGTTATTGATGTGTTAATGTTTAAACAATGCATTTTCAACGCTCATGCTTTAATGTAAAGTTTGGTAGACGTCTATGTCATGACGTTGAAACAACGTCTAAGCTTAGACGTTCAAAACACGTCTGGAATAGACGTCTACCAAACTTTCACTTTTCACCCCATTCTAGACTGATTTTAGACGTCTGTCATGACGTTGAAACAACGTCTAAACATAGACGTTCAAAAAACGTCTAGGCTTAGACGTTCAAAACACGTCTGGAATAGACGTCTACCAAACTTTCACTTTTCACCCCATTATAGACTGATTTTAGACGTCTATGTCATGACGTTGAAACAACGTCTAAACATAGACGTTCAAAAAACGTCTAAGCTTAGATGTTCAAAACACGTCTGGAATAGACGTCTACCAAACTTTCACTTTTCACCCCATTATAGACTGATTTTAGACGTCTATGTCATGACGTTGAAACAACGTCTAAACATAGACGTTCAAAAAACGTCTAAGCTTAGACGTTCAAAACACGTCTGGAATAGACGTCTACCAAACTTTCACTTTTCACCCCATTATAGACTGATTTTAGACGTCTATGTCATGACGTTGAAACAACGTCTAAACATAGTTCAAAACACGTCTAAGCTTAGACGTTGAAAACACGTCTGGAATAGACGTCTACCAAACTTTCACTTTTCACCCCATTATAGACTGATTTTAGACGTCTGTCATGACGTTGAAACAACGTCTAAACATAGACGTTCAAAAAACGTCTAAGCTTAGACGTTCAAAACATGTCTGGAATAGACGTCTACCAAACTTTCACTTTTCACCCCATTATAGACTGATTTTATACGTCTATGTCATGACGTTGAAACAACGTCTAAACAGACGTTCAAAAAACGTCTAAGCTTAGACGTTCAAAACACGTCTGGAATAGACGTCTACCAAACTTTCACTTTTCACCCCATTATAGACTGATTTTAGACGTCTATGTCATGACGTTGAAACAACGTCTAAACATAGACGTTCAAAAAACGTCTAAGCTTAGACGTTCAAAACACGTCTGGAATAGACGTCTACCAAACTTTCACTTTTCACCCCATTATAGACTGATTTTAGACGTCTATGTCATGACGTTGAAACAACGTCTAAACATAGTTCAAAACACGTCTAAGCTTAGACGTTGAAAACACGTCTGGAATAGACGTCTACCAAACTTTCACTTTTCACCCCATTCTAGACCGAATTTAGCCTAGACGTCTATGGGCCATTTAGACGTCTTTTAAACGTCTATTCAACGTAAAATTGCTCAGAGGGCTAGGAGTAAGATGGCAAGAAGCTCCTTTTTCTACACAGGTATTGTACTTTGGAATGAACTACCTCTGCCTACCAAGCAAAGTCAAACTAAAATAATTTTTAAAACAAAGGTAAAGGCTCAACTTTGGGAAGAGCAAATGGCTCAGTAGCCACAGGGCAGGACATCAGATTCCAGGGCTGAGTAGACAGAGGACTGGAACTCTAGTGCCTCCTAGTGGGCTGTATGTGCTGTGTTTTTATGTTTTTATGTCTTCCATCGAGGACCACCTTGGAAACAAGTGTTTTAATTAATGCTTTTAGGTGACATCCTCACGAATACAAATTGGTCATGATCATTTGTTTTTATGATGTGTTTGTAATTTACAAATAAAAATCTAATCAAATCACATACTGCTATAAAACACAAC
Organism: Notolepis coatsorum; assembly: GCF_963971535.1. Taxonomy (NCBI): domain Eukaryota; kingdom Metazoa; phylum Chordata; class Actinopteri; order Aulopiformes; family Paralepididae; genus Notolepis; species Notolepis coatsorum. The sequence continues at coordinate 120,285,128 of NC_140175.1, forward strand.
AGCCTGTAATGTATACTGCTACACAGCCTTTAATGTATCCTGCTACACAGCCTTTAATGTATCCTGCTACACAGCCTTTAATGTATCCTGCTACACAGCCTTTAATGTATCCTGCTACACAGCATTTAATGTATCCTGCTACACAGCCTTTAATGTATACTGCTACACAGCCTTTAATGTATCCTGCTATGCACACTCTGAGAGCCCTGGCTTCAATACTAGATCTTTAGATCAAAGTTGGAAAACATTGTTCCTCTGAAAACGTCTGAGGTACTCAATCAGCAAGTGCCTTCAATGCGCATTATTATTATTGTTTAAAATAATATAGTTATGTTTACAATGATAGATTGAGAGGAACCACTCTCTGGAAGAGGGGGTTCCAACAGGAAATAAACCTGGATCCATTTAGAAGGTTTATGTTTATGTGTGCCTGAAAGGGTTAACCTTCTGTAGTGTGGTAATGAAAGGTTAACCTTCTGTAGTGTGGTAGTGAAAGGTTAACCTTCTGTAGTGTGGTAGTGAAAGGTTAACGGAGGGTTATGTATATAACCCAGTTCTATGAGTTATGGTGCACTCAGCACCTGTCTGCACTGTACTTCACTTCGTGCACGAGCACTGAATAAAAAATTCCACCATGTACCTTTACATCCCAACATCCGTCTGACCACACCCCCTTCCGCTTACCTTCATAAGCAGGTGTGTGGTCACCTACTCGCCTCCTTCCCAACTTTCACCACAAGGTGAGATCAAGGGCCGCAGCGGCGTCCAGGTGCTGAGCGCACCATAACTTATAGAACTGGGTTATATACATAACCCTCCGTTCTATGTCGTTAATGGCTTGCTCAGCACCTGTCTGCAACAGGGGCTGAGCGGGAGCCATAGCCCGACAAATGTACCCCGCTGAGGCCCCCCACAACCATCAGACCGGGGAGGACCGAGCCCACCCGACCCTCCCTAATGGAGGATACCCCCCCTATTGGAGGTTCACAGGAGGGCGACGGATCCGACCGTGCGAAGAGGCACTCAAGCAACCCAACGCACAGGGTGAGCAGACCGTGGCTTGACCCCACGACTACACACACGCACAACCCGCATGCCACCCGGGAACGAACGAAGGAACAACCTCGTTACTGCCCCCAAAATCACGGGGTCAAGAGCAAACCCAACCCCGTGGCAAGGCCGTAGCAGCGGAGCGCGAAGGAAGACCCAGTCCCACTTAAGGGACTGGATCCCCTGGAAAAAGGGGGCCCGGAGAGGTCAATGACACCTGGCATTAAGACCCTACCAGGCGGTCACTTAGTGACACCGCCCCCCACATTGCCAGCGTATTCGGATAGGGTCCCTCCAAGAGCGGGCCCCTTTCCCCCCAATAGCCCACCGCCTGGCACACTGACCCTGCAGAACAGGCAGTCAGCATGGCCGTAAGCACACAAAAAAAATTAACCAACGGAAGCAGGCAGCGCACCGGGGAAACCAGGCAACAGGCTGTAACCTGAGCCTGGAGTACTGCGGACGAGACAGGCGCCAACAGGGCCGGACTGGGGAAATAATTCATACCGGGAGATATAGCGCGAAATATAGCCCCAATCAGGCCACTTTTTAAGTGGGGGGTCTGGGGGTCCCCGACCCGGAAAATTTTTGTTACAAAGTCTTAATTTCCTGCATTCTGGTGAATTTTAGTGCATGTGAATCACAAACTAATGAGCCAACAATTGCTTAGTACAATGTACTGTTATGAACCTCAAATAAAACTGTTGTGGCACTAGCAATGGTACTCTCTCCACCTTCAAAAAAAAAAAAGCAAGAGCACAACATATTTTTCTATTTACTATTATAATACAGTTCTGTTCCGTTAGGGGCTCTGCTTGGCATCACTACTGCACTCCCTCGCGTACGTGCACGCGTACTGAATAAAATTCCACAAATATACCTTTAATACCAGTATTAGTCTGACCACACCCCTCATCAGCTTACCTTCATAAGCAGGTGTGTGGTCACCTGCTCTCCTCCTTCTCGCTTTCACCACAAGGAAGTGCCTCGGTAGTACCCCACTTGACGTGTTGTTAGTTGAAAAGAGTTGTGACTGGTTTACATTGTGCTTAATCTTTTCTTCTCTCACATCTGTTTGTACAAGAAAAGGTTTGGGTCATAATGTATTCCGCGGAGAGTAGACCCGCTAGACCTACTCTTCACCACTGGTTCTCCATTCCCGCCTCCGTCGTGCGCCTCGGTGCTGGGCTGTTGCCACTCTCGTGGTTGCCGACCCAGCCCGAGAGACTGCCGGTGGATAGTTTTCCTCACCGAAGAGCCGAGGGTTCGGTGCCGTCGCTCCGGCGATGGCCTGATCTTGACTCTGGTTCCTCTGGTTCTGGGGAATCGCCCGTTGATGAACGGGGGATTGTTTTGGAGCCGGAGGATTTGCGACGCAAACTTTTCGCGTCTGCTCGCTCGCGTCGCAAGATGGTGGCGTGCAGACGCGAACGGCCTGGGTTTGGGGAGCTGCTGGAGACCAGCGAAGAGGCGTCCGGCTCGGGATTTCCGATGGAGACTGAGGACTTCATGGACGAGGCGGACGGATTTTTGTATGAGGGCCCCGTGGAGGAGAGTATCCCTCCTCAGGAGACCCCGGAGGGGGGGGAAATGGCTCCATGGGGCGCCCTGTTCGAGGATGTCGAGGAACCACCTTGGCCTCATCGGCAGGATGCCCTACTGTCGGCCGCATTGGATTGTGGCTCCTTGACCAGTCGCAGCCTGCTGTATGTGAGGGATGCGGGGTCGGTGGAGGAAGGTTCGCAGGGGGAACTGCGGGCCTTGTTTCCCGAGCTCATGGCGGTAGCCGCCGCCGCAAACGGTGTGCCGCTGCCGCTGCCATTGCCTGCACCTGTCCCTGATGACCTCATAGGCCATCCCTGGCAGCGTCCCCCAGTGAGAGGGGTGGACGTTGTCTACCCATTTTTCCCATCGATGGGGGCCTATGTTCATCGGGGTCAGGCGGTGTCCAACATCATGGGACTAACTCCCGCCTACGTACCAGTTACGCGGGTGTCGGGGTTAGTCAAAGGTATGGGGGAGGGCGTGCCTCGGCTTGACAGTCCGATGGCCGCGCTCCTCTGTCCGGATATGGTGTGGGAACCCCTATGCAAGCCGGTCCTCCAGGGGAAATCGGCTAGGCGATTGGCTTATTGGGGTGACCAGTCATTCATCACTGGTACACAATCGCTGGCTGCGGCGTCTAACATCGCCCACCTGGCTAGATTTGTATCGGGGATAATGACGGGCGGCACGGATCTGAACGAGGTGAAATGCGATCAGATCACCCAGGCTGCGGGAGCTGTCCTGCACCTTTCCCAGGTGCTGGCCATAGCCATGGGGAAAGTGCGCGCCCTGGCCACCCTGGGCCAGCGTCACCTTTGGCTGGAGCAGGCCTGTGTGCCAGAGAAGAAGAGAGCTCCTCTTCTGACGGCCGCCCTCTCCGACGCTGGCCTGTTCGGGAAGGCCCTGCAGTTGATGACCTCAACATGCAGGGAGATGGCAGAGGAGAGATCCATCCTCCAACCCCATTTTCCGCCTCCCGTCCTTGCCGGTGGAGGCAGAAGGCTTCCGCGACGTCGAGCTGTCTCCGTCGCCGCTACCACTGCCTCCGCCGCCGCTGCTGGCCCTGCCAAGAGGGCCAGGGGACGAAACGGCGCTTCGGCCACCGCCGGCCCATCCCAGACCGGAGGAGACGGTAGGGAACGTCGTGTCCAGCAGACTGTAATCTACCGTCCCTCCGGGGCTCCCCGGGGTGGCAAGACTCGAGCGGCGCGAGGTGGCAGACGCCGTTAGGAGTGACTTTTTCCCCTCTGTGTCCCCTCTCCTACACCCTTCCCGGCCCCTCTATGATTTTGTGCCTTAAACATTATTTAGTTGTTTAATAAAAAAAGTTCCCCGACATAAGGGGGACTGTGTTTTGGCCGAACAAACTGTGTGTTTCTTCAAACAAATCATATGGTGGGGTTGTGTATATATGAATCTGCCCTGTTTTACGTTGTGGGGTGAGTTGTGTTGTGTTACGAGGTTAAGCAAGGTCTGCAACATACACTCGGTAATAGGTTCTATTTAGCTTGATGCTCCACATGCAATTAGAACTGGTGTTATTCCATTGCTTTAACTAAGTATATGTGTTTTCACAATGCTGTGTTGTTTAGTTGCAGTAATACTCGTACGCACACTTTTCACGGCCTAGCCGTTACTCTCGTTCAGCGTTTTTTCCTATGTATGACATAAGCAACGGGTATAGGATTCACGCACAGGCGACTTGTGTTTTGTTGTAAAGCCTTTTACACTTTTTGTGGGTAGCAGGCATTGTATTAGCTTATGCTATGCATTGCTTTCTACCGGAGGTTTTCAAGATGGCTACGGTTGTTTTTCTGTGTGTAGGGATAAAGGGTGTGTTTTCGGGAGGGGGTGTCGAATAAACCCCTCCTTTCCCACTTGATTGGTTTAGGAGATTTTTTATCTCTTCTGCTGAGCCAGTCAGGGCCAAGCCAGTGCTTGACAGGGGGGGGGGGGGGGGGGGAGGGGTATTCTACCGACTCCTGTTACATGACAGGATCCGGTGGGTTTTCCCCACCCATTGTAGCGTTGTTGCTATGGCAACGCCTTCCATGAGCTGGTGTCTTAAAGATGTCGAGGTTGGGCGCAGGGCTCACAGGCCTGCTGCGCCCGGTTTATGTGTCAAACTTGAGTCTATTGGTCATGTGTCTCACAGTTTACATATCTTTTTTCTTGACCATAGTCTCATGTGGGAAGGTGTTTCTGGGAGGGTCTGGTCTTACACTCTGATTAAAAGGAGTGACTGGATTAAAATCATGTGAAAAACAGGGTTTTTACTCCCAGCTGTGCAGTTGGGTCATACGGGTGATGCCTTTTCTTTATTTTTATAAAGAGTTGAATGTGTCTTGATGGATTGGAAATGAGGGTCCCTGATGGAAACAAGACTAATGTCTTTCTCAGGTCTGCCTCCCCTTATCCTATTGTGTGTATTGCCGTACTGCAGTCTGTTGGGTACATTTTTTCATTCATTCATTCATGGAGTTGATTGCATCTCGCCCCTCTTGTCGTTTCCCTGGGCGTCTTGGGGATTCAATATGGTGGTCTAAACGGCCTATTGTTGATGTGGGTATGTCCAAACGCACACATGGTGCTAGCTCAGGATGTGCTTTTGGGCCATTGGCTGACTAGCGCGCCTTGATTGCTTGGGTGAAACAGCGTTTTTATGGAGCAATTGGGATGGGGGTTTTTCCTCTTCCGACACCCTGTGTGGTTGTCGATGGGTTCCCGTTCATGTCAGGGGATGGTGACGGAATGGGTCTGGACATATGGGGAAGGGTCTCACGCCCTAGGGGTGGGCCACCGGGCGCGGTTCATACCGACACGTCTGGGTGGCGCCTTCTTTTTTATGTTGGGATCAACACGCATATCTGCCCCTTCTCCTGGGGTTGGCAGGTCGGCGTGGTTAGGGCACGGGACTGGTTCTGGTCGCGCTGGTCCAGATCAGTTGCACCCGTTGTCCGCTGGGGATGCAGATCTGCTGTTCTGGTACCCTGAGGGACTTGGGATTTTTTCAGGGGGAGAAATGCTAGGTCGGTCCGGGTGTCACAGGGTTGAGCGTTATGGGACCCTTGTTAGGTGCGTTGTATTCTGCACTGTCGTAATGGCTTACGGCCGTGCCGACCTGTACGCGTCCGATCTCGTCGGATCTCGACCGCTGTGCGGGTTGGTCTTGGTTGGTACTTGGTTGGGTGACCTCCTGGGAATACCGAGTGCGGGGTGCTGGGGCTGGTCTTCCATTTTTTACGCTCTTCTCTTGCGCTTGGCGCTGAGGGGCCTGTTGGGGTGGTTTTAACCTCCTCGGGGGACCCTGTGCCCCCCGTATCACCGGGCCCGGTCCGGGGTGATGCTCGTTGACCCGTAGGCCCGGGATAGCCCTGTTGGGAACCGGAACGCGAGCTGCGGCGGTGCCGCAGATGTGTTTTGGGGTTTCTTTCCTGAGGGGTTATGGGGCCAACCATTGCATGGGGTAATGCCTGGGTGGTTGGTTCTCTGGTGTGTTGCTGCGGTGTCAACTCCCGGTTCTCCGGTTGAGGGTGCCCCTGCACGTTCATGACGTCTGCCGGTCGTATGGGCTTTTTCTGTGGGCAGCTGTCAGGGGTCGAGTGGTCTAAGGATCCCACTTCTGACATGCTGTTTAAAGGCTTGGTTATGCGACAACGCCAGCTTACGCCCCTTCCGCCGGGGCGGCTGTTTTCAGCTGTCCTTTCTGGCGCCTGCCTCGTCCGCAGTTTTCCAGGCTTGGGTTGACAGCCTGTTACCTGGTCTTTTTCCCCGGTGCACTGCCTGCTTCCTTTGGTTAACTCTTGTGTGTTATGGCCATGCTGTCTGCCTGTCGCAGGGCCTGTGTTCCAGGCGGTGTGCTGTTGGGGAGGACAGGGCCCGCTCGGCTGGGGGCCTTTGTCCGATACGCTGGCGATGTGGGGGGCGGGGTCACTAGGTGCCCACCTGGTGGGGTCTTGATGCTGGCATCATGGACTTCTCCGGGCCCCCATTCCAGGGAGTCCAGTCCTTTTTGTGGGTCTGGGTCTTCCTTCGCGCTCCGCTGCTACGGCCTTGCCACGGGGTTGGGTTTGCCCTTGATCCCGTGATTCTGGGGGCAGTGACGAGGTTGTTTCCTACGTTCGTTCCCGGGTGGCATGCGGGTTGTGCGTGGGTGTAGTCGTGGGGTCAAGCCACGGTCTGCTCACCCTGTGCGTTGGGTTGCTTGAGTGCCTCTTCGCACGGTCGGGTCCGTCGCCCTCCCGTGAAGCCCCTAATAGGGGGGATGCCCTCCATTAGGGGGGGTCGGGGGGGCTCGGCCCTCCCTGTTCTGATGGTTGTGGGGGGCTGTCAGCGGGGTGTATTTGTCAGCCAGCGGCTCCGCTTGGCCTCCCTTTGTGCAGTAGTGATGCCAAGCAGAGCCCCTAACGGAACAGAACGTTAGGTTATGGCTATAACCAAGTTCTGTTAGTTAGGGGTGACGCTTGGCATCAGACGGCCGCTGCAGCCCTTGACCTCACCTTGTGGTGAAAGCTTGGGTAGGAGGAGAGCAGGTGACCACACACCTGCTTATGAAGGTAAGCTGATGAGGGGTGTGGTCAGACTAATACTGGTATTAAAGGTATATTTGTGGAATTTTATTCAGTACGCGTGCACGTACGCGAGGGAGTGCAGTAGTGATGCCAAGCGTCACCCCTAACTAACAGAACTTGGTTATAGCCATAACCTAACGTTAACCCCTCTCTCCACCTATTCAAACAAGGCAAGAGCACAATACCATATTCACTTTACTGATGCACTACCCATCAACAGTTAAAATAGCCCTTTACACAAACATTAAATAACAGACCTTTCATTACAATACTATAATAACAGTAGCCACTGCCAGAATAGTGACACATGTATCACGTGTGGTGAGCACACGCATGCATGCACAACAAAGACAGAAGATTGCGTTGTCTCAATCATTTTAACTATAAAATGAGCTCAAAGTATGAGCTCACTGACTGAAATTTCCAACAAAAAGCATCAATTGTCAAATAATATTGATCACATTAACTAGACTAGATGTTTTTGAGGAAATTAGAAAGGGAACAACACCTTAACCCTTGTGTCTGATCAGATTCTTATTTTTTTGATAACTTTGCAGTGATTATGTTTGTAGCCAATGTGGCAAAGGTGTGTAATCTTTGAATTATCTTGGAATTATTTTGACTCTCTCTTTCATAAATTGTTTATTCAACTTCAGCCCCAATCATAACCACCACATATTGTTTTTTGTAATGTCAGATTTAACAACTCCTTTTGGGAGTGTGCCATCTGCCATTCCATTCGCCGCCTCCACGGTCAATCAGTTGTATCGCCTGGTCCCGCCTCCACCAATCACAAGCGGCAGCACGGCTCCATTGTGTGTGTGTGTGTCCGCGTGAGGGAGAGAGAGTCAGATAGTTCTCCAACTCTGTAGCAGACAGTGAAATCCTGGTTGTTCCCCACCCACCTGGTTATCTAAAAACTATCGCGCCGCGCCGCCACCACAACTAGAAACAATGGCCTGGCAAAAAAATTTATAATTTTTATTTTTTATATAATTTTTTTTTTTATCTGTGCAGGCCAGGCCACCGGGAAAACTCCTGGTGCTCCCGATGGCCAGTCCGGGCCTGGGCGCCAAGGAGTCAGCTGAAAACAGCCCCTCCGGCGGAAGGGGCGCATGCTGGCGTTGTTGATCACCATGACAAAGCCTCTATAAAAAAAAAACACCCAGAGGGGTCGAGGCAGAGAAGGCTGACATGATTGGCAGACGTCATGAACGTGCAGGGGCACACTCAACTGGGCAACCCGGGAGTTGACTCTGCTCCAACACACCAGGGAACCAACCACCCCCATGACCACATGCGGTGGTTGTTCCTATAACCCCTCAAGAAAAAATTCCAAAACACACCTGCGGGTATACACTGGCTATACCGCAGTACAAGTGTTTCAGCTTTCAAAAAAGGGTTATTCCAGGTCTACGGTATCAACGAAACTTTACTTTGGACCGGGCCCGGCGGCTCGGGAAGCACACAGGGTTACTAGAGGAGGTCCAGAAGACCACCCCAACAGCCCTCCCTCCGCCATGCGAGAGAGAGAGGAGCGAAGAAAAGAGAGAACCAGCCCCTCATGATAGTGCCAGGTACAAAAAAGTGTACCCAACAAGGGTCTCTATAGCGCCCAACCTTGTGACACCCCGGGCTGACCCGGCATTTTTTCCCCCGAAAAAAGCCCAAGTCCCTCAGGGTACCAGAACAGCAGATCTGCATCCCCGGCGGACAACGGGTTAACTGACCTGGACCAGCGTGACCAGAACCAGTCCCGTGCCCTAACCACGCCGACATGCCGACTCCAGGAGAAGGGGCAGATATGCGTGTTGATCAAAAAACACGAAAAGAGGGCGCCACCCAGACGGACCGGAGAGAACCGTCACGGTGGCCCACCCCAAGGGCGTGAGACCCCTCTACCTATGTTTTGATCTCATTCCGTTAACATCCCCCAGACATGAATGGGAACCCGTCGAGAACCAGTAATAGGGTCTCGGAAGAGGACAAACCCTCCATCCCAGTTGCTTTATAAAAACGCTGTTTTAACCATAAGCAACCAAGGCGTACTAGCTACCCGCATGATTCTTATCAGAAAACACCCCGAGCTAGCACTATGCATGCGTCGGGACACAACCACATCAATGAACAGGTTAAATGAGACCTTTCATTGAATCCTCAAGGCGCCTGGGTGAACGACAAGAAGGGCGTGGTGCTTCCTACACTCCACACTCTTTTATTAAAAAGAAAAGAAGCACCGACTGAATGAATCCCATTTGACACAACTGAGGACAAACATTTTTCACATTTTTATATTCCGTCACCCCCACCACAGAGGATTTAGACGGAACTCCCCAGAGAGGCTTCCCACGTGAGTCATAGAGTAAAAAAGCCATGGTAATCTTGAGTCATGTGACCAACCGACTCAGGTTACACATATATCGAGCGTAGAGGACACGTAAGTCCTACGCTCTACCCCGACAGCTTGACAACAACGGACCGTACATATAGGTCTAAACTCACGGAAGCCATCGTCAATGGCAACGTGCGTAGTGACGTATGCTATGACGGGGGGAAACCCAACACTCAACTCCTGTGTAATAGGAGCGGAGTCAGGGAACCCACCCCCCCCCCCCCCCCTCCCTGCCAAGTCGTCTAACGGCTTGGTCCTGACTGGACTGACAAAAGATGAGTAAAACCCCCTGACCAATCAAAAGAGGGAAGGAGGGGTTTATTCGGCACCCCCTCACAAGCCCTTCCCCCTGCACACAATAACAACTTTAGCATTATGATACCTTTGGTAGAATGCTAATGAAATAGCGCAAGCTAATACAATGCACGCTACCCACAGAAACTGTGAACAGGGTTTACAACAAAACCAAGTCGCGTGTGTGTGTGAATCCTACACCAGCATCCTATGTTGTACACAGAGAAAAACACTGATAGAGAGAGCGAACGGCTGAGCCGTGATACGTGTTTATACGAGCATTACTGCAACTAACACAACAGTGTTGTAGCTCAACATCACTTTTGTAAGCAACAGAACATACAACTACCTCTACCTTAATGTGGAGACTCAGGCCGAGGTAGAAAAAAAACCCTTTTTCCAACCGAGTGTAGGTTGCAGGCCTTGCTTAAGCTCATAACACAACGTAACCCTCCTATCAATGCATACAAGTGAAGATTCACACTTTGCAACCCCATCATATGTTTTGGTGAAGAAACACACAGTTTGTTAACAAAAAATACAGTCCCCCTTTAGAGGGGACTTTTTATTTTGAATCAAATCATATGAGAGGGCCGGGGAGGGGTAAACAGAGGGGACCACAGGGGAAAAAAGTCACTGGGCTAACGGCGCCCGCCGCCTCGAGCCGCTCGGGGTCTGCCACCTCGGGGAGCCCCGGAGGGACGGTAGACAATCGGTGGCTGGTCTCGACGATCCCTACCGTCTCCTCCAGGCGTAGATGAGCCGGCTGCAGCGGCGGCGCCCTCTCTCCTCCTGGCCTTCTTCGAAGGGCCAGCATCGGCGGTGGTAGTAGCGGTAGCCACGGCGGAGGAAGCTCGACGACGTGGCAGCCGTCTGACTCGACCGGCGATGTCGGGAGGGGGAAAATGAGGTTGGAGCACGGAGCGCTCCTCCTGCATTTCTCTGCACGTCAAGGTCATCAACTGCAGGGCCTTCCCGAACAGTCCAGCATCGGAGAGGGTTGCCGACAGAAGAGGAATCCTCTTATTCTCCGGCACACGCGCCTGCTCCAACCAAAGATGGCGCTGGACCAGAGTTGCCAGGGCGCGCACTTTCCCAGCGGCTATGGCCTGCGGCTGAGTTAGATGCAGGATAGCTCCTGCCACCTGGGCAAGCTGGTCATGTTGGACATCACTCAGCTCCATGCCGCCCGTCAATATCCCGGACATGAATCTTGCCAGCTGTGCGATGTTAGACGCAGCAGCTAGAGATTGTGTTCCGGCGATAAATGACTGGTCGCTCCAGTAAGCCAACCGCCTCGCCGATTTCCCTTGCGGGACCGGTTTACGTAACAGCTCCCACACCACCTCCGGACAGAGGAGCGCGGCCATCGGCCTATCAAGCCGCGGCATGCTCTCGCTCATACCGACGACCAAACCCTCCACCCGCGTAACTGGTACGTAGGCGGGGGTGAGGCCCATGATGTGAGACACCACCTGGCCCTGACGAACATAGGCCCCCATTGAGGGGAAAAATGGGTAGACAACGTCCACCCCTCTCACCGGGCGACGCTGCCATAGATGACCTATGAGATCATCAGGAACAGGAACAGGCAGTGGCTGCGGCTGCGGCAGCGGCACGCCGTTTGCGACTGCCGCCACCACCATGAGCTCGGCGAACAAAGCCTGCAGTTCCCCCTGCAGACTTTCCTCCACCAAGCCCGCATCCCTCACATACAGCAGGCTGTCACTGGTCAAGGAGCCACACTCCGATGTGGCTGATAGCAGGGCATCTTGCTGACGAGTCGGAGGTTCTTCTCCCTCTTCAAACAAGGCGCCCCAAGGAGACATTTCACCCCCCTCCAGTGTTACCTGGACGGGCCGGATACCTGTCTCCACCGGGCCTTCAAATAAGAACCCGTCCGCCTCTACCATGTAATCCTCAGTTTCCATCGGGCATGTAGAGACCGACGCATCCTCACTGGGCTCCAGCAACTCACCAAACCCAGGCCGTTCGCGCCTGCAAGCCACCATCTTGCGACGTGAGCGAGCCGACGCAAAAGGTTTGCGTCTCAAATCCCCTGGAACCAAAGGAACCGGCCGCTCAACAGCGGACGTTTCCCCGGAAACAGAGGAACCAGAGCCAGGACCAGGCCATCGCATAGGCGACGGCACCGGTGCACCAGCTCCTCGGAGAGGCAAACTACCCATCGGACGCCTACCGGGCGTGGCTGTTAACCACGAGAGAGGCAACAGCCCCGCTCCAGGACGCACGACGGAGGCGGAAATGGAGAACCGCTGGTGGAGAGTGGCGCTGTGAACACGACTCTCCGAAGTAGACATTATGACTTAGATTTTTCTATCGAATATTTATGAGAGAAGAAAAAATAAATAAAAAAAAGCACAATGTAAACGCTTTCTCAACTTTCTTCAGCTAACAACCTCGTCAAGTGGGGATCTACCGAAGGCACTTCCTTGTGGTGAAAGTGAAGAAGGAGGCGAGTAGGTGACCACACACCTGCTTATGAAGGTAAGCGGAAGGGGGTGTGGTCAGACGGATGTTGGGATGTAAAGGTACATGGTGGAATTTTTTATTCAGTGCTCGTGCACGAAGTGAAGTACAGTGCAGACAGGTGCTGAGCAAGCCATTAACGACATAGAACCTTCTGTAGTGTGGTAATGAAAGGTTAACCTTCTGTAGTGTGGTAGTGAAAGGTTAACCTTCTGTAGTTTGGTAGTGACAGGGTTAACCTTCTGTAGTGTGGTAGTGAAAGGTTAACCTTCTGTAGTGTGGTAGTGAAAGGGTTAACCTTCTGTAGTGTGGTAGTGAAAGGTTAACCTTCTGTAGTGTGGTAGTGAAAGGTTAACCTTCTGTAGTTTGGTAGTGACAGGGTTAACCTTCTGTAGTGTGGTAGTGAAAGGTTAACCTTCTGTAGTGTGGTAGTGAAAGGGTTAACCTTCTGTAGTGTGGTAGTGAAAGATTAACCGTCTGTAGTGTGGTAGTGAAAGGTTAACCTTCTGTAGTGTGGTAGTGAAAGGTTAGCCGTCTCTAGTGTGGTAGTGAAAGGGTTAACTACACACCCTCAAGACCCCTACGCTCTGCATCTTCTGGCCGCCTCAGACCTACTCCTATCCAAGCTCCGGGAGGGTCATCAAAGAGAAGTCGCCTATTCTCAGTCCTTGCCCCACAATGGTGGAATGAACTACCCACCCCAGTTAGGACAGGAGAAACACGTCCAATCTTTCGCTGTCGACTAAAGACGCACTTCTTCAACCATTATCTGAATAAAAAAAAAAAAAAAAAAAACTAACTAACCTTACTGTCATGCACTTGTCCTAATAAACTAACCTACACTGTAGCACTCAACACTTTGATGAACATTGTTGCTCAGCTGATAAGAGTTGTGCCCTTCCTGATGGCTTGTCGTACAGAACATGTAAGTCGCTTTGGATAAAAGCGTCAGCTAAATGACTAAATGTAAATGTTAACCTTCTGTAGTGTGGTAGTGAAAGATTAACCGTCTGTAGTGTGGTAGTGAAAGGGTAAACCGTCTGTAGTGTGGTAGTGAAAGGGTTAACCTTCTGTAGTGTGGTAGTGAAAGATTAACCGTCTGTAGTGTGGTAGTGAAAGGGTTAACCGTCTGTAGTGTGGTAGTGAAAGGGTTAACCTTCTGTAGTGTGGTAGTGAAAGGGTTAACCGTCTGTAGTGTGGTAGTGAAAGGGTTAACCTTCTGTAGTGTGGTAGTGAAAGGGTTAACCTTCTGTAGTGTGGTAGTGAAAGATTAACCGTCTGTAGTGTGGTAGTGAAAGGGTTAACCTTCTGTAGTGTGGTAGTGAAAGGGTAAACTGTCTGTAGTGTGGTAGTGAAAGGGTTAACCTTCTGTAGTGTGGTAGTGAAAGGGTAAACTGTCTGTAGTGTGGTAGTGAAAGGGTTAACCGTCTGTAGTGTGGTAGTGGAAGGGTTAACCTTCTGTAGTGTGGTAGTGAAAGGGTTAACCGTCTGTAGTGTGGTAGTGAAAGGGTTAACCTTCTGTAGTGTGGTAGTGAAATGATTAACCTTCTGTAGTGTGGTAGTGAAAGGGTAAACCTTCTGTAGTGTGGTAGTGAAAGGGTTAACCTTCTGTAGTGTGGTAGTGAAAGGGTTAACCTTCTGTAGTGTGGTAGTGAAAGGGTTAACCTTGAAACCATATCTCCCGACTGACCTTTGACCCACGTACTGAACCAACATCATTTCATTCTGTGTTGCAGGACGGTGCCGGACCCTGCCGGTCTGTCTGATGGCCACGCCCGTCTCATGCTCGTCAAACACAACAACAATCGCCCACTGCCCTACCATTAAAACATTGTTTTATTTCACATAAATGATCTGTCAAATGGATTTGACTAAATGTGTCTGATGATCAACCCTGCTCTCCTAGAATCCTAATGGACCTCAACCCCTAGGCTTTAGAACAGATATATATATATATATATATATATATATATATATATATATATATATATATATATATATATATATATATATATATATATATATATATATATATATATATATATATTACTATCTATATTACTATATTATTATTATTATTATTATTATTATTATTATTATTATTATTATTATTATTATTATTATTATTATTATTATTATTATTATTATTATTATTATTATTATTATTATTATTATTATTATTATTATTATTATTATTATTATTATTATTATTATTATTATTATTATTATTATTATTATTATTATTATTATTATTATTATTATTATTATTCCTACATGGAATAGAACATTGGAACACGGTCTATACATGGAATAGAACATTGGAACACGGTCTATACATGGAATAGAACATTGGAACACGGTCTATACATGGAATAGAACATTGGAACACGGTCTATACATGGAATAGAACATTGGAACACATTATCTATACATGGAATAGAACATTGGAACACATTATCTATACATGGAATAGAACATTGGAACACACTGTTTATAGAATAGAACTGAGGAATATTGCTAAAAGTTCAAAGTTCTAGGCGTGCAAGAGAGACACCAAGTGGTTGAAAGCAGAACTGCGTGCCAGACAGAGCGGTCTGTCCAAAAATAAAAGGATGAAAACGTAGTTTGGGGAACATTTTGGCAGAAAACAATAATTTATAACATTATAAACAGATATTGCATGTGTTATGAATAAATCTACATGGATTTTTTTTTTTTTATGATTTTATTTCCAGAGCGCAATTCTCTAGTCAAGAACAGAGTGGATACTGGGGGCCATCGTTGGGGAAACTCAGAGGTGGAAGAGCTGTCATGATGATCAGCCCCCACCACAGGAGCAGGTGATCAGCCCCCACCACAGGAGCAGATGATCAGCCCCCACCACAGGAGCAGATGTTGATGACCAGCCCCCACCACAGGAGCAGGTGTTGATGATCAGCTCCCACCACAGGAGCAGGTGTTGATGATCAGCCCCCGCCACAGGAGCAGATGTTGATGATCAGCCCCCACCACAGGAGCAGGTGTTGATGACCAGCCCCCACCACAGGAGCAGATGTTGATGACCAGCCCCCACCACAGGAGCAGATGTTGATGACCAGCCCCCACCACAGGAGCAGATGTTGATGACCAGCCCCCACCACAGGAGCAGATGATCAGCCCCCACCACAAGAGCAGATGTTGATGACCAGCCCCCACCACAGGAGCAGATGTTGATGATCAGCCCCCACCACAGGAGCAGGTGTTGATGACCAGCCCCCACCACAGGAGCAGATGTTGATGATCAGCCCCCACCACAGGAGCAGATGTTGATGACCAGCCCCCACCACAGGAGCAGGTGTTGATGACCAGCCCCCACCACAGGAGCAGATGACCAGCCCCCACCACAGGAGCAGGTGTTGATGACCAGCCCCCACCACAGGAGCAGATGATGATGATCAGCCCCCACCACAGGAGCAGGTGTTGATGACCAGCCCCCACCACAGGAGCAGATGTTGATGACCAGCCCCCACCACAGGAGCAGGTGTTGATGACCAGCCCCCACCACAGGAGCAGATGACCAGCCCCCACCACAGGAGCAGGTGTTGATGACCAGCCCCCACCACAGGAGCAGATGTTGATGACCAGCCCCCCCCCCCCCCCCCACAGGAGCAGGTGTTGATGATCAGCCCCCACCACAGGAGCAGATGATGATGACCAGCCCCCACCACAGGAGCAGATGTTGATGACCAGCCCCCCCCCCCCCACAGGAGCAGGTGTTGATGACCAGCCCCCCCCCCCCACAGGAGCAGGTGTTGATGATCAGCCCCCACCACAGGAGCAGGTGTTGATGATCAGCCCCCACCACAGGAGCAGATGTTGATGATCAGCCCCCACCACAGGAGCAGGTGTTGATGATCAGCCCCCACCACAGGAGCAGATGTTGATGATCAGCCCCCACCACAGGAGCAGATGATCAGCCCCCCCCCACAGGAGCAGGTGTTGATGATCAGCCCCCACCACAGGAGCAGATGTTGATGATCAGCCCCCACCACAGGAGCAGGTGTTGATGATCAGCCCCCACCACAGGAGCAGGTGTTGATGATCAGCCCCCACCACAGGAGCAGATGTTGATGACCAGCCCCCACCACAGGAGCAGGTGTTGATGATCAGCCCCCACCACAGGAGCAGATGACCAGCCCCCCCCCACAGGAGCAGGTGTTGATGATCAGCCCCCACCACAGGAGCAGATGATCAGCCCCCACCACAGGAGCAGGCGTTGATGACCAGCCCCCACCACAGGAGCAGATGATGATGATCAGCCCCCACCACAGGAGCAGGCGTTGATGACCAGCCCCCACCACAGGAGCAGGTGTTGATGATCAGCCCCCCCCCCCCCCCCCACAGGAGCAGATGTTGATGACCAGCCCCCACCGCAGGAGCAGATGTTGATGATCAGCCCCTACCACAGGAGCAGATGATCAGCCCCCACCACAGGAGCAGATGAGGAGGACAGTAGTGGGGCGAGGCCCCCGTTCCACAGCCCACTAGGGCCAGCAGGGGGCGCAAGCGTCTCGGTGAGCCATGACCCAGTGGTTGTTTATTGTTTAGTCTATTTAGCATGAACATCACAGTAACATTGGAATTGCAACATACACAAGAGCACGCACTCCCAGACATCGGGCTCGACGGGTTGAGGCTGACGGCTCAAGCGATGGCCCTGAAGAGCCGACACCAGGATGTATGTGTAATGGTGTAAACGTACTGCAGTAAGGACTATTTTCATTCTGGTTCTGTTTCTGCAGGACGTGGAATGCGCTGGAAGGCTACTCCGTTGATGCTAAACCTAGTGGCCCGGTGTGAGCCTGAGGAGGAAACCGACCAGGACAGAGAAGGATGGACACACTGTACGAGGTACACCGAGACCACACTGTACGAGGTACACCAAGACCACACTGTACGAGGTACAAGACTACACTGTACGAGGTACACCGAGACTACACTGTACAAGGTACACCAAGACCACACTGTACGAGGTACAAGACCACACTGTATGAGGTACACCAAGACCACACTGTACGAGGTACAAGACCACACTGTACGAGGTACACCAAGACCACACTGTACGAGGTACACCAAGACTACACCGTACGAGGTACAAGAACACACTGTACGAGGTACACCAAGACCACACTGTACGAGGTACACCAAGACCACACTGTACGAGGTACACCAAGACTACACTGTATGAGGTACAATAACACACTGTACGAGGTACACCAAGACCACACTGTACGAGGTACACCAAGACCACACTGTACGAGGTACACCAAGACCACACTGTACGAGGTACACCAAGACCACACTGTACGAGGTACACAGAGACCACACTGTACGAGGTACACCAAGACTACACTGTACGAGGTACAAGACCACACTGTACGAGGTACACCAAGACTACACTGTACGAGGTACAAGACCACACTGTACGAGGTACACCAAGACTACACTGTATGAGGTACAAGACCACACTGTACGAGGTACAAGACCACACTGTACGAGGTACAAGACCACACTGTACGAGGTACACCAAGACTACACTGTACATGGTACACCGAGACTACACTGTACGAGGTACACCAAGACCACACTGTACGAGGTACAAGACCACACTGTACGATGTACACCAAGACTACACTGTACGAGGTACAAGACCACACTGTACGAGGTACACCAAGACCACACTGTACGAGGTACACCAAGACCACACTGTACGAGGTACAAGACCACACTGTACGAGGTACAAGACCACACTGTACGAGGTACACCAAGACCACACTGTACGAGGTACACCAAGACCACACTGTACGAGGTACAAGACCACACTGTACGAGGTACAAGACCACACTGTACATGGTACACCAAGACCACAATGTACGAGGTACACCAAGACCACACTGTACGAGGTACACCAAGACCACACTGTACGAGGTACACCAAGACCATACTGTACGAGGTACAAGACCACACTGTACGAGGTACACCAAGACCACACTGTACGAGGTACACCAAGACCACACTGTACGAGGTACACCAAGACTACACTGTACGAGGTACACCAAGACTACACTGTACGAGGTACAAGACCACACTGTACGAGGTACACCAAGACCACACTGTACGAGGTACAAGACCACACTGTACGAGGTACACCAAGACTACACTGTACGAGGTACACCAAGACCACACTGTACGAGGTACAAGACCACACTGTACGAGGTACACCAAGACCACACTGTACGAGGTACACCAAGACCACACTGTACGAGGTACACCAAGACTACACTGTACGAGGTACACCAAGACCACACTGTACGAGGTACACCAAGACCACACTGTACGAGGTACACCAAGACCACACTGTACGAGGTACACCAAGACCACACTGTACGAGGTACACCAAGACCACACTGTACGAGGTACACCAAGACCACACTGTACGAGGTACACCAAGACCAAACTGTACGAGGTACACCAAGACCACACTGTACGAGGTACACCAAGACTACACTGTACGAGGTACAAGACCACACTGTACGAGGTACACCAAGACCACACTGTCTATGATCAACCGCATAGTATGAGTTTGTGTGAAAACACCATAGGCCAGAAAACAAATGCTCGTAATGTAAAGACGTGAAAAAGGTTTGTTATGACACTACCTTGGTCACGCCAATGGAACAAAGTGTCAATATTCAGTTGATCATTTGTTCAACTTTCAATCTTCTGCCGTGCCTACCAGTGGCGTCGCGTGGGTAAAATAACAGGGGAAGCCAAAAAAAATTATTAAAAAAAATGTATTAAATATTTTTATTAATATTTTTTTTTTTTTTTTTTTTTTTTTTAAGTCAAGTAGTCACCATGTACACTACAGTATGGCTCGGCGGCCAGTCAAACTTTCTTAACAGATTGCAGAATGGGTACAATACAGTACGGCTCAATACACACAATTGTATAAGGGGATGCAGACCAGAGAAAGACGTTTGTCTTGTTTACATCAGGGTCCCCCATTTTCAATTCATACTAGTGACATTTATGACATACAAGACATCATGACATCAAATATACAGTACTGTTACCCCTAGATCCTGACAGAGTATATACATATGATGGGGAGGGGACTGTACATTAGGAGGGGGTGGGTGGGTGGGAGAGAAATATACATACGGCCGGTGTTGTTTTCGAGGAGGGAGTAGGATTCCGCAGAACACCGGGAGAGAATATGACTGTCTATTAGACAAACGTGACAAGACAAACGTATTTCTCTGGTCTGCATCCCCTTAATAATTGTGTGTATTGAGCCGTACTGTATTGTACCCATTCTGCAATCTGTTAAATAAAGTTTTCATTCATTCATTCATTCATTCATTCATTCATTCACGTGTCTGTTGCGCCGCGCGCCCAGCCATCAGAGCGCTCCTACTGTAAAATGCGGAAGCAGTCATTTCAGCCTCAGTTTTACTCGTTTATAAAAATGATTTAAAATGTTTATTAGCAACGCCGAGCTTTCAAACCCCGCCGCATCTGTGTGTGAAACCCTTAATGGAACGCTGGGTACCTTTGACATTTATATCCGATATATTTTGGACCCACCGCTAGCTTTTAAGCAGTGCTTGATGGTGCACATTAACCTGGCTACTACGGAGGAATAAGTTACTGCGTATTCCAGCCCCTGGCTTGCATTGCAGTCATGAAAGGGTATACAAGCTTGCCTGATAACGTTAGTTAGTCCTTAGTCAGGCTGCTCAGTTCTTACCTGGTCAATAATGTGGTCCTCCTCTTGCCAGATAGATTTGTTAAATCATAATATCCACAGTGGTGTGCTCTGCTGGTCCTCAGTACTAATGGGATGTCACGTTAGGTAGTCAGGTGGAAACGTGAACTTCTGACCTGCCCCGCCTCCAGGTGGAAAATATGCTGAACGTCTTCCTCCCAGCTCCGTTTTAAACTTTTAGGGTGTGGCACAGTGGCAGTCAGCTCGAATCTGATTGGCTAGGATCGGATTTGGAGTTTGGACTCACTCTATAATGCTGGAAGCCTGGAGAAAGAGACCTACCCACTGCCTCTCTCCTATACTAGCTGCAGTAGTGAGCACAGTCTGACAGTGTGTTAGAGGGAGTGAGAAGGAGAAGAGGGAGACATTAAAAAAAAAAAAAAAAAAAAAAATGATGCACAGATGAAAAAGAATGTAAACTATATTAAAAAAAATTATATTTAAATTTTTTTTTTTTTTTTTTTTCATATTTCATAATTTGATATGAATTTATAGGGAGGCATGGCTTCCGTTGGCTTCCACAAGGATTCGCCACTGGTGCCTACATCCTTATATCTGATGTAAGGCCACGACTCCTAGTCCACCTGCATAACTGTGACACCACGACTAATTGGAAAGGCTTACAGTTTCACAAATCTAGGATGTTGGAGTCCCATAAGTTATTTTGTTTTGTTAGAGGATTCTGTGCGACATTAGTAAAAGAAAAGGAAATAGGTAAATTTCCAGAACATTTATTGATCAAATACAATTGTATAAAAAGAAAATTATGTCATTGTTTGGATACAGTAGAAGTGTAACCATGTAGATTTTAAATTGGGACCACTGGGTCCACAGGTGGCCGCACTAACCAGCTGAGCGAAAGGGTTTGGCCCATTAGCTGATGCTGGTTGACTGTGACCAACTCCTCAGTAGTTTACAGAAGTTATGAAATACACAATTGTACAAATATGGTCAGAGACACAAAACATTAGGAGTCCTGTTTGTTGCCAGAGTCAGTCTGTGTGGTGCTTCCCTCTGTCTGTGTGCTGAGGAACTGTGGTGTTGGTGTCTTCTTCTCCAGGCAACATCTGATGGCAACCTCTCTCTCAGCCTCCTCAGCAGATGGAGGCTTTGCTGCCTGGATGTGGAGCCTCCCGTCCTGAGCCAGGGAGCAGGTGACGGCCTCAGGATCCACCCCTTCAGGCAGATCAAACTCCTGTCTGAACTCCTGCCGTCTGTAAGAGTAGGAGCTTTTCCCCTCCCCCTGCTTCTTCTCTGTCTTCCCACTGACTCTCAGCTTCCTGCCCACCTGCTTGACAGACAGCTCCTCTGGGGAGAAGTCTTTAGTGTCCAGGGTCAGGGCAAAGCTCTCTCCCTTTTTCTCCAGCTTGTAGGAGACTGGCTGGATGGCCACAGAGGCTGGGACACGCTCCACCTCCTCCAAGATCTTCTGTTGAAGTTTGTCCATCAGCTCCAGACTGCTGTGGAGCGTCTGCATGTTTCTCTGCAGTCTCTCCCGCTGGCAGGGAAGAGGTGAGACCTCTGGCCAGAGACTGCTCACAGGCCAATAGACGTCCATGAAGGGGCTGAGAGAAGGCTGGAATCCACGGTAGCACAGCATCTTCACTGACTGCTGAGTCATCTTGTTGTGATGGAAGGCTGGAGTGTGTTCAGTGTTGCTTGTGTTGCGTTGTGTCTCAGCAGTGGGACTGTCTCAGCTTTTATACCCCCCCCCCCCCACCCAACCACCTCCAATGTACAGTTTCTACGTCAAATGTATATACTATTTTTTCTGGACTCTTTTCGTATAACAAACAGTACTGTATTTGCAAATCTGGTATGTCATAAATGTATAGATGTAGCAGTACTGTCTATCTGTATGCCATGTATGTCATATATGTTATGATGAATTGAAAATGGGTGACCCTGATGTAAAGTTGTAAACAAGACGAAAGTCTTTCTCTGGTCTGCATCCCCTTAACAATTGTATGTATTGAGCTGTACTGTACTGTACCCATTCTGCAATCTGTTAATAAAGTTTTCAATCAATCAATCAAGCCTCTGGGAGGCGTCTATGCTTTCTACAACGCCGTTCGGTTTCAGGGTTCCTCTGATTGGCCACGACGCCCATGTGACCCTACGCTGGCACGCCCCCCGCATCGCCGGAAGTTCTCGCTTACGCCACGCAGACTTGAGTTTCACTTTCGACTTGACTTTCGCTTTCTGAGTCAAGAAACGCAGTCATCTTATGCAACGCCACTCTGAGTCAAGAAACGACCCTCTCAGCAGCATCACTTATCACTTTTCACATCAAAACAAAAGTAGAGGGGTGAACGCTGTTGGTAACACCACCCACTTCAATGACAGAGCTCTCATATTATACTCAGAGTGGCGTTGCATAAGATGACTGCGTTTCTTGACTCAGAGTGGCGGCGCGACAATATTATAAAATACAATATTATAAAGCACTTAGCAGCACTTAGCACTTGATGTGAAACGTGATAAGTGATGCTGCTGAGAGGGTCGCTTCTTGACTCAGAGTGGCGTTGCATAAGATGACTGCGTTTCTTGACTCAGAGTGGCGGCGCAACAATATTATTAAACAAGAGAGCTCTGTCATTGAAGTGGCGTAAGCGAGAACTGCAGGCGATGCGGGGGGCGTGCCAGCGTAGGGTCACGTGGGCGTCGTGGCCAATCAGAGGAACCCGGAAACCGAACGGTGTTGTAGAAAGCATAGACGCACGCCTCTGGGAGTTCCAGTGTCTTCAGGAATGTTCCTGTCATTACCACAAGTCTCCACTGGGTGGCAGCCTCACTGCAGGTGATGTAAACAAACCACTCCTCATCTTCTAAAGTTGGAATGGTCCGGAATGACCTGTGAAGTATATCATATAGATTGTGTACTAGCACATAATGTTTATGCTATTATTAGTGGTGTGTGTGTTCAGAAATACTCTCTGCTTCGAAGTGGTTATGCTTTGGCCCTCTTTCAAAGTGGGTTATGCTTAGAGTTTGGAATCAGGGCTGGTGGTCCATCACCCTGCTCTAAAGAGAAACTCTAAGCATAACCACTTCGAAAGAGGGCCAAATCATAACCACTTCGAAGCAGAGAATATATATGTACAAGGCGGAAGAGCCCTTCGGAGCTAAACCAATAAGAGAGGGTCTTCGCTGTACGCGGGCTAGCCAATCAGAGAGCGTCTTCGCTGTACGCTGGATAGCCAATCAGAGAGCGTCTTTGCAAACTGTGGCTACGAAAAAAAATCACGCGGAAGGAGAGCACCCTGTTGGAGACAAAGATATATATAGAACACTAGATAGCTTACCCGCGCTGCCGGCCAATGGAGAGCGACGTCGTCGTAGGGCGGCCATCTTGCCCCAGGCAGCTCAGCTACTGATAACATTAATGTCTATGGTGCATGTACTATTTAAATAACCATAGATTGCTCAATTCTTTACCGATTTTCAAACGGGTTGGTTTGCTATAAACATCAAAGATGTAGTTATGATACTGCATACTTATAAATATATATTTTTTTAAAGATGTTTTTTTACAAACCGCTTGAATCATAGCCACGTTAATAATGCTTGTAATAAACCAAACCGTTTGTAAATCCGTCAATATTTCACCGAGTTATGAGTATTTTTGTCTGTGCAGATCACTCACCCTCCAACAGCTACCATAGAACGTAATAGAAAGGCTGACTGTGGCAAGATGGCGGCGGTTCAGCGACGCTGGTGACTCCGCCTTAAGCTATCTAGTGTTCTATATATATCTGTGGTTGGAGAGTAGGGTGACCAGATGCAAAACGTCCAAAAGCAGGAAAACAGTAAGATTTTGGTGGGACAAAGTGGGACAAAGTGGGACAGATAGATAATGTAAAATTTTTTATTAGAATAACTCATCTTCACCGAATAGATAAAGGTTAAATCAAAATAAATACAGAATTATATCTCTCCACATTCATCTTGGCACTGGCAGCCGGCTTGTTACCACCTAACATCTGTTTTTGTAGGGAGTGGCTTTTAGACCAATGTTTTTTTTTTGCTTCGAAAAGAGGGACATCCTCTCAATATGTGGGACATTCGGTCAAATGGTGGGACAGTACAACCAAAAGGGGGACACCTGGTCACCCTATTGGAGAGGCGTTATTTTTTTTCTTAGACGCATTTTGCGGAGACGCTCTCTGATTGGCCACTTCATGTGACATGTGCGCCCAATCGTGTGACGCCTGTTTCTACACTGGTTAAGTTTAGGGCCTCTTTCGAAGTTGGTTAAGGTTAGAGTTTGTCTTAGAGCAGGGCGATAGAACACCAGCCCTGATTCCAAACTCTAACCTTAACCAACTTCAAAAGAGTCGCCTAAGCTTAACCAGTGATAAACTAGGCGTTAGGTAGTTTGCCATTCTCTTCGGTTCAAATAACAAACTCAGCAAGACCGACGGCTTCTCGGTTACAGTGGGTGACAATATTGTCACAAGGAAAGATGAAATTACCTACCTGGGTTCCATCCTAGAGGCTAATCTTTCCTGTGACAAAATGGCATCCAATGTAATAAAAAAAGTCAACCAACGAACTCGATTCTTGTACCGGATCTCCTCTCTGGTAAACAAGAATACCCTGAAGACTCTAGCAGGAGCACTCATTCAAGGGTACTACGACTATGCTTGCACCTCATGGTACCAAAGCACCTCAAAGGCACTAAAAACAAGATTACAAACATCACAAAACAAACTGGTCAGACTACTGATTGACCTGACTCCTAGAACCCACCTCACCCCTGCCCACTTTGACAACCTAGGATGGCTTAGAGTAGATGACAGAGTACAGCAACTTGCAATGGGCCTGGTCTACAAGATACACTACGCGACCAAGGTACCCATGTACATGTCAAAATACTTCCCAAAGGTCAGTGAATACCACGATCACAACACCAGAGGGAGCTCCACAAATCATGTTAAACCCAGATTCGGCTCAAACAAGGGACTAAACACGTTTCGCAATTATGCCACATCAATGTGGAACGCCCTACCCAAAGCTGTAAAGGAATGTGAATCACTACCCACTTTCAAAAACACTCTCAAAAAACACCTATGGGAGACTGCAATTCGAAACTGGCCCCTACAAATGTCCTAACTCAGTTGTACAGTAAATGACCAAGTATGGCTTTGTCAGTATTCCTATGTACAGTGTACAGTGTCCCCCCCCCTCCAATGTACATCCCCCACCCACCCACCCAACCTCCTCCAATGTACAGTTTCTAAGTCAAATGTATATACACTCTTTTTCTGGACACTTTTGTATCACAAACAGTACTGTATTTGCAAATCTGATATGTCATAAATGTATAGATGTAGCAGTAGGCCCTACTGTCTATCTGTATGTCGTGTATGTCATATATGTTATGATGAATTGAAAATGGGGGACCCTGATATAAACAAGACGAAAGTCTTTCTCTGGTTGAGCGCCCTCCAACCTAACAAGGCCACTGGCCATGACAACATCCCCTCCAAATTCCTCAGAGACGCAGCAGCCGCCATCACCCCAGTTATCACACACATAATAAACCTCTCTATAAAACAGGGACACGTCCCCAAGGACTTCAAAATTGCAAGAGTGACCCCTCTACACAAAAAGGGCAGCAAATTAGACCCAGGCAACTACCGCCCTGTTTCTATTCTTACCTCCATCTCGAAAGTCATGGAGAAAATAGTCTACGAACAGGTTGAAAAGTACCTGGCGGAAAAAAATCTAATCTACGAATTCCAATCTGGCTTCAGAACGTCCCACTCCACTGACACATGCCTCCTCTATTTGAACGACCACATCAAACAAGAGGTGGACGCGGGCAAATACTGCGGCATGGTCATGCTGGACCTACAAAAGGCCTTTGACACTGTCAATCACTCCATTCTGATTGACAAGCTAAAAGCAATTGTTTTTGATAGCTTATCAGTGAGCTGGATGCAATCCTACCTGGAGGGGAGAGAACAGATGGTAGAGGTAAACGGTACTCTATCCCCCCCCCTCACGGTGAGCTGTGGTGTTCCACAAGGAAGCATACTAGGACCGCTACTCTTCCTAATTTATGCAAATGACATGTCGTCAGCCTGTGACTGCAACTTGTTCCTGTTTGCGGACGACTCAGCCCTGCTGGTCTCTGACAAGAACAAGTTGCAGGTTGAAAAAACCCTCAGCTCGGAACTAGGCAAAATCTGCATATGGCTCGCTGATAACAAACTATCATTACACATGGGCAAAACAGAGTCCATTCTCTTCGGTTCAAATAACAAACTCAGCAACACCGACGGCTTCTCAGTTGCAGTGGGTGACAAATATTGTCACAAGGAAAGATGAAATTACCTACCTGGGTTCCATCCTAGAGGCAAATCTTTCCTGTGACAAAATGGCATCCAATGTAATAAAAAAAGTCAACCAACGAACTAGATTCTTGTACCGGATCTCCTCTCTGGTAAACAAGAATACCCTGAAGACTCTGGCAGGAGCACTCATTCAAGGGTACTACGACTATGCGTGCACCTCATGGTACCAAAGCACCTCAAAGGCGCTTAAAACAAAATTACAAACATCACAAAACAAACTGGTCAGACTACTACTTGACCTTACCCCCAGAACCCACCTCACCCCGGACCACTTTGACAACCTAGGATGGCTTAGAGTAGACGACAGAGTACAGCAACTTGCAATGGGCCTGGTCTACAAGATACACTATACGACTAAGGTACCCATGTACATGTCAAAATACTTCCCAAAGGTCAGTGAATACCACACCCACTACACCAGAGGAAGCTCAACAAATCATGTTAAACCCAGATTCGGCTCAAACAAGGGACTAAACACGTTTCGCAATTATGCCACATCAATGTGGAACGCCGTACCCAAAGCTGTAAAGGAATGTGAATCACTACCCACATTCAAAACCGCTCTTAAAGAGCACCTACGGGAGGCTGCAATTCGAAACTGGCCACCGTAAATGCCCAAAACCCCCACCACCTCCTAATAGACAGTCTCCTCCCCACCGCATGTATATATTCCCTCCCCGGCCCCGCCATATGGATATTTCTCTCCCACCCACCCACCCACCCCCTCCTAATGTACAGTCCCCTCCCCATCATATGTATATACTCTGTCAGGATCTAGGGGTAACAGTACTATATATTTGAATACCGTTCATGTCACAAATGTATCAGTACTAAATAACTATATGTCCCTATGCCATAAATGTCATGTATGTTGTGTATGTCATAAATGTCTATATGAATTGAAAATGGGGGACCCTGATGGAAACAAGACAAACGTCTTTTTCAGGTCTGCATCCCCTTAACAATTGTGTGTATTGAGCCGTACTGTATTGTACCCATTCTGCAATCTGTTAAATAAAGTTTTCATTCATTCATTCATTCATTCATTCATTCATTCATTCATTCATTCATTCATTCATTCATTCATTCATTCATTCATTCATTCATTCATTCATTCATTCATTCATTCGTTCATGGTCTGCATCCCCTTAACAATTGTATGTATTGAGCTGTACTGTACTGTACCCATTCTGCAATCTGTTAATAAACTTTTCAATCAATCAATTCAATCAATCAATGCTGCTGTTAGACCCGGAAATGGGCAAAGACACAGCTCGTCACGTGATTGGGCGCACATGTCAGTGGCCAATCAGAGAGCGTTAGTCAGTGGCCAATCAGAGAGCGTCTCCGCAAAATGCGGCTACGAAAAAAAATAACACTGGAGGCGGCTCTCTTCTGGTGACGGCAGACGGCAGTGGCTGCTAGCTCCTCCTCCTCTCTGACTAAACTCTTCTAAAACACGTAGTTTCTGGAGCCGCCGCCGCGTCGATCAGGTAAACAAAGTTACATTCGGTTCATGTCGACCTCTCCGTTTAGTTACAGTAACATCTGCTTTTATTCATCTACTGACCGCACATCTGATCTGTTTGGCGTTTCTGCCACTTTTCCACCAGACTGGGCCTCGACCAGAGGTAGCTGGAGCAGCTAACAAGCTAAGCTGCTATGCTAATGCTACTACTGAGTTAGTGAGAATACGTGACTGATTGATTGATTGAAAAGTTTATTAACAGATTGCAGAATGGGTACAGTACAGTACAGCTCAATACATACAATTGTTAAGGGGATGCAGACCAGAGAAAGACTTTCGTCTTGTTTACATCAGGGTCCCCCATTTTCAATTCATCATATACGTTCATGACGTTAGGTCAGAAACTGGTGCGACTCTATGTATAGAGAGACATGTGCGTTTATTCAGCTCCTTACTAATAATGACCGAACATCTCAACTGTGGAGCGTTCCAGCCACTGTGTCACTTTACTTGAGAGGCTATGCTGCTAAAATGCTTCTTAGGCCGTGAGCCAGGGCCCCACATTTGGACCACGGGTACCATCTTGGGGGACTAACTTCCATAGTGATTTTTGGGAAGGTATTCACCCTACTGCTAGAAAAGATGTGATAGAAGGTATTCACCCTACTGATAGAAAATATGTGATAGAAGGTATACACCCCTACTGCTAGAAAAGTTGTGATAGAAGGTATTCACCCCTACTTCTAGAAAAGTTGTGATAGAAGGTATTCACCCCTACTGCTAGAAAATATGTGATAGAAGGTATACACCCCTACTGCTAGAAAAGTTGTGATAGAAGGTATTCACCCCTACTTCTAGAAAAGTTGTGATAGAAGGTATTCACCCCTACTGCTAGAAAATATGTGATAGAAGGTATTCACCCTACTGCTAGAAAAGATGTGATGGAAGGTATTCACCCTACTGCTAGAAAATATGTGATAGAAGGTATACACCCCGACTGCTAGAAAAGATGTGATGGAAGGTATTCACCCTACTGCTAGAAAAGATGTGATAGAAGCCAGGTATTCACCCTACTGCTAGAAAATATGTGATAGAAGGTATTCACCCTACTGCTAGAAAAGATGTGATAGAAGGTATTCACCCTACTGCTAGAAAATATGTGATAGAAGGTATTCACCCTACTGCTAGAAAAGATGTGATAGAAGGTATTCACCCTACTGCTAGAAAATATGTGATAGAAGGTATACACCCTACTGCTAGAAAATATGTGATAGCAATGCAGCAGTTGCCTTCAAATGTGTGCTATCACATCTTTTATAACACTACCAAGCATATTGTTCAGGTCTCCTGTCTGAAATGACATGCCCCAAATTAATCATGATAGCTCCTGAACCATAAGGCCTATATGCATGTTTCTGGTCTCCTTTGATAGGTAACAAGGTAGGACTAGGGTTGCCAGTTATCCGTGGAGCTATATAGGCTATACTTCAGGGCTCTACGCTAACCTTTTTCACTAGGGGCACAGGTGCTCCTAAATGAAAAAATGTAGGAGCACACAAAGAAATTTAGGAGCACCCAAAAATATTTAGGAGCACAGTGAAAATATGTCAAGTAACAGAGTTTATTTTTTTTTCAAAAATAAATGTATATTTGTACTGTGCGTGCATGTGCAAACGGGACACATCTGTGCAATAGCACATACCACCAAAGTCACTGGCCCACTGTGTGCGTGTGTGTGTATCATCTGCGTGTGCAAACGGGAATGGGACAGACATTTGAACTATTAATTAAGTGATTAATGCCTACTATGGCAAAGTTGTAGCCAACAACTAGGCCTAATAAGAAAGGCAGTGATATTGAACAAAAAGGAGACACTGGCTTTACAACCAGGGCCATCAGTAGAGGGGGGAGCTAGTGTTGCTCTTTTAGAAAAATAATCCTTTCAGGGTTGCCTATTGAAATACTGTACACCTCCAGTACAGTAGTTTGCGTGTCAGGTAGACCATTGATTGACAGTCGATTCTGCCAATTACGACATCACACCGTTGCAGGCGTTGCACTCTGGCCGTCCGGCGCTGCAGCTGGACCCTATTGCCACACCGCTTGCACTCTGGCCGTCCGGCGCTACAGCTGGACCCATTGCCCACCTCTGCGGTTGATAACGCTAGCCAAGTTAGCTGTACACACATACACAGTGGGCCAGTTGTAGGGGTGTAACAATGCATCGCAATGCATCGATCCTACTTTGCAATATTTACAAAACATGACATTGTTTTTGAACTCTAGCCATGGGGAAATGTTTAGCCAATTCACGTTAAATTTGTATGTCTTCCCTCCGGCTCCAGTGGGTGTAGCTTCGCTAGCTACAGTGGCTACATTGGGTGCTACAGTGGGTGTAGCCTCGCTAGCTTGGCCAACTTCGCTAGCATGCTGACTAGCGTCAGTATCTTGGTTAACGTTAACCATCACCTCTGTAACATGAGCTGCCTCGCCTGACTTCTCATTCTCCGGTATCTTTCGCGCAAAATAAAAATGAATGGGCTTCGACATGGCTGTATTATTGTTTGACTCAGACAGTGACGCAGCCGCTGATCATTACTTTCGGTTTCCAGTCGCGTGACCACAGGAAACTACTGTGATTGGAACGTTTATGCGGCTGTGAACTGTGGGACTTGTAGTTTTTTAACGATTCTCGCAGCGGAGAAAAAAAAGGACGAATGAGAGGCTGTACTCTGCACTCGCTGGCCCCACTCGCACGCCGTGCGAGTACTTGATTTTGCATGTTCGCACGCACATATTTTTAGGGGCATATGCGAGCAATATGGTCGCACTGTAGAGCCCTGTACTTGAGAGGCTATGCTACGCTAATGCTTCTAGGATGAGGTTGGGATGGAGGAGATAGCAGCAAACAGATCCCGCCCAGGCAGAGGGGAAAACATTCTATCCTCTGGACACTGACAGGATATTACTTCCCCTTGGGGAGATTCAGTCCTCATAGTCAGGGCTGTACACTGCGACGAGATGATCGCAAATTGACCCTTAATTTGGCCTGTGCGAGTGGAAAATAATATTTGGGGGCAACCTTGCGAGTAGTGAATTAATCCATACAAATTGGATACAAAAAATAGTAAAACATTAGCCTACAACCAGGGCTGTACAGTGCGACATAATGTCACGCCGGTGCAATGAAAGAATGTCGGCGATGAATGAACTTACTGCGATAGCCTGTGTGGAAAAAAAGATTTGCGTGTGGAGTGAATCTGGGCCACGCAACTTGGTAGTTGTAGTCTATCGTGCGATTAAATACCATGTCCCGCCTGCGTAGAGGCCATACATCCAACACCAAATCCCATAGTTCCTAGCGAAAACAATCTAAACGAAACTGAATGTTGCATCGTCAAAGAAGAACTTCCTTTCAATAAGTTTAAGCCGCTAATTTTGCTCTGCAAGAACAACGGAGCGGATATCAGTCCATCTTATGATGACAACCACATCCGATGTGGAGAGATGATAAGAGACCATAGCTGATTAAATTAAGTCTGATCTGGCAGTGATGATTACAATGACGGGGACACGGACACTTCTAACGTTCAGCCATGTATTAGGTGAGTCGCCCACAGGACGTTTTTCAATACTTAAATACTGTCTACTTAAATTTCCCTCCGGGGATCAATAAAGTATCAACCTATCTATCTAATAATGAGACAATATGCAAATAAGATAATACTAATAATTGTCACGGTTCCCTGTATGAAAGTGGCTTGCAACTTACTGCTGGTAAAATCACTGTTTATTTCTCGTTCTGCATAGTATTACATTCCTCTTCTATAAACAATCAAAGTCCCACCGTAAGAGCCTCATACGGGTCAATTAAACCTTTTTGATTAGTGTCTTTCCTTCGAGCTAAGTTGAACTGAACATTTCACTGTCAAAAGCGCAAACGTAAACAAGGTTGCGTCGCAACACGGTTTTCAAAATAAAGTTCACTCACATATACAAATACCGTAGTAGGCCTCTCAATTCTTATTAAAAAAAGTCCCGGATATACATAAACATTAATTGGCATAGATCTCTATAAACGGCCCAACACATTGATCACTTTAGGCACACCCTGAAACCAGTAACATCACAAATATGAAGCGGGTAATTATCCATAAAAATAATAAACCTTTCATGGGGTTATTTACAATAATAATAATTCATTTTATTTATAAAGCACTTTTCATTGTGAAACAAAGGTATGCAGAGTTTCTTGTCCTCCTGATTAATGCAATGGTGTGTGTGTGTTGTGGTGATCTCATTCAAGGAGCACTACACAAGCGTGCGTGCGTGCGCGCGCGCACACACACACACACACACACACAGTTTGTTGTTTTTGTTCTATTAGTGATTTACACACTTTCTCAGTTGGTTCATTATAAAAGATACACACCTGAACACAAACGCACTTAAATGTTAAATAAAAGGACCACAGTAATGAGGCAGGAGGAACATATTTTTTTGCACTATAATGGTAAAATAGTTATTTAAAAATGTGCCCCTAAAATCTTTTCTTTGCCCCTAAATATCTCATTTAGGGGCAAGTGTGCCCCTAGTGAAAAAGCTTAGCGTACAGCCCTGGGCCCTATTAATTGAATGGAAGAGACATATTAAGACGTAACTAACATAGTTGCTAGCATTGTCCACTAGCATTATCTGTTGTAATGGAGTTCCACAAATCATGTCCAACCCAGATTCGGCTCAAACAAGGGACTAAACACGTTCCGCCACATCAATGTGGAACGCCCTACCCACAGCCGTAAACATTTTTGAATCCCTACCCACCTTCAAAACCGCTCTCAAAGAGCACCTACGGCAGACTGCAATTCGAAACTGGCCCCGTAAATGTCTGAACCACCCTCCCACCCACCCACCCCCTCCTAATGTACAGTTCCCTCCCCCTCGTATGTATATATTTACTGTTGGGATCTGTTTAACGGTACTGTCTATTTGCATATCTTGTATGTCACAAATGTCATGATTAGATTATTATATCTGTATGTTGTGTATGTCATAAATGTCATTATGAATTGAAAATGGGGGACCCTGATGTAAACAAGACGGAAGTCTTTCTCTGGTCTGCATCCACTTAACAATTGTGTGTATTGAGCTGTACTGTACTCTACCCATTCTGCAATCTGTTAATTAAAGTTCTCAATCAATCAATTGGGATGGAGGAGATAGCAGCAAACAGGTCTCGCCCACGCAGAGGGGAACACATTCTATCCTCTGGACTGGGCAGGATATTCCTTTATTGATCCCCTTGGGGAGATTCAGTCGCCATAGCAGCAGGGGGTACAGGTATGGTCAGGGTAATAGGAGAGCAATACATATAAACAAATTAGGGGTGCACCGATGTATCGGTCGGGTATCGGCCGATAAGTGCCTTGTTGACTTCAATCGGCCTATCGGCCGATAAGCTCGAGTGTGCTGATGGCAGTAGCCGATAAATATCCATCAATTTGTGTAGCGTCAAAAGACAAAAAAAATTCACTCGCGACTAGGGCTGCAACGATTAGTCGACATAATCGACGATGTCGATTATAAAAAAATCGTTGACGAGAAATTGTTGCGTCGATTAGTCATTAAAAAAAAAACTTTATTTATTTAATTTTTTTTTTTTTTTTGAGCACTACCTATCTTTGTGAGAGTGGCTTCTCAGGGTTCCAGACAACATCATAACACGATGATCCCATAGCAAATTTTGGACATTGAAAACATTGTTCCCCTGCAGGAGATGATGATCAGACTAGACACACAATACATTACACACGCACTCCTCTCACTCACACACAGCGATCAGAGTAAGACACACACATACACACTCCTCTCACTCACACACAGCGATCAGAGTAAGACACACACATACACACTCCTCTCACTCACACAGCGATCAGAGTAAGACACACACACATACACACTCCTCTCACTCGCACACAGCGATCAGAGTAAGACACACACACATACACACTCCTCTCACTCACACACAGCGATCAGAGTAAGACATACACACATTCACACTCCTCTCTCTCACACACAGCGATCAGAGTAAGACACACACACATTCACACTCCTCTCACTCACACACAGCGATCAGAGTAAGACACACACACAGGGGAGGAAATTAGGCCACTTTACTCGCCAAATGCGAGTATTTTTTACGTTTGGCGAGTGATTCATGAAGACCACTCGCCAGTCTGGCGAGTATACAAAAAAAAAAACATTCTGCAATCACTGCACTGGCAAACGGTGCGCGTCTTCTGAGTGCTCGCTTTAGTTGACAGTGCCACGAGAGCACTGCACAAGACCACCCGCGGACATATAATGTTTAATAAAAGTTTGCGCAGTACTGGCCAACCCGCGGACATATAATGATAAAAGTCCTGCGTTACTAGGCTAGCCATCAGGAGCACTCTCAAACGGATAACGTTAAACACAGCAGAAGATGGAAAACAGACAGACTGACCAACGGGGAACTGCATCCAACCCTAGTACAACCCTCGAGTATAAGTTACTAAGGACACATTTAAATCACAGAGGTGTAATGTTAGTCTACTGGAAATGTATACAGTGGTTAGCTTCTAGTTTTAGCGATAGCTGCTTGCTAGCTAACGTTAGCCCCGTGTGCTCAAAGCAGCCAGCTAGGTGTATCTGTTATGACTATAATGTTTCCAAAAAAGCACCGGACTACGACGTAAGGTTAGACATTTTATTTCATGCTCAAAAGCCCCTGGCTTGCACATCGCAGTCACGAAAGGGGCTAGCTAAGCTCAACCAGTGCACTGTGTACAACAGCACACCAACCCAACTGACGTTACCACAACACTTGACGGTACTGTCGTAAGACCACCGTGCTGTCTTAAAGGCACAGTGTGCCTACCCAGATGCATACACAATATTGACGAGGCTTGACAACCGAGGTTCAAAGTTAACTTGATTGATTGAAAACTTTATTAACAGATTGCAGAATGGGTACAATACAGTACGGCATTTTCAATTCATCATAACATATGACATACAGATAGACTACTGCTACATCTATATATTTCACATCTATCTATACACTTCACAACATACTTCGGTTTTTTTCTTTCACTGCCCAACCCAGTCCAACCCAGCATCTTTCACTGCCCAGTTCAGCCCAACCCAGTCCAGAATAGATACCTCTTTCATGTTAATATGTTTTATGCTAATATTGTGAAGAGTAGAGATTAATGTTTTATGCTAATACATATTTTAAAGAGTAGAGACACGGTGTGATTATTTTACTATGATTGAAAATCTATTTAGACGAAGACATACAAAGAAGTAATTATCACAATTAGCGATTTTTTTTGTCTGGTAAAAAATCTGTTTGGCTGGTAAAAAAAATCAGATACTCGCCAGTTGGCTGGTAAGCCAAAAAGTTAGTTTCCTCCCCTGCACACACACATACACAAATTACACAGTACACACCTCTCACTCACACAGCGATCAGAGTAAGACACACACAAATTACACAGTACACACACTCCTCTCACTCACACAGCGATCAGAGTAAGACATACACACACACACGGACTCCTCTCACACACAGCAAACAAAAGACCTAGAAGTCTGTCTGATCTGACTCATCCCCCTCTCCCCTTACAGCTGTTCCACGTCACCCTCCTGGTCCTGGACCAAGTTACAGCCCCATCAGCGCGGTGCTGGGGGCAGATGCTGCTAGTTATTTCTTTTGTATTATTATTTTTTTAGTTATTTAAAGTACACTTCCACTTTAATTTGTATTATTTAATTTATTTATCTTGTTATGAGTGATTGCTGTATTGTTCTTCAAATAGATTTTCATTTAAAGTGGCTTAAATTCAAATGTTTCATGAGTCATTATTTTAATTTGCTATGGGATCATCATGTTATGATGTTGTTGTTTGGTCCTGACAACAGGGCTGTACGCTAAGCTTTTTCACTAGGGGCACACTTGCCCCTAAATGAGAAATTTAGGGGCAAAAAATATTTTTTAGGGGCAAATTTTTAAATAACAATTTTACCATTATTTATATCGATTGTTTTTGATATAAAAAAAAATAAAAAAAATAATTTTATATAATTTTTTTAAATAAAATATATATATTATATAATCATACTTGTAGTTGTATTATCTGCGAGACATCGCCACCACGCAACAAGTCAAAATGCTCGCTATATGCAACCAGCTCCACTGTCTGTGTGTACTCGAGTAGCCTCCAGCTACGGCCAGGATTCTCCGGAGCTGCAGCTGGACCCTATACTGTAGCCTCCAGCTACGGCCAGGATAATCCGGCGCTGCAGCTGGACCCTATTGACTATATTCAGCGTGCTCTCAGCTCGAATTCGCATCGACCCAGTGTTATAAGACATTGATATCAGGAGCTATCTGAACTATTTAGTTTAATGGGACGTTTTGTTTTGAACAGTTAGGGTTGGGTACCGTTCACATTTGAACCAGTACCTGGGGATCGATAATGGTATACGACGACAGGGCTTGAGACTAACACCGTCCCGTCGTCCCGGGGGAAATAAAATATGTATTTGGGATGAAGAAAAATCCTCCACGGGGCCGGGACACAGTCGGGACGAAGAGGATTTATTTTCCCCCACTTGGAAAATGTCAACTGCGCCGACTGTCAGTGCTCATATCACTGTCAAACGGTGCGTGTCTTCCGAGTGCTCGCTTTAGTTGACAGTGACACGAGACCACTGCACGAGACCCGCGGAAATATCAGAATGTTTAATAGAATGTTTAATAAAAGTTCTCGTGGTTCCGGCCATCCTCTCAGTCAAGGGAGCACTCTCAAACATGCTGCACTATTTAGTGTATAACGTTAAACAGAGCAGAAGAAGATGGAATAACAGACACAGACTGACCAACAGGGAACTGCATCCAACCCTAGTACAAAGGCAGGTCTGCGGTGGTGGCTACTGCCACTGCTGGCTCAATGTTCTCGACGGTCACATTTTCATTCGACGGCTCACTAGGAGGTGGAACGCGTCGAAAATATGAAGCAATACTAACTTTACTTTTCTTCATAGGCATAGCTAAATCAGACAGTCAGCCAGTCTATCAGAGTGCTCAATCGATTTTCCCCACTCTCATACCTGAGTGCTCAGCTCGCGTGAGTGGCGTCATCACACGGCTTGGATAATTTAGGAGTGAAATGCGAATGCAAGGCTTGAAATCCCTACTCGCAAGCCCGCCCCCAAATATTATTTACCAATCGCAACGGCCAATTAAAGGGGCAATTTGCGACGAGCTCGTCGCACTGTACAGCCCTGGACAAGAGTCTCAAAGTCTGGGGTGATGGTAGACAAGCAACTCTGAGGTCATGCTCAATGTCCAATCTGTTCCTCTGCTCTGTCTTCAGCTGGACCAGAGCTGAGAAGCCACTTTCACAAAGATAGGTAGTTTAAAAAAATAAAATAAAAAAAATATTATATCCTTTTTTTTCTTTTTTTTGTTTGTTTTTGTTTACATAATTGGTTTTCGATTAGTCGACTAATCGAAAAAATAATCGACAGATTAGTCGACTACCAAATTAGTCATTAGTTCTGTTGCAGCCCTACTCGCGACCTCCACAACGGTCCCCAGTCCCCCACACACACACACACACAAGCAGGGGGCGAAATTAAAGCCCGCCGCCCGCCAGGGGCGCTCAGTTTTTACCTTTGGCGCTTGCCACTGGGGGGTCTGCCCGCCGTGTGGCGTGTAGACGTGTAGTTCATAACGATACTCATATTTTGAAAATCTGTGCGGGTCTCATTTCCGCTCCAAGCGCAGTTCCAGTCATAATATCGATGGCTCCGGCAGTTAGCAGCATTCAGTTCGTATGATACTCTTATTTTGAAAGAAACCATGGCAACGAGTCATATCCGCCCAGCCCTGCAGCGGGATACTATTGGCTTCTGCTCCTATCAACACAGAGGCAGTCTGCTCTAGTCTAGACCGGACCTCCATGAGCTACCGTTACTGTTTAAACAATGACCCAGTCAACTATTCACTTTTAGTTTAATACATGACGAGGCATTGTCTAACGGTATCTAGCTGGCTAGCTACTGATATCAACAAATGCTCCAGCAATAGTCGACTCGAGTGCATAATACCTCCGTTCCCTCGTTAGCTAGCTCACGTTAGCTAGCTCACGTTAGATCTATATGTCCCAGTAAACTAAATTGTCTTAACGTTACCTAGCAGGCTAGCAGTAGCTACAGATAGCTCCTGATATCAATGTCTTATAACATTGATTCAATGCGTATTGTAGCTGAGGGCATGTTGAATGTGATTTGACCAAAGAACCCTAACATTATACCAATAGGGTCCAGCTGCAGCGCCGGATAATCCTTGCATGCTGAATGTAGAGTATTAGTATAGGGTCCCGCTGCAGCACAGGAAAATCCTTTTTGGAGCTGGAGGCTACTAGAGTACACACAGACAGTGGAGCTGTTTGCAGATAGCGAGCATTTTGACTTATTGCGTGGTGGCGATGTCTCGCAGATAATACAACTACAAGTATGATTATATAATATATATTTTATTTAAAAAACATTTTTATATAAAATATATATATTTTTTTTAATCAAAAAAAAATTGGCAGGTAAGAAATATGCTTGGCGGGTAGATTCTTCCCATCTACCCGCCACTGGCCGGTGAGTCAAAGTTAATTTCGCTCCCTGCACACAAGCTACTGCATCAAAGTTACTACTTATGATTAACAAGTAGGGCTAACTTAAATACTTCGAAGCTTCGTTCGATGGCACAAGCTTCGAACATAAAAAAAAAATCGAAGTTAAAAAAAAATAAAAAAATAAAAAACCTTTTTTTTCAAATTATTTTATTTTATTTTTAATTTTACTTTGTGTGTGCATGGGGCCATTGGGTGGGGCCGGGGGACAA
Organism: Notolepis coatsorum; assembly: GCF_963971535.1. Classification (NCBI taxonomy): domain Eukaryota; kingdom Metazoa; phylum Chordata; class Actinopteri; order Aulopiformes; family Paralepididae; genus Notolepis; species Notolepis coatsorum. Next base: position 120,324,058 of record NC_140175.1, read on the forward strand.
ATACACTGGAGGAAAGGAACCCAGCTCAGCACTGCCCAAATTATATCATCACTATTGCCTGTTTGAAGGATATCATCCTCAAACACATACACCACCTACACGCCTATTCTCAGTCCTTGCCCCACAATGGTGGAATGAACTACCCACCCCAGTTAGGACAGCCGAATCCCATCCAATCTTTCGCCGTTGACTAAAGAATAGGGCTGGGCGATATAACGATAACGATAAATATCGCGATATATTTTAATAATCGATATCGAATATCGAAATTAAAAAAAAATCGAAAAATCGTTTTTTTTGTTTTGTTTTTTTGTTTTTTTTACCTGCAACAGGGCAGTTTTAAAACCAGAGACAGTGGACAGACTTGTCTTTCTTGCCTGCAACTTAAAGTAATGGCTTTGCTTGTCCAAATGACAATACTGACCAAATTCAGATTTCTTTTTCTCTTGTCCATTTATTTTGTTTGCTTTCTAATTTAAAATACATTTTGAAACCGTCTGTACACAGTAGGCTATGTGTGCTAGCAGAACTAGACTCCAGTCACGAGTCACAGTGCACATGTGCGGTGGTTTGTCCACCAAAAAAGCGCCAAAAGATCGAAAATAAACTAGCAGAGCCAGAACTGTTCAACTCCTCTGGAGCCACAGCCAGCAGAGAAGCCGGTTTACTTTAGCTTTTAAACCAGCTGCAGCCTGAGAACTGGAGTGTGAGGGGATGTAACACTAAAGATGGCGGCAATGACAAAGAATTGCTGCAAAATAAACATACATCTGTTGTTAAAAAAAAAAAAAAAAAAAAAATTATACTTATAACAATTCGATAATTATCGATATCGAGAAATAAAATAAAATTATCATATCGTTATCGCGATATGATTTTTTTCCATATCGCCCAGCCCTACTAAAGACGCACTTCTTCAACCATTATCTGAAATAAAATAAAAAAAATTAAATAAAAAAAATCTAACCCTAACTAACCTTACTGTCATGCACTTGTCCTAATAAACTAACCTACACTGTAACACGCAACACTTTGATGAATATTGTTACTCAGCTGATAGAGTTGTATCCTTCCTGATGACCTGTCGTACAGAACTTGTAAGTCGCTTTGGATAAAAGTGTCAGCTAAATGACTAAATGTAAATGTGAATGTAAATGCCTTGTAGAATTCCACACATAAGAAAGAAAGATACTGGGATGAATAAACAAAATAGGAAATAAAATGTAGAAATGCATGCAATACATAAATAAATATGAATCTCCATATATGAAATAGAACATTTAGATAAGGTGCTACTGAGATGTTTTGGTGAGTTCTTTGTTTTTTTGTGGAAGTAGCCCTTCTTAAAAATGCATGAACATTCACTGATAATTGGTCTGTAGTGGAGTCTACAAGGTCTACATTGCCGGACCATGTAGAATCCGGACCTTGTAGACTGACATAATTCTGTGCATAGTTTAGTCTACACAGGCTATATTTCAAATAATCAAAATCTTACTTCATTCATCTTAAACAGTCTTGATTTGGGGGATTGGTAGTTCCCATGAAATCTGAAGTTGTTCAAATGACAACAGCGATCCACCTTGAATTAAATCACACAGCCGTGTTGGCTGCGTCACAGTCACGAAAGGGGCTACTTAATTCATTAATCCAATCCACTTTATTTATAGAGCACATTTAAAAACAACAAAGTTTACCAAAGTGCTGTACAAGTCCCACAACATAAGATAAAAAAAAAAAAAAAAAAAAAAAGTATATTAAAAAATAAAATTAATTAAATTTTTTTAAATTTGAAGCTTCGAATTAAAATCGAAGCTCGGCCCCGAAGCTTCGATTGCCAAAAGAAAATCGAAGGTCAGCCCTAGGCATTCGTTTTGTGGCATTAACGTTATATAGTTAGTGTTACACGTTCAATAACATCAGCATATTATTTACCCAAACGTAGCAAGCCGCATTCATACTAGCTCAGTTTCTTCCATTGCTCATAGAGCCCTGAGTTTTACCCATTCTGCAATCTGTTAATAAAGTTTTCAATCAGACACATGGATAGAAAGGCTTTGTCTTATTATAACAATCGTTGCAGTAAAATCATTATGCCTCGTTTAAGTCATCCTGCGGAGCTAAAAGCTAAACGTTGGCCGCGCCGCCGTTGTTGTTCTAGAAAACCTCTCTCGTCAAAATCAATGGCGGACGAAAGCGGAAGTAAAAAATTTATACGCGCTTGCCGATTTGTGGTAACAGCAGATGCGGGTGCAAGCGGTGTGTGACATAATAGACCTATCTCAAACCCTGCCCCTTTTCTTGATCCTCCAATCACAGCTGTCGCTTACCTCGGACTTCCTCGTGTTTGTACGAGGAAGTCCGAGGTAAGCGACAGCTGTGATTGGAGGATCAAGAAAAGAGGGCAGGGTTTGAGACGGGTCCATTGGCAGAATCGACTGTCAATCAAAATTTCATTGGTTGAGACAATAGTATCTAGCTGCAGCCCAGCAGGTAGACCATGCTGGGAGAACTAGTATCTAGCTGCAGCCCTGCAGAACATACTGGCAGAGAGATAGTGCTATTTCTTGATGTTTCCTTTTTTTAAGTAAGTACAGGGTGTCCGCGGGACCTTAAAAAGTCTTAAAATGTCTTAAATTCAACTATCAACTATTAAGGCCTTAATTTGTCTTAAAATGTCTTAAATCCGACTTTCGGAGGTCTTAAAAACATGCCATGTCATCTTATGTTTCATTGTGAAATCTGGGGGGAAACTATTATTAACGGGAGATAAAGTCAGACTTTTTTTTTTTTTTTTTTCACGCAAACGGTACGCTGCGCAGTGGGGCGGAACCAATTTATGGTCCTTAATGTGTGTCGCCGTCGGGAGCTATTTCAGAACACCGGAGCATAGGTAACACGTTATTCAAGCCGTAGCGATAACGCTGACGTTTAGTTTAGTTTAATTGATTTGTATTTATTTGCACTCGTTAATTTAACATGGGAAAGTGCAAATTTAATGAGAACTGGCTCGAAAACCCTCTGTTTGCACCGTGTGGTTGGTCCCAGTGAAAGTACGAGGCCCGCTGCAAACTCTGCAAAAAGGATTTTAAACTGGGAACGATGGGAATAAAAGCAGTCGAGTCACGCATGCACAGCGCTAAGCATGTTACCTCTACAAAAACCCGCCTGCAGACAACTTCAATATCAAATTTCTTTTCGACGCCGTCCACATCAACTGCTCAGGGACAGGTAGGTCTACCACCAATTACATCTGCACCTGTCCGGGTAACGTTCGGCTCCACGCCAACCCTTGCAGCTGAGGTACTGTGGGTTCTAAATACGGTCGCAAAGCATCAGTCCTACAATGGAAATGAGGGACTAGGAGAGGTGTTTCAAGCGATGTTCCCTGACTCTGTTAGGATCTATGCGTAACAGTACTGTATATTTGCATATCATGTATGTCACAAATGTAACGGTAATATATACCTGTGTCATGTATATCCCTATGCCATAAATGTCATGTATGTTGTGCATGTCATAAATGTCACTATGAATTGAAAATGGGGGACCCTGATGTAAACTAGACAAACGTCTTTCTCTGGTCTGCATCCCCTTATTATTGTGTGTATTGAGCTGTACTGTATTGTACCCATTCTGAAATCTGTTAAATAAAGTATTCATTCAACCAAACCACAAAAACAAAACAACTGGATGAATGAAAACTTTATTTAACAGATTGCAGAATGGGTACAATACAGTACAGCTCAATACACACAATAATAAGGGGATGCATTGCAGACCAGAGAAAGACGTTTGTCTTGTTTACATCAGGGTCCCCCATTTTCAATTCATATTGACATACACAACATAGAATAGATAGAATAGAAATACTTTTATTATCCCGTGGGAAATTTGACACTGCAAATCGCTCAACATTTAAACAGGACAGGTCACGAATTAGAATAATAACACAAATCAATAAAGTTGCCTAGGATAAGAGTAGAGTAAAATAGAATAAAAATGAAATAAAATATACAGAAATAAATACAGTAAAAACATACATGACATCATGACATACAGGTATATACTGTAGTACTGTTACATTTGTGACATACGATATGCAAATAATATACAGTACTGTTACCCAGAGATCATAACAGAAAATAGTATATATATATGATGGGGATGAGACTGTACATTAGGAGGAGGGGGGGGGTTGGACATTTACCGTGGCCAGTTTCGAATTGCAGCCTCCCGTAGGTGCTCTTTAAGAGCGGTTTTGAATGTGGGCAGGGGTAAAGTGGGTTTTAGGAGTGAGGTTAAGCAGTAGTCTGACCAGTTTGTTTTGTGATGTTTGTAATCTTGTTTTTAGTGCCTTTGAGGTGCTTTGGTACCATGAGGTGCAGGCATAGTCGTAGTACCCTTGAATGAGTGTACTGAGAGTACCCATGATTTTTGCCATTTTGTTATCGTGAAATTGGTATTAAATTTAATTCTGAGTGGCATTAAAAAGTCTTAAAAAGCCTTAAATCTGACTGGGCTAAACCTGCAGATACCCTGTAAGTAAAGAGGCCTATGTTCATATCGGTGAGCACAATTTATAACACAAATATACAGTAGTTTCATAAAAAAAAAAATATTACAAAAAAGAAATATTAAAAAAGAAAATAAAATTTTGCCACAAATATCGGTATCGGCCGATTGTGTTAGTTGAACAATCGGTATCGGTATCGGTGGCAAATTTTCATATCGGTGCATCCCTAAAACAAATGTAATCTGAATATACAATTTTTATAAAATAAACTATACACAGAGTTGCATATGAGTCTGTATACCCTATTGGTCATAATATAAGTTACAATAAATATAGGCAATATAAAATATGACTAAAAGTAAACGGTATACACAAAGGTGCAGATCATAGTATGCGTTATAGTCCATGCAGGGTTTAGTGGTTAAGAGTCAGACATTCCTATTATCTTAGCTGGTACCTCTGTATCTGGAGCTAGTGTTACTGTGTTATCTTAGCTGGTACCTCTGTATCTGGAGCTAGTGTTACTGTGTTATCTTAGCTGGTACCTCTGTATCTGGGGCTAGTGTTACTGTGTTATCTTAGCTGGTACCTCTGTATCTGGAGCTAGTGTTACTGTGTTATCTTAGCTGGTACCTCTGTATCTGGAGCTAGTGTTACTGTGTTATCTTAGCTGGTACCTCTGTATCTGGAGCTAGTGTTACTGTGTTATCTTAGCTGGTACCTCTGTATCTGGAGCTAGTGTTACTGTGTTATCTTAGCTGGTACCTCTGTATCTGGAGCTAGTGTTACTGTGTTATCTTAGCTGGTACCTCTGTATCTGGAGCTAGTGTTACTGTGTTAGCTGAGCTGGAGGTAGTGTCGTCTGTAGATGTCCACAATAGCCTTTACAGGGGGACATATATCCGCAAGGTGATGTCCACTTAAAAAAGGAAACTAAAATATCATTTGACATTTTTATTTGAGCTCTTCCAAACAATCTATTGTTTTTAATACAAATCGACCTCCCCTTCACTGTAATGTGCCACGTTTTGATATATTGAGCTTTAAAATGTCCACATCCTATTGTAACCGAGAGATTTTAACTCGTGATCTTGCCACAGGATTTTCTAAATAAGAGTATTACTATTGATATGAACCGATCTTTTTACGTTGCATTGATCCTATTGGATCATTGATAATTAGAGTGATGTATCCATCTGGATCCTTGTATCGTCTCACCCCTAGTAGCCACTCTGCCGGACTAGGTAGGGAGGGGTTTTAGGTAGGGATGCACGATATTGATTTTTTGATACCGATACCGATAACTTTATGCTCCTCAAGCCGATAACCGATATTGTTACGAAGGATCAGATTAAACCGAATATATATATTTATTGATTGATATATATTGCATAATATTTGTATATCGTTTGATATCCCTTGTATATTCCTTGTACATATACACGGAATATCCCTTTAGCCTAGTACAGACCATAATATTTCATTCTCCTATTGGACAGCGGTCCACAGGCGCCATAGCCATACCTCCAAGGTCTGGTTCAAAGTCACCGCCGGGACTTGCCTGGACATGAACGGTTCTGCGCAAGGATATGAGACAGGAATAAAGCTGGTACTAGTTTGTTCACCTAAACGTATAAATACGGCGCAGGTGAATACAGAAGTAGAGTTACCAATAAGTTGAAGCCTCACCCACGATACAACGTGTGGTGAAGTATGGCCTGTTTGGCCCCAAATAGAGCATTGAGACCGCGTGCGAATTAATAACTGAAGTATCAGAGTTTAACGCTGTACCGTTGAGTTCGACCTATTCTATTAAGTCAGTAATAGTCTATTTGTGTATAGTGTATCGTGCGGCTAAAGTTCTACAGTGACCAGCATCACCAACGTTTCCTCGTACCAGCTAGAGTGCTTATCCAGGCTGGGCTGCTTACCATGGCGCTTTCACCCGAGGGGCCCTAGACGAGGACCGTGTGGATTATGTACACTGGATAACCTACCGACGACTGCATAGCCCTTTTCGGCTGGATTATATTTGCTTTTGGTCCTGTAATTGATGGAGCGGAGAATCGCCGACACCCACAATTGTGTGGGATTTACCCTGTGAGGAGCCACGTCGAGTCCGCCTCTCAGAAGCCTGAGGCCGGCTAGCTTTCTTCCATGCGGAGCTGCATGCTACGGAGAACAGCTGTATTCGTCTGTGGATCAAGATCTTATTGCACCGTCTCCTGTACTTGGAGTCTCCTTATCATCGTTGACCCAGACTCTACTACCGACAAATCCTCTACCCTTGCTGGCTTACAACCAGGGGGACCCTACCAGTATCTCCCGCTATATTACTAGTGTACCATAGATATAATTCCTAAGATTCAGGTTGTATTATTATCTCCTGCGTAATATGAGAATGGACATTCGTTATTGATTTGCCTACGCACATTCCTTTGCCTTATAAGCGCATCCAAAGTAAAGTAAAGTATATTATGTACTATTATTGCTGCTAATAAATACTTAAATCCAGATTTGTGTGGAACCGAGTCATTGTGGGAAGTGTTCATCATTAGATACCTGTGTACTGTATGGCCAGTAGGAATGTACATAAGACGGTAGTGGTTTAATGATACCATACTTATCAATACAGTCAGGGAATTGTACCCCTCAGTTACAGATATCGATAACCGATATTTATTGTATTATATATTTTTTTTAAATGTATATATATTAGAGCTGGGCCGTTAACGGCGTTAACGTGCTGCGTTAACGCTATACTAGTATCACGCGATAATATAATTAACGCATTAATTAAAAAAAGAAAAAAACGTTTTTTTCTTTTTACATTTTTTTTTTTTACCTTTATTTACCCAGGGTAGGTTCGCTGAGCACAGATGCTCTTTTTCAGGAACGCCCTGCTTCACATTCACACAGTTCCATTCACACCTGGGAGCTGCCCAGTACAACCACAGTTGACACCATTGGCCACTGAGCAACTGAGCAGTTGATTCAAGCCATGTCACATAGTTCAAGTTCGAAATGATTCTTTCTGTTTTGCTCCTGAGAGTGCTAGATACTGTACTGTACTGGTAATATTATTTATTTGTGTTAACTTCTGAATAAAACAACTTATTAAACACAAGTACATCTTATTGAACATTATTTTGATATTTCATTACCAATTATCATAGCAAAACAGCTTTTTCAAACAGTCTGTAATGCATTTTGGAAACGGGAGATGGGCTCATGGTGTAATGGGCCACCTGGCCTGAGAAACATAAGGAGGAAAGAAAAAGTAAGGACTTACTTCTGGTCATTATTTGGGTAGAACACACATATTTTGAATGCCTTTGGCAGGTTTTTTTTTTAGCCATTTTAATCTAGATGAATCTAGATTAAATCCAGGATTGCAGATAGATTAATCTAGATTAAAAAAAATTATCTATGCCCACCTCTAATATATATATATTTTTTATTTAATCACACATTTTTTTTTTTTTTTAGTATTTATAAGCTCCGACGTCATCGGTACTGCTATTGGTACTCGAGAAATTATGGAGTTTTTTTTTTTGAGGAATTTAAATGTCGCAAACTAATCTTGTTGACCGTTTTCTATCTCTCCTCCCTCGGTATCTCTCTGCCTGCGCGAGCGGGCTGTGCTCTTACACACACTCACACACACACACACACTCACTCACTCACTCACTCAGACAGCTCTGCTCTCGACAGCACCCGTGTGTGTGTGTGTGTGTGTGTGAGTGAGTGTGTGTAAGAGCACAGCCGGCTCGCGCAGGCAGAGAGAGACCGAGGGAGGAGAGATAGAAAACGGCCAACAAGATTAGTTTGCGACGTTTAAATTCCTCAAAAAAAGTCTGGGTCTATTTTACTAAAGTCGATGCTGACAACGCTCTTTGCCACAAGTGCAACAAGACATTTGCCAGTAATGTATAAGCGCTGGTACTTGTCAATGTGGCTGGCGGGGAGCAGCTAACGTTATAGCTCCGAGTAGAATAATGGCCGACAATCCGGAGGTAAATAAACGAACGAGAGCTTCTGATTGGTGGTAAGAAGAAGAGGTGGGTGCAAGCGGAGGGACGTAATTGGCAGATCGACTGTCTGTCTCCGAATGTAACGTGACTACGTCACAGCCAAGAAAGGGAGCGCTGGATTTGTGTAAAACTCCCTGTTCCTAAACCACACGCTGTCAGTCATACCACAGTACTGGCAAAACGGGAGGAGGCTATAATAAAAACAAGCGCCCTTCATCCAAATCCACCCACAACGGATTTCTTTTAACCAAAAAATTTATTATATATTATCAGAGCTATTAATAACGTTATCGGGTTTATCGGGATGACGTCATAATTGCTGATATCGGCCCGATAATTATCGTGCATCCCTAGTTTTAGGTTGTGTGGTGTGATAACAATGTTGAAATTTAATTTAGAAGTTTAGACTAGTTTTACAACTGAAATAACATTTTTGTTATTACAGAGGGAGTAAAGTACAGAAAGAAAGGTACCGATACTATACATACTAGCACAATTGGCAGTGTTAGCGGGTGGGAAGCCGGCGAGGGTGGGTCCTGGTCGTTGTAAACAGCGACTCCTACAGTTCGGTCGGGGCGCCTGCACAGCAAGGGAAGGATCTAGGAAAGGTAGTGTGTTCCTTCCACACGTTACACTCCCCCAGTGAGAGTCCGCGCTGCCAGGTGAAAAGAAGCGGTGGGCTGGCTACACATGTGTCAGAGGAAGCATGTGATAGTCTCTCCGCCCTCCCGGACCGACGGTAGGGGGTATAGTGCGCAACGACCAGGAAGGGGATTGGGAATTGGCATAACGACAAACATTGGGATGGTGAAAAATGGAAAAGAAGGAGGAAAAAGATAACAAAAAAAAATAAATGCCCACTGTACCCGAGTAGGGTGAGTAACCTAAATGCCATTACTGCTTTTTATCTATTGACTCATTATAGCTACTTTATTATCTTGAAATAATATAACGGCGAACGGGTGCTATTTGCAGATTTGAGCTCTGTGTTTGATACTGTTCACCCTCACCTGTTTGTCCAGAAGCTTATGAGTTTGGGGATAAACCCCTCAATAATCAAATGGTTCTATTCTCTTCTCACCAACAGGACACAACAAGTCGAGGTGAATGACACACTCTCTGAGGTCAGACTCTGCAGCACCGGGGTGCCTCAAGGTGCGGTGAGCTCCCCTCTCCTGTTTACACTGGACACCAACGAGTGTAGCAGCAGGCAGCCTCAAGGTGCGGTGAGCTCCCCTCTCCTGTTTACACTGGACACCAACGAGTGGAGCAGCAGGCAGCCTCAAGGTGCGGTGAGCTCCCCTCTCCTGTTTACACTGGACACCAACGAGTGGAGCAGCAGGCAGCCTCAAGGTGCGGTGAGCTCCCCTCTCCTGTTTACACTGGACACCAACGAGTGGAGCAGCAGGCAGCCTCAAGGTGCGGTGAGCTCCCCTCTCCTGTTTACACTGGACACCAACGAGTGGAGCAGCAGGCAGCCTCAAGGTGCGGTGAGCTCCCCTCTCCTGTTTACACTGGACACCAACGAGTGGAGCAGCCTCAAGGTGCGGTGAGCTCCCCTCTCCTGTTTACACTGGACACCAACGAGTGGAGCAGCCTCAAGGTGCGGTGAGCTCCCCTCTCCTGTTTACACTGGACACCAACGAGTGGAGCAGCAGGCAGCCTCAAGGTGCGGTGAGCTCCCCTCTCCTGTTTACACTGGACACCAACGAGTGGAGCAGCAGGCAGCCTCAAGGTGCGGTGAGCTCCCCTCTCCTGTTTACACTGGACACCAACGAGTGGAGCAGCAGGCAGCCTCAAGGTGCGGTGAGCTCCCCTCTCCTGTTTACACTGGACACTAACAAGTGGAGCAGCAGGCAGCCTCAAGGTGCGGTGAGCTCCCCTTTCCTGTTTACACTGGACACCAACGAGTGGAGCAGCCTCAAGGTGCGGTGAGCTCCCCTCTCCTGTTTACACTGGACACCAACGAGTGGAGCAGCCTCAAGGTGCGGTGAGCTCCCCTCTCCTGTTTACACTGGACACCAACGAGTGGAGCAGCAGGCAGCCTCAAGGTGCGGTGAGCTCCCCTCTCCTGTTTACACTGGACACCAACGAGTGGAGCAGCAGGCAGCCTAACAATCATGTCCTGAAACTTTCAGACGACACACTTATTCTAATCCTATTGAAGGCTGGCGACTGCTCTCTACTTACTTTAAAGAGACCGACTCCTTTCAAGTCTGGTGTTACTGTGAGAGACATCATCTCATCTCAATACCACCAGAACCAAAGAGATGATCTATGACCCCAGAGAAGTGAGAGTACATGACCCTGTGGTAATTGGTGACTGTGATATAGAGCAGGTTGCATCATATAAATACCTAGGAATCCACATGGATAATCGACTGAAATGGGATGTACACTTCCTCCGTAGTCTCAGACTGTTTAGTGTGAGCACACAGCGATCATGACCACATTTTATAAAGCTGTCCTAGAAAGCCTGATGAGATGGGGCGTGGTTTGGTACGCTCACAGTACAGTGTGAGGCTAGTGAAAGCAGCGATGAAGGTGACCGGAAACACCAAGTATCCGTCACTCCAATCTATCTTTGAGAAAGTAGTGGTCAGCCAGGCACAGAATCTTACAGGACCCTTCTCATAATCTTTATCCTGAATATGAAGTTCTTCCCTCGGGGAGACAGTTCAGAGCAAGTAGATATAACGGCAACCGCTACAAGCTCTCCTTCCTTCCTACATCCATCGCTCTCCTAAATAATAATAGAGGTTGATTCCTTTGAGGTGCCACCTAACAGTGGGCTGTCACCTCTTTCTTTCTTGTCCAAGTCTTAATCTGTTGTAATTTAATTAGTGCAATATGAAGCTTTTTGAAATGAGTTTACCTACTTATGTATTATGGTTGTACGTCTCTATGTATTGTCATATTTGTCTGAAGTCCTTTTTACTAACTGAATGAATGATTGTATATATATTTCTTTCTTCTTTGTTTACACTTATCGCAGACTGATGCATCACTGATGTTCCAAGTAAATTTTCCCCTCAGGGACAATAAAGTGTATTCTTATCTTATAACACCCGCCCGTTACTATGCCACTATTTATCATTACATGATACAATGTATCCATGCCTGTAGCTAAATGCTGAAAAACAGGGATATTATATGTATTGTGTGTTATCTCTCCACTCCATGCTATGGTAGTGCTTGTGCCAGCACAGGAGATGTGATTACAATTAGGGATGCCCCGATCGATCGGCCAGCGATCGGTATCGGCCGATATTCAGTATAAATATGAGATTGGGGAATTCCGATAATGCTTTCTAGTCCCCGATTGCGAAAACCGATCGATGACGCAAAAAACATGAGCCAATTCTCAGCGGAGTTGGTGTCATTGTCACATTAACGTTAACTATCCTAAAACATGTCAGTGGTGTGGAACTATTACAAAGTGTCTGAGACAGATGCAACAAATGCCATCTGCAATGTATGCCAGGATAAAATACCGTGTGGGGGAAGTTTCAACGCAACTCATTTAATAACACTTGGAAGTCCCATCACACAGAGAAGCATGGAGAGTTCGTTAAGCTTACCGCGGAGTAAAAAGAAAAAGGCAGATTAAAAACAAACGGCTGCTGACACAAACCACTTTAGAGAGCACCCGTGTGTATAACCGTGATAGTCAGAAGGCTAAGGCGATCACATGAAAAGTCATGAAATTCATAGGGCTGGATGAGACGGACCACACCGTCACATTGAGCAAGCCCCGGTACACTCCCAGCTCGCTGAAGAGACAACAAGCATTCCGTGAAGACCCGCCCTACTCTGCCTCTGATTCGCAGACTGGGTGGGGGAATGTGATTGGACCAAAGCAGAGTAGACAGATACACACACACAGTGGAGTCGGACATGCAAAGATACTGCTTGCATTTTTGATAGCGGAGAATTTTTACTCGTTGCGTTGTCTCGCAGATAATACAGATAATACATATGAAAAGTATCATTTGCTCAGAGTCCAGAGACAGTTGTGGTTTGGTCCGGATCTGGATCGGAGTCCAGACTTTGAGAATGCCTGTGTTAGACCTACAGTATAATACTGCCAGCTGCTATAACAAAACAATCGGTATCGGCAGTGTATCGGCCGATATGGCTCATAGACGATCGGTGATCGGTATCGGTGGCAAAAAACATGATCGGGGCATCCCTAATTACAATGTATTTTTTATATATAGGCTATGTACATATTTAAATCAATATCTTCCTTTTGAGCATATCATATGGGCATACATGAATGGAATGGCGAGGATGTAAAGCATGTTATGTTATTTATTAAAACCGTTGCTCACAGAGTTTACACCCCGTTTGTCATAGCTTTTAAAATTTAAGGTGGGGGGTATCGGGCTCAGCCCCTCCCTTCCAGCTGGAGTTGACGTAACATCAAATGCGAGCGAACACGCACTGTTGAGTCCCGGCTCTAGGCAGAATCACGAATAGTGGTTTAAGAGAAGTTATTTATATTTCGAACATGATCCATTGCGAATCGTTTTCAAATAAACGCTAGATTATCGATAGTATATGTAACTGAGGGGTGCAATTCCCTGACTGTATTGAGAGTATGATATATTAAACCACTACTTAGTTATGTACTTTAATTACTGGCCATACAGTACATGAATATATATGGTGAACACCCACACAAGAATACGGCAATGACACAAAGTTCTATTTGGAGGGTATTTATTATTATCAGAGCAAGCAACGTTAGGTTACAGATTGAGAATTATACTCGCGCTTGTAAGGCGAAGAACACACGTAAAGTAGGTCAAGAGCGTAAGTCAATGAGAATAGTAAGATGGGTCTAAACTGACGCCACCTGTAGCATAGCAATTACATAAGGCACACTAGTACCAGCTGGAGACACTGGGGGGTTCCCTCCGGGTGTAAGGCCGGCAGGGTAGAGGAATGTTCGGGTGCAAAGTCTGGGTCAACGAGGAATAACGAGGTTCCAGATACAGGAACCAGTGCAGTACTCCCTTGATCGGTAGACAAAGCAACAGCTATAATCCAGTATGCTCGACAGCATGGATGAAAGCTAGCCAGCCTCTTCCTAGAGGCGGGCTCGAGTGATGCTCCTCACGGGGGGTAGATCCCACACGATAGTGGGGTAGACGGTTCTCTGCTCCAGCAGTCACGGTACCAAAGCAATATAATCCAACCAGAAAAGGTTCTGCAGTCGCCGGTGTAGGTTCTCCGGTGTACATATCCAACGGTTCTCGTCTAGGACTCCTCGGGTGGGGGCACAAGTTTAGGCCGCCCAGCCTGGATAAGTGCACTAGCTATATACACGACGAACCGGTGGTAATGCTGGTCACTGAAGAACGGTAGCCGCACGATACACTATAAATGATAGACTATTACTTCACATTAGAATAAGTCGAACTCAACGGTACTGCGTTAAACTCTGACACTTTAGCAATCTATTCGCACGCGGTTCTCAAGGCTCTATTCAGAGGCAAAGTTGCCCACTTCACTACACGTTGTCTCGTGGTGAAGGCATCAACGTTTTAGTGCTAAGTGCTTCTGTATCCACCTGCGCCGTATTTATACGTAAGGTGAATTATCTAGTGCCAACCTCAGTTCTGTCTCGTATTACTGCGCAAACCTGGACATGTTGAGACATGCCTTGGCGTTGCCTTTGAACTTGCCATTGGGGGTATGGTCGTTGGCGCCTAGGGGTCGCTGTCCAATAGGAGAGCGAATATTATGGTCTGGTTTGTACCCAGGTAAAGGGATATTCCGTGTATATATACAAAGAATATACAAGGGATATCAAACGATATACAAATATTATACAAGGGATCTCAAGCAATAAATATATATATTCGGTTTAATCTGACCCTTTGTAACAGTATATGTGTACTTATGCACGCTAGAGAAGCGGGCTGAAAAATCGATTATCTATGCCCTGCCTGGCGCTAGGGATGGGTACCGAATTCGGTACTTTTGAGGCACCGAACCGAAACACGTCGGTACTACAGAGTATCGAATCAAGTGAGAAACCAATTTTATTTTTTATTTTTTATTTTTTTTATTTTTTTTTAAATTTTTTAAATTTTTTTTTACTTTATTTTCATGTCAACGTTCACACGCACAATATATGCTTACCTAGGATTTGACTTGATTCAACAGCAAAGCAGTCGGAGCAATGACAAGCCGAAAACTGTCGAAATTGTAGTTATTTGAAGTTTGGATTTTTTTTTTACGACTGAGGTAGGTAAATAAAATTCCTTGAGACTAAAGTACCGAAAAAAGGTACCGTTGGGTACCGGTATTGATTCACAGGTACCGGTATCGGTTCAAATGTGAAAGGTACCCATCCCTACCTGGCGCTAACGTCATATACACACATATGAGACGCGTTGTGATCCGCTGTGAAAAAAAACTCTGATTACCCCAAGACTGGTAAAATAGATTCCTTACCTCACATCAGATGTTCTGCAAAAAGATTATTCCAATTCCTGATCGCCACTCCAAATATCGATCGCGTTTATTGATCCAGCGTTATGTACTCGAAACTAGGGCTGCACGATTAATCTATTTTAAATCGAAATCGCGATTATCAAATCGCAAAAAAAAAATTGCAATTTAAAAAAAAAATTACTATTTTTTTTTTAAAATGTTTAACCAGGAAGTCCCATTGAGATACAAGATCGGTTTGGGAGAGGGAGGTAAGGGGTTTTAGATTGTGTGTTGTGAAGTTTAGACTTCAGAGAGGGAGAGTAAAGTACATGAAAAAAAGGTACCGTTGGGTACCGGTATCGATTCCCAGGTAAAAAGAAACATTTTCAGGCTTGGTGTCCTGAAAAGACTCACCACGTAGGCCAGATGCAAGCCGCATTTTACAATAAACCTCTGGGGCTGCTTATTTAAAAAAAATATATAATCGCAAATTTAATCGCAATCGCAATATGTCAGAAAAATCGCAATTAGATTATTTTCCAAAATCGTGCAGCCCTACTCGAAACACATATTCCACGCTGCTCTGATGGTCCCCAATGAATGCAGTAGTCTTGGGTTACATTGCCTGAGAAGTAAAATGTGGATTCCGGGTATTTTTTTCTCCCATGCATTACCATTGAGTCCAATCCAATGGGTGCATGACCATCCGGGAGACGATAGGGGGCGGTATTCGCCCTGTTCGAGCTCATAGACAGTCCCAATGATAACGTGAGGCTGGATTGATGAAAAATGAATGGATATCGCTAATAAAAGCAATAACGATTAAATAACAAGATTTCTCGTCCTTGGCACTCAACGCATGCCGGCCAACAACGAGATTTATCGTTCTTGGCACTCAAAGTGTTAAGATCAAGTATAGTCAATATCTAAACAAATGAACAATGGGCAGATAATTTACAGGGGCTTTTGTAGATGCAGTACAGAATTTTGCCATCCGGACAGTACACATGCAATATGAATGTAGAAATGGGTTTATAGGGCCAAGTGAGGCATCATTTGAAAGGCCAGAATCTCCTCTAATATAATACCATAGTTAAATCTGTAACCCTCTTACATAGAAACTAAATCACCAATTCTCATTCTCTCCTTCCACTGACGCACTTCTCCATCACTATCTCCCTCCAGATAGCTGTCCTGTCAGGCCATTCTGTCTATACACCCATGTGTTTTTCAGTTCTTATGAAAATCTTCCTGTCAGGATTTTCTTTCCTTTCCAATTTGTTAGCCTAGGAAAAGAGAGCTACCTGTATAGCTGGTTAAGGACTGATGGTTCTTGCTTGGCTTTCTGTGTTTCTGATGAATTTCAACTGAAAAGTTAGACCTTTGTTTGTTAGGATGAATGTAAAATGTACTGATATTTCTTTCCTTACTTTCCCCCAAGATTGGTCTGAATATGACCACCCATCATAGCCTCTCACACCTTGGCTTGAGAGAACTGTCTGTTTGGTGGACTGCATGAAACCGTCACAGGTGGACCAGGAGAAGAGCTGTTTGGACTGCATGGAAACAAGTATGGAAATGTTGACTTTAATCTGTAAACAATATGACTTTATAAGTGTTGACTTTAACCCCATGCAGTTTGAGCATATTATAGTCTTATCTGCCAGCACTGTAAGCCTATGGATATATATCTATCGGATGTGGGAATGTTATATTTTTCCATTCATACATTGTCATGTTAATACCGTCGTGAATATAAGTATGTTTTTAGAGTGGTCTGCAGTAATTCCTAGAATGCGAGTTATAGGCCCCGGTGCATATTATACATAATCAATTGGCGTTTCGTACGCTACATTAAAAAATTCAAATGCATATGATCGGTATAAATTATGCTCCATCATGCGTGAAGGAAAGCGGGGGGGGGGTCGTTTATGATTCCTTGATTGTCAGTAACGGCTTTCTTTAGTACGACGACATACGTTGATCAGATGGATTGCAATGAAATAAATGGACAATTGAGCTGGAATTAACGTTGGATTCCTCTTACCTGTGGCCGATGAGTCTGGAGAATTTTTTTCCAATTATTTGATTTCCATCTGCTAGATCCGTTTTCCGTTTGTACAACGCAATAAACGCCGAAAGCATATTGATTCTTGCGTCTCGAAAGCGATCCAATGCACTAGAGTGTTTGTCTGGATCCACATAACAAGAGAGCTCTGCCCGGAACATATTCACCAATGCACAGAGCGCCCCATCCTGTTTAGAGTGGGTGCAACATCGCCCGAAATCCACCAGGCGGCGGTATTGAGCCGTTGCAATATCATCCTTGCTGGATGAATTATGAATGGCAATAGCGAATAAAGGAAATAACGATCATAAAAACGAGTAAACTCGTTATTGGCGTTATTAGATTGGCGGGGCAATAACGAGATAACTTGTTCTTGGCACAGAAGCAGTTAAAGGAACACTCAACATTTTGGGAAATGTATTTGCTTATTTGCCATCTACTCTGGAGTTAGACAAGAAGATACATAAATGTTTCTTCTCTGTGCATGCAGTAGGAGTAGGAAGACGCGTACCATTAGCCTAGCTTAGCGTCAGTCACTGGAAGTAGGTTCTTCCATTAGCCTAGTTCCCAACGTCTTCCTACTCCTACTGCATGCACAGAGAAGAAAAAGGTATGTATCTTCTTGTCTAACTCCAGGGTAGATGGCAAATAAGCAAATTTCCCAAAATGTTGGTGTTTTTATTAATTTTTTATTTTTTTTGTTGACCAATAGTCGACTAACGTAAAATTTTGGCCAATCCTAGTCGACCATCCAAATCCTTAGTCGGGGACAGCCCTATAAGATACATACCTTTTTCTTCTCTGTGCATGCAGTAGGAGAAAAAAATTTAATCTTTAGAAACACTTTAGAAGAAGGAGGTACTGTATAGTTTATATACATTAATAGTCAGTGATGGGCAAGCTACTGGGAAAATGTAGCAAGCTACACTACAAGTTACTCTCGATTAAATATAGCTCAACTACAATGGAAGCTATCCCCAGAGAAATGTAGCAAGCTACACTACAAGAATATGGCAAAAATAGCTAGCTACATCGGCACTACTTTTTTATTTTTTTTTTACTTCGTGACCAAGTTTCCACCAAACAAATAGGCAGGAAAAAAAATTCTCAGTTTGATTGTTTATTATAAAACTGAAACAAGCCCTCGGTCTGGCTTTTTGTGTCATCCTTTTAACATGAACTTGTATTACACACTTCTTCAATATCTGAATTGTTTTACTTCATTTTACTAGTATTATGCTACCATGTATATACTACTACCAGTACCAACTATGCTAATATGTCTATACTACTACAGTATGTACTCAGAGTATAACACTCAAGCTTGACACTGACAAACAATACTACTTATCCTTGGCTGCTAGATATGTACCACTCCTACTGACTTGTTGTACACAATTTGTAAGTTGCTTTGAATGAAAGTGTCAGCTAAATGACCAAATGTATTTAAATATGTAACTCACAAAACATTCCATGGCCCCAAAATCATGTGGGGACCGCCCCTGGGGGTCCTGTCCCACAGGTTGAGAACCACTGCTTTTCCCTCTTTTTTTCTTTTCTCCACCCCAATAATATTGTTCATTTTCTGCCTACAGTGAAACATCATGATAGCAGCTATCTATCTTAGTTAAAGCTGTTGACAAAGTGTACTGACTTGTGTGCTGTTTGGGAACAGTTGATTTTCATCAGCTCACCTGAATGTGTCTTCAAGTTGAGAGCAGCATAGTTTTAGCCGTTTTTTCAGTCAAACTCATAAATGTGTCCCAGATAGGGCCATGGAGAGTCATTGTTGTTATTGACATCATCATCTTCATCAATGTCATCGAACCCCTCTGCCATTTCGCTCAGACTGGTTCTTGTTCATGTAATCCGTTAAATTGCATTCATTCAATACGTCTGTTTTGATTTTCACTTCCTGCTTTGCGGCTGGAGTCCCGCCCTATCCTGCCTCTGATTGGCCTACCCATAACGTTTTGGCCTACCATACCCAATCGTGAAGTCGTCACTCATATCTAAACAAACCAAGCAACCAATCATAGTGGGTTTTTTACGGGGATTTTTTTTTCTCCTCGCAGATATTCTAGTGAATGAATGAATGAATGAATGAATGACTGTTTCTCTCGAAAGTAGCGTGTAACGTTTCTCGTCGCTACGTTACTACTTCGTTCTATAAAGAGCTCCGCTACAGAGACTGCTACCCTGGTTAAAAAGTAGCGAGCTACCAGCACGCTACTGAGAATTGTAGTTAAGCTATGTAGCGTCGCTACTTGTAGCAAGCTACTGCCCATCACTGTTAATAGTTAACATTATAAATTGTAGATTGCATAGTAGTGTATATAAGAACCAGTTTCTCAGAAACCTAGCATGTCGTTTTTACCATGCATATCTTGCGTCTTATCTATTAAATTTTTTCTATGCCTATTTTATTCTATTTTATTATTGTATTTTGCACAATCAATGCGGGCATGACCACCCGCATTTCACTGTATGCCCTGGTATGTATGTGACAAATAAACCTCTTGATTCTTGAGGAGTAGGAAGATGTGCATCATTAGCCTAGCTTAGTGTCAGTCACTGGAAGTAGGTTCCTCCATTAGCCTAGTTCCAAACGTCTTCCTACTCCTACTGCATGCACAGAGAAGAAAAAGGTATGTATCTTCTTGTCTAACTCCAGGGTAGATGGCAAATAAGCAAATTTCCCAAAATGTTGGAGTGTTCCTTTTAGCCAGTCTCTCTAAATTTGCCTAAAAGGAAGATTGCTCTGCTTTTCAAGGACCATTTGCATGTTCTTGGTATCTAGGGACATCTATGGACCTCAGGGAATGTATTCCCAGTGTGTGTTACTATGCTTGAGTAAATTGTAATGAACCAAAGGAGAATATACATTATTTTATAATTTTTTTTAATTCACTTTAGAAGGTGAATAACACCATGCTAACAATGACCAGACGTGAACAATTGCCACTGAGCTCATTCAACACCTTCTTGATCAAGTGTACAACAAATCTAAGCAAATTAATAAAGGCCAGATGATTTACAGGGTTTTTTGTAGATGCAGTACTGGATTTTGCCATCCGGACACATGCTATTTGAAATATGAATATAGAATACCAGGTCTGTGAACGTCTTGAAAAATGGGCGCCTGGTGGTACTAAATCCAGATTGAACTCTGGCCTGATATTCTATATTCATATTCCAAATTGCATGCACAATTCAGTACTGTATCTACAAAAAAACCTGTAAATCATCTTCCCCTTATTAATTTATTTTTTTATTTATTTTTTGTACACTTGATCTCAAGAAGGTGCTGAATAAGCACCAGGGCCCTCATTTATCAACAATTCTTAGAAAGTGTTCTATTTCCGTTCTTAAGCACAGAATTTAGAATGTGTGTACGCACAGAAAAATCGGGATTTATCACACGTGCGTACACGGGTCGTACGCATACTCCATGTTGATAAATACCATTAAGTTCTACGCTCCACACTCGTGCACGATTTTAAGTATTTGCATATAGCACCGCCCGTAATTAACCATATATGGTAATGGAACACCCCCATGAAATGTGGAAAAGTGGACTAAGCCGAGCGAAGCGTGTTATGGGAGAAATACGAGACAGGCTGACAGACATGTACACGTACGGTGATGTCGGATATGATATCTATTAACTTAAAGACCGTGCTGGAATATGACTGCCCTTTTCCCTTTTGTTCGATTAATACCCAGGGATTCAAGTTCTCCTCAATTTTATTCCAAATCGCAACGGATTTTCCGTCAATGTTAGGGATGGGTACCTTTCACATTTGAACCGATACCGGTACCGGTACCTGTGAATCGATACCGGTACCCAACGGTACCTTTTTTTGGTACTTTAGTCTCAAGAAATTTAATTTACCTACCTCAGCCGTAAAAAAATAATCCAAACTTCAAATAACTACAATTTCGACAGTTTTTGGCTTGTCATTGCTCCGACTGCTTTGTTGTTGAATCAAGTCAAATCCTAGGTAAGCATATATTGTGCGTGTGAACGTTGACATAAAAAAAAAAAAAAATCTTTTTATTTATTTTTTTTTTTTTTTTGGTTTCTCACTTGATTCGATACTCGGTAGTACCGACGTGTTTCGGTTCGGTGCCTCAAAAGTACCGAATTCGGTACCCATCCCTATATACCTGCATATGATTTGTAGAGGCATACAATCTATTTTGGTGTCGGTTTTAGGTAGCCTATATTACAATAATACGAGAGCATATACAAGAACAATGAATCTCACTGCCATGTATGATGTAGCCTATACACCATGTGTAGCCTGCCTATATGTGATCAATACAAAATTTAACTTGAATTCCATCATGTCTGTGTGCGGGAGCTCACAAGGCTGTTGTCACAATGTAAATAAGAACGTGCACTGAAAAGTTACAGTATGTAGTTGGTTGATTATTTGTATGACAGTCAGTAAACCCTTGCAAAAAGTATCCGTTTTATTTAATTAATTGAAAACATGCAGCATTGCCTTTCCTCCTGGCATGCAGCAACGACATGTATCAGGCAAATGCGCATCGCAACATTGACTGAGTGGAATCCCTTTCACATAACTGCATTTGTGATGGAGCTTTGACAGCTACAGTAACAGTCTATTGCTCGATCCATCTCCAATATCACGATGGACCGTGCCGGTGGCAAAGACCCGAGGGTGGAGAGTAGGGCTGCACGATTTTGGGAAATAATCTAATTGCGATTATTCTGACAGATATTGCGATTTGCGATGCGATTATAACATATTTAATTTTTTTTTACAAGAAGCATGTTGCTGCTTTCTGTAGTCGGGTCCCAACTGCAAAATTACTGTATTACCCTGTATTATACACTTTTACTATCATGTAGACTATTCTGCTTTGTGTTTACATTTGATGTATTGTATACATGCACATTTATTATGTTCTTGTGTGATGTATCGCACATTTTATTGCTGTGTGATGTATTGCAAATGTTATTGCTGTCATCTTGGCCAGGTCTACCTTGCAAAGGAGATCTTGTATCTCAATGGGACTTCCTGGTTAAATTTTTTTTTTTTTTTTTAATTGCAGGCTTGGCGATTTGATAATTGCATCATTCCAAATCGCGATTTCGATTAAAAAACGATTAATCGTGCAGCCCTAGTGGAGAGGACTTGAATGAATTCCATCATATTTATATGTTGTCTCTGTCCACTATGTTTGTTACTTTGTTATTTCCCCCCCCTATCTATGTAAAGCGACCTTGGGTTGAAAGCTATTATTATTATTATCACATCTGTGCGGGAGCTCACAAATAGACTGTTAGTCTCAGTGAAGTTTCAACAGAGGTAATCTATTCTAACCAACACATTGAAGTAGAAAGCATTTTGTTGTGACCAATCTTATTTGGAAACATGACACAAAATAATAGTATTTCGCTTTTTATATGAAACAATATTTAA
This sequence comes from Notolepis coatsorum, assembly GCF_963971535.1. Lineage (NCBI taxonomy): Eukaryota > Metazoa > Chordata > Actinopteri > Aulopiformes > Paralepididae > Notolepis > Notolepis coatsorum. The sequence goes on from NC_140175.1 coordinate 120,346,579, forward strand.
TCGCGTTTGGAGGTGGGTGTTCTGCGTCTGCCCCCCCGTGCCAAACAAGCAGGCCAACCTCTTGTTCGTGCGTGAGCACGTTATAATTACACTGTCACTATTTTACAATGAACTATAATGAATTACGGGTCATACAGAAGTTGAACACGCCAGTGTTGAAACTAATGCACGGAAGCTTATTTCCGCGTTGTAGACTGCAGTCTTCATATTCTACCACCGGGCGCCAGGTACGCACGGCCGGAGCTGTGCGTAAATATACACACAAGTCAAGCACACGTTCAAATTGATAAGTCCCACACTTTGCTTAGAAACGATCGTACGCACGGGTTACGCACATCGTTGATAAATGAGGGCCCTGGATTTTTCACGGCTGGTCAATTTTAGCATGGTGTTATTCACCTTCAAAGTGAATTAAATAATGTATATTCTCCTTTGATTCATTACAATTCACTCAAGCATAGTAACGGACACAATATTTCTGACACTGGGAATACATTCCCTGAGGTCCATAGATGTCCCTAGATACCAGGGCCCTCATTCATCAACGTGTGCGTAGAACATGTTCTATTTCCACACGTAAGCACAGAATGTAGAATCAGTGTACGCACAGGAAAATCGGGATTCACCACACGTGCGTACGCAGGTTCTACGCACACCTGTCATGATGAATATGACTTTGATCCTACGTTTGAGCTCGTGCACTGTTTTAAGTATTTGCATACCAGAACCGCCCCGATTAACCATATACGGTAATGGTATAGTGGCCGCTTGTCGCTCCCCAGTGAATTGACAAGCGTCCACGGTGCACCCGCTATTACTGGCTCCTACTCGGTCCCAAAGTTGTGATGTTGAATGAATTGAATGTCCAAAGTTGCCGCCGGTTCGGTTTACAGGTTTATTGTTGTCCAAAGGTGAATGATGGTGAATGAAGGGTTAAATCAGAACAGTTGTCAAGTGCTCAGATGAAACAGTGAAACAGCAGTGAAACAGCAGTGAAACAGGTAGAAAATTGTATCCTAACACAGGTGCACACGATTCCATTGATCACCTTGGCTATTTATAGGGCTGTAATGGGTGGTGAGCCCCCTAGTGTCCAAACATAAATAAGACAGTTTAAAACAGTGCATTGATCTAATATATAATATATAGATAATAATACTACTAATAATAATCTATAACAAGAACACTCATTGGCCTTTACACCGGCCCCTAATTGTGTTTACACAATTACAAAACAAAACATGGTCGGTGAGTGTTCATTATAGCCTGCAATCCTCAATAATAATCAATCCCAAATCATAGTTCTAAACACGAAGAAGCTTGACTGGGGCTCTGGTTTCTGCTTGTTGTCCCTGAGCATGGGAAGAACAAATTAATTAGTAATTCGAATAACAGTCAAGGAAACTCAATGATAATATTCAAAGTGTTTTTGTTTTTGTTTTAACAAACAGAGCCATATAACTCTGATAGGCTTATAGCCAATGTATATTCAAAGTTCAACAGAGCCCTATGGCTCTGATAGGCATACAGCCAATGTCCACTGGTTGTGAGACTCCATCGGGGTCGTCAGGACTTTCTGCGGTAAGTCGGTCGGGAGGTTTCAGCCATTCTTCCTTGCAGGTTTCCTTTACGCCGTCGTCTTTTGTAGTTTCTCCTTTTGGAAACTGGCATATCCAAAAGTGTTTGGCCATCACCGGCCCCGGTAACACCATGGGCTTCCATGGGCTTCACTTGATAAGCTTGTTTAGGCAGTTGCTCCTCCACCGGCTCGTCATCTCCTCCAACACTCCCGTCCTCAGCAGGTCCTTGCAGAGCAGAGCCACGTCTCGGGAGATGCACCTCCATGCTGCCGTCCCTCTCCTCCTCAGGACGGTGCCGCCCGGTCAGCCCTCCTGGACTGGCTGAGACTGCTGCTGTCCTGCTTCTGAGAGCTCTCGTTTTAAACACTGGAGGTTCAGTAGTGGCCCTGTTGTGTGCATCTTCCTTATGTGCATCTTCCTCCTCCTCTGCCTCACTCTCTGAGGAGCTGCAGCCGCACACATCTGGTTTCCCAGTACATTCCTCATCTGTGGAGTCATCTGATTCCTCTCTCTCATCATCCTCCTCATCCTCGTCTTCATCAGGTGCACATGTAGCAGAGTCAATGGTTGGTTTTGGTGGTGCTGTTTCAGGTTCTTCCTGCATTTCCTCTGCAGCACTCTCCCCCACAGCTGCCACACTGTACCTCTCCCTCTCGGCGTCTGACACAGTAATTTCCTCTGTCACTGCTTCTTCCTCTCTGCCTTCGTCGTCACCGTCCTCTTTGTTGACGTCATCGACGCCGTCCTCTTCTTCCTCATCGACTTCATCGACGCCGTCCTCCTCACCACCATCATCTGGTTCATTCGGAGGAAGTCTTTGGGTAGGACCCATCAGGTCGCCCTCCACCATCCACTCCTTGAAGGGAACATGAGGCGCGCTCGCTTTGTCGTCCTCTTCTTCCTCATCATCGACGTCATCCTCTTTGTCTTTATTCTGAGGAACCCTCTGGGAAGGATCCAGCAGGTGGTTCTTCATCATCCACTCGCTGGAGGGGACATGAATGGGGGTCGACTCATCCTCCTCATCATCATCATCTTCCTCCTCAATCAGGCCATGTTTCCTCAACCACTCCCTGGAGGGAACATGAAAGGGAATCGAATAGTCATCCTCTTCCTCATTATTGTCCTTATTATCCTCACCTTCATCATCAACGTCATCATCGACGCCGTCCTTTTTCATCCACTCCCTGGAGGGGACATAAATGGGGATCGACTCGTCATCGTCGTCCCCATCTTCATCGTTGTCCTCGCCTTTGGACTCCGACCCCAACTTTGGCTTAAAGGGGAGTTTAAGTATGTTGTACCTGCACTCCTTGGAGGTGAAATCATCACAGTGATTAATACACACATTTTCAGCGTTATTAATATGATATTCATCTGCCAATTCCTTGCTGCGCCTCTCAGTCAAGATTTGATTATACCGTTGATTTTGTTCCTCTAAACTTGACAATGTTCTTATTTTTGCAGCTATGGCTTCAATGTTAGTTTGCAGCTCAAGCTCCTCTTGTAAGGCCCTTATAGCTGCTTGCTGCTTCTCAAGCTCTTGCCGTTTCTTTAAATAGGCAAAACGTGTCATCAGGCCTGCCTTTTCAGCTTTAGCCTTTCTAATCATAGAGGTTGTTTTACTACCTCCATGACTGGTTGGCCTCATCTTGGCTTCAGACATGTTATTTATTCTTTTTATTTTTTTATTTATCCTTATTGTAGTTTGAACGTTGCATTCACTTGGCGTGACGTCAGAGCCTTCAAAGAGGGTTTGAGTTTCTTCCTGTTTATGAATGCAGTAATGTAGCTTTAGTTTGCCGCACATCTACAATGTCAAAGAGAACCACTGCTGTATCGGAATTAAAATCAGTCCATTGCGCCATTTAGTTTCCACACGTCGAGAGTGACTGACAACATTAATTGCAATGGTTCTCCAAATATTACGGCGTCCAATACGTCCATAATCCACAGCATCACCATTAATCAATTTGTCAGTCTACGTTATAATACTCAACAGCGTAACAAGTAGCGAGTCACGTTTTCATAAATACAGCAGAGTCCAAACAATTCCACTACACGGTAGGCAGTTACAGCTCCTTCACAAATCCTTTATCCAGATCTTCATTAGGTAATCCCCACAGAAGTTTCCAATCTTCTTACCTCTTCCATTCGTGAGGAAAGTTGTCCTATACTTTACTTGCGTCCTTTTTTCGTGAGGAGTTTTCCAGCTTTGTACTCACTTTACTCACGTCCTTCTTCCATTAGGTAATTTTCTACTTTGTAGTGGCCGCTTGTCGCTCCCCAGTGAATTGACAAGCGTCCACGGTGCACCCGCTATTACTGGCTCCTACTCGGTCCCAAAGTTGTGATGTTGAATGAATTGAATGTCCAAAGTTGCCGCCTAATTTACACAAAATAATAATTTATACCACATACAAAGAAACAAACAATCCACAGATTAAACAAGAAAAAATGTAATAATAATATTAATAATAATAATAATAATAATAATATTAACACTTTGATTGCCTAAGGCTAAATTCATGATATACCATCCGTTGCCAGCTCTATTTAACATGGAGAAGTTCCCCTTCTTTGCAGGGCTATAACTTTTTTAATTCTATTGCTAGATTGCCATTATTAGGGCCCATTCAAGGTCCTATATGTATTGTTCATGGTGTAGCAACGTTAAACTTTTTCATTCACATATTCATACTAAAATATGGTCTAAAGTATAAGTATGTTTTCATCTCTTTCTGCAGCTTTCTCCAGAACGTGATTTATAGCCCCAAATGCATTATATTGATGATGAAATACAGTTTGATAGCAATCAGCGCGATATAAAAAATTCCAACTGGAAGTACTTCTGGAAGTTACTACACGTCATCTGATGTCGACCGGATGGGCGAGGGGGCGTTTATAATTCCGTGGGCAGCGTTATACCATTCATCTAATGTGGGTCATATGTTCATCAGATCAGTTAGTATCGAACACGGAAATATTACACGCTAAAACTCACCCAGTCTCCGCGGGCCGTTGGGCGATCAGCGTGGGGTAGACAGTTTTCCATTATGGGATGTAAAAATACCCGGTCCATTTCCAGGTTGTATAATGGTATATACGTCCAAATCATGTTGTTTATCGAGTTATTGGCAACGGATCGCTATGTATTGTGTCAAGATGGAGTCGCGGGAGAGAGTGGCCGGAAGTAATATGGGTGATCAGCACTTCATCCACATCACTTCCTGTTTGGCGCTTCTGCCAATCGGCCACCAGATGGCGCTCTTGAACCGCTAGAGGATTGAGAGGAGCTCAGAACTGTGTGTGAAGGCTGCGGATGGAAAATATGATTCCGATCACAGATTTTTGAAATATTGATATTAAAGACGAGTTACGGCGTCCTCGGCAACTTGAGCATGGCGGGGAAGGATGCCTAAACACGTTTTCGGCACTTAAAGTGTTAAAGAAAAGAAAAAAAGAAAATCACACGATACTTAAAATGTTTTATTTAAATACAAGTGAATGCAAAAAACAAGGTAAACATTACTTAAAAAAAGTTTTAAGATATACAGGTGCAGCTAGATAAATTAGAATATCGTGGAAAAGTTATTTTATTTCAGTAATTCAATTCAAAAAGCGAAACTCGTAGACGTAGATTATAGATTCACTACACACAAAGTGAAATATTTCAAGCCTTTATTTGTTTTAATTTTGATGATTATGTCTTACAGCTCATGAAAGCCCAAAACCAATACAAAATAGATGTATTTTTCTTTTGTATATAGAAATGTTCATGTATGTTCACTCAGTACTTGGTTGGGGCTCCTTTTGCACAAATGACTGCATCAATACAGCTAAATATATAGACTTTTCCATGATATTCTAATTTATTGAGCTGCACCTGTATACAAGGCACAAGTGAGCAGTGATGCCACTAACGCGTTACTAAGTAACGCGTTATTGTAATCTGATTACTTTTCCCCGAAAATAGTAATCTAACGCGTTAATCTTTACAAGCCAGTAATCTGATTGCAGTTACTTGTCCAAGTGGCTGTGCGTTACTATTTCGTTACTATCTCATCATAATGCAGGCGGAATGCAGTATTTTCTTTCGTTTTCGACAGTCAAATATACGTTTAGAGAGCTTTTCCTAGTATTGGGCAGTGACGTCACAGCACGCAACCTCGCGTGTTGATCCATGCTGGTGGGCGCGGCTGTTATTGTTATTATCAGGCTGACCTAAACTGCGAGCTAGCAGGGAGACGCTCGCGCTGGTAACGCTTTCTTGCACTGGAAGTTCACTAGTCTACTTAATGTTTGTGTCAGCTAAGCCGGGTGAAAAAAACATTCACTTTGCGGAGGAAACAAAATACTGTCTACCGCATATGGAATATACAGCACAGCACGACCATCAACTTCTACAGGACTCGGAGCGTCGGAGGTGCACCAGCCAAACAGTATGTTCCACCTTTGAGTTAAACATCTTTTGCATTGCACTATTCATGAACATGGAACACCATACTGCAGTATGTAGGTTGTCAGTACAGCTACATATCAGCCTACATGTGGTGTTATTGACCATTTATCTTTTGTGAAATCTATAGATCTATAGATTGATTGATTGATTGAAAAGTTTATTAACAGATTGCAGAATGGGTACAGTACAGTACAGCTCAATACATACAATTGTTAAGGGGATGCAGACCAGAGAAAGACTTTCGTCTTGTTTACATCAGGGTCCCCCATTTTCAATTCATCATAACATATATGACACACACGACATAGAGATAGACAGTACTGCTACATCTATACATTTATGACATACCAGATTTGCAATTACAGTACTGTTTGTGATACAAAAAGAGTCCAGAAAGATAGGCATACATGCCCTATTAGTACATTTTACTCAAACTGAGTACATTTTACTCAATTTTATTTGTCATTCTTATGTTGTGGCAGCAGCAGGGGGGGCGACTTCATAACCTAGTTACTTTCAAAGTAACTAAGTTACTCTGATAATCAAGTAATCAGTAAAGTAACTAAGATTACTTTTTAAAGGAGTAATCAGTAATCAGATTACTTTTACAAGTAATCTGTGGCATCACTGCAAGTGAGTAACATTGACGTTATTGCATGTTCCGATCCACAGTGTAGGATCCAGGAGTGTTTACAAATATAAATTGAGGTGACAATGGGTCACAGAAGCAGTTAAGTGTCTTTAGTGATTGACAGTTCGGGGAAGGGTGACACTGAGGTCAGTCAGGTGAGAGTGTCTGCCTGGCACAAAAGAAAAAGTGTGGGGGGGGGGGGATCACAGTTTAAAAAGAAAAAAAGGGGGAGGGAGCTAGCTGGGGGAGCTAGCATTCACAAGCCTAATAATAATAATAACTGGACTTTGGAGAAGTCTTTATTCGGCATGCAGGCAGACACACATGCGATGGGCGGCACACACACACAGGAACACACGCATGCAATTAGTTGGGTCGCCGATGCGATTGAGTCTCTGCACTTGACCCATCCTGTTGTCCTGGATTTCAGATGGTTTTCTGAGAGTCTGCTGGGGGTGTGTACTGTCCTTAATGATGTTTTGTGCTCTCCTGGTGGCCCTGGTAGAGTAAATGTCCTGTAGTGAGGGGAAGGCTGCTCCAGAGATGTACTGAGCAGTTTTAATCACTCGCTGGAGTGCCTTCCTGTCCTTGGCAGTGCAGTTTCCATACCAGACCGTGATTGAGCTGGTAAGGACACTCTCAGCCGTACTTCTATAGAAGTTGCTGAGAATTTTGGGTGGCATGCCAAATTTTCTCAGCCTTCTTTGCTGGGATTCTTTGATGATCTGTTGGGTGTTGTGAATGAATGAATGAATGAATGAGAACTTTATTTAACAGATTGCAGAATGGGTACAATACAGGATGGCTCAATACACACAATTGTTAAGGGGATGCAGACCAGAGAAAGACGTTTGTCTTGTTTACATCAGGGTCCCCCATTTTCAATTCATAGTGACATTTATGACATACACAACATACATGACATTTATGGCATAGGGACATACATGACCTACAGGTATTTAGTACTGTTACATTTGTGACATATACGATATTCAAATATACAGTACTGTTACCCATAGATCCTGACAGAGTATATACATATGATGGGGAGGGGTCTGTACATTTGGAGGGGGTGGGTGGGTGGGTGGGTGTGAGAGAAATATACATACAGTGGGGAGGAGACTGTACATTAGGAGGGGGTGGGGTGGGGTGCTGAGCCCAGGTGAGGTCCTCGCTGATGTGGGTTCCGAGGAATTGAAAGGTTTTCACCCTGTCCACCTCTGTCTCACCTATGTACAGAGGTGTGTACTGTACATTCCTCCTCCGTGGGTCAATAATCTTCTCCTTGGTCTTGTCTGTGTTCAAGGAGAGATTATTGTCCTGACACCAGGCCACCAGTTCCGCCACCTCCCTTCTGTACGCCTCCTCAGCTCCCCCAGTGATCAGTCCGACGACCGTAGTATCATCCACAAACTTGATGATACTGGTGTTGTTCTGGGAGGCCACACAGTTGTGTGTGAAGAGGGTGTACAGTAGGGGGTCCCTGTGCTTAGAACCTTTGTGCCTGATGTGACCTCCCACCCACAAAGCAGGCAACTCCTTGGATCTCATATTTTCCCGTAACTCCAGCATCATTAACACCACGGTAACTCCCCTACATGTATCTGACCATTCCTTCATATCCTTCTCACTAACTCTCATGCTTAACCGAAAGGTCTTCACCCCAACTCAAACCGTCTCACTCAGACGTAACCTGGCCTCCCTATCCCCCTCCACCCTCTCCTCTGACATAATATCCGCTCTACCTTTGAGTGACACCTTCTCTGCTCTCCCCACAGAGATGGCAACCTCCACCTTCCTCTCAGCCCTTGCAACCTCCTTTGACAAGCTCTGTCGCCTCGTTGAGAAACCTGCCCGCCGTTCCCCACCCAGTCCATGGCTGACGGATGCAGTGAGAGAACAAAGACAGGTCCTGAGAGCGGCTGAGAGGAAGTATAGAAAGTCACGCCTCACTGCTGACATCGACACATATCACAACCTCTTGTTAACATTCTCCAAAACCATTACTAATGCCAAAGCGTCTTTCTTTCACCATAGGATCGAGGCCTCTGCCAAGAATCTTCGCAAACTGCATGCTACCATGTCCTCCCTCCTCACTCCCCCCTCCTCCCTCATCTTTTTCTGCCGAAGACTTTGCGATCTTCTTTGAGGAAAAAGTGGAGAACATCCGCAGCTCCTTCTCCCAACCCCCACCCATTCCAAACGCTGAATCGAGAACCTCATCCTTCACTCTGTCATCTTTCTCTCCCATTACAGAAGCCGAGACCCTGACACTGGTAACGTCGAACCGTCCGACTACATGCCAGCTGGACCAGCTACCCTCCCCACTCCTCCAGACCATAGCACCGGACATCCTCCCATTTCTAACTGCAACCATCAACTCCTCACTCAACTCGGGGGTGGTCCCCACCTCCCTAAAACAAGCCAGAGTCACGCCCCTCATAAAAAAACCAACCCTGAACCCCACCGTCATAGCCAACTATCGTCCTGTCTCTCTTCTCTCCTTTCTTTCTAAAACACTTGAACGTGCTGTATCCAACCAACTTACTGCTTATCTCTTACAGAATGACCTCCTAGACCCCAATCAGTCTGGCTTCCGGACTGGCCACTCCACAGAAACGGCCCTCATTGCGGTCACAGAGGCACTTCACTTAGCAAAAGCGAAAGGCCTCTCTGTCCTGATTCTCCTAGATCTATCTGCAGCCTTCGACACAGTCAACCATCAGATCCTCCTCGTGGCCCTCGCAGGAATGGGAGTGGCTGGATCTGCGCTGACATGGCTGACATCATACCTCAACGACCGCTCCTACCAAGTGTCATGGAGAGGGACTCTGTCGGCCACCCGCCCCCTCCGGACGGGTGTCCCCCAGGGCTCGGTCCTAGGACCCCTTCTCTTCTCCCTCTACACTAAATCACTGGGTAACATTATCACGTCTCATGGCTTCTCATATCATTGTTATGCCGATGATACTCAACTCTTCCTCTCCTTCCCTCCCTCAGATATCCACGTCTCTGAGCGGATCTCGGCCTGTCTGTCCGACATCTCCGCCTGGATGACGACCAACCACCTCAAACTGAACCTAAGCAAAACAGAATTGCTCCACCTGCCGGCCAAATCCTCCCCCCTGACCGACCTCTCAATCACAGTCGAGAATGCAGCTGTGACCGCGTCCCCGACCGCCAAGAACCTTGGTGTTGTCCTCGACGACCAGTTGAACTTCTCTGCTCACATCGCAGCGTCAACCAGAACCTGCAGATTCCTCCTGAGCAACGTCGGAAGGATACGCCCCTTCCTGACAAAAGAAGCCACCCAACTCCTCGTCCAATCAACAGTCATCTCCCGCCTCGACTACTGCAACGCACTGCTAGCTGGCCTCCCGGCCACTGCCACCAAGCCTCTTCAACTCATTCAAAACGCAGCGGCCCGCCTGATCTCAAACCTACCGAAGTCGGCCCATGTCACCCCACTTCTTAGGGACCTGCACTGGCTCCCCATTGCTGCACGTATCCGCTTCAAGGCCCTCGACCTAGCATACCGTGCGGCAAAGGGAACCGCTCCCGCCTACCTCCGGTCAATGGTCTCTAACTACAGTCTAATCACTCTAATCACAGTATATTAAAACAAAAAATAAAAATATATAAAATCAGACAAAAAATAAAATCAGACATACGCCTGCCTAAAAAGGTGGGTTTTGAGGTGGGTTTTAAAAGAAATGATGGAGTCAATGTTCCTGATGTCGGGGGGGAGGGAGTTCCAGAGGCGGGGGGCAGAGCAGCTGAAGGCTCTTGACCCCATGGTGGACAGACGGGCTGGGGGGACGGTCAGGTTGATGGAGGAGTCAGACCTGAGGGACCGGGTGGGAATGTTGATGTGGAGGAGGTCAGACAGGTATGGAGGGGTGAGGTTGTGGATGGCCTTGTATGTATGGAGGAGGATCTTGTAGACTATGCAGAGTTTAATGGGAAGCCAGTGTAGTTGGCGTAGGACGGGGGTGATGTGACTGATGACAGGGGTTCTGGTGATTATACGGGTCAGCAGTGTTCTGGACCAGTTGGAGCTTATGGAGGAGTTTGTGGGGGAGACCAAAGAGAAGGGAGTTGCAGTAATCTAAGCGGGAAGTGACGAGGGAGTGGACCAGGATTGCGGCGCTGTTGGGAGTGAGTGAAGGGCGGAGGCGGTTGATGTTGCGAAGGTGGAAGTAGGCGGACCGGATGATGTTATTGATGTGGGAATGGAATGATAGGGTGCTGTCGAGGACGATACACAATATATCACATTTCCTCTAAAGTACTTAAAAATGCTTGATATAACCCTTTGATGCATATAGTCACGCCAACATGATGATTATTATAATAGTCCCTGAAACATATGTCTGCATTAAACCATGAAGATGCTTTCAAAAATAATAAAAATCTAAAAGAGTAGTCTACTGACACATATATAATACAGAAGAAAATGTATCATATAAAAACTCTTGGCTGTGTAAGACTTTTGCACAGTACTGTGTTTTCTATCCACTTTAGCCAAAAATACACATACACTACTGTGAGAAAATAATAATCATTTTTATTATCAGCAATGTTATAAGATCCTACTAGGGTTGTCATGATACCAACATCTTTGTTTCGATACTATACCAATATGAATTTCGATACTTTCGATACTTTTCCTCAAAATCAGGGATGTCGTTTTTGTTCTTTATTTTAAAACACAACAATGAACAATGACAAGAATAAATAAATTAAATTAAAAGCAATGGCATTCAAAATGCTGGAGAACTTTTGTTGCACTCAAAACAGTTGCTGTACAAGGTTTCTGAACCCAGCTTTCTCAACTGTATATATATTGGAACTTGGTCCATACAGATGAACTCTGCGACTGCCCTGTTGAGCCGTTTATCATCTTTGGACTAATTTGTGTACTTAATATGCTGCTCAAAAAAAGCTGGGATGTTCGGTTGCTTCTGAGTGGGGGGAGTCACTCTGTGAGCCAAATGCAGCAGACTTCTGTAGTTAAAAAAAATTCAAGGGGTAGAAAAAGTATGGTTGTATTATTATACATTTGTCATAGCAGAGGGCCTAATTAGTTTGATACCATAACCTAGAAAACATTTTGATGAGTGAGACTGCTTATATATATAGCCTATCATAATCTAGAACTAGGTTATGTCATATTGTAGGCTGTTTAACAAAAATAAAATAGATTTCTGTTGTCTTTATACAGTATGTATGAACCATTAAATGGGCAATTGTCAAATGTCTCTGTATAAATCACGTTTGTGACTAAGCTATAGAGATGCAGTGTGCATCTATTCATTTCTGTTGTGGGTAGGCAGCAGGGGATGCTGTGTTTACTAGCTTTCAGCACGGCAGTTTAGGCTATGTATAGCTTATTATTAGGCTTAAATCAAATAAAAATTAGGAGCACACAAAGAAATTTAGGAGCACAGTGAACATTTTTCAAGTAACAGAGTTTATTAACAAACTATTTATTACCGGTACATGCATATTATACTGTGCGTGCGTGTGCATACTAAAAGGGTCAACATCTGTGCAATAGCACATATCACCAAAATCACACATTGGCCCATGCCTACTAGACACAAAGGATATCGGTTGTCGAGCTGCTTTTTGTATGCTTTTGACTTTGATACAGATAGGAAAGGTAATGGAATATATTATTAGATGACAGAACATGGAAAATTCTTTATACAATTATTTAATTCATTATAATTTAAACGCTATTGAATAATAGTTCATCAATAGTAATTAATACAATTATTCTGTTACAGCTACTGAGCTATATACTATAGCTACTGTCCATCAATATCTTCCTTTTGAATTAAATAGGTTCAGGAGAGAGGGAGAGGGGAGAGAGAGAGCGACACACACACACACACACACAGAGAGATAGACGGAGAGAGACAGAGATTCTCAGCTCCTCCTTCCCTCACTATGCCTCTGAGCGTCCCCAGTGATTAGCGTTAGCAGCAGTAGTTAGCGTTAGCAGGTTAGCTTAGTTGGAGTACCCAGTTAGCAGATAACATTACAGTAGTTATTGTATTTAGCGCGACGTGGGTATAACTGGCGAGAATGCAAAGCATGTTAGACAATTGGAACTGCTGCTTTCGTTGCACATAGAAGCAAGCAGCGTGACTCGAGATGAGTTGTTACATAGCTGATCCACGCTGCTGTCTCTATTATGAAATGACAATTGCACAGTTGACACGCCCACTACGCAAGACTATTACTCATACACTGTGCTCCTAAATGATTTTTCCGGTTCACACAAATCTATTTAGCTCCTATGGCTCCCAATTATTTTACACGCCAGAATGGCTGAGTAGCCTCTGTAATTTACACGCCAAAGAGGACATTTACACGCCGTTGGCGTTTGGCGGGTGCTTATTTTGTTCCCTGGATGCAACCCTTGGTTGAATACGCATTCACGCATTCAACCAAGGGTTGCATCAGTCACGAAAGGGGCTAATAAGGAATTGTAGTCACAAGCTAGCATAGCTCATCCAACGAATGTTGGCATCAATGGCATGACTACAGTACTGATAGGAGCTACTGTAGCATGTAACGTTAGTTAGGCATAACAAAAAATATTTTTTGTTTCCTGTTGGTTGTCAGTTAAGGCCATGGGTAGGTAGGGAATTTATTTTATTTAATTTTTTATTTTATTCTTTCCCACGGCGACTATGGATAGGGAATTTCTTTATTTAATTAAAATGTTCACAACAACATGGATGCATGTACTCTGCCAGCATGTTTAATATCCATAATACTAAAGGTTTGACTAAGATTTCTATGAAACTTTATTCTTAAAAAAAAAAAAAAGGAATTTTATTTATTTATTTTATTTTTATTTTTTAAACTCATAAAATATATTGGGTCGCACCTAAATCGGAAGGGTCGGTCGGCAACCGGAAACAAACCATTATTTTTTTTAGGCCTTATCACAACCATCGGCAATCGCAGTGAGATCTTTATTGATTAACGTTAGCTAGCTAGCTTTAACTAGAATTATAGTTTGCTAGCTATATAAGCTAACGTTAGCCGAGTTTATTCTATGCAAAATGTGCTAGCTAGCTAACGTTAATCAATAAAGATCCTCACTGCGATTGCCGATGGTTATGATAATGTTGTGGGAGATTTATAATATGATATGAGCAAATAACTTTCTGAGTCCAAAGTTGAAATAATAAATAGAAGATAGATTTAATTCCTCACTTGATCAAATGAAAAGGAATTCCCAGTTGGAAATCAGACCCGTGTAAACAAATGTCTGATCACAAAGTGAGCGAGCTCTCGTTTGAAAACACAGTTAATACACAGTTTAATACATGCATATGACGTGGAAACGGCTGGAAAATTACCCTGAGAGTTGGCTGAAATGACTTATTATGACTGTCTCTTAAGGAAAACAAAGCAGTTCCCACAACAGTGTGACTTACGGCCTTATACCATTCAGGGTTTAATACATTACAAGGATACAACAATATTGTTGTGACTGCCTAAGTAAGTGCTTCTCTTAAAGAGAGACGCACACATTACATTGATATATGATGCCCCTCATACAACACCACAATGGTATGATAATATATTTCCACGACAATCCCTCCTCTGATAATATAATCAATCATTATCACCATATAAACCAACCACAAATAATGATCATACTTAAACAACTACCACCACCAACCCCTAGAGGGAGACAGCGGCCTACATATAATGGCGGCCAGGATGAGCGGTCGTGGAGACACTGCAGTCCTGATGGAATGTCCAAGTCGTGAACCCAGCACAGCACCCCGGCGCTGGTCACAACACAACACAGGTCCAGGCTCTGGGCGGTCAAAGGTTGCAGAATACAGATATCACCAACCACCAGGCTGGAAAGAACAACAAAACCCCATTAAAGTATTTTGCAGAAAAATAACCTCCCACAAGTTTTATCAACCAAAAAACTCCTAAAATAGTGAAGAACAGATAACATATACACATAAAAAAAACATATAATAATAATAACTAATAATAATAAGAATAATAATAAGAGAGGGAAATTTATATATTTTTTTAAAAAACAAAACTGACAGACACAAAAACATTCTGGAACGGCACAACCTCCAATGTGTGTATTATTAACCACAACTTGCCTCTTGACATCGTAGAATCCGGAGATGAAACAGGGCATGTCCACACCATTCCAAAAAAAAAACCCAAACCGATGGCGACATCTCACAGGTAGACAAACCAGAGCTTGACAACCACGAACAACACTATCTTAGCTACCCCTCATCTTCTCGCTGCAGTGGGTTTTTTTTATGCACTGTAACTTTAATGGGCAGCAAAAGATCCCTGTTATACAGGTGCCCCGCCGTGCCAAAAAATCATGCTCCCGAGAGGGCCCTAAAGCCTTTCTCCACCCACGGACGCAACCCATCAAAAAAATAAATAATCAACCCCCCACCCACCATCCTATTGTTCGTGGCCTGGCAGTCATGGGCTGGTTAAGCTGTCCACAACCCGCCTCTGGTCTGCTCCCGGCATGAGCCAACCTCCGGTGGGTATGGAACAGCATGACACGCCCCATCTCCCCCTCGGAAAACAAAAAGAGAAAATACATCACACACTAATTTCAGCATCAAACGATTCATCATGCCAAATATCAAGAAATAATGTACCAGAATGTGTCGTCTATGTCTGGTCTATGTGTGCTCTACTTCAAATTTTGCAGAGCGCTTTGCCTAAAGTTGTCACATAAAGGAAAATAGACCACACACTGTCTTCATCCTCAGATGAATCCGAAACCTCCCCCTCTCCTGTCACAACGAGCGGAAGGAGAAAGAGAAATTTGAGCTCTAACCATGGTATTTGCCACTGACCTGTCTATCACTCGTTTGATAAGGCCCTTGACACAAGGTATCACACAACAGCCAACAAACACAAATAAAATCACAACGACCAAAATCGCAGTGGTTATTGTGGCAGCCAGCCTCTTCCATTTACCGAATAGATTTTCAAAATATCCTGAAAAAGGATCACTAACACCCGAACTCTCAGCCAGTTCCTGTTTGAGTGAGCGAAGCCCCTCCAAAGCCCTGTGCACAGAACCATTAGGAGATGTGTTCGAAGGAATCCAGGTACAGCAGGTGACCCCTATCATCACGCAGACCCCTCCCCTTTCAGCCAGCAACATGTCCAACGCCATACGATTTTGCCACGTCATAAGAGAAACCGCACTGAGTTGCTCGGCCACCCCCTCAATTGCAGAGCGAGTCAAATTCAGGTACCGCTGTTGATTAAAAAATATTAGATTAATCCAGGCTACATTCTTATTAATAGTAGGCCAAACAAAAATGGATTAAAATCCCGCTGCTATCTCACTCCTGGCCTTAAACTCATCAGGGACCCCCCTAGGTACCATAATGGAATCAAACCAAACGGGAGAAACAGGGACCCCTGGCGGAGAGAGACCACGCCTCTTCACATGATTAGCTGTGAGGGGTTCGATGGACGCAAGTTTACCTATGAACACGGGCATCGTTAACATCACTGGACTACACGTGCCTGACCAATCAGCGGGGAGAACTTGTATCAAACCTTTTGCAGCGCCACAAGCCCACCACACGTCAGACCTAGCTCGGGGCGCAAAGTTAGACGGTGTAGGAACATGCTGTGACAACCAAGAGGGAGCCCCCTCCGAAGTGGAATATGAGGAAATGTCATTCACCTCCATCACCCAAGTGGAAGTGCAATAAGGGAATCTACCTCTAGGGCTACTCTTCCCAGACCTTATTGCTGTGAAACACTCATAATCCCCCTGTGCAAACGTAGAGGGCGGTGGTGATGAAATGGCCTTTGGAATGGGAAAAAGAAGGTTGAGCCCGGGACAGAACCTATCTGTTACAGTGGCAGCGGCGGACATTAACATGCACTCAGATGCATCACAGGAGTTGGTTCCATTTAGGGGAAAAGGAGCCGTAGCCAGAGCTGGTCTGGCTGCTGCACAAACATAGCAGTCATCTTGTAAGTGATATTGAGCCGTATACTTTGCCCAACTGAGCCAATAATTGTCGTTCGCGTGGAACTCCGGTCCCTGCATATCACTAACACGGGGAGTGCGGTGGTTGCCTGGTTGGGGGGGAAGTGGGGTGGTCCTCGGACGTTGGTCTAGGTTGTTTGAGCCCCCTGCCACCAGGACTCTGAAAACAACCATGATATCCTTGCCAGCACGCTCTATGCCTAATACCCAATAACCGTCATCTATTTTCTCCACAGATCTTACTGTTATAGCCAGGTTAATACATGAGCCTCTCCCTTTCGAAGAATGGCAGTCGGGAATCTCCTTATCATTGATCTTATCAGAGTCAGAGATGGTCCACCTAGTACCAAAAGGAGTGTCAACCAGGGTTTCCGTTAGAAAAAATTGTTGCCGGTCTCCGTGACCTGCAAGATTTCAATCTACCGGACAAATGAGATTAATTCCGGTCATAGTTTATTGAGCTTTAAAACAATTGAATAAAGAATGTCATCCTCAAGGCATGTAGATTTATAATATTATTACTTAAAACTATAGGCAACTTTTGCGTATACAGTCATTAATATATTCCAAATAAAATAAGTCCCTCGATACTCCGTGCTGCTGCTGACTTGAAATAAAATAGACCGCGTATGTGGGCAGTCGGTCCGACACTAAACAGCAGTCTGTTATAATCACATTTTTATGAGCTAACGAATTCCGTTATATTGGACATTTGTATTAATTATATCAAGCGAAGAACTGAGAAATTTTGCAGAAAGAGACGGCAACATTATCGTGGGTTTGCGTGATGTATATTTCCACCTCCCAACGACTTGGTGCTGGTCATAATGTCCGGTGAAAACAACTCCCTCCAAGCACAACTTGACCACCCGAACCGTACCAAAACAGGCCAAAATTAAATAGCCCATGCGACGAACGATTCATTACATTCGTTTCATCGTTGCTCCACCAAGCAGCCGGTCCAACAATGAAAGCTGTTATCAGCGCGAGCCGGCCGCAGTTAGTTTGCAAGAAGCATCCAGCTGCAGACCCGCAGAGCAGCTTTCCAGGTCTGGGGACCGCACTGTGCCAGCAAAGCTGGTGGGTTCTGTGGGTCTGCAGCTGCATGCCTTCCGCAAATCCAGCAGCAAGCTCTCGCTGAGCGAAGCAACGACAACAAACGCAATGATTGTTTCGTTCATCGCATAGGCCACCCAACTCCAGCCCATCCAAATACAATTCAAATAATCAAACTGTGCCCAGAGGGAACTATTTTCACCGGACACTATGACCGGAGAGATTAAATATGTCGGACTTCAACAGATTTTGCCAGTCAAATACCGGTAATTACCGGCTAACGGAAACGCTGGTGTCAACATTAAAATACCGTGCAAGTAAGGAGTGAGCGATTATGTGAGATCTGATGGAGCAAGGGCTTATGCAAATGTATTTGCCAAATATATCCTCAGAGGATGCATCCTCCCTACTCCTCATCAAGAAAATTTCGCATATCTACCGGCATGTCATCCAATGGTAAGCTAAACGTGGCCGTCTCCCCCTCTATCAAGGTCACTACCGGAAGAGTGGCTGTGGTCGCGCTTGAAATTGAGAAAATACACATGATCACTAAGGGGAAAAACACAGGCCCTAGTCTGAGGCCAGCTATTGCCCTCCTGCATGTCATGAGTGACAAAAGTATGATGGATGTAAGAAATGAGAAATAAAAACAGGTGACCTTTGTAACACGCACAGTCAGTGTGACTGAGTACCCCATCCCGCTAAGAATACAAGTCACGTTAATTGCTAATTAATTTGTTCACTCAGCGTTATTAGAGGCCTCTGTGTGGCTCGGACAGATTTTACAGTGGGCTGCGTGAACCCAGGATGGCCTCTCTGCAACACGGATAGCAGTATGGGTGGTTAAAATAACTTGAAACGGACCTAACCACCGTTTGGATTGCCAGTTCTTCCTCCTAAAATCTTTAATGGCCACAAAATCCCCTGGTCGTATTTTGTGGAGGGGTTGAGAGGCTGGAACCGGGAGCGCTGCTTTCACCCTTTTCCTGATCTCCTCCAATGCCTGAGATAGAGACATACAATACGTTAGTAACGCGTCTTCACACATTTCTGTTGAAGGAAGAGGTTCCCTTGGTTTACTACTTCCCACACATGGGGGTGTGGCAAACAATATCTCATAAGGAGAAAGCCCAGTCCTTGATCTCTGTCGCATCCTCATGTACATTAGCGCGATAGGCAATGCTTTCGTCCATGGCAATTTAGTTTGTGCACATATTTTTGCTAATTTGTTCTTAAGGGTCCCGTTCTCCCTCTCTATCGCCCCCCCACTCTGCGGATGATAACTACAGTGAAACCGTAAATCGATCCCAAGAAACGCGCTAACCTGTCATATAGCCTCATTGACAAAATGCCGGCCGTTGTCCCCACTGAGGGTCCGGGGACACCCCCACCAGGGCACGATTTCTGTGAGCAGTGCTTTTGCTACCGTAGCAGAGGTCGCCTTCGAAGAGGGGAACACTTCAATCCACTTTGACCACATGTCTACCATCACCAAACAAAAATGTTCCCCCTCTGATGGAGTCAATTCAATGAAATCCATCATCACATGTTCAAATGCTCTAGTGGGGGGTGGATGTGCTGCAGGTGGAACGTTTGTGCCCCTCCCTACATTGTGGGTGACACAAATAACACAAGCCTGACAATATTTCTGGGCATACGCTGAGAAACCCCTTGTGTACCACTCTGTGTCAATCAATGCCTGCATACCCCCCTTCGACACATGGTCTAGGCCGTGCGTCAGTTTTGCATACGCTGGAAACAGTGCAGACGGAAGACATGGATTACCATTTGACCCCACCCAAATCCCGCCCTCAAATACTGCCCCCGCTTTATGCCATGCTGCTCTCTCCTCTGAAGTGGAGGCATCCTGTACCTCAACCAATGGGGAAGGAGATGGAACTGATACTAGAATATGGGGGTCCCCCTCTGATAAAAAAGGTAGAGTCGCTGCTAGTTTTGCTGCAGCATCTGCTCTGCTATTTCCTAACGCCACCGGGTCCCGTGTGTTCCTATGCGCTGTGCATTTGCACACTGAAACTGATGCGGGTAACAAAATGCTGTCTAAGAGAGCCAGAATTGTTTCATGATGCATAATCAACTTCCCAGAGGATGTGAGAAACTTCCTGTGCTTCCACAACGCCCCGTAGTCATGAATTACCCCGAACGCGTACCTTGAGTCTGTCCAGATCGTTATCACCTTGCCCTCCCCACTTATGCAAGCCTGTGTCAATGCGACAAGTTCAGCAACCTGCGCGGAATAGTGTGAGGGGAGAGGACCAGATATCACTGTCATTGTCAGATACTACAGCATAGCCTGCCCTGGCCCTGCCTGTCTCCGGATCCCTAGAGGCCGACCCATCTGTATAGAAAACAAAATCAGGATTAATTTGAGGGACCGATGACTGGTCAGCCCTGGGTGTGCAAATCTCATTTAACTCTGCCACACAGTGGTGTGGCTCTCCATCGTCAGGAGATGGCAGCAGAGTTGCTGGATTAAGTACTGTGCATTGTTTCACAGTAATATTGGGCAAATCAAGCAACGTCGTATGATATCTGAGATACCTAGCTGCCGATAAGTGTGTAGTTTTATACTCTAACAAGATGTGAGCGACTGAATGAGGTACCAAAAGTGTGAGGTCATTGTAGCCCACTATGTCACGTGAGGCTGTGACAGCCTTCTCAGCTGCTGCCACGGCTCTCAGGCAAGGAGGGAGGCCCGCCCCCACTGGGTCGAGCCTGGCTGAGTAGTATGCTACAGGGCGGAGCCTGTCTCCATGTGCCTGCAAGAGAACAGATGTCATATGACCGTTTTTTTGAAAGGCTGTGTGGGATCTGGGATTCCCAGAGAAGGAGTGGTCTGTAATGCCTTTTTTAATGTTACAAACGCTGCCTCTGATGTCCACGTGACCTTGCCTGTCGACACCAGATCCTTTCCATGAATCATATTGTTTAGAGGGCTCTCCAACTCTGAATAATTGGGAATGAACGACCTGCAAAACCCGCACATCCCCATAAAAGCCATGACCTGTTTTTTTGTAATGGGCCTTGGTAGTTTGACAATGGCCTCTATTCTGTTAGGTGATAACTCCTTCCCCTCTGGAGTAAGAATATGACCCAGAAAAGTGACACGCTGTTTGACAAACTGTAGCTTTGTTAGACTAGCTTTGTGACCCTCCTCTGCCAAGTGATTCAATAGAGCAATAGTGTCCTCCCTACACTGCTCGCTAGTAGGAGCTGCTATTAATAAATCATCACAATATTGCAAAAGAGCCGTACCCTCTGTAAGAATCAAAGGGTCTAAACTCAGCTTCAACGCCTGGTGATAAATCGTAGGAGACTCACAATATCCCTGACAGAGCCTAGTAAATGTGTATGATTTACCGTTGAACAGGAAAGCGAACCAAAACTGACTATCTTTATGCACCGGAACACTAAAAAATGCATTTGATAAATCCACCACCGAAAACCAATTGGCATTGGCTGGAATCTGGCTCATGATGGTGTGCGGATTCGGCACGTCCGGGGCTCGACTATGGACAGCCTGATTGACGGCCAGGAGTTCCTGAACAAATCTCCATTCTGTAGCCTGGCCTTCTCCTCTCACTTTCTTAACTGGAAATATAGGCGTTCTGACAGAGGAATTTGAGCATGGTACTATTATTCCTTTCTCAAGTAAAGACTCAAACACCGGTCGGATCCCCTCCACAGCCTCTTTCTTCAGCGCATACTGATTCCTTACAGGCCTATAGTCACTTTTAGCCACTATGACAACAGGCTCTGCATTTTTAATGAGCCCCACGTCATACTTGCCACATGCCCATAGAGCAGGGTTCACTCCCACAAGCTCATTAGGCACCCCTGTATCTACCAAGAACTCATCACTGTACTGTTGCCCGACTTGAGCGTCCTCTGAGTCAGGGAGAATGTACACACTTCTTATCGTTTTGCAAATAAACTGTGCCATCTGCATTTTGTAAATGCCCGACAAGGCAGAATACATCACCCCGGGTCGCTCAGTCGGCCCCCAATCAGACACCTTGTTACACCTTGCGGCAAAAGAGCTCAAGTCCTCCCATCTGTCTGTCACATGTTTTGACAAGCATATGTGAGGCCTTGAGTCTGGCATGCTATAGATTTCCCCCTGTTCCCGATTCAGCTCCACCCCCATTATGCATCTCTGATTATCCCAATACAGAGCAGAACAAAGGATTTAATCATCTATCTTGGAAAAGAAACGATCACTAAACCCAGGGTCAGGGTCTTGTGATACATGCCCAGTTATATGTATCTGGTGTGCCCCCATAAAATCCGCGTCTGGCGGAACAACTGAGCGAGCCATCTCAATTAATTGAGACGCCATCTCCATTTCTGCCCACCATTGATACAAAAATGTAAAAGGGAAATATGATTTCAAAAGTGTGTTCTCTGGTTTTGTCACTTCCACTCCCCCTGGCATTGATATTAATTGAATTCCCAGCAAAATCATTAAATCTCTCCCCAAGAGATTAAACGGACAGGCAGATGAATACAAGAATGCATGTTTAAAACTCAAGTCTGCCTTCCCTCCATCCTGTATAACGCAAGATATCGGCAGTGTATAGTTTTCTCTGATTACAGTCCCAGATGCCCCCCTGGAAAAAGCATAGCGCCCGCTTATCTTTGCCCCTGGACAACTCTTTTCAGTAAGCACGCTATGTGTTGCCCCTGAATCAACAATGAATGTCACCGGTTCATTTGAAATGTACAAAGTCATAACTGGCATCTTTAAGTAAGCTGCATTCTCAAACTTTAAATATGTTTCTACAGCTAAGACAGGCACTCTACTTTCAATATGCGAAATGGCTTCCGCTATCAGTGTGTGCATCTGTGTGTTTTTTTTTCCTTCACTTTGTTTTTCATTGCACATTGCATGTGTGCGAAGTCGGTTGAGAGTGTGTGTTTGTGTCGTGTGTTCCTGGTCCCATGGGTGTGTGTGTGTGTTTATACTCTGCCTGCGTTCGTCGCTCTGCCCGGCCCTCCTCGCCTCGACACCCATCCGCTGTGACCCCCCTCCTAGTCAATGCGATGGCTCCGCTGCATGTCCCCCTCTCTCTCTGTCCCCCGCTCCTCCTCCTCCTCCTCCTCCTCTGCGGCGCTGCAGTTGAACCTCGGCTCGCCACTGTTCCTTTTTCCGCTCAAATTGGTCCCTCTGATCACAATCTCGGTGCCAATGATAATTTTCGCCGCAAATGAAGCATGCACCAGGGTGTTGACGCTGGCCCTGTTTTTTATAAGCATTTCCCCTCTGATATCCTCTCGGAATGCTCTGGCCAGCTGCTTCTTCCCTCGAAAGCTGTGCAACAGCCCTCACCATCGTTAACTGTGATTGCTCATTTAGCTTGCTGGCTCTCTTCCCTTTTTCCTCCACATCTTCTCTATATCTTTGCTCAGCGTGCCTTGCATGTTTTCTCACATCTGCCAGCCTGGCATCAGCGACACAAACACAAGAGTTCTTTACTTTATCTGCGATGGGCGCAAGCAGTCCATCCAAAAATGTCCTGCTCATGTGACTCTCCCATACATCAGGCTCGTCCGGCAGATCATGCGCCTCCTGTAATCCGCTTACAATCTAGTGTAATAGTCCTCTGTGCTTTCACTCACAATCTGTTTGCAAGCTGTGATTTTTTTCATGTCCACTTTGAGTGGGAAAGCCTCAATTATTCTGTCCCTTACTGCCGCTATGACAGCAATATAAGGTCCATTGATCGCATTCGTCCAATCCCTGTGGCCCATTCTCACATCTCCGTCACCCAAAGCTGACTTAATCTTTGCGTAATGAGTTGGTCCCAGCCTCTTCATTAGCAGCCGTCGTAGTTCTGTGTTAGTGGGCATGAATTCTTGGCAGAAACTCAACAGCTGGTCCGCAAACCTTTGGCCTGATGCAGTTATGTCTGGTAAATGCCCCATAGCCTTTTCTCCGTCCTCATAATTCCATGGGCGGTGAACGAGAATCACCCCCTCATGGCCCGCCACCTGAACCATAGGAAATTGGTTACTGACGAGTAGCGGATCTACCTCAGAAGGGGCCATGGCATGTTTCATCATCTGGCTACTATAGTCAATTCTCTCCTGTTCCCTCATATACTACCCCCTGCTCCTCTTTTGTGGACTTCCCTCCGAAGACAACACCAAAGAGGAGGGGTCCTCTGAAGCGGACCTCGCCCCCATTATGACTCTTGACGTAGCCCGTGTATTTCGTTCCACGGTCAGCTGGAGGTCCCTCAGCTGCTTGGAAAGGTCATCTGTTGTTGTCAATCCAGCCTTTGGTGTGAACGGTCTAGGTGGGGGGAGAGGTAGCCACGGCATGGGCGGAGGGGGAGGCAGATCTCCAGGGCAGGAGGGATCAAAGTGTGGCAGGGGAGCTGCCGGTTGTCCAGGTGGTCGCCACAGGGGAGTCTCAGTCGCCGGTAGTCCAGGTGATTGACGCAGGGGAGACTCAGTCGCCGGTAGTCCAGGTGGTTGACGCAGGGGAGACTCAGTCGCCGGTAGTCCAGGTGGTTGACGTAGGGGAGGCCTCACACACGGAAGGGCATCGAGGTCAGGGTCCAGACACAGCAGCGACACCACCGCCGTGGGGGAAGAGACAGACAGCAAAATGTTATCCTCTACATCGTCTGCAGGCAAAAGCTTCATCGCTCTTTTTCCCTCTCCTCTCTGCCTCTCTCTTCCATAGCCCTAAACAAGCCTCCTGCTTCTCTAAATCCTCCACAACTTCTATCTTAACACGCTTCTTTTTCCTCAACCGACTTCTCACTTCCCTCAATGCTTCCTCTAGCTCTTTCAATTTTGTCAACGAGAAAGAACCCCCTATCGGAAAATTGTTTTTCTTTACCCATAAGTCGACGTAGGCCACAGAATCCAAACCATATGTGCTTCTCATATACTTCACTCTTCCACTTTCCTCACCCTGTGGCCCCGCCAACTTGCTCCTGCCTCTTCCCATAGCGCAAATAAAATAAAGATAAAAAATATAACAAAAACAAACTAAATAAACAAAACCAAACAAAAAATAAAAGACAAAAAATAAAAAACCACAATAAAATATGTGGCAGACAAATCGTTTCCTCTGAACACTTTCGAGAAAAAAGCTCTGTGACGCAGCGTACTAACAATGCCCCTATCTTATTTCTATTCAGAAAACCTGCAGTTTGACCAGATAAGGTAGTGGAAAACTAATCACACGACATAAGCCCCTGTCCCCTATCTCTTGGTACCCCCACGCACGGTCCAACTTCCCGCCTATCTGTGAACAACCAAAAACCAGAATCGGTGCCTAAAAATATTGCATGAACTCCCCCCTTTCCACTATACCCACAGTACCCCTTTGCACACGGCTGTTATTTCGGATACAAATGTAATTCCTGCCTAATTATCGGAACGTACCTCTTAATTCCAAGTGCTCAGAGGAAAACCAAAAAGGGTACCCAAAAAAAACAATACTATGTTCCAGTCCTAGACAACATCTGGACTCAGAGCCTCAAAATAACTCCCAACTCCCCCACGCGTCCATATGGGTTTACCTGCCAGAGATGACAAAACAGTCGGTTTCCAGGTGTCCCCCTTCTCCTTGATCCTTTTCCTGGAGGTTTGGGGCAGGGGATAATTAGTATTCCCCTGGATTGCTCGTCGGCAATGCACCGCTCTGACCTCCCGCTGTCTGGTCTATCTTGACACCCTAATTTAACTGTAACACCTCGTCGCCATCTGTTGTGGGAGATTTATAATATGATATGAGCAAATAACTTTGAGTCCAAAGTTGAAATAAGAAATAGAAGATAGATTTAATTCCTCACTTGATCAAATGAAAAGGAATGCCCAGTTGGAAATCAGACCTGTGTAAACAAATGTCTGATCACAAAGTGAGCGAGCTCTCGTTTGAAAACACAGTTAATACACAGTTTAATACATGCATATGACGTGGAAGGGGCTGGAAAATTACCCTGAGAGTTGGCTGAAATGACTTATTATGACTGTCTCTTAAGGAAAACAAAGCAGTTCCCACAACAGTGTGACTTACGGCCTTATACCATTCAGGGTTTAATACATTACAAGGATACAACAATATTGTGACTGCCTAAGTAAGTGCTTCTCTTAAAGAGAGATGCACACATTACATTGATATATGATGACAGCCCCTCTCATACAACACCACAATGGTATGATAATATATTTCCACGACAATAACTAACTAATCGCAGTGAGGATCTTTATTGATTAACGTTAGCTAGCTAGTATTATATATGTGATCCCGGACAATGGTAGCATATTAATCACACGGAATATGCTGTTCACAGGTACCACAGACCATGGCTGTAGCTAGCTTTATTGCCATAACAACCCCCAAAGCGGCCTGAGCTGTCACCTTAAGAAGTGCTCGCCCTCCCCCTAGAGGGCAGGAGTAGGAATGGTGATGTAGTCAAACACCCACAGCCACATACATCACACTCCTCCCCACTTAATTGTATTGCTGTCCCCACTTCCAAACCCGGTACCTAATATAGTGATAAAGTGCCCCGGAATGACCCCTCATAATATAACACCAAAATACAATAGTGCAATAACCCCCATAGCCCAGCATCTGTTCTGTATGGCGTTTCCAATGCCCCGAGCTAGGGCTGGGCGATATGGCAAAAAATCATATCGCAATAACGATATGATAATGTTATCATATTTCTCGATATTGATCATTATCTAAATTGTTATAAGTAAAAAATTTGCAGCAATTCTTTGTCGTTGCCGCCATCTTTAGTGTTGCATCCCCTCACACTCCAGTTTTCAGGCTGCAGCTGGTTTGAAAGCTAAAGTAAACCGGCTTCTCTACTGGCTGTGGCTCCAGGAGAGTTGAACAGTTCAGGCTCTGCTAGTTTATTTTCGATCTTTTGGCGCTTTTTTGGTGGTCAAACCACCGCACATGTGCACCGTGACTCGTGACTGGAGTCTAGCTCTGCTAGCACACAGCCTACTGTGTACAGACGGTTTCAAACTGTATTTTAAATTAGAAAGCAAACAAAATAAATGGACAAGAGAAAAATAAATCTCAATTTGGTCAGTATTGTCATTTGGACAAGCAAAGCCATTACTTTAAGTTGCAGGCAAGAAAGACAAGTATGTCCACTGTCTCTGGTTTTAAAACTGCCCTGTTGCAGGTCACAAAATATATAAAAAAAAAAAGAAATTCGATATTTTTTTTCTTTTCGATATTCGATATCGATTATTAAAATATATCGTGATATTTATCGTTATCGTTATATCGCCCAGCCCTACCCCGAGCCGACCCCGACTGTGTAGGACACTGGCCCCTCCTGGGAGACCACCACCCCTGGCATCCACTTATCCTCCCCCCGTCTATAATCACGGACAAGCACCGGGTCTCCCGATGCAAAGTTCTTGTCTCTGGCGAACTGGGCTCTGCGACCCTGCTGGACTGTCTAAGCTTGATCCACCACCGCCGCCACACTGGGTTTGAGGAGGTCAAGGCGGGAGCGGAGTCGGCGGCGAAGGAAAAGCACAGCAGGAGACTCATTAGTGGTGGCGTCGGGAGCATTTCTGTAGCTGAGCAGAAACTAATCCAGTCTGTGCTGCACTGTCGTTGATCCTCGGGACGCTTTCAATGAGCGTTTTAGCGTCTGTACAAAGCGCTCCGCTTGACCATTCGTGGCCGGGTGAAAAGGAGCAGAGCGCATGTGCTTCACTCCATTCCCCTTGAGCAAACTCGTATGAAATAAACTGCGGCCCATTGTCGCTAACCAGAACCTCTGGCAGTCCATGGCGACTGAACAACCCCTGCAGTACTTGAATAGTATTAGTGGTTGTGGTGGAGCCCATCAGCTTCATTTCTGGCCACTTGGAGTGGGCATCCACCACCACCATAAACATATGACCCTCAAAGGGCCCTGCAAAGTCCACATGTATCCTCTGCCACGGAGTGCCTGGCCATGGCCAGGAGTGAAGTGGGGAGAGACTGGGAGATTTCTGGTTGCGCTGACATGACTGACACACTCTGGCCTGTTGTTCTATTTGAGCGTCAATCCCCGGCCACCAGATGTAACTACGAGCCACATCTTTCATTTGAACTACTCCCGGGTGGCCTGCATGCAGCTCCTGTAGCAATTGGGGTCTTAATTTGGGTCTTAATTTTGCAGGCACAATCACCCGATTTCCCCACAACAAACACCCCTGTACCACAGAGTTCATCTCTTCTTGTGTAATAGGGAGTCAGTGCACTGTCCTGCCCTTGCGCCACAGGAAAGTGTCCTGACAAACACATCCATCACGTCCATCACCTGAGCGAGCACTGGATCATACCTCGTTTCCTTACGAATGTCAGTGCTGCATACTGGCAGCGATTCAAGGTGATATATCAGTACGGTATCCACTGAACCTGGTTTGTCCTTATGCTCAACCGGCAGTGGCAGGCGTGAGAGGCCGTCTGCATTGCCATGTTCCGCCGTCCCCCTGTACTGAATCGTGTAGTTGTGAGCAGCTAATATTAGGGCCCATCGCTGTAGTCTTGCAGCCGCCATCGATGGGATAGCTTTACTGGGGCTCAATATTGTAGTCAGGGGCCTGTGAGCAGGGTAAAATGGCGCCCGTACAGATAGGCGTGGAACTTGCGCACGCCAAATATGATCCCCAACTTGCGCATGCCAAATATGATCCCCAGGGCCTCCCTCTCAATCTGAGCATAATTTTGCTCCGCTTTATTCAATGTCCTGGAGGCAAACGCTATGGGCCTCTCTTGACCTCCCGGCATCACATGCGAAATCACCGCGCCCACGCCATAGGGCGAGGCGTCACACGCCAGTATGATTGGCAGTTGGGGATTGTAATGTGTCAATACGCTCTCCGAGAGCAGTTGATCCTTAGCTGAGCAGAATGCCTTCCCACACTCCTGTGACCATTTCCATGGTGTCCCCTTGTGTAGTAACGCGTGAAGGGGGCTGAGTGTCGTTGCCATGTTTTGAACAAACCGACCATAATAATTAATTAATCCCAGGAAGGAGCGCAGCTGGCCAACATTTTTATCAGGGCTGGGGCCTCAGCAATCGCCCTGAGCTTTTCTGGGGATTTATGCAGGCCCGTGGCGTCAATATAATGTCCCAGGTATTCCAGTGAGTCCTTGAAAAACTCACATTTCCCTCGCTGCGCCCTGAGACCAAACTTCTCCAATCGACCCAGCACCCCTTCCAGATTCTTCAGGTGCTCTGCATCATTACATCCTGTTTACCAAGATGTCATCCAAAAAACAGTGCACATTGGGAAGCCCCTGAAGGACTTGATCCATAATACG
This sequence comes from Notolepis coatsorum, assembly GCF_963971535.1. Taxonomy (NCBI): domain Eukaryota; kingdom Metazoa; phylum Chordata; class Actinopteri; order Aulopiformes; family Paralepididae; genus Notolepis; species Notolepis coatsorum. Next base: position 120,375,685 of record NC_140175.1, read on the forward strand.
CTGAAAGATAGAGGGCGCTGACGTTATGCCGAAAGGTAGTCGGTTATAGCAGAACATCCCCTTGTGCGTTGTGATGGTGAGATATTTGCGTGAACTCTCCTGCACCGGCACCTGCAAGTATGCGTGAGCCAGATCTAGTTTGCTGAACCGCTGCCCCCCCGCTAGGGAAGCAAACATGTCCTCTATCCGGGGTATTGGATAATGTTCAGCACAGAGGGCCGGGTTCACAGTCACTTTAAAATCCCGGCAGATGCGCACACTCCCATTCTTCTTAATGATAGGCACAATGGGGGTTGCCCATTCACTGAACTGCACAGTTGAAATCACATTTAACTGTTGCAGGCGCTCTAGCTCAGCGTCCACCTTTGGCCTGAGTGCATAGGGAACCACCCGCGACTGACAGAACTTCGGCTGATGTTCTGGCTTGAGTATCAGAGCTACTTCAAAGCCCTTCAATGTCCCCAGTTCGTCCTTAAATACATTGGCATGCCCCTTTAACACTGCCTCCAGCGTGTTCCCCTGCATGCGTTGTCCAGATCTAACTGTTTTTATGGCTCTCCAGTCCAGTCTCACTCTTCTCAGCCACTCACGGCCGAACAAGGGGGGTGCATGGCCTTTCACCACATATAGTGGGAGCCGTGCTTGTTCTGTTCATTTGAACCTTCACCTTTACCACCCCCACTGGTGCGATCACTTCACCTGTATATGTTTTAAGCAGGATGTGAGTGTGGCGCAGGCGAATATGACTGCATTTTTCACTATACATTTTCTCTGACATAAGTGAAACGGCTGCCCCTGTGTCTAGCTCCATGTCAATCATTTGCCCCTCCACTTCTGGCCTGACCCAGATTACTGATGAGGCTGAACTGCCCTGCTGAGACATATCATCTGCTGCATCCACCCTGTGCAGCTTTAATTCCACATCTGAATCAGACTCCGTATCGCTCTGCTTCGCCCTGGCGTTCATCTTATTTATCTGCCTTTTTGACCTTTCTCCCCCTCTGTCTCTTTGTTCCCACCTTGTGTTACTTCCCCCTCTGTCTCTTTGTTCCCAGCTTGTGTTACTTCCCCCTCTGTCTCTTTGTTCCCACCTTGTGTTACTTCCCCCTCTGTCTCTTTGCTCCCACCTTGTGTTACTTCTGTCTCTTTGCTCCCACCTTGTGTTACTTCTGTCTCTTTGCTCCCACCTTGTGTTACTTCCCCCTCTGTCTCTTTGTTCCCACCTTGTGTTACTTCCCCCTCTGTCTCTTTGTTCCCACCTTGTGTTACTTCTGTCTCTTTGCTCCCACCTTGTGTTACTTCCCCCTCTGTCTCTTTGTTCCACCTTGTGTTACTTCCCCCTCTGTCTCTTTGTTCCCACCTTGTGTTACTTCCCCCTCTGTCTCTTTGTTCCCACCTTGTGTTACTTCTGTCTCTTTGCTCCCACCTTGTGTTACTTCTGTCTCTTTGTTCCCACCTTGTGTTACTTCCCCCTCTGTCTCTTTGTTCCACCTTGTGTTACTTCTGTCTCTTTGTTCCCACCTTGTGTTACTTCCCCCTCTGTCTCTTTGTTCCCACCTTGTGTTACTTCTGTCTCTTTGTTCCCACCTTGTGTTACTTCCCCCTCTGTCTCTTTGTTCCCACCTTGTGTTACTTCCCCCTCTGTCTCTTTGTTCCCACCTTGTGTTACTTCTGTCTCTTTGTTCCCACCTTGTGTTACTTCTGTCTCTTTGTTCCCACCTTGTGTTACTTCTGTCTCTTTGCTCCCACCTTGTGTTACTTCTGTCTCTTTGCTCCCACCTTGTGTTACTTCTGTCTCTTTGTTCCCACCTTGTGTTACTTCTGTCTCTTTGCTCCCACCTTGTGTTACTTCCCCCTCTGTCTCTTTGCTCCCACCTTGTGTTACTTCCCCCTCTGTCTCTTTGCTCCCACCTTGTGTTACTTCTGTCTCTTTGTTCCCACCTTGTGTTACTTCCCCCTCTGTCTCTTTGTTCCCACCTTGTGTTACTTCCCCCTCTCTCTTTGTTCCCACCTTGTGTTACTTCCCCCTCTGTCTCTTTGTTCCCACCTTGTGTTACTTCCCCCTCTGTCTCTTTGTTCCCACCTTGTGTTACTTCTGTCTCTTTGCTCCCACCTTGTGTTACTTCTGTCTCTTTGCTCCCACCTTGTGTTACTTCTGTCTCTTTGCTCCCACCTTGTGTTACTTCTGTCTATTTGTTCCCACCTTGTGTTACTTCCCCCTCTGTCACTTCGCTCCCACCTTGTGTTACTTCTGTCTCTTTGTTCCCACCTTGTGTTACTTCCCCCTCTGTCTCTTTGCTCCCACCTTGTGTTACTTCTGTCTCTTTGCTCCCACCTTGTGTTACTTCCCCCTCTGTCTCTTTGTTCCCACCTTGTGTTACTTCCCCCTCTGTCTCTTCGCTCCCACCTTGTGTTACTTCTGTCTCTTTGTTCCCACCTTGTGTTACTTCTGTCTCTTTGTTCCCACCTTGTGTTACTTCTGTCTCTTTGTTCCCACCTTGTGTTACTTCTGTCTCTTTGTTCCCACCTTGTGTTACTTCTGTCTCTTTGTTCCCACCTTGTGTTACTTCCCCCTCTGTCTCTTTGTTCCCACCTTGTGTTACTTCCCCCTCTGTCTCTTTGTTCCCACCTTGTGTTACTTCCCCCTCTGTCTCTTTGTTCCCACCTTGTGTTACTTCCCCCTCTGTCTCTTTGCTCCCACCTTGTGTTACTTCCCCCTCTGTCTCTTTGCTCCCACCTTGTGTTACTTCCCACTCTGTCTCTTTGCTCCCACCTTGTGTTACTTCTGTCTCTTTGTTCCCACCTTGTGTTACTTCCCCCTCTGTCTCTTTGCTCCCACCTTGTGTTACTTCCCCCTCTGTCTCTTTGCTCCCACCTTGTGTTACTTCCCCCTCTGTCTCTTTGCTCCCACCTTGTGTTACTTCCCCCTCTGTCTCTTTGTTCCCACCTTGTGTTACTTCCCCCTCTGTCTCTTTGTTCCCACCTTGTGTTACTTCCCCCTCTGTCTCTTTGTTCCCACCTTGTGTTACTTCTGTCTCTTTGTTCCCACCTTGTGTTACTTCTGTCTCTTTGTTCCCACCTTGTGTTACTTCTGTCTCTTTGCTCCCACCTTGTGTTACTTCCCCCTCTGTCTCTTTGTTCCCACCTTGTGTTACTTCCCCCTCTGTCACTTCGCTCCCACCTTGTGTTACTTCTGTCTCTTTGCTCCCACCTTGTGTTACTTCCCCCTCTGTCTCTTTGCTCCCACCTTGTGTTACTTCTGTCTCTTTGTTCCCACCTTGTGTTACTTCTGTCTCTTTGTTCCCACCTTGTGTTACTTCTGTCTCTTTGCTCCCACCTTGTGTTACTTCCCCCTCTGTCTCTTTGCTCCCACCTTGTGTTACTTCCCCCTCTGTCTCTTTGCTCCCACCTTGTGTTACTTCCCCCTCTGTCTCTTTGCTCCCACCTTGTGTTACTTCTGTCTCTTTGCTCCCACCTTGTGTTACTTCCCCCTCTGTCTCTTTGCTCCCACCTTGTGTTACTTCCCCCTCTGTCTCTTTGCTCCCACCTTGTGTTACTTCCCCCTCTGTCTCTTTGCTCCCACCTTGTGTTACTTCTGTCTCTTTGTTCCCACCTTGTGTTACTTCCCCCTCTGTCTCTTTGCTCCCACCTTGTGTTACTTCCCCCTCTGTCTCTTTGTTCCCACCTTGTGTTACTTCCCCCTCTGTCTCTTTGTTCCCACCTTGTGTTACTTCCCCCTCTGTCTCTTTGTTCCCACCTTGTGTTACTTCCCCCTCTGTCTCTTTGCTCCCACCTTGTGTTACTTCCCCCTCTGTCTCTTTGCTCCCACCTTGTGTTACTTCCCCCTCTGTCTCTTTGTTCCCACCTTGTGTTACTTCCCCCTCTGTCTCTTTGTTCCCACCTTGTGTTACTTCCCCCTCTGTCTCTTTGTTCCCACCTTGTGTTACTTCCCCCTCTGTCTCTTTGTTCCCACCTTGTGTTACTTCCCCCGCTGTCTCTTTGTTCCCACCTTGTGTTACTTCCCCCTCTGTCTCTTTGTTCCCACCTTGTGTTACTTCCCCCGCTGTCTCTTTGTTCCCACCTTGTGTTACTTCCCCCTCTGTCACTTCGCTCCCACCTTGTGTTACTTCTGTCTCTTTGCTCCCACCTTGTGTTACTTCTGTCTCTTTGCTCCCACCTTGTGTTACTTCCCCCTCTGTCTCTTTGTTCCCACCTTGTGTTACTTCCCCCTCTGTCTCTTTGTTCCCACCTTGTGTTACTTCCCCCTCTGTCTCTTTGTTCCCACCTTGTGTTACTTCCCCTTCTGTCACTTCGCTCCCACCTTGTGTTACTTCTGTCTCTTTGCTCCCACCTTGTGTTACTTCTGTCTCTTTGTTCCCACCTTGTGTTACTTCTGTCTCTTTGCTCCCACCTTGTGTTACTTCTGTCTCTTTGCTCCCACCTTGTGTTACTTCCCCCTCTGTCTCTTTGTTCCCACCTTGTGTTACTTCCCCCTCTGTCTCTTTGTTCCCACCTTGTGTTACTTCCCCCTCTGTCTCTTTGTTCCCACCTTGTGTTACTTCCCCTTCTGTCACTTCGCTCCCACCTTGTGTTACTTCTGTCTCTTTGCTCCCACCTTGTGTTACTTCTGTCTCTTTGTTCCCACCTTGTGTTACTTCTGTCTCTTTGTTCCCACCTTGTGTTACTTCTGTCTCTTTGCTCCCACCTTGTGTTACTTCTGTCTCTTTGTTCCCACCTTGTGTTACTTCTGTCTCTTTGTTCCCACCTTGTGTTACTTCCCCCTCTGTCTCTTTGTTCCCACCTTGTGTTACTTCCCCCTCTGTCACTTCGCTCCCACCTTGTGTTACTTCCCCCTCTGTCTCTTTGCTCCCACCTTGTGTTACTTCCCCCTCTGACTCTTTGTTCCCACCTTGTGTTACTTCTGTCTCTTTGTTCCCACCTTGTGTTACTTCTGTCTCTTTGCTCCCACCTTGTGTTACTTCCCCCTCTGTCTCTTTGTTCCCACCTTGTGTTACTTCCCCCTCTGTCACTTCGCTCCCACCTTGTGTTACTTCTGTCTCTTTGCTCCCACCTTGTGTTACTTCTGTCTCTTTGCTCCCACCTTGTGTTACTTCCCCCTCTGTCTCTTTGCTCCCACCTTGTGTTACTTCTGTCTCTTTGTTCCCACCTTGTGTTACTTCTGTCTCTTTGTTCCCACCTTGTGTTACTTCTGTCTCTTTGCTCCCACCTTGTGTTACTTCCCCCTCTGTCTCTTTGCTCCCACCTTGTGTTACTTCCCCCTCTGTCTCTTTGCTCCCACCTTGTGTTACTTCCCCCTCTGTCTCTTTGCTCCCACCTTGTGTTACTTCTGTCTCTTTGCTCCCACCTTGTGTTACTTCCCCCTCTGTCTCTTTGTTCCCACCTTGTGTTACTTCTGTCTCTTTGTTCCCACCTTGTGTTACTTCCCCCTCTGTCTCTTTGCTCCCACCTTGTGTTACTTCCCCCTCTGTCTCTTTGTTCCCACCTTGTGTTACTTCCCCCTCTGTCTCTTTGTTCCCACCTTGTGTTACTTCCCCCTCTGTCTCTTTGTTCCCACCTTGTGTTACTTCCCCCTCTGTCTCTTTGCTCCCACCTTGTGTTACTTCCCCCTCTGTCTCTTTGCTCCCACCTTGTGTTACTTCCCCCTCTGTCTCTTTGTTCCCACCTTGTGTTACTTCCCCCTCTGTCTCTTTGTTCCCACCTTGTGTTACTTCCCCCTCTGTCTCTTTGTTCCCACCTTGTGTTACTTCCCCCTCTGTCTCTTTGTTCCCACCTTGTGTTACTTCCCCCGCTGTCTCTTTGTTCCCACCTTGTGTTACTTCCCCCTCTGTCACTTCGCTCCCACCTTGTGTTACTTCTGTCTCTTTGCTCCCACCTTGTGTTACTTCTGTCTCTTTGCTCCCACCTTGTGTTACTTCCCCCTCTGTCTCTTTGTTCCCACCTTGTGTTACTTCCCCCTCTGTCTCTTTGTTCCCACCTTGTGTTACTTCCCCCTCTGTCTCTTCGCTCCCACCTTGTGTTACTTCTGTCTCTTTGCTCCCACCTTGTGTTACTTCTGTCTCTTTGTTCCCACCTTGTGTTACTTCTGTCTCTTTGCTCCCACCTTGTGTTACTTCCCCCTCTGTCTCTTTGTTCCCACCTTGTGTTACTTCCCCCTCTGTCACTTCGCTCCCACCTTGTGTTACTTCCCCCTCTGTCTCTTTGCTCCCACCTTGTGTTACTTCCCCCTCTGACTCTTTGTTCCCACCTTGTGTTACTTCTGTCTCTTTGCTCCCACCTTGTGTTACTTCCCCCTCTGTCTCTTTGTTCCCACCTTGTGTTACTTCTGTCTCTTTGTTCCCACCTTGTGTTACTTCCCCCTCTGTCTCTTTGCTCCCACCTTGTGTTACTTCCCCCTCTGTCTCTTTGTTCCCACCTTGTGTTACTTCCCCCTCTGTCTCTTTGTTCCCACCTTGTGTTACTTCCCCCTCTGTCTCTTTGTTCCCACCTTGTGTTACTTCCCCCTCTGTCTCTTTGCTCCCACCTTGTGTTACTTCCCCCTCTGTCTCTTTGCTCCCACCTTGTGTTACTTCCCCCTCTGTCTCTTTGTTCCCACCTTGTGTTACTTCCCCCTCTGTCTCTTTGTTCCCACCTTGTGTTACTTCCCCCTCTGTCTCTTTGTTCCCACCTTGTGTTACTTCCCCCTCTGTCTCTTTGCTCCCACCTTGTGTTACTTCCCCCTCTGTCTCTTTGTTCCCACCTTGTGTTACTTCCCCCTCTGTCACTTCGCTCCCACCTTGTGTTACTTCTGTCTCTTTGCTCCCACCTTGTGTTACTTCTGTCTCTTTGCTCCCACCTTGTGTTACTTCCCCCTCTGTCTCTTTGTTCCCACCTTGTGTTACTTCCCCCTCTGTCTCTTTGTTCCCACCTTGTGTTACTTCCCCCTCTGTCTCTTTGTTCCCACCTTGTGTTACTTCCCCTTCTGTCACTTCGCTCCCACCTTGTGTTACTTCTGTCTCTTTGCTCCCACCTTGTGTTACTTCTGTCTCTTTGCTCCCACCTTGTGTTACTTCTGTCTCTTTGTTCCCACCTTGTGTTACTTCTGTCTCTTTGCTCCCACCTTGTGTTACTTCCCCCTCTGTCTCTTTGTTCCCACCTTGTGTTACTTCCCCCTCTGTCACTTCGCTCCCACCTTGTGTTACTTCCCCCTCTGTCTCTTTGCTCCCACCTTGTGTTACTTCCCCCTCTGTCTCTTTGTTCCCACCTTGTGTTACTTCTGTCTCTTTGCTCCCACCTTGTGTTACTTCCCCCTCTGTCTCTTTGTTCCCACCTTGTGTTACTTCCCCCTCTGTCTCTTTGTTCCCACCTTGTGTTACTTCCCCCTCTGTCTCTTTGCTCCCACCTTGTGTTACTTCCCCCTCTGTCTCTTTGTTCCCACCTTGTGTTACTTCCCCTTCTGTCTCTTTGTTCCCACCTTGTGTTACTTCTGTCTCTTTGTTCCCACCTTGTGTTACTTCTGTCTCTTTGTTCCCACCTTGTGTTACTTCTGTCTCTTTGCTCCCACCTTGTGTTACTTCTGTCTCTTTGCTCCCACCTTGTGTTACCTCTGTCTCTTTGCTCCCACCTTGTGTTACTTCTGTCTATTTGTTCCCACCTTGTGTTACTTCTGTCTATTTGTTCCCACCTTGTGTTACTTCCCCCTCTGTCACTTCGCTCCCACCTTGTGTTACTTCCCCCTCTGTCTCTTTGTTCCCACCTTGTGTTACTTCTGTCTCTTTGTTCCCACCTTGTGTTACTTCTGTCTCTTTGTTCCCACCTTGTGTTACTTCTGTCTCTTTGTTCCCAGCTTGTGTTACTTCCCCCTCTGTCTCTTTGTTCCCACCTTGTGTTACTTCCCCCTCTGTCTCTTTGTTCCCACCTTGTGTTACTTCCCCCTCTGTCTCTTTGTTCCCAGCTTGTGTTACTTCCCCCTCTGTCTCTTTGTTCCCACCTTGTGTTACTTCCCCCTCTGTCTCTTTGTTCCCACCTTGTGTTACTTCCCCCTCTGTTACTGTTACTTGCTGCTTTATTTTTCTGCTTGCTCTCTCTACATGTACGTGCAATATGGCCTCTCTTACTGCAGCGGTGACAGGTCTGGTCCTTGTAGAAGCAGTCACTCTCCATATGGTTGGTCCTTCCACACCGGGTTTAACCTTTATTTACCCAGGGTAGGTTCGCTGAGCACAGATGCTCTTTTTCAGCTACGCCCTGCTTCACATTCACACAGTTCCATTCATACCTGGGAGCTGCCCAGTACAACCACAGTCTGACACCATTGGCCACTGAGCAACTCCACTGGAGCAGTTGGGGGTTAAGTGCCTTGCTCAAGGGCACTTCAGCGGCAGATTTTTCACCGTTTCCATAGCAATGGCGATTTCCACTGCTTTGTGATAGGTGAGGGCATTCTCGGTTAATAGTCTCTTCTGTATGGACTCGCTGATGAGACCACACACAAACCGGTCCCGCAAAGCCTCTGATAGTTACACGCCAAACTCGCAGTGCTCCGACAGCTTTTTCAAATCTGCAATATACTGGGCGATTGTCTCCCCCTCTGATTGATGTCTTTTATGGAAACGGAATCTTTCCGCAATCACAATGGGCTTGGGAGACAAATGGGCTTGCAATACTCTCACAGTCTGAGCATAATTTATATCCCCCGGTTTATCCGGAGCAATTAAGCTGCGCAGTAATCCGTATGTTGTTGATCCTATTAGACTCAAAAACACCGGGAGCGTCTTCTCATCGTAAATGTCATTTGCAGCCACAAAATGTTCAAACCGTTCCACATAAGTCGCCCACTGCTCCGTCGATTCATCAAAATCCACGATATGTCCGATGATCCCAGCCATCTCTCGTAATTGTCCCGTAGATATGCCGACGTTAGCTCCGTCTCTAGCCAGCGCTAACGTGGATTCCTCGTCAACCCTGTTCCGTCACAAGCCGGCGTTAGCGTGGATTCTCCTCAACCAGTGCCGTCACTGGATGAAACGTACTTGTCGCCAATTTATTATATATGTGATCCTGGACCATGGTAGCATATTAATCACACAGAATACGTTGTTCACAGGTACCACAGACCATGGCTGTAGCTAGCTTTATTGCCATAACAACGCCCAAAGCGGCCTGAGCTGTCACCTTAAGAAGTGCTCACCCTCCCCCTAGAGGGCAGGAGTAGGAATGGTGAGGTAGTCAAACACCCACAGCCACATACATCACAATCATATCTCATCAAGTGGAATCAGATCCATTCTGGAGGAAAGCTGGGAACCTTTTCCTTCTCCTCTGATGTTACTGGAGGAGGAAGCTTTATGACAACTTGGTAATGGATCTGACCAACTGTAGTCGAGATCAATCAAATCTATCACCCTGATAGCGATATTGGGTATATGATCTGTGCATCCCTATATAGGCATATTCGTTCAACATGTTACTTTCCTGGCAAGAGTGTAGTGTTTGTTACTTTCAAAAGTAATGGTTACAACAAATTACATTTAACATGCATTCTTCTTTCTAGACTCCGTTGCCTTACAACTGTGTATCTGTGAAGAGGAGGTTCCCCCTGAGCAGCAGGAGAGGAGCCCCAGTCTGGACCAGGAGGAGCCAGAGCCCCTACAGATGAAAGAGGAACAGGAGGAACTCTGGATCAGTCAGGAGGGAGAGCAGCTCCAAGGTCTGCAGGAGGCTGATATCATGAAGGTCACATTCAATCCTGTCTCTGTGAAGAGTGAACATGATGAAGAGAAACCTCAGTCCTCGTGGTTTAACCAAATCAAGGACCCAGAGCCCCTACAGATTAAAGAGGAACAGGAGGAACTATGTCAAGATCTAGAGGAGTCTGATAGGTGCAAGATGATCTTACATCCTGTGAAATATGAAGAATATAGTGAGAATACTCTGTCCTCACAACTCAGCCAAACCCAGGACCCAGATCTCCTACAGATTAAAGTTGAACTACATCAAGGACTGGAAGAAGCTGATCGCTCCAAGATCACAGTAGACCCAGTGAAATGTGAAGATGGTGAAAAGAATGATCAGCCTATTCAAACCCAAAGGGAGAGAAACGGAGAAGCATACTCTTTACCCAGCACTTCAACTGAACAGATGAAAACAGAACCTGATGCTGAGGACTGTGGAGTATCAGAACCAGCCAGTAACCTAGATCCAGCTGGTGATTTAGAACCAACTAGAGATGGCCAGCTCCTCTCTTCAGACTGTTCGGGAAATGAGACTGATGACAGTGATGATGACAGTTCTGAAACTAAGACTGATGACAGTGATGATGACAGTCCTGAAACTGAGACTGATGACGGTGATGAATGGAAGGAGAGTGGAGGACCAGGTTTGATGACTCTGAAACCAAAGAAGACACAGAAAATACAAAGTTTGTGTAACAGCAGTCCTGGGTTCAGAAAGAAGGGAAATCTGAAGATACACATAAATAAGCATATTGGAGAGAAACCATTTGGTTGTTTAGTTTGTGGGAAAGGGTTTAGTATGAAGGGAAATCTGAAGAGACACGCAATAACTCATACTGGAGATAAACCATTTAGTTGTTCGGTTTGTGGAAAAGGGTTCAATTCAAAACAATATCTGAAGATGCACACAATAACTCATACTGGAGAGAAACCATTTAGTTGTTCAGTTTGTGGAAAAGGGTTCAATTCAAAACAATATCTGAAGATGCACACAATAACTCATACTGAAGAGAAACCATTTAGTTGTTCAGTTTGTGGGAAAGGGTTCAATATGAAAGCAAGTCTTAAGATGCACATGAGAACTCATACAGGAGAGAAGCCATTTAGTTGTTCAGTGTGTGGGAAAGGGTTCAATTCGAAACAATATCTGAAGACACACGTGAGAACTCATACAGGAGAGAAACCATTTAGTTGTTCAGTTTGTGGAAAAGCGTTCAATAGGAAAGACTCTCTGAAGATACACATGATAACTCATACAGGAGAGAAACCATTTAGTTGTTCAGTTTGTGGAAAAGGGTTCAATTCAAAACAATATCTGAAGATACACACAATAACTCATACTGGAGAGAAACCATTTAGTTGTTCAGTTTGTGGGAAAGGGTTCAATATGAAAGACTCTCTGAAGAAACACGCAATAACTCATACTGGAGAGAAGCCATTTAGTTGTTCGGTTTGTGGAAAAGGGTTCAATTCAAAACAATATCTGAAGATGCACACAATAACTCATACTGGAGAGAAACCATTTAGTTGTTCAGTTTGTGGAAAAGGGTTCAATTCAAAACAATATCTGAAGATACACACAATAACTCATACTAAGGGGGAGAAACCATTTAGTTGTTCAGTTTGTGGGAAAGGGTTCAATATGAAAGCAAGTCTTAAGATGCACATGAGAACTCATACAGGAGAGAAGCCATTTAGTTGTTCAGTTTGTGGAAAAGGGTTCAATAGGAAACAACATTTGAAGATACACATGAGAACTCATACAGCAGAGAAACCATTTAGTTGTTCAGTTTGTGGGAAAGGGTTCAGTATGAAGGGAGATCTGAAGACACACATGAGAACTCATACTGAAAAAAGAAACATTCTGTTAAGTTTAAGCTGGGAGTAGACTTGAAAAGAAGAGAGAACAGGTCCCAAAACACAGTCTGCAGTTTACATAATAGTAACCCCATGTACCTATTCTAAGCAGTATACTCAATAGGATCCCCATGTACCTATTCTAAGCAGTATACTCAATAGGATCCCCATGTACCTATTCTAAGCAGTATACTCAATAGGATCCCCATGTACCTATTCTAAGCAGTATACTCAATAGGATCCCCATGTACTTATTTTAAGCAGTATACTCGATAGGATCCCCATGTACTCATACTATCATTAAAATCTTAAAAGGGACATGCATTATAAATGGCTTTGTGTTTAGCATGGTTTTATAGTAATAGGGGTTAGTATCAATGGGTCTGTGTCTCTAATTACCATATTGACTCATCAGTCTAGTCTCACGAGATCCTCCCTCACTCAACTAAGCTGTTATGATTTGACGGTTTTGCTGACGTGAATATAGCACTGATTTGCATAACTAACTATGGTTGACAGCGACCGCAGAGCGAGTGGAAAATCTTCACTTCCTCAAACAGAGCGAGGCAGACAACGAGCGAGTTGGAGAGGGAGGGAGCGGGGAGCTTCTATTGGGGAAACAAACCGCGTGCGAGGAAGCAGCAGTAGCACATACTCATTTACACACAACCTGGGCTGGACCTCGCGGGGAAGCAGTGGAGATAACTTTATGCTCCATGTCCCTCTCTCTATCTCCCTCCCTCTCTATCTATCTCTCTCTCTGTGCCAGTCGCAGACTGTGTGGATGACTGTCACTCAAAGTGCTTATGGGCGGAGCCAGGCCAACACAGCCTGAACTCCAAAGGGAGAAAAATGTGGCTTGATTAGAAATATAAAACAATGATAAAAAATGTTTTAAAAAATAAAAACGTACAGATGTGTTCAATAGACTCTCAGGAATTGTGTAAAGTTGCCCAAATAGTGCTAGGAATATCAGTGCATGTCTCCTTTAAATTGTACCATATGAATATTTAGACAACAGACCTAACGCTAGTGTTGCACTTTTGTTATGCTAATTTGTTAGCCAATCTCGGCCACTCTATTCAGGTGGCGTCTCCTCACCTTTAACACTTTGATCGCCATGGTTAAAATTCATAATTTACCATCCCTCGCCATCTCTATTTGTCTATGGAGAAGTTCCCCTTCTTTGCAGGGCTATAACTTTTTTAATTGTATTGCTAAATTGACATTATCATGGCCCATTCAAGGTCCTATATGTATTTTTCAGGGTGTATCAATGTTATACTTTTTCATTCACATATTCATACTAAAATACGGTCTAAAGTATAAGTATGTTTTTATCGTTTTCTGCAGCTTTCTTCAGAACGTGATTTATGGCCCCAAATGCATTATATGCATGATGAAATACAGTTTGGTAGGAATCTGTATGAGATAAAAAATTTCAACTGGAGGTGGTTCTATAAGTTACTACGTATCATCTGATGATGACCGGATGGGCGGTGGGTCGTTTATAATTCCGTGGGCAGCGTTGGATGATTCATCCAGTGTGGGTCATATGATCATCATAGAAGTTTATATGGAACACGTTAGAATATAATGCTGCAACTCACCGTGGCTTCCTCGCGCCGCTGGCAGATGAGCGTGGAACAGAATCTTTTCTATTATGGGATGGAGAAATGCCTTATCCATTTCCAGGTTGTATAATAGTATATACGTCCAAATCATGTTGTTTTTTCGAGTTATTTGCACCGATCGATGTTCACTGTGTCAAGACGGAGTCTCTCTAACGATAGCGAGTGCCCGGACCACATATGGATGAGCACTTCCGGTTCAAAGGGTCATTTCCGGTTGGCGATCTGCCGATCGGCCACCAGATGGCGCTCTTGAACCGCTAGAGAGTTGAGTGGAGTCGGGAAATATGATTTCGATCACAGATTTTTTAAATATTGATATCAAAGACGAGTTACGGCGTCTTCGGCAGAATGAGCATGGCTAGGAATGACGTCTAAACTCGTCATCGGCGATTAAAGTGTTAATCCGGTGCTGACCCCTTGGGATTTGTAGGATTTGTAGTTCTGACATACACAACCTTTTCTGACATAACGTTTCACCTTTTAAACCACTGCTGCCATCTACTGGACTACAGAAAAGTACTGTATGTAAGTTGATTTGTAAATAAAGGCCCCCACAGGCCATTTTCAAAACCCAAATGTATGTTTTTTTTATGACTTATTTTGGTTTCAATAAAAAGAATTGTAAATGTTTTATATTCATCACTGCTAACACTGAATGAAGTACAACAACAACAGTACTGTCATTTATATTTTCTAACAAACATACTAATCACAATCACTTGTTTTGAAAAATATGACAAACTTGACACAACAGCCAGCACATTTTATAAACAAACATATAAACAATTGAAAACAATATAAACTATTTACAACACAATTAGGGATGTCCCGATCACATTTTTTTGCTCCCGATCCGATCCCGATCATGTGATTTTGAGTATCTACCGATACCGATCTTTCCCGATCCAATCTTATTTTTATTATTTTCATCCCAATTTCGCCTCACCAATTCTTCCTTCAATTCTCCCCTCCCCTGTCTTGAACGTTGCTAGACTATGCCTCCCACTGGTCGGCTGCAGTGAGGACCAAGCCTTGCATCACGTGTCCCCTCCGGTACACGTGGCAGCTGTTGCATCTTTTCACCTGAACAGTGCAATCTCAGTGGCAAGGAGTAACGCCTGGGAGGCTCACGGTGCCCCCGATACTTCCTGATTCTGCTGTACAGGCGCACCAACCGACCTGTAGGAGTCGCTGTCCACAACGTCCAATCCCCACCCACTGGCTTTCCCACCCCTAACACTGCCAATTGTGTTAGTATGAACGACCAGCCAAGCCAGTAGCAACGCCGAGAGCTGGGCTCGAACCCAGCATCCCCTGCGTTAGTGGCGAGCACCTTGCCATTAGTAACCGATTTGACGCATTTTTGTCAGAAACTGGCGAAGAGAGACTGTTGCCTCAATAGTCCCTCGAGGGGCTCGAGTGCCGGTGGCTCACATTACATTCACCCTGAATGTTGATGTTATCCAGGTGAAAAGTTAACTTCATTCAAGCGAGGCATTGCAACCGGAGTAATCTAAAAACTGAATGATGATATGCAATTTAAAACCAAAACTAAGGCCTCAGTATGAGTTTAAGACGTGAACATGGTCATGTTTGTTGAATAAAAAAAAACACAAAACACCATACATACATTTATTCATTCATACTCATTCATCCAAACACCAATAGCACCAAAAGTTTTCGTCCTCCTCCTCCCACTGTACACAGTTGTCACGCTGGACCCACGACACTAATAGTCCATGGGCCAGAGCCCAACATTTCACTTGTCGGTACCACTCAAGGTGAAGAAATGTACATATAATTTTTTTAAAGATCCATATCTGTAGATGATATTTTGGTATGATAGCCCTTCCTGAGTGGTAGCTGTATCATAATTATCAAGTCATGAAGTATACCCACCCCCTCAGGAAATTGCATTTCAGATGCTGGTGCATATCCTGCTTTAGACTCACGTAGAGGACATCTGTCAATGTTTCACAATATTGTCTGGTATCATTTTAAAGGGGGCTATGTCATCTTTCATTCAGGCTAAGATTTGAATCTTTCTGACCAATATAGAGGTCACTGGAGCTCTTGAACAGTTAACAACACATTTTTACATGATTTTCGCCTAAATGATATACTATATTTTAGCCTTGTGTCGTCTAGGAGCAACAGGGACACAGAATACAAAATCTACAACACCCTCCCTGTGCTCCCGATGCCAATCTTATTATAGCAACTTAATGCTTGCCTAAAGAATTGACGAATGCCACTTTTACACTGAAACCGCCCTGTCTGCTTAGACATTTCGTTTATTGTCGGATTTAATTTAAATGTAATTTATTAAATGAGTAAAGGACTACGGAACCAAGGCCCTCCCGACACGCTTGTAGACATACAGCCAAGACGACGCATACGTCACACGCCGCCAACAGTCATGACAGACTCAGCGGAATTAAATCTAGGTGACCTAATGAAGGCTATTAAAGACGGGACTGATGTCTCTAACAAAATCGCCAAACAAGTAGATCAAATCCAATCTGCATGGATGGAAAGCTGACAGGTTTGACAACAAGAGTCGATACTATGGAACAGCGCGTCAGCGACGTGGAGGACCACACCCAACAAGCTGACAGCCGACTCCACAAATTAGAAAAAGAAATATCATACCTGACGGAGAGGAATATCGACCTGGAAAATCGCAGCAGAAGGTTTAACCTTAAAATCCACGGCCTTCCCGAGGGGAGAGAAGGTCCCGACCCAACCGCATTTTTCGAGACGTTCTTCTCGAACCTGTTCGGCCCTGACGCATTCCCGAGGCGCATCGAGCTACAAACAGCGCACCGGGCCCCGAACACACGTCCACCTGCAGGCCGCCCGCCTCGTAATGTTTGGGTTCGCTTTCTCCGTCTCCAAGAGAAGAATAAAATTCAACAACTGGCTAGGGAAAAGCGGTCCCTCACGTTTGAAGGTGCCAAAATCCAAATCTTTCAGGACATCCCACCGGCCATTCAAAAGATGAGAAAGGAGATGTTTCTCAAGGCCAAAATCGCCCTACAAGACAATGGCATTGTCTATAGAATGCGCTGGCCCACATCATTACAGATCGACTTCAAAGGGAAGCAGGTGATGTGTCATTCAAAAGAGGACGCTGATTTGTTTCTCAAGCAGAACAATCTTCATCAGAAAACTAATAAAAGCGGCCCAGCAACTGTTGAACACTAAGATGACAACCAACGGATCAAGATAAGTGACTGTTCTATGAACATTTGAACTTCTATCTCTTTACTTAATTTTTTTTTCCACCCATAGGCATTTGCCCATAGCCATATTTATATCTAATTAATGATCTACGGTGTTGAATTGGAGCAGTCAATTAGTTATGTATCTCTGAACATTTGAACTGTCTTTTCTATTTACTTCATTATTATTTCACCAATGCTATGCCTACTATTATTGGAGGTTAATCGATCACTAAAGAACTGCATAGGAACTTACTGAATATTTATATTAATATATTTAATTAATGATCTACTGTGTTGAATTAGAGCAGTCACTTTGGTTATGCTGTGCAGTAGCTTGTTGATTAATACAGTGCAGCTGTATTGGTTTAGTTTCGCTCATCAAGCCTCTTGCCATACTTTAATATAGCAGGTTTTGTTTAGTGTTGTACGCATGCATTTAATATGATCTTGCTTAAAGCCCTTTCACTGCGTTGGTATGAATACTGCATTTACTATTTCATCTAAAGCTTTTTTTTTTTTTTTTTTTTTATGCATGGGCAGCAGGTGCACGCACACACTTATTATTTTCACTCAAAGCCCATTTCAGGTGTGTAAGTGCAGCATTAACGCAGGCACACGTGCAATACGTATATGCACTTTATTGCAGTTATTAGTTCATATAAAGTCCATCTGCTAAAATGTGAGACATTTACTTGTGGCCATGTCTGATGCCATAGCTTCAGTTTATAGGTTTAGTTCAAAAAGTTGTAAAAATCTCTCTGCTGGACAGAGACCACGAAACTCGGGAGAGGGCAGGAGCTCCGGGCACCACACCAGGAGGGAAGGGGGAGGGGGGAGGAGGGAAGGGGGAGGGGGGAGGAGGGAAGGGGGAGGGGGGAGGAGGGAAGGGGGAGTAATGTTGTCTGTATCAGTTCTTTTTTATTTTTGTGTACTTGGCTTGGTCGCCCTATTGCAGTTTTATTTTATTGTTTTCAGTGTTTCTCATTTGCGGTGTACCCAGCACATCTATTCATTATCTTGCCGGTATTATGACCCAACCTAGATCAGCACAGCGGTCGGGAGGTGTACTTAGGTTTTGCAGCTGGAATTGCAGAGGCCTAAATCAACCGATCAAATGTAGTAAGGTGATACATCATCTTCAACATCTGGGCGCTAACATTGCTTTCCTTCAAGAGACCCACTTAAAGGGAACGGATCATATCAAATTAAAGAGGAGATGGGTGGGTCAGGTTTGTCATTCGTCATTTCAAGGGAAATCCAGAGGGGTAGCCATTCTAATCCATAAATCTGTCAACTTTGTTTACTCCGATATTATCTCAGATCCTGGCGGGAGATTTGTGATAGTTATAGGACGGCTGTATGATGTACCAGTAATTCTGGCTAATGTATATGGCCCCAATTGGGACAATGAGAACTTTTTTCAAACACTGTTTGCCAGGATACCTGATATGTCAACACATTATCTGATTCAGGGTGGAGACCACAATGTCTGGATTAATCCTAGATTAGATCGCTCATCACCCAGGAATAGTGTACCTTCAAGATCTGCCAAAATCATTCATGCCTTTATGAATGAATTCAAGGTCTCTGACCCCTGGCGATTTTTAAACCCACAAGGAAGACAATATTCTTTCTTTTCACATGTTCATCAAACCTATTCTCGTATTGACTTTTTTCTGATTGATAATCGACTCATCCCATCACTACACTCCTGCTCTTATGAAGCGATCGTATTGTCGGATCATGCTCCAGTGCTTCTGGAGTTGTGCTTCCAGGAATATAACAACTCGCCACCTCCCTGGCGCCTAAATTGCCGTTTATTGTCAAATGAGAATTTCGTTAATTTCATACACAACCAAATCGATTTTTTTATATCAACCAATAAGACCCCTGAGATTTCAGCATCTTTACTGTGGGAGACATTGAAGGCATATCTGAGGGGTGAGATAATCGCATATAGCGCCTATGAAAGGAAGGTTAGAAAAAGACAGATGAGTGACTTGACTAAGCAGATTAGTCAATTAGATAACATACATGCTACTCAACCATCCCCGGATGTCTATAAAGAACGTCTCTCCCTCCAAGCTAAATTTGATGTCCTCTCCTCTGCTTACGTGGAGGATCTAATGATTAAATCCAGACAGACTTACTATGAGCATGGAGACAAGTCTAATAAATTATTGGCCCATAAGTTACGACAGGCCTCTGCCTCACATCAGATCCCTCAAATCCAGACAACCAATGGTTTAACTACGGATCCCAAGCTAATTAATGAAGAATTTAAAAACTTTTATTCCTCCTTATATACATCTGAACAAACCTCTGACCCTTCTGCCTATGATAATTTTTTTAATTCATTGGATATACCACAGATAAACCCGGAGGCTGCCACAGGGCTGGAGGGACCAGTCACGATAGATGAGCTCAGAGAGGCCGCCTACTCTATGCAAACAGGGAAGTGTCCGGGGCTAGATGGTTACCCTATAGAGTTCTACAGGAAATTCTTTGATAAACTGGCACCCATTTTAATTGACATGTATGCAGATTCATTTAGGTCACTTAAGTTACCCCCATCCCTTACTCAAGCCTCGATTTCTCTGTTGCTAAAAAAAGATAAAGACCCCCTATCCTGTGGAAGTTATCGTCCTGTCAGTCAGTTGACGGTAGATTTAAAGCTTCTATCAAAGCTCTTAGCTATGCGCTTAGAACCTGTCCTTCCCACTATCATATCTCCAGACCAAACAGGTTTTATCCAGAACAGATATTCATTTTCCAACATTAGACGTCTCTTTAATGTTATATATAGCCCTTCCTCCACAACTAGCCCGGAGGCTGTCATCTCACTAGATGCAGCCAAAGCTTTTGACCGTGTGGAGTGGGGATATCTTTTCGACACATTGAAAAAGTTTGGACTGGGGGATAACTTTGTAGCTTGGGTGAAATTACTTTACACCTCTCCCACTGCCTCAGTAAGGACTAACAACACACGTTCAGCACAGTTCCATCTACACCGCTCCACGAGACAGGGTTGCAATTTGAGCCCACTCCTGTTCGATGTTGCCATTGAACCGTTGGCCATCGCACTTCGATCAGACCTTCGTATAAAAGGTATAATCAGAGGGGGTGTTGAACAAAGGACCTCCCTATATGCAGATGACCTGCTTCTATACGTGTCTGACATCTCCACATCTATTCCAGCTGCACTTGACATATTCACCCGATTTGGTCGTATTTCAGGGTATAAACTAAATTTAGACTAAAGTGAACTTCTTCCATTGAATGCAGAAGCTCGAAGTTATCCACTGCATAACTTCCCATTGAAAATGTCCCCCCATGGCTTCAAATATCTCGGTATCCAAATTAGGGATACATTTGGGGACCTATTCAAATTAAATTTTGGCTCTCTACTGACTCGATTTCAGGAAGATTTTGAACGTTGGTCATTATTACCTCTCTCTTGCTGCACGTATCAATTGCGTTAAGATGAACTCTCTCCCAAGGTTCTCTTATCTTGTCCAGTGCCTGCCTATCTTTCTTCCCCACTCATTCTTTCAAAAAATTGACAGCCTAGTGTCCAAATGTATTTGGAATAACAAAGTTCCCAGAATTAGTAAAGCTCTATTACAAAGGAGTAGATCTCTGGGTGGCATGGCTCTACCTAACTTCAGAGCCTACTATTGGGCAGCCAATCTCAGAATCATACAGCAATGGCTACAGTCAGACAAACCTCTGGTGTGCCCTATGTGGGTTGACATCGAAGCCTCATCTGTCAAACCTGCTTCACTAACCGGTCTTATACATGCCCCCATTAGTTCTCCATTGGCCCCCTACTTCAAAAATATAATCGTTAAAACTACATTTAGAATTTGGAATCAATTCAGACGCCACTTTGGGTTTAAAACTCTATCCCATTTGGCCCCGATAGCAGCTAACTCTTTATTTCACCCATCATTGATGGATGGAGCATTCTCCTTATGGGCCTCACTTGGTATTAAAACACTAGGTGACCTGTATATAGATAATGTTTTTGCCTCCTTTCAGCAATTATCAGAGAAATATTCAATCCATAGCCGACATTTCTTTCGGTATCTACAGATTCGTAGCTATGTCTGTAGCATTAACCCTATATTTCCCAACCTTCCAGAGGTAACACCCATCGACTCCTTTTTAACCCCGATGTCTTCCATCAAGGGCATGATATCGACTATGTACAATCTCATTCTCTCCTTATGTCCCACCACAATACACAATATTAAAAGTAAATGGGAGGAGGATTTAGAGGAGGAGATCTCGGATGACATTTGGGTTGACATTCTACGTCTTGTTCATTCTTCTTCTATTTGTGCAAGACACGGGCTGATACAATGCAAAATTGTTCATCGAGTACACCTGACGAAAGTCAGATTAGCCAAAATGTATGAAGATATCGATCCTATATGTGATAGATGTCATTCGGCCCCAGCCACATTATACTCACATGTTTTGGACATGCCCTTCCTTGCACAGGTATTGGACAAATATTTTTGAAACCATCTCGGGAAGTATTGAGACAAATCTTGAACCAAATGTATTGACTGCGCTTTTTGGATACTCCCCACCTATGTTATCACTTTCAAAGCACAAAGCACACGTTGTGGCATTTACCACTCTACTGGCCAGGCGGCTGATTCTGTTTAAATGGAAGTCCGCTGCTCCCCCCACTCACCTTCACTGGATTAGAGACATACTATACTTTATCAAACTTGAAAAGATAAGATGCACTCTGAGAGGTTCTTCATCTATGTTCAAGAAAACGTGGGGTTCATTCCTTGTACTTGTGGATGATGTACAGTTCCATACTATTCCAGAATAACAATTTGTATGCTGCTTGTTGGTATTCATCTGTGTGAACGTTAATTCAACGTGAGTTATTTGATATACCGGATATACATTGGAGAAGCATATTTGGGTACCTAAACATGTGCTATATATTTGATATACTATGTATATACGTTTGAGACGACTGTCGGGCGACCAAGTCAGTGTTTGTTTGTATTATTATTTACTTTTGAACTCTGTTTTATTTTTTCTTGTTTTACATTTTTTAATTTTATTTTCTTCTGTTTAATGTTGTTATCTGTTCTATGTGGACAATGACAATACAATAATGTATATATGCAGACATATACTTACATAACAAAAATGAAAAAAAAAAAAAAAACAATAATAAGTATGAATAACTCTATATAGTGCTTTTCACACATGGACCGCAGTGCCCCACAGCAATTTGTATAAAATGAACATAGGCATAAAATCAGCACACAATTGACAGAATAAAAAACAATGCATAAATTGCAGACATTTTGCAACATGTTAACTGACAAACTCAAAAACATAAGTAACGTGCCGATGGGTGTCGTGGGTCTGGCCTGGAGCAGGAGGTCGAGGCTCCTGATGGGTGTCGTGGGTCTGGCCTGGAGCAGGAGGTCGAGGCTCCTGATGGGTGTCGTGGGTCTGGCCTGGAGCAGGAGGTCGAGGCTCCTGATGGGTGTCGTGGGTCTGGCCTGGAGCAGGAGGTGGAGGCTCCTGATGGGTGTCGTGGGTCTGGCCTGGAGCAGGAGGTGGAGGCTCCTGATGGGTGTCGTGGGTCTGGCCTGGAGCAGGAGGTGGAGGCTCCTGATGGGTGTCGTGGGTCTGGCCTGGAGCAGGAGGTCGAGGCTCCTGATGGGTGTCGTGGGTCTGGCCTGGAGCAGGAGGTCGAGGCTCCTGATGGTCCAGGAATACAGGAGGCTGTAGACACAATAAGGGGAGCAGCACTCAGAATGATACATTCTAATGTGTGTTTATTTACATGGTCTAACACCGTTCAATCAATATATGTGAACATGAGCTACTTTCTCATAGCCAGAAACCAGAGATGTAGGAATCAAACTTGTGATCATCAAGTATAAAGTCTGGAACTGCTCCATTGACAATGAAGGGAGACCCACAGAACATTTGTTTTATTTTTAATATACAGATGAGCTTTATTCTATAGTTGTGGTCTCAGTTCTGAACTCCCTGGGTACTCTGTCATCAAGAATATATTTTATAATATATAATATAAGGAGGGTTGTTATATATTTATATAATTATAGTATAATAAATAAAATAATACAATTATATAGTATAATAGTGTATAATATAGAATAATACATGATATAATAGAAATGTGTACTATAAATGTGTGTGTATAAATGAATGAACCTCAATAAATATGCAATTTAACTGATAGATACACAAAATGTATTTATTTATGTTAATTTAATTGTGTTGATGTTTTCATTTATGCAAAATAATAAATTTTGTTTGGTTTGGAAAATATTGCGCTATGAACAGTCTATCAGTGTACTGTATGTGTGTAGGGGCAGGTACAATAAGAATTTTCTTCTTCCTGTTCCTTTCGGCCATGGAATTTAGTGGATCATATTAAGTATTTTTTCACATATTATCCTTGTACCCCTTGTTTTTATACTTTTGTATAAATTGTATGTACTAAATAAAAATCAAATCAAATCTGACCTCTGGACTTGGGATTTGTAGGATTTGTAGTTTTGACATACACAACCTTTTCTGACATAACGTTTCACCTTTTAAACCAATGCTGCCATCTACTGGACTACAGAAAAGTACTGTATGGAAGTTGATTTGTAAAAGGCCACCCACAGGCCATTTTCAGTTCAAATCCTAAATGTTATGTTTTTAATTACTTATTTTGGTTTCAATGGTAAATACAATTTATTTTAAATGGTTTAGATTCATCACTGCTAACATTGAATGAAGTACAACAACAACAGTAATATTTTCTAACAAACAAATACTAATCACAATCACTTGTCACATTAACATTAGTGAGTACGGGTTTTGAAAAATATGACAAACTTGACACAACAGCCAGCACTTCATAACATTTTATAAACATAAACATAAACAATTGAAAACAATTAGTGCTGTCAGGCGATTAAAAAAATGTATCTAATTAATTACAGGATTTGTAATTAATTAATCAATCTAATTAATTACAACCATTTTAGGCCTGATATTTTATATTCTATAATCATATTTCAAATTGCATGTGTCCAGATGGCAGAATTCAGTACTGTATCTACAAAACCTTCTGTTTAATCATCTTCCCTTTATTCATTTGCTTAGATTGTTCAGGTCGGGTCAATTTTAGCATGGTGTTATTCACAGTCAAAAAAAAGGGGAAAGAAATAATTGAATTGATATTCTCATTTGGTTCATTACAATTTACTCAAGCCTAGTAACAGACACAGTATTTCTGACACTGGGAATACATTCCCTGAGATCCATAGATGTCCCTAGAATCAGATACCAAGAACATGCAAATGGACCATTTAAAAATATATATATATTTAAATGTTTATTCTACGTTCTTATGGAATGAATGAGATTAAACATTTAAAAAAAGAAAACGAAAAAGTTATTAAAGAAAAATATTTTATATTTGTTTAATACATTTTGAGTTAATTTTCATAACATGATAATTTGCTGTGTAATTAATCTAATTAATGTGATAAACTGACAGCCCTAAAAACAATATAAACTATTTACAACACAATACACCATACATACAGCTTTAAAGGTGAGCAGCTTTAAGTACCTGGGGGTCCACATCTCAGAGGATCTGACATGGTCAACACACATAGACACAGTAGTAAAGAAGGCGAAACAGCGCCTCTACCACCTGAGACAGTTAAGGAAGTTCAGAGTATCGGGGAAGATACTCCAGTCCTTCTACTCAGGAGCTGTAGAGAGCATCTTGACCGGAAACATCACTGCCTGGTAGGGAAACAGCACGGCACAAGACAAGAAGGCCCTACAGAGAGTGGTGCGCTCAGCCGAGCGTACCACGGGTATTGCACTACCTCCCCTGCAGGTTCTATACAACAAGAGGTGCAAATCCAGAGCCTGCAGGATAATGAAAGACCCTCACCACCCCAATAACAGCATGTTCCAGCTGCTGAGGTCAGGCAGACGCCTGCGAACCCCAGCTACTAGGACAGAGCGGCTTAGGCTCAGCTTCTTCCCCCAGGCCATCAGAGCCCTGAACAATGAACATTGAGTGCCACAGAACACTGAACTATCCACACACAAGCACACATGAACACACACACGACATGCACGCTGTGCACGCTCACACACTAGCAGCCACTTAACACTTTAACATGAGCGGGCACACACTCATGCCGCACACTTATGGCCAAAAGGAAAGGCCACTTTAAATTAGAATAACAGGAACAGTGTATTGCACTACCAAAGCTACCTAGCATGTCCTATATGCCCTGTAAATAACTATGTACAGATACCGAGATGTCACACCATGTTACCTGTTACCTGTTTATTGCACAATGTTTTTTTTATTGGATTCTATTATATGTTGTACCACTGTATTGCACATCGTTGCGGGCAAGACCACCCGCATTTCATTGTATACTTGTATGCCGTGACAATTAAAACTCTTGACTTGACTTGACTTGATACATGTATCCATTCATACTCATTCATCCAAACACCAATAGCACCAAAAGTCTTCGTCCTCCTCCCACTGTACACAGTTGTCACACTGGACCCACGACCAGGCATGCGTTCTTCATGGGACGGGGGTGCACTACGTGCAAGCCCAGATAAGTACTCGCTATTTGCATACCAATAGCGCCGGTCGTCAGGTGTGTTAAATACGTTCTCAGATACATTCACACCTAACTTGTTGTGAATGACATGTGTTACATTCCATTCGTAGAGGCAATTAGGCACTGTCTGTAGTCTGTGCTCAAGCAAGGGGACATTAAATGCGCATTCGCGGGAGCGAGCGCACGCGCCGGGAGCACCCGTGCACGTGGCGCCATTATGTGCGTGCAATCCCAGTTGATTTCAATAACGCACCACTGCCCACGACACTAATAGTCCATGTGCCAGAGTCCAAAATTTCACTTGTCGGTACCACTCAAGGTGATGAAACTTACATATAATTTTTTTTAAAGATCCATGTCTAGATGATATTTTGGTATGATAGCCCTTCCGGAGTGGTAGCTTTATCATAATTATCAAGTCATGAAGTATACCCACCCCCTCAGGAAATTGCATTTCAGATGCTGGTGCATATCCTGCTTTAGACTCACGTAGAGGACATCTGTCAATGTTTCACAATATTGTCTTTGGTATCATTTTAAAGGGGGACTGTCATTTTTCATTCAAGCTCATAGTGAATCTTTCTGACCAATATAGAGGTCACTGGAGCTCTTGAACAGTTAACAACACATTTTTACATGATTTTCGCCTAAATGATATACTATATTTTAGCCTTGTGTCGTCTAGGAGCAACAGGGACACAGAATACAAAATCTACAACACTCTCAGGACCATAAGGATCCAGGAAATGCATAATATGCCTAGATACTATTTATTGTCAGGGGTGATTGTGAGCCTTAAATTATAAGAGCAGTACTAGGCTCCTATTAAACTATACAGAACAGCCACTAGGATAATGTCAGAGTGGTCTGTCTTTATCATACATATACAGGACATACAGGACACCACAATGAGATAAGGAACCACTTAGAGTTTTATAAACAACCTATTAAACGGAACAACATTATAAACTAAATTAACATTGAAAGTGAATTATACATTTAATCCCACAGTATCGTTATTGATGGGAATAGGCCTATGTCAAGATCTGATTATATCACGATCTGTGTGTACTTAAGATAGAGTTGAGATGGGTAACCTTTCCTGAGGGGGTGGGTATACTTCATGACTTGATAATTATGAGGAAGGGCCATCATACCAAAATATCATCTACAGATATAGATCTTTAAAAAAAATGATATGTAAGTTTTGTCACCTTGAGTGGTACCGATGTCTGGTCTCAGAGTCTGCAGAGGGGTCCTCCTCTCTACACCGTTCACCTTTCTACACCCAGCTTCTGCCTCCAGGCCGTGTGACTTGCAGTTAAAAAAGACAAATATTATGACACTGCTTGAACAATAGTTTAACATTTCATTTCAAACCTTTATTTATTCTCAAAAAGACAATTGAGGTCACCCTCATTTTCAATGTCATCAATACTTTACAGACATTTCAATGAACACATTTCTATAATATAACAATAATAAGTATGAATAACTCTATATAGTGCTTTTCACACATGGACGCAGTCCAAAGTGCCCCACAGCAATTTGTATAAAATGAACATAGGCATAAAATCAGCACACAATTGACAGAATAAAAAACAATGCATAAATTGCAGACATTTTGCAACATGTTAACTGACAAACTCAAAAACATAAGTAACGTGCCGATGGGTGTCGTGGGTCTGGCCTGGAGCAGGAGGTCGAGGCTCCTGATGGGTGTCGTGGGTCTGGCCTGGAGGAGGAGGTCGAGGCTCCTGATGGGTGTCGTGGGTCTGGCCTGGAGGAGGAGGTCGAGGCTCCTGATGGGTGTCGTGGGTCTGGCCTGGAGCAGGAGGTCGAGGCTCCTGATGGGTGTCGTGGGTCTGGCCTGGAGCAGGAGGTCGAGGCTCCTGATGGGTGTCGTGGGTCTGGCCTGGAGCAGGAGGTCGAGGCTCCTGATGGGTGTCGTGGGTCTGGCCTGGAGCAGGAGGTCGAGGCTCCTGATGGGTGTCGTGGGTCTGGCCTGGAGGAGGAGGTCGAGGCTCCTGATGGGTGTCGTGGGTCTGGAGGAGCAGGAGGTCGAGGCTCCTGATGGGTGTCGTGGGTCTGGCCTGGAGCAGGAGGTCGAGGCTCCTGATGGGTGTCGTGGGTCTGGCCTGGAGGAGGTGGAGGCTCCTGATGGGTGTCGTGGGTCTGGCCTGGAGCAGGAGGTCGAGGCTCCTGATGGGTGTCGTGGGTCTGGCCTGGAGCAGGAGGTCGAGGCTCCTGATGGGTGTCGTGGGTCTGGCCTGGAGCAGGAGGTCGAGGCTCCTGATGGGTGTCGTGGGTCTGGCCTGGAGCAGGAGGTTGAGGCTCCTGATGGGTGTCGTGGGTCTGGCCTGGAGCAGGAGGTGGAGGCTCCTGATGGGTGTCGTGGGTCTGGAGGAGGAGGTCGAGGCTCCTGATGGGTGTCGTGGGTCTGGCCTGGAGCAGGAGGTCGAGGCTCCTGATGGGTGTCGTGGGTCTGGCCTGGAGCAGGAGGTCGAGGCTCCTGATGGTCCAGGAATACAGGAGGCTGTAGACACAATAAGGGGAGCAGCACTCAGAATGATACATTCTAATGTGTGTTTATTTACATGGTCTAACACCGTTCAATCAATATATGTGAACATGAGCTACTTTCTCATAGCCAGAAACCAGAGATGTAGGAATCAAACTTGTGATGTCATCAAGTATAAAGTCTGGAACTGCTCCATTGACAATGAAGGGAGACCCACAGAACATTTGTTTTATTTTTAATATACAGCTGAGCTTTATTCTATAGTTGTGGTCTCAGTTCTGAACTCCCTGGGTACTCTGTCATCAAGAATATATTTTATAATATATAATATAAGGAGGGTTGTTATATATTTATATAATTATAGTATAATAAATAAAATAATACAATTATATAGTATAATAGTGTATAATATAGAATAATACATGATATAATAGAAATGTGTACTATAAATGTGTGTGTATAAATGAATGAACCTCAATAAATATGCAATTTAACTGATAGATACACAAAATGTATTTATTTATGTTAATTTAATTGTGTTGATGTTTTTATTTATGCAAAATAATAAATTTTGTTTGGTTTGGAAAATATTGCGCTATGAACAGTCTATCAGTGTACTGTATGTGTGTAGGGGCAGGTACAATAAGAATTTTCTTCTTCCTGTTCCTTTCGGCCATGGAATTTAGTGGATCATATTAAGTATTTTTTCACATATTATCCTTGTACCCCTTGTTTTTATACTTTTGTATAAATTGTATGTACTAAATAAAAATCAAATCAAATCTGACCTCTGGACTTGGGATTTGTAGGATTTGTAGTTTTGACATACACAACCTTTTCTGACATAACGTTTCACCTTTTAAACCAATGCTGCCATCTACTGGACTACAGAAAAGTACTGTATGGAAGTTGATTTGTAAAAGGCCACCCACAGGCCATTTTCAGTTCAAATCCTAAATGTTATGTTTTTAATTACTTATTTTGGTTTCAATGGTAAATACAATTTATTTTAAATGGTTTAGATTCATCACTGCTAACATTGAATGAAGTACAACAACAACAACAACAGTAATATTTTCTAACAAACAAATACTAATCACAATCACTTGTCACATTAACATTAGTGAGTACGGGTTTTGAAAAATATGACAAACTTGACACAACAGCCAGCACTTCATAACATTTTATAAACATAAACATAAACAATTGAAAACAATTAGTGCGGTCAGTCGATTACAAAATGTATCTAATTAATTACAGGATTTGTAATTAATTAATCAATCTAATTAATTACAACCATTTTAGGCCTGATATTTTATATTCTATAATCATATTTCAAATTGTGTCCAGATGGCAGAATTCAGTACTGTATCTACAAAACCTTCTGTTTAATCATCTTCCCTTTATTCATTTGCTTAGATTGTTCAGGTCTGGTCAATTTTAGCATGGTGTTATTCACAGTAAAAAAAAGGCAAAAGAAATAATTGAATTGATATTCTCATTTGGTTCATTACAATTTACTCAAGCCTAGTAACAGACACAGTATTTCTGACACTGGGAATACATTCCCTGAGATCCATAGATGTCCCTAGAATCAGATACCAAGAACATGCAAATGGACCATTTAAAAATATATATATATTTAAATGTTTATTCTACGTTCTTATGGAATGAATGAGATTAAACATTTAAAAAAAGAAAACGAAAAAGTTATTAAAAAAATATATTTTATATTTGTTTAATACATTTTGAGTTAATTTTCATAACATGATAATTTGCTGTGTAACAATATAAACTATTTACAACACAATACACCATACATACAGCTTTAAAGGTGAGCAGCTTTAAGTACCTGGGGGTCCACATCTCAGAGGATCTGACATGGTCAACACACATAGACACAGTAGTAAAGAAGGCGAAACAGCGCCTCTACCACCTGAGACAGTTAAGGAAGTTCAGAGTATCGGGGAAGATACTCCAGTCCTTCTACTCAGGAGCTGTAGAGAGCATCTTGACCGGAAACATCACTGCCTGGTATGGAAACAGCACGGCACAAGACAAGAAGGCCCTACAGAGAGTGGTGCGCTCAGCCGAGCGTACCACGGGTATTGCACTACCTCCCCTGCAGGTTCTATACAACAAGAGGTGCAAATACAGAGCCTGCAGGATAATGAAAGACCCTCACCACCCCAATAACAGCATGTTCCAGCTGCTGAGGTCAGGCAGACGCCTGCGAACCCCAGCTACTAGGACAGAGCGGCTTAGGCTCAGCTTATTCCCCCAGGCCATCAGAGCCCTGAACAATGAACATTGAGTGCCACAGAACACTGAACTATCCACACACAAGCACACATGAACACACACACGACATGCACGCTGTGCACGCTCACACACTAGCAGCCACTTAACACTTTAACATGAGCGGGCACACACTCATGCCGCACACTTATGGCCAAAAGGAAAGGCCACTTTAAATTAGAATAACAGGAACAGTGTATTGCACTACCAAAGCTACCTAGCATGTCCTATATGCCCTGTAAATAACTATGTACAGATACCGAGATGTCACACCATGTTACCTGTTACCTGTTTATTGCACAATGTTTTTTTTTTTTTGGATTCTATTATATGTTGTACCACTGTATTGCACATCGTTGCGGGCAAGACCACCCGCATTTCATTGTATACTTGTATGCCGTGACAATTAAAACTCTTGACTTGACTTGACTTGATACATGTATCCATTCATACTCATTCATCCAAACACCAATAGCACCAAAAGTCTTTGTCCTCCTCCCACTGTACACAGTTGTCACACTGGACCCACGACCAGGCATGCGTTCTTCATGGGACGGGGGTGCACTACGTGCAAGCCCAGATAAGTACTCGCTATTTGCATACCAATAGCGCCGGTCGTCAGGTGTGTTAAATACGTTCTCAGATACATTCACACCTAACTTGTTGTGAATGACATGTGTTACATTCCATTCGTAGAGGCAATTAGGCACTGTCTGTAGTCTGTGCTCAAGCAAGGGGACATTAAATGCGCATTCGCGGGAGCGAGCGCACGCGCCGGGAGCGCCCGTGCACGTGGCGCCATTATGTGCGTGCAATCCCAGTTGATTTCAATAACGCACCACTGCCCACGACACTAATAGTCCATGTGCCAGAGTCCAAAATTTCACTTGTCGGTACCACTCAAGGTGATGAAACTTACATATCATTTTTTTTAAAGATCCATGTCTAGATGATATTTTGGTATGATAGCCCTTCCGGAGTGGTAGCTTTATCATAATTATCAAGTCATGAAGTATACCCACCCCCTCAGGAAATTGCATTTCAGATGCTGGTGCATATCCTGCTTTAGACTCACGTAGAGGACATCTGTCAATGTTTCACAATATTGTCTTTGGTATCATTTTAAAGGGGGACTGTCATTTTTCATTCAAGCTCATAGTGAATCTTTCTGACCAATATAGAGGTCACTGGAGCTCTTGAACAGTTAACAACACATTTTTACATGATTTTCGCCTAAATGATATACTATATTTTAGCCTTGTGTCGTCTAAGAGCAACAGGGACACAGAATACAAAATCTACAACACTCTCAGGACCATAAGGATCCAGGAAATGCATAATATGCCTAGATACTATTTATTGTCAGGGGTGATTGTGAGCCTTAAATTATAAGAGCAGTACTAGGCTCCTATTAAACTATACAGAACAGCCACTAGGATAATGTCAGAGTGGTCTGTCTTTATCATACATATACAGGACATACAGGACACCACAATGAGATAAGGAACCACTTAGAGTTTTATAAACAACCTATTAAACGGAACAACATTATAAACTAAATTAACATTGAAAGTGAATTATACATTTAATCCCACAGTATCGTTATTGATGGGAATAGGCCTATGTCAAGATCTGATTATATCACGATCTGTGTGTACTTAAGATAGAGTTGAGATGGGTAACCTTTCCTGAGGGGGTGGGTATACTTCATGACTTGATAATTATGAGGAAGGGCCATCATACCAAAATATCATCTACAGACATAGATCTTTAAAAAAAATGATATGTAAGTTTTGTCACCTTGAGTGGTACCGATGTCCCGTACCTGGTTCAACTAAGTCGATCAAGAGTCCCATTATCCAGATTCAGTTAACCCGATGTTTGAAGCCGGGATTTTCCTGTTCCTCGAAGGTGGATTCAGTCTCGTTAACTTGAACCAGACTTGAGACCCAGGATAAGTGCGCGCGGCCGCTTCAGTTGAAAAGCCAGCACGTATCGATAGCAGAGATCCTGATTTTCTAACGGCATTGATTGATTAATTGATTTAAAACTTTATTAACAGATTGCAGTACGGCTCAATCGCCTCGCCGACAAGTTAAATGCATGATCTATAGGCAAATTTTAAGTCCCTCATTACCCCAATCAATCAGATTATATTTCTTTAAACTTGCCTGCTGGCAGTAGGTTTATGGATTGAATAATCAAATGAGATCTTGCTAGCGAAAATAATTAGTTTAACTGTTATACCGAATAAGGATACGGCTCTCTTACCCATTGATTGATGTATGGTGGATCTTTTACTTATCTGCACTGTGGTGTAACGGTTTCTGGTTTTGACTTTCACGCAGACGGCCCGGGTTCGAATCCTAGTCTTTTCCTTCTTTTTGCAATGTAGGAATAATTCAATTTGGTGCACGTTGAGAGCTATATAAAGAATGACATCCTCAATGCATGTAGATTTATAATATTTTAACTTAAAACTAGGCTACTTTTGCGTATAATCATTAATATTATATTCCAAAAAAATTATATTGGAAACGCAGGGTTTCGAACACCGGTCGCCCGGTTGCCAGGATTCAGCACTAGCCGCTGCGCCACTGTGCCAGACGGGATAAATTCATTGTTTATCCGTCAATGGACGAGAGACCCGTGTTTAGAATATTTTACTTTTGAATGAAGTTTTATCTCTTTATTCTCAAATGCATTAATGTGACGTCAACGGCTCATTCAATTTCTCAAATCCGTCAAACAGCGCATCTCATCAGACATTTTAATCCCAGTTACAATATCACACAAAAACCACAATCCCCGCATAGACACTTCAATTTTATGCTTGAATGAAACACAATCCGGGCGCTCCGTTAAGCAAATCTACAGCGGAGAATATATGAAACTAATCAGAGCCAAACGGCCGATAGGTTTCATTCATTAAAAATATCCCTGCGGGATTCACATTTGCAATGCGCCGTTATTAAAATAACCACATGCAGCGTGTATCGCGACTCCGAGCGCCGTATATGACGTGCATTATTTTATTTAGGACAAAGTAAATCTATAGGCTCAATATGATTTATTATCAGCATTTAGTTCTATTATTATACATTTCAAAAGCCCCCTCTAGGAAAACGAAGCACAGAAACGTAATTCAGAATGGTATAATGCAGATCCTAGACTGTGAGAATCATTTCAGGAAGCGAGCTGTCATTTCTTTGAGGGGGCGTGGCCATGGTTCATCCGGCTAACTGAAGTTAACCCTGCTCCCGACCAGGCTCAAACTTTTTGATCTGTTGTCATGGTGATTTGGACAATCGCGCGTCGGGGAATGGGAAGGTCCGGCTTAAGTCAGGCTTGACTGGAAATTATCCGGCTAACTCAGTTATCCAGGTACGGGGAACGGGGCCCTGGTCTCAGAGTCTGCAGAGGGGTCCTCCTCTCTACACCGGTCACCTTTCTACACCCAGCTTCTGCCTCCAGGCCGTGTGACTTGCAGTTAAAAAAGACAAATATTATGACACTGCTTGAACAATAGTTTAACATTTCATTTCAAACCTTTATTTATTCTCAAAAAGACAATTGAGGTCACCCTCATTTTCAATGTCATCAATACTTTACAGACATTTCAATGAACACATTTCTATAATATAACAATAATAAGTATGAATAACTCTATATAGTGCTTTTCACACATGGACCGCAGTGCCCCACAGCAATTTGTATAAAATGAACATAGGCATAAAATCAGCACACAATTGACAGAATAAAAAACAATGCATAAATTGCAGACATTTTGCAACATGTTAACTGACAAACTCAAAAACATAAGTAACGTGCCGATGGGTGTCGTGGGTCTGGCCTGGAGCAGGAGGTCGAGGCTCCTGATGGGTGTCGTGGGTCTGGCCTGGAGCAGGAGGTGGAGGCTCCTGATGGGTGTCGTGGGTCTGGCCTGGAGCAGGAGGTCGAGGCTCCTGATGGGTGTCGTGGGTCTGGCCTGGAGCAGGAGGTGGAGGCTCCTGATGGGTGTCGTGTGTCTGGCCTGGAGCAGGAGGTCGAGGCTCCTGATGGGTGTCGTGGGTCTGGCCTGGAGCAGGAGGTCGAGGCTCCTGATGGGTGTCGTGGGTCTGGAGGAGCAGGAGGTCGAGGCTCCTGATGGGTGTCGTGGGTCTGGCCTGGAGCAGGAGGTCGAGGCTCCTGATGGGTGTCGTGGGTCTGGCCTGGAGGAGGAGGTCGAGGCTCCTGATGGGTGTCGTGGGTCTGGCCTGGAGGAGGTGGAGGCTCCTGATGGGTGTCGTGGGTCTGGAGGAGGAGGTCGAGGCTCCTGATGGGTGTCGTGGGTCTGGCCTGGAGGAGGAGGTCGAGGCTCCTGATGGGTGTTGTCGGTCTGGCCTGGAGCAGGAGGTCGAGGCTCCTGATGGGTGTCGTGGGTCTGGCCTGGAGCAGGAGGTCGAGGCTCCTGATGGGTGTCGTGGGTCTGGCCTGGAGCAGGAGGTCGAGGCTCCTGATGGGTGTCGTGGGTCTGGAGCAGGAGGAGGAGGTCGAGGCTCCTGATGGGTGTCGTGGGTCTGGCCTGGAGCAGGAGGTCGAGGCTCCTGATGGGTGTCGTGGGTCTGGCCTGGAGCAGGAGGTCGAGGCTCCTGATGGTCCAGGAATACAGGAGGCTGTAGACACAATAAGGGGAGCAGCACTCAGAATGATACATTCTAATGTGTGTTTATTTACATGGTCTAACACCGTTCAATCAATATATGTGAACATGAGCTACTTTCTCATAGCCAGAAACCAGGGCCCTATTCCCCGTACCTGGTTCAACTAAGTCGATCAAGAGTCCCATTATCCAGATTCAATTAACCCGATGTTTGAATCCGGGATTTTCCTGTTCCTCGAAGGTGGATTCAGTCTCGTTCATTTGAACCAGACTTGAGACTCAGGATAATTGCGCGCGCCCGCCTCAGCTGAAAAGACAGCAAGTGTCGATAGCAGAAATCCTGATTTTCTAACGGCATTGATTGATTGATTTATTTAAAACTTTATTAACAGATTGCAGAATGGGTATAATGCAGTACGGCTCAATAGCCTCGCCGACAAGTTAAATGCATAATCTATAGGCAAATTTTAAATCCCTCATTACCCCAATCAATCAGATTATATTTCTTTAAACGTACCTGCTGGCAGTATAGGCTTATGGAATGAATAATCAAATGAGATCTTGCTAGCGAAAATAATTAGTTCAGCTCTTTCAGAATAACGATAAAAACAAGCCCAAATAGTATATCTAATTGATACGAATTATATCATGAGGATATCTGTATGTGCTTAGGTATTATGTACTATATAAATACATGGTTTCCAAAGAGAGGCTTGGAGGAAGGCTTGCAGTTACACTATTAATCAGGTTTTAATCTGTTTCGGACCTAATCCATACATGCATTGAATTGATTACCATTTGGTTTATACCAGTGACACCTCATGTTCATCATCAGATAACAGTGCTTGAAAAGATAAATGCATTTTCTCAAATTCATTTATCAAAAACGTCAAAGGCTCATTCAATTTATCAAGTCACGTCACGTCATCAAATCCATCAAACAGCGCATCTCCTCATATATTTTAATCCCAGTTACAATATCACAATAACGTGTGACACTGTCACAGTGATACAATTAAATACTCCACAGATTCAGATTCCTCATAATTCATATCCACAATCCGCGCATAGACGCTTCAGCTTGAATGAAACGCATCTGGGTGCTCCGTTAAGCAAATACACAGCGAAGAATATTAAACTAATCAGAGCCAAACACCCGAGGTTTCATTCATTAAAAATATCCCAGCGGGATTCACATTTGCAATGATCCGTTTAGTCCGTTATTAAAATAACTGTGTGTGTCGCGACTCGCGAGCGCCGTATCCGTATAAATATGACGTGCATTATATAGGACAAAGTAAATTCATAGGCTGAATATGATTTATTATCAGCGATACTGTAGACCTATTATTCTACATTTCAAACGAAGCACAAAAACATAATTCAGAATGGCATAATGGGATCTAGACTGTGAGAAATATTTCAGGAAGGGAGCTGGGATTTCTTTGCGGGGGCGTGGCCATAGTTCATCCAGCTAACGATATTAAGGTAGAGACCTGCCTGGTACGAGACCTGACGATCCACCTTGACCGCGAAGGACCAGAACGTCATCAGGGCAGAACACTCCGTAACCCCTGACGACGCAGAGGCCCCAGTGCGGCCTCCACGCACTTGGTGAAGATGCGGGGAGCCAGAGAAAACCGAACGGCAGCCTCTGGTACTCATACGCTAACCCTGCAAAGGAAGCATAGGTAAGCCCTAGGATGGAAGATCGGAGATGCGCATACGCATCCTACAGGTCTATGGAGGAGAACCAGACCCTCACCTGACAGTGTTCAACAGGTAGGAGATGATCCAAAAAATGCTGAACCTTCCCATGGGACAGGTCCAGCCTGGGTCTTACACCCCTCCCTCCCGACTTCTCAGGCAGAGAACACCGGGAGGAGAACGCCACGACGATGGCTTGCTTCGTCCACAGAGATTGGATCTCGTTGACCAGAGCTGTCACTGCTGGAGACCCTGACAATAGGGTCTGTACCAAACCTGAAAACGGGTGGGGTTGTGTAAACACAAGTCCCCGCCTCAGCGTTCTCTCCATCCACCTCGACATATGGTACTGCCGTAGTCATATGTGACAACACTCCCAACGCACCCGCCGTCATGTGGCGCAGGTCCGCCAGGAACTGTAGATAGTTGGCCCGGTCCCCCCGCTGTGTGTAGCCAACCCTGGAACCGTGCGAGCAGCGCGTTCCGTGTCGGAACATCTGACCCTGACACCACCCACGAGGCAATCGCACCCAAGGGGGAACCCCGACAGAAAGGGCCGGTCTGATACGGGGGGCTTCCGATGAAAAAAGCCCCCCCACTGAACACCCCTCCAGAACATGCTGAGGAGTTGTTCTGCAGCCGGACATGCAAGGTGTAAGGCCCCCATGGGTTCCTACACACCGTAGCCCTGCAGTGATATTACTACCACCCCAAATCATGTGAGCTGCGACCACTTGCCAATATTTCAGGAGTGGGAGCACCAACATGATACCTGGCCTGGCGAAGGCGAGGCCGGGGAAGCCCGCACTGTGTGCCTCAAAAGGTTTCGAGCCCCCCTGCTGACAACACTTAAGTTGACAGACGTAACACCAGGCTCAACCAACACAGTTCAAGGTGTGGGAGCCGCTTGACAGCACAACATTCTCACGGACAGACCCAGGCTCAGCCATCAACTGGGTGTCAGCCCCTGTCCCCATGAGAAGCGAAAGGGGGGCCGCCCGCGCATCAACGAAGGCACACGGCCCGCAGCCAAAGGAAACAATCAGAGCCCACTTTTTCCGCTGGTGTTGGGGAAGGGAGTGATCGGAGAGCGGGCTGCTCGCGGCAGGACGGTGACGGCTTGTTTGTTCAAGCCGAACCCATCCTACATGGCCGATCCCTCGGCCGCCAAGGCTGTCGGCCTTGTGGACACCTGTCGAATCAACGCCCAGGATACCTCCGGCGGGGGAAAACATGGCCGCCTGTCGAGGGCCTCGTCATCGCCGCTGACGAGGCCGTGCTCTCTCCTCTTCTGGCTGCGCGGTGTGAGGCGGTGTAGGGCCTAGGACAATACCGCCCGCGCTCCAGCAGAAGACCAAAATCCCCTGCGGAGAGGGGAACCCTGAGCGGTTATAGCTTGCGAGGGCCTCGTCATCGCCGCTGACGAGGCCGTGCTCTCTCCTCTTCTGGCTGCGCGG
This sequence comes from Notolepis coatsorum, assembly GCF_963971535.1. NCBI lineage: Eukaryota > Metazoa > Chordata > Actinopteri > Aulopiformes > Paralepididae > Notolepis > Notolepis coatsorum. The sequence continues at coordinate 120,413,431 of NC_140175.1, forward strand.
TGTGAGGCGGTGTAGGGCCTAGGACAATACCGCCCGCGCTCCAGCAGAAGACCAAAATCCCCTGCGGAGAGGGGAACCCTGAGCGGTTATAGCTTGCGAGGGCCTCGTCATCGCCGCTGACGAGGCCGTGCTCTCTCCTCTTCTGGCTGCGCGGTGTGAGGCGGTGTAGGGCCTAGGACAATACCGCCCGCGCTCCAGCAGAAGACCAAAATCCCCTGCGGAGAGGGGAACCCTGAGCGGTTATAGCTTGCGGCTGGGTCAAAGCTAATAACGTCAACAACCTCGCGCGATGTGTCGACGTCGGCTGGCCCTCAAGGCCCCGCCACCAGACACAATTTTTTTAATAGAAAAAAACAGCAATTCGAACACAGTTCTAATCGTTGCCAATTCCATACCGTGGCGGTACAAGCTTTAACAGCCCACCAGCCACTCGCCAGGCCGACCCACCCATGGCGTCGGCCGGGCGGGGCACTGTTTCAATATGTCAAAAACAAAGGACTGATGTTAACACAAACAGCAACCTCCACTGTGGTGTCCACCATGAAAGGGTTAAATGAATAAAAGAACTAAACCACAAAATACTGTAGAATGAGCAAACCCATACACACAACGTTAAGGGGAGGCGGACCAGAGCGAACTAGTCCCGCCTTCATTCAAAATATTCACAACAGCACACCAGCCCTAGCTTAGCCCATTTACCAAAAAAGGTAAACAAAGCCCCCCCCGCACTACTCCCCCAGTATACCGATTGACCGTCAGTATGAATGGTTGAGAGGAGAGAAAACTGTAGCAAGACAGACCTTCTCATAGCAGAGTGACAGAACGAAACAATAGCCCACTACACAGGGCCGCCTCAGGGGGTGGGGGGCCTCGCGTTTAAATTCGCCCAGGGCCTCACATTTCTCCCAGGCGGCCCTGCCCCTATACCACTACAGCCTAGCGTGAGGCGATGTGGGACCCAGATCGACAACGCCTGCGCACAGACACGCAACATGTTTACCATGTCGGCTGGACCCATAGCCCCACTACCCGACGCCAATGTGGATAGGAACTAGCCAGCTGAGCCATAACCCGCCGTTAAGTCCCATCCTGCAGTAATATAGCTCTACTGCTACACCGCCGAGCTCACGCATCGCCCCAGATGGGGACACCGTTCCATAGACCCCGCCGGAACACAAGGTAACATACCTGGCTAGGATACCTAGCCACGGCCTACCCTGTTGTCAACCCATTTACCCGAAAAAAGGTAAATAGGACTCAGCAAAAAAAACCACAACAGCTACCGACTGACCTTCATTGATGAACCGGGCAAGGGAGAAGTGACAACATCTCACGGCGGAGACATTAGAACAGCGTAGCAGTTAGCAGTAGCAATAGCATGTGGCATTAGCGATAGCATGTAGCATAGCATTAGATGTTTAGTAGCACGCCCAAGACAGCTTGGAAACCGTTCCCTGCAGTGAACGTTCACCAAACCATCCTGCCCCCGGCGCCAACACACAACATGGTTGTGTAACAAAACAAACCAGCATTACTAACACTAATACCCATGCCTGAAGACACAGGGCCTACCTGAGTACAAGCTGGCCCGACAGCCAATCTTGTACAGCTGAACCTCGATCTGCTGTCATTAGACGAGGAACATCAACATAGGCCCATCGTGTCGCCGAAAACATGCGTCAAAGATGCCAGGGGCCAGCAACCTCCGGTAAGCTTTCAACATTATGACTCTGATCTTTTTCATCCTGCTAGTTAACGTATGGTGCACGCAGCCAGTACGCTGGGACGAAAATAGAGGAAGGGTGTTTTGGTGACCAGAGTCACGGTTATATGGGCGGTGCCACCATAGGGGCGGGGCCCCATACAGGTGGGGTGCATGTAGTTGTTTTCGTTGGAGATACAATAGGTATCATAGGAGATAAGGGGTATCTCATAAGGCTCAGAGCGGGACGCAAAAGCAAATACGATATATAACTGAACTTAACCCTGCCCTCGACCAGGTTCAAACTTTTTGATCTGTTGTCATAGTGATTTAGACAATCGAGCGTCGGGGAATGGAAAGGTCTGGCTTAAGTCAAGCTATGCTGAAAATTATCCGGCTAACTCAGTTAGCCAGGTACGGGGAACGGGGCCCAGAGATGTAGGAATCAAACTTGTGATGTCATCAAGTATAAAGTCTGGAACTGCTCCATTGACAATGAAGGGAGACCCACAGAACATTTGTTTTATTTTTAATATACAGATGAGCTTTATTCTATAGTTGTGGTCTCAGTTCTGAACTCCCTGGGTACTCTGTCATCAAGAATATATTTTATAATATATAATATAAGGAGGGTTGTTATATATTTATATAATTATAGTATAATAAATAAAATAATACAATTATATAGTATAATAGTGTATAATATAGAATAATACATGATATAATAGAAATGTGTACTATAAATGTGTGTGTATAAATTATTGAACCTCAATAAATATGCAATTTAACTGATAGATACACAAAATGTATTTATTTATGTTAATTTAATTGTGTTGATTATGATTTGAATATGATACATTTTGTTTGGTTTGGAAAATATTGCGCTATGAACAGTCTATCAGTGTACTGTATGTGTGTAGGGGCAGGTACAATAAGAATGTTCTTCTTTCTGTTCCTTTCGGCCATGGAATTTTGTGGATCACTTAAGTATTTTTTTTCAGAGAGAGTTGTTCATTTGCACTAATATTTGTGTACAGTCATAGACCAGAGGAATAACATGTATGAATTCTGAAATTGGGCGTAGTTCCCTGTTACCTTATTTGTAACATATCTGTGTAATTTGGATTCATAAAACGGATAACTGAAGCCGTCCATAAAATAATTAAGTGACATTAATAGCTTATTTTACACAAAATATCACCACACATACCATGGTGAGAGAGCGGGGCAGCCAGGGTGCAGTGGGCACGGCTCTGAAGAGAGATAAGTACATTTGATTTAGCATATATACATTTAAAATGACAAAATGCACGACATATTTAAAATGATAGTGTCCCCCACAGTTACAGCATGTTTGAAAAGCGTACGGTGGGAGGGAGAGGGAGTTGGCTGGGACCCTCGGCGGCTGGACTGCGGTGGGACTGCAGGCTCTGAGAAATAGTTAAGAAAAGACGATTAACATCACTACATGACAATAAAACATGATTATTTATCCATATGGAAATTAATACTATTTTGCTAACTGAGAATGCTGTCTCCCAAATAACTGTTAAGCGAAACCAAACAAATAAATAAATAGCATCCTTTATGGCTGTTGAAGAGGAAGAGGTGGAGGGGTGGTGGTCTTCCCCTCTCAGAGCAGGCAGGCCAGTGCTGGTGTGACTGGTGTGGAGGCTACAGGCGGGCAGCAGACTGGAGGCAGAAGAGGGGCACGGAGGCTGAGGAACGGGCGATGGCAAGACCGGAGCTGGTGGTGGGAGCGGCCCCGGGGGGGGGGGGGCTAGGAGCACGGGGGCTGGGTGGGGGGCTAGGAGCACGGGGGCTGGGTGGGGGGCTAGGAGCATGGGGACTGGGTGGGGGGCTAGGAGGTGGGAAGCGAGGAGCACGGGGGCTGGGTGGGGGGCGAGGAGCATGGGGACTGGGTGGGGGGCTAGGAGGTGGGGGGCGAGGAGCACGGGGGCTGGGTGGGGGGCGAGGAGCACGGGGCTGGGTGGGGGGCTAGGAGCACGGGGGCTGGGTGGGGGGCTAGGAGCACGGGGGCTGGGTGGGGGCTAGGAGCACGGGGCTGGGTGGGGGGCTAGGAGCACGGGGGCTGGGTGGGGGGCTAGGAGCACGGGGCTGGGTGGGGGGCGAGGAGCACGGGCTGGGTGGGGGGCTAGGAGCACGGGGGCTGGGTGGGGGGCGAGGAGCACGGGGGCTGGGTGGGGGCTAGGAGCACGGGGGCTTTGTGGGGGGCGAGGAGCACGGGGCTGGGTGGGGGGCTAGGAGCACGGGGCTGGGTGGGGGGCGAGGAGCACGGGGCTGGGTGGGGGGCTAGGAGCACGGGGGCTTTGTGGGGGGCGAGGAGCACGGGGCTGGGTGGGGGGCTAGGAGCACGGGGCTGGGTGGGGGGCTAGGAGCACGGGGCTGGGTGGGGGGCTAGGAGCACGGGGCTGGGTGGGGGGCTAGGAGCACGGGGGCTGGGTGGGGGGCTAGGAGCACGGGGCTGGGTGGGGGGCGAGGAGCACGGGGGTTTTGTGGGGGGCGAGGAGCACGGGGCTGGGTGGGGGGCTAGGAGCACAGGGGCTGGGTGGGGGGCTAGGAGCACAGGGGCTGGGTGGGGGGCTAGGAGCACGGGGCTGGGTGGGGGCTAGGAGCACGGGGGCTGGGTGGGGGGCTAGGAGCACAGGGGCTGGGTGGGGGGCTAGGAGCACAGGGGCTGGGTGGGGGGCGAGGAGCACGGGGCTGGGTGGGGGGCTAGGAGCACGGGGGCTGGGTGGGGGGCTAGGAGCACAGGGGCTGGGTGGGGGCTAGGAGCACGGTATATATTATAGTGAGGAAGATGTAGATGTGGTGGCAATGGGGGGGGGGGTGATTGTTCAGTTCAGTGATGGCTCTCTGGAAGAAGCTGTTCTGCTGCCAGGAGGGGGTGAGAGGGGGGGGGGGGGCTTTGAAGGCCCTGTATCGCCTCCCAGATGGTAAGAGGAGAAGAGGTGGTGAGGGGGGGGGGGCTTTGAAGGCCCTGTATCGCCCCCTGGTGGTAACAGGGAGAAGAGGTGGTGAGAGGGGGGGGGGGGGCTTTGAAGGCCATGTATCTCTTCCCAGATGGTAACAGGGAGAAGAGGTGGTGAGAGGGGGGGGGGCTTTGAAGGCCCTGTATCGCCCCCTGGTGGTAACAGGGAGAAGAGGTGGTGAGAGGGGGGGGGGACTTTGAAGGCCCTGTATCGCCCCCTGGTGGCAACAGGGAGAAGAGGTGGTGAGAGGGGGGGGGCTTTGAAGGCCCTGTATCTCCCCTGGTGGTAAGAGGTGGTGACGGTGCGTTTCATCCTCCAGGATGCTGCTAGCTCTGCGGAGGCAGCGTGTTCTGAAGATGTCCTCCAGTGTGGGCAGGGGGAGGGGGCAGGGGGGAGGGGGCAGGGGGACGCAGATGATTTTTTGGTAGGTGTTTATGACTCTCTGGAGGGATTTTCTTTCATGTTCTGTGCAGTTTGCGTACCATGCTGTGGTGGAGTGTGTTAATGCTCTCAATAGATGCTCTTAAGGCCTTAAGCAGCTCAGCAGACAGGTTGATTTTCAGAATAGTGTGAAATTACACCTGAGGTTTATATATTATATTTTATTGCATACCAGAGTAACTAAACACTATTACAACATACTTCAGAACTTTAGATTCTTGTTGGACTGGAATAATTAGAATTATATACTTTTTTGTGTGTCTGACGGACACAAATCAAGTTTCAAAGGGAAACATGTGAATTTGTTGAAAATGTTTTTCTATGTACATGTAGAGCCCGCACCTTTACATGGTTAAATAGCTCAGACCTTTCTCTACATGAATATACAACTCTAATCAATATAGTGTGTATTCTCAAAATATTATATTTTAAAAGTGTTTTGTCCCGACTTTCAAGAATCAGTGAAATATTATTATTAATATACATACACATATATATATTTATTTTCTTATTATTATTTTATTTATTTATTATTATTATTATTATTATTTTATTAGAAATGTTTTCCTGTGTGAACAATGCCAGTGAATTTGAACAAAAAAAATGCCAGTGAATTTCTTTTTTCTTCAAAAATGTCCAAGTGACAGCTCTGAGCTCTCTGACCTGACTGCAGTAATGGCCAGCTGTCAATCACTTACTGCAAAAATTGTTGCACAGGTTGGGCTTAAGAATATAATTATCCAATCAAAATAGGCTATTTTAGTTTTTAAAAGCCGGGGTGGTGAGACGGAGCGCACTTGATTGATTGGCGTTCACGTCGTACCACATTGTGTTGACAGCCTTGAAATCCAATCAGAGAATGGTGCCAGCTAATGCTACGGAACTGCAGCTAGACCCTATTGACTGTGGCGTCAATAGCCATCTAATGTTCTAGATTTTTCTGTCATCATCTCACCACTGAGACTGACTGTGTGCAATTTGCCTTGAAAGAGACTGACATAGAGAATAAGATCTGTATTCAATTGTTCATGAACTTATTGTGCATCGTTTGATGATATATATATATATTTGTATCTCAGTTGAAGTAGTGTAATTGACGTGAACGTGCCGTCTTGGACTCTGTAAGCTAACTTGTTGTAGCGTGAGCTAATAGCTAAGTCATTGAAACGTTCACCCAGAGGAAGAAGAAGAAGAGGAAGATGGGATAGGTGAGCCCACAGCTTTGATGAGTGCACTGCTTTGGCAATCGCTTGGGTGACTGTCTGAGTGACCACCTGTCGGAGTCGGAGTCCCGAAAATGGAACGTGTGTCACGCTCACGCATCAACAGAACAATGTTTAGTGGATTTCGACAGCATCCTCACGCAAATGAAGGATCGATTAGATCACAAAAGACTGCTGTTTGTTGCATTGCCTGATTTGCAACTGTTTGCAAGCAGACGAGGTCATTGAACGTTTCGTCAGAAAATATCGAAGGATGAGGGCGGTCAGGTGGCGTAGCGGAGATTGCGCTCGTCACCAATGCAGGAGACGCTGGGTTCGAGCCCAGCTCTCTGCGTTGCTACCAGCTTGGCTGGCCGTTCATACTAATACAATTGGCAGTATTAGGGGGTGGGGAAGCTGGCGGGTGGGAATCTGGCGTTGTGGACAGCGACGCCTACAGGTCAGGTCTCGGTGCTTGCTAAGCGGGGCAGGACTTGGTGGAGATAGCGTGCCCTCCCACGTGTTACACTTCACCAATGAAAGTCCTCGCTGCCAAGTGAAAAAAGCGTCACTGGCTTGACGGCGCACGTCTCGGAGGAAGCGTGCGTTCGACATCAGGACACCCTTGTACCGACTCGTGGTAGAACATGAGTACAACAACCAGGTAGGGGGGGGGGGGGGGGGGGAATTGGCACAACGACTAATTGGGACAGGGGAGAAAATCAGAGAAAAATAGGAGAAAGAGATAAAAATTTTAAATTAAATAAAATATAGAAGGATCGATTTAATTTACAAGTGATCTGATGGCAGGGACACTTCCTCGTAAAGAAGTACATCAAATGGTGAGTGGATTTAAAATATATAAATATTGGGCCGCTGCGTCCAGTGTGTCAGTGACGTGTGTGTGGCTGAAATGCGTGCGTTTACTTTCGAATTACCCACGTAATTGTCCTTGTGTTACATAAAACCCATCTGTGGCCTCGTGCAGAGGAAGGTGGTAAATACATGTTAGATATTCCAATGTACAGTTTTGCTTGTACAGTTGTACAAGCATGTACCATTGACTCAGAATGGTCTGTTTTATTGAAATCGTCACAGCAGTATAGTTTGTTTATACTTCAGAAGTATGATATTTAAACATGGTCCCCAAAATGAATGGAAGCGAATGAGGAGCCTGACACCTGGGAGGAATGGGGGTGTTGCAGCCTTGGGGATGTTTTAAAAATATAATTTAATATATAATATAATAATTTGTGCTTCACCAAGAAATTTGGTCAGCAGCCGCCACTGGTACACACAGACCATGTCTAATGTCAAATGCATAGTTTGTCCCTAGTAGCTTCAAGAACACTAATAATATAAAGTATACTGTATAATGTATATTAGGGTGTAGTGGTTAAAACCTCCTATCTCTGGAACCATAAGTACAGCCCTGCTGGGCTGGCATGGAGTCCTGTCAGAACGCTGTGTCTGTGTTTCTGCCTACTCTGTCTCCCACTTCCTTAGCCTTCCAAACTAAATAGACATTGTGCAACAATAACATTCAACTCCACGATCACAATACTAGAGTCATGATACTTAAAAAGCTGACGAGCAGCAAATGGGATGCTTTTAAATGTTCCTTTGATGCAGTCAGAGCTTGGTAAAGCTGCATTCTCCCACTATGCTCCCTTTTTATGGAATACGCTGCAAGTAAAGCTTTGTCTAGAGGCACTTCCTACTGTGAATGCTTTTAAAGGTATGCTATGATTAGCCCTTTATGAAACATGTAACTGTTTTACCTGATGGTATTGCTGATCTGATTATGCTCCTTGCCACTGCACACATGACCTTCTGTATTTATATTTTAATTGTATGTTTTTTGTTTAATGCCCTGTTTTATGTTGAAACTTGTTGTGTGCCATGTTGGTCAGGACTCCCTGGAAGAAGAGATCTTGTATCTCAATGGGACATTCCTGGATAAATAAAGGATAAATAAAAAATAAAATACTGTAATATCACGATGTTTTACCTTTTTTCAACTGCAAATTCAACAAAAATTTGTTTTATCTAATATGATACAGTAAGGTTGTTAGTCTGTTCACCTCACTCCAATAATTCTTATTGCAGCACAATGGGATTGATACTTGCCATCAGTGTATCGATATAATATCGGCATGCAAAATATCACCGTATCAAATCCCCCCCCCCCCCCCCCCCCACCCCTACAGAATATAATGTAGCACGATCCAGGACCTTATTGCCAAATGTACCTCACACACATAGTGAACAGTGTATTCTTGGTACAGTATGTTACCTGCCACTGCATGCCTGTCAGTATCATCAGAGTCCATGATCCCATTGGCTGCTACAATATTCAATATTCATTATAGCACTGCGCAGGCCTGGACTGGTCATCTGGCAGACCGGGCATTTTCCCGGTGGGCCGACGCATATTTGGGCCGTTATGATCTGATTAAAAAAAAATTTAGTTGTTGGAAGTTGTATTTCTTCACTTTGTATTGAGCTAGGCTAGCTGCTCCCTACTGCTTCCAGTCATTGTGCTAAGCTAGGCTAGCATGCACCTTTACCCCTCTTGGGCTACTAGACACACAGAGATGTAACTGATATCAATCTCCTTGTCTGACTCTGGGGAAGATGGCAAATAAGTGTATATCCCAAAATGTTGATGTGTTCTTTTAATATTTTATTCAGAAGTTTTCTCTCAGCATCCTGATCTAGGAAATGGCTCATCTTGCAACTTTGAGCTGAATTAGATCAACCACTGTTCCTGAAATCATACATTTGTACACCCATCATCACCCATGCTCAAGGACACATCGACACGCTGCCCGGGAGGAGCGGGAATCGAACCTGGAACCTCTGGATTGCCAGACGCCTGCTCTACCTCCAGAGCCCCTGTCATCATGCAATGACGTGTGTTGCAATGACATGTGCATGAGAGGCCATCAGCCCCAGGTGTGTTGTGCTGTGACCTCCCCTAAGGTCAGCCCATCATCTGACTCTTTTACTTGTAATAGTACCAGTCATGCTTCAATGTTTAAAAGAAACCCCAAGGCTTACAGTGTTACAAGTCTAGGATGTTGGAGTCCTATAAGCTGAAGCTATTTTGATTTATTAGTGAGACATGAGTCAAACAAAGGGAAGCACATGGTCAATTTCCAGAATGTTTATTCATAGAATGCAATCATATAAAACCAAAATTATGTCATTGTTTGGATACAGTAGAAGTTATGAAATACAGATTTGTACAAATTTGGTCAGAGACATAAAACATTACGAGTCCATCAGTGTCCTGTTTGTTGCCAGAGTCCGTCTGTGTGGTGCTTCCCTCTGTCTGTGTGCTGAGGAACTGTGGTGTTGGTGTCTTCTTCTCCAGGCAACATCTGATGGCAACCTCTCTCTCAGCCTCCTCAGCAGATGGAGGCTTTGCTGCCTGGATGTGGAGCCTCCCGTCCTGAGCCAGGGAGCAGGTGACGGTCTCAGGATCCACCCCTTCAGGCAGATCAAACTCCTGTCTGAACTCCTGCCGTCTGTAAGAGTAGGAGCTTTTCCCCTCCCCCTGCTTCTTCTCTGTCTTCCCACTGACTCTCAGCTTCCTGCCCACCTGCTTGACAGACAGCTCCTCTGGGGAGAAGTCTTTAGTGTCCAGGGTCAGGGCAAAGCTCTCTCCCTCTTTCTCCAGCTTGTAGGAGACACGCTCCACCTCCTCCAAGATCTTCTGTTGAAGTTTGTCCAAAAGCTCCAGACTGCTGTGGAGCGTCTGCATGTTTCTCTGCAGTCTCTCCCGCTGGCAGGGAAGAGGTGAGACCTCTGGCCAGAGACTGCTCACAGGCCAATAGAAGTCCATGAAGGGGCTGAGAGAAGGCTGGAATCCACGGTAGCACAGCATCTTCACTGACTGCTGAGTCATCTTGTTGTGATGGAAGGCTGGAGTGTGTTCAGTGTTGCTTGTGTTGCGTTGTGTCTCAGCAGTGGCCGTGGGACTGTCTCAGCTTTTATATTCTGCCTCTGGGAGTTCCAGTGTCTTCAGGAATGTTCCTGTCATTACCACAAGTCTCCACTGGGTGGCAGCCTCACTGCAGGCGATGTAAACAAACCACTCCGCATCTTCTAAAATTGGAATGGTCCGGAAGCGTGAATATTAAAGGCAACCAACTTGTGTTCAGCTTTTCGTTCAGCGTTTCTCTGATTGGCCACACGGCCAATCAATCAATCCACTAGCACACGCCCTTGCGGCAAGAGAGACGCGGCAGAAGCGCTGGTCGAACCAGCGGTGTTCTGTTGTGTGACTGTACTACAGCGGTGTTCTGTTGTGTGACTGTACTAAACTCTTCCACCACATGACCGACATTTGACATAGAGTACACCTCCTATGTTGGGATTATGTTTGGTCATGACAAAACAATAAAAATCACTACTGTTAGTAATGCTGCCACCACCCACTTCAATGACAGAGCTCTCATATTTGCGAATGCATAAACTATATCTTAAATTATGGCAATGTGTCTAATATGGCTGTCGCCTTTAATATTCACGCGGTCCGCCTACCCTGCTTTTTGATATACTAAACTTTATGGGATTACAGCACCCAGTGTGAGAACTTGTGAGCGCGGTCTAACTTGACTATACTTATATCCATTTCTGAAATGGGTATTGTTTTCTCTCAGTAATGAGTTCCAGATTTCATAAAGAAAACAGTCTAGACACAAGAAATTGGATGACGCAGCACCATGTGTGATGATTAGTCTACTACTGAATGACAAATACAGTAGACAAATAATACAAGATAGATAAATTTTTTTAAAGATAACTTGAGCTATAAGTCAGACCTGTGTCAATGTTATTCCTTTTAACCCTTTCACTACCACACTACAGAAGGTTAACCCTTTCTCTGCCACACTACAGAAGGTTAACCCTTTCACTACCACACTACAGAAGGATAACCTTTCACTACCACACTACAGAAGGTTAACCTTTCACTACCACACTACAGAAGGTTAACCCTTTCACTACCACACTACAGAAGGTTAACCTTTCACTACCAACTACAGAAGGTTAACCTTTCACTACCACACTACAGAAGGTTAACCCTTTCACTACCACACTACAGAAGGTTAACCTTTCACTACCACACTAGAGAAGGTTAACCCTTTCACTACCACACTACATAAGGTTAACCTTTCACTACCGCACTACAGACGGTTAACCCTTTCACTACCACACTACAGAAGGTTAACCCTTTCTCTACCACACTACAGAAGGTTAACCCTTTCTCTACCACACTACAGAGGGTTAACCTTTCACTACCACACTACAGAAGGTTAACCTTTCACTACCACACTACAGAAGGTTAACCTTTCACTACCACACTACAGAATGTTAACCTTTCACTACCACACTAGAGAAGGTTAACCCTTTCACTACCACACTGCAGGTTAACCTTTCACTACCACACTACATAAGGTTAACCTTTCACTACCACACTACAGACAGTTAACCCTTTCACTACCACACTACAGAAGGTTAACCTTTCACTACCACACTACAGAAGGTTAACCTTTCTCTACCACACTACAGATTGATTGATTGATTGATTGATTGATTGATTGATTGATTGATTGATTGAAAACTTTATTAACAGATTGCAGAATGGGTACAATACAGTACAGCTCAATACACACAATTGTTAAGGGGATGCAGACCAGAGAAAGACTTTCGTCTTGTTTACATCAGGGTCCCCCATTTTCAATTCATCAGGACATATATGACATACAGATACATTTACATTTACATTTAGTCATTTAGCTGACGCTTTTATCCAAAGCGACTTACAAGTTCTGTACGACAAGCCATCAGGAAGGGCACAACTCTATCAGCTGAGCAACAATGTTCATCAAAGTGTTGAGTGCTACAGTGTAGGTTAGTTTATTAGGACAAGTGCATGACAGTACGGTTAGTTAGGGTTAGATTTTTTTTTTTTTTTTTTTTTTTTTTTTTTTTTTTAATTCAGATAATGGTTGAAGAAGTGCGTCTTTAGTCGACGGCGAAAGATTGGACGTGATTCGGCTGTCCTAACTGGGGTGGGTAGTTCATTCCACCATTGTGGGGCAAGGACTGAGAATAGGCGACTTCTCTTTGATGACCCTCCCGGAGCTTGGATAGGAGTAGGTCTGAGGCGGCCAGAAGATGCAGAGCGTAGGGGTCTTGAGGGTGTGTAGTTAGAGACCATTGACCGGAGGTAGGCGGGAGCGGTTCCCTTTGCCGCACGGTATGCTAGGTCGAGGGCCTTGAAGCGGATTCGTGCAGCAATGGGGAGCCAGTGCAGGTCCCTAAGAAGTGGGGTGACATGGGCCGACTTCGGTAGGTTTGAGATCAGGCGGGCCGCTGCGTTCTGAATGAGTTGAAGAGGCTTAGTGGCAGTGGCCGGGAGGCCAGCGAGCAGTGCATTGCAGTAGTCGAGGCGGGAGATGACTGTTGATTGGACGAGGAGTTGGGTGGCTTCTTTTGTCAGGAAGGGGCGTATCCTTCTGACATTGCTCAGGAGGAATCGGCAGGTTCTGGTCGTCGCTGCGATGTGAGCAGAGAAGTTCAATTGGTCGTCGAGGACAACACCAAGGTTCTTGGCGGTCGGGGACGCAGTCACAGCTGCATTCTCGACTGTGATTGAAAGGTCGGTTAGGGGGGAGGATTTGGCCGGCAGGTGGAGCAATTCTGTTTTGCTTAGGTTCAGTTTGAGGTGGTTGGACGTCATCCAGGCTGAGATGTCGGACAGACAGGCCGAGATCCGCACAGAGACGTGGATATCTGAGGGAGGGAAGGAGAGGAAGAGTTGAGTATCGTCGGCATAACAATGGTAGGAGAAGCCATGAGACGTGATAATGTTACCCAGTGATTTAGTGTAGAGGGAGAAGAGAAGGGGTCCTAAAACCGAGCCCTGGGGGACACCCGTCCGCAGGGGGCGGGTGGCCGACAGGGTCCCTCTCCATGACACTTGGTAGGAGCGGTCATTGAGGTATGATGACAGCCATGTCAGCGCAGAGCCAGCCACTCCCATTCCTGCGAGGGCCGCAAGGAGGATCTGGTGGTTGACTGTGTCGAAGGCTGCAGATAGATCTAGGAGAATCAGGACAGAGGAGAGGCCTTTCGCTTTTGCTAAGTGAAGTGCCTCTGTGACCGCAATGAGGGCTGTCTCTGTGGAGTGACCAGTCCTGAAGCCTGACTGATTAGGGTCTAGGAGGTCATTCTGTAAGAGATAAGTAGTAAGTTGGTTGGATACAGCACGTTCAAGTGTTTTAGAAAGGAAGGAGAGAAGAGAGACAGGACGGTAGTTGCCTATGACAGTAGGGTTCAGGGTTGGTTTTTTTATGAGCGGCGTGACTCTGGCTTGTTTTAGGGAGGTGGGGACCACCCCCGAGTTGAGTGAGGAGTTGATGGTTGCAGTTAGGAATGGGAGGATGTCTGGTGCTATGGTCTGGAGGAGTGGGGAGGGTAGCTGGTCCAGCTGGCAAGTAGTCGGACGGTTTGACGTTACCAGTGTCAGGGTCTCTGCTTCTGTAATGGGAGAGAAAGATGACAGAGTGAAGGATGAGGTTCTCGATTCAGCATTTGGAATGGGTGGGGGTTGGGAGAAGGAGCTGCGGATGTTCTCCACTTTTTCCTCAAAGAAGATCGCAAAGTCTTCGGCAGAGAAAGATGAGGGAGGGGGGGGTGGGGGGGGAGTGAGGAGGGAGGACATGGTAGCATGCAGTTTGCGAAGATTCTTGGCAGAGGCCTCGATCCTATGGTGGAAGAAAGAAGCTTTGGCATTAGTGATGGTTTTGGAGAATGTTAACAAGAGGTTGTGATATGTGTCGATGTCAGCAGTGAGGCGTGACTTTCTATACTTCCTTTCAGCTGCTCTCAGGACCTGTCTTTGTTCTCTCACTGGATCTGTCAGCCATGGACTGGGTGGGGAGCGGCGGGCAGGTTTCTCAACGAGGGGACAGAGCTTGTCGAAGGAGGTTGCAAGGGCTGAAAGGAGGGTGGAGGTTGCCATCTCTGTGGAGAGAGCAGAGAAGGTGTCACTCAAAGGTAGAGCGGATAGTATGTCAGAGGAGAGGGTGGAGGGGGATAGGGAGGGCAGGTTGCGTCTGAGTGAGACTGTTTGAGTTGGGGTGAAGACCTTTCGGTTAAGCATGAGAGTTAGTGAGAAGGATATGAAGGAATGGTCAGATACATGTAGGGGAGTTACCGTGGTGTTAATGATGCTGGAGTTACGGGAAAATATGAGATCCAAGGAGTTGCCTGCTTTGTGGGTGGGAGGCATGGCAGTGGGAGTCAGGTCAAACGATTGTAGGAGGGAGACTACTATGACTGACTGAGATGAGTCAGGCAGGTTGAAGTCGCCCAGTAGAAGGAGAGGGGTACCATCTTCCGGTAAGGAGCTAAGAAGCATGTCCAGCTCATCTGTGAAGTGATCGAGTGTACCTGGAGGGCGGTAGAGTGTAACAATGGTGAGATTGAAAGGATTAGAGACAGATACTGCATGATATTCGAGAGAGGAGAGTGACAGTTCTGGGAGTGGTGTTACGTTTGTAGCCCATGAAGGAGATGTCATGAGGGCAGTGCCTCCACCCCGTCTGGAAGGTCGAGGTGTGTGAGTGAAGTTATAGTTTGTAGATAATGCTGCAGGTGTTGATGAGTTATTGGGAGTTATCCAGGTCTCAGTTAGAGCCAGGAGCTGCAGATTTAGACTATGGGCGTAGGCAGTAATGAAGTCAGCTTTCTTGACTGCTGATTGACAATTCCATAAGCCTCCCCGTACTGTGACAGGTGTATTAGTGGCTGTAGGAGGGTAGGAGAGATTAGCCGGGTTGCTAGCAAACTGGCGTGGATGGGTAGAGTCAGTTCTGGAGGAGCAGATTGTGGATATAGGTATGAGACACATTGTATTGTCGAGAGTGGCAGGGAGGAAGTAGAGAAGTAGCAGTGTGGGAGGGAAATATAGGATTATGGTGTACTTAGCACTGGGTGGATCGGTGGATCCCTCGGCGGTGAACTCCAGGATAACTCCTCCTCTTTGTCCCTCTTCGTTTCTCGACGCTTCGCTGACGCTACACCAGCAAGCCTTTAAATCACTATCACTAATTAGTGCTGTCTTAACACCTGGCCCTTAATGGGGGCACTTAACAAAACAAAATGGCCGTTTTAAACACGCCCCTTTAATCAAGTCAGCTGGTTCCTCACTTTTAAGATTCACTAATAAACTTAAAATGGCTTACCCTAGTTTTCAGTATAAAGCAATGTTTCTCAGTGAGAGTGTCCTGTCCTTCCTTAACAGAGCCCAGTACAGAGTGACTTCAACACAGTGTGGCCCTCTGCTTTTAAACAGGGCAGGCTCTTAATGGCTCACTCAGCAAATCAGATGCTACTAGTAAACAGGAAACAGTCCCTTAATGGGGGCACTTAACTAAACAAAATGGCCGTTTTAAACACGCCCCTTTAATCAAGTCAGCTGGTTCCTCACTTTTAAGATTCACTAATAAACTTAAAATGGCTTACCCTAGTTTTCAGTATAAAGCAATGTTTCTCAGTGAGAGTGTCCTGTCCTTCCTTAACAGAGCCCAGTACAGAGTGACTTCAACACAGTGTGGCCCTCTGCTTTTAAACAGGGCAGGCTCTTAATGGCTCACTCAGCAAATCAGATGCTACTAGTAAACAGGAAACAGTCCCTTAATGGGGGCACTTAACTAAACAAAATGGCCGTTTTAAACACGCCCCTTTAATCAAGTCAGCTGGTTCCTCACTTTTAAGATTCACTAATAAACTTAAAATGGCTTACCCTAGTTTTCAGTATAAAGCAATGTTTCTCAGTGAGAGTGTCCTGTCCTTCCTTAACAGAGCCCAGTACAGAGTGACTTCAACACAGTGTGGCCCTCTGCTTTTAAACAGGGCAGGCTCTTAATGGCTCACTCAGCAAATCAGATGCTACTAGTAAACAGGAAACAGTCCCTTAATGGGGGCACTTAACTAAACAAAATGGCCGTTTTAAACACGCCCCTTTAATCAAGTCAGCTGGTTCCTCACTTTTAAGATTCACTAATAAACTTAAAATGGCTTACCCTAGTTTTCAGTATAAAGCAATGTTTCTCAGTGAGAGTGTCCTGTCCTTCCTTAACAGAGCCCAGTACAGAGTGACTTCAACACAGTGTGGACCTCTGCTTTTAAACAGGGCAGGCTCTTAATGGCTCACTCAGCAAATCAGATGCTACTAGTAAACAGGAAACAGTCCCTTAATGGGGGCACTTAACTAAACAAAATGGCCGTTTTAAACACGCCCCTTTAATCAAGTCAGCTGGTTCCTCACTTTTAAGATTCACTAATAAACTTAAAATGGCTTACCCTAGTTTTCAGTATAAAGCAATGTTTCTCAGTGAGAGTGTCCTGTCCTTCCTTAACAGAGCCCAGTACAGAGTGACTTCAACACAGTGTGGCCCTCTGCTTTTAAACAGGGCAGGCTCTTAATGGCTCACTCAGCAAATCAGATGCTACTAGTAAACAGGAAACAGTCCCTTAATGGGGGCACTTAACTAAACAAAATGGCCGTTTTAAACACGCCCCTTTAATCAAGTCAGCTGGTTCCTCACTTTTAAGATTCACTAATAAACTTAAAATGGCTTACCCTAGTTTTCAGTATAAAGCAATGTTTCTCAGTGAGAGTGTCCTGTCCTTCCTTAACAGAGCCCAGTACAGAGTGACTTCAACACAGTGTGGCCCTCTGCTTTTAAACAGGGCAGGCTCTTAATGGCTCACTCAGCAAATCAGATGCTACTAGTAAACAGGAAACAGTCCCTTAATGGGGGCACTTAACTAAACAAAATGGCCGTTTTAAACACGCCCCTTTAATCAAGTCAGCTGGTTCCTCACTTTTAAGATTCACTAATAAACTTAAAATGGCTTACCCTAGTTTTCAGTATAAAGCAATGTTTCTCAGTGAGAGTGTCCTGTCCTTCCTTAACAGAGCCCAGTACAGAGTGACTTCAACACAGTGTGGACCTCTGCTTTTAAACAGGGCAGGCTCTTAATGGCTCACTCAGCAAATCAGATGCTACTAGTAAACAGGAAACAGTCCCTTAATGGGGGCACTTAACTAAACAAAATGGCCGTTTTAAACACGCCCCTTTAATCAAGTCAGCTGGTTCCTCACTTTTAAGATTCACTAATAAACTTAAAATGGCTTACCCTAGTTTTCAGTATAAAGCAATGTTTCTCAGTGAGAGTGTCCTGTCCTTCCTTAACAGAGCCCAGTACAGAGTGACTTCAACACAGTGTGGCCCTCTGCTTTTAAACAGGGCAGGCTCTTAATGGCTCACTCAGCAAATCAGATGCTACTAGTAAACAGGAAACAGTCCCTTAATGGGGGCACTTAACTAAACAAAATGGCCGTTTTAAACACGCCCCTTTAATCAAGTCAGCTGGTTCCTCACTTTTAAGATTCACTAATAAACTTAAAATGGCTTACCCTAGTTTTCAGTATAAAGCAATGTTTCTCAGTGAGAGTGTCCTGTCCTTCCTTAACAGAGCCCAGTACAGAGTGACTTCAACACAGTGTGGACCTCTGCTTTTAAACAGGGCAGGCTCTTAATGGCTCACTCAGCAAATCAGATGCTACTAGTAAACAGGAAACAGTCCCTTAATGGGGGCACTTAACTAAACAAAATGGCCGTTTTAAACACGCCCCTTTAATCAAGTCAGCTGGTTCCTCACTTTTAAGATTCACTAATAAACTTAAAATGGCTTACCCTAGTTTTCAGTATAAAGCAATGTTTCTCAGTGAGAGTGTCCTGTCCTTCCTTAACAGAGCCCAGTACAGAGTGACTTCAACACAGTGTGGCCCTCTGCTTTTAAACAGGGCAGGCTCTTAATGGCTCACTCAGCAAATCAGATGCTACTAGTAAACAGGAAACAGTCCCTTAATGGGGGCACTTAACTAAACAAAATGGCCGTTTTAAACACGCCCCTTTAATCAAGTCAGCTGGTTCCTCACTTTTAAGATTCACTAATAAACTTAAAATGGCTTACCCTAGTTTTCAGTATAAAGCAATGTTTCTCAGTGAGAGTGTCCTGTCCTTCCTTAACAGAGCCCAGTACAGAGTGACTTCAACACAGTGTGGACCTCTGCTTTTAAACAGGGCAGGCTCTTAATGGCTCACTCAGCAAATCAGATGCTACTAGTAAACAGGAAACAGTCCCTTAATGGGGGCACTTAACTAAACAAAATGGCCGTTTTAAACACGCCCCTTTAATCAAGTCAGCTGGTTCCTCACTTTTAAGATTCACTAATAAACTTAAAATGGCTTACCCTAGTTTTCAGTATAAAGCAATGTTTCTCAGTGAGAGTGTCCTGTCCTTCCTTAACAGAGCCCAGTACAGAGTGACTTCAACACAGTGTGGCCCTCTGCTTTTAAACAGGGCAGGCTCTTAATGGCTCACTCAGCAAATCAGATGCTACTAGTAAACAGGAAACAGTCCCTTAATGGGGGCACTTAACTAAACAAAATGGCCGTTTTAAACACGCCCCTTTAATCAAGTCAGCTGGTTCCTCACTTTTAAGATTCACTAATAAACTTAAAATGGCTTACCCTAGTTTTCAGTATAAAGCAATGTTTCTCAGTGAGAGTGTCCTGTCCTTCCTTAACAGAGCCCAGTACAGAGTGACTTCAACACAGTGTGGCCCTCTGCTTTTAAACAGGGCAGGCTCTTAATGGCTCACTCAGCAAATCAGATGCTACTAGTAAACAGGAAACAGTCCCTTAATGGGGGCACTTAACTAAACAAAATGGCAGTTTTAAACACGCCCCTTTAATCAAGTCAGCTGGTTCCTCACTTTTAAGATTCACTAATAAACTTAAAATGGCTTACCCTAGTTTTCAGTATAAAGCAATGTTTCTCAGTGAGAGTGTCCTGTCCTTCCTTAACAGAGCCCAGTACAGAGTGACTTCAACACAGTGTGGACCTCTGCTTTTAAACAGGGCAGGCTCTTAATGGCTCACTCAGCAAATCAGATGCTACTAGTAAACAGGAAACAGTCCCTTAATGGGGGCACTTAACTAAACAAAATGGCCGTTTTAAACACGCCCCTTTAATCAAGTCAGCTGGTTCCTCACTTTTAAGATTCACTAATAAACTTAAAATGGCTTACCCTAGTTTTCAGTATAAAGCAATGTTTCTCAGTGAGAGTGTCCTGTCCTTCCTTAACAGAGCCCAGTACAGAGTGACTTCAACACAGTGTGGCCCTCTGCTTTTAAACAGGGCAGGCTCTTAATGGCTCACTCAGCAAATCAGATGCTACTAGTAAACAGGAAACAGTCCCTTAATGGGGGCACTTAACTAAACAAAATGGCCGTTTTAAACACGCCCCTTTAATCAAGTCAGCTGGTTCCTCACTTTTAAGATTCACTAATAAACTTAAAATGGCTTACCCTAGTTTTCAGTATAAAGCAATGTTTCTCAGTGAGAGTGTCCTGTCCTTCCTTAACAGAGCCCAGTACAGAGTGACTTCAACACAGTGTGGACCTCTGCTTTTAAACAGGGCAGGCTCTTAATGGCTCACTCAGCAAATCAGATGCTACTAGTAAACAGGAAACAGTCCCTTAATGGGGGCACTTAACTAAACAAAATGGCCGTTTTAAACACGCCCCTTTAATCAAGTCAGCTGGTTCCTCACTTTTAAGATTCACTAATAAACTTAAAATGGCTTACCCTAGTTTTCAGTATAAAGCAATGTTTCTCAGTGAGAGTGTCCTGTCCTTCCTTAACAGAGCCCAGTACAGAGTGACTTCAACACAGTGTGGCCCTCTGCTTTTAAACAGGGCAGGCTCTTAATGGCTCACTCAGCAAATCAGATGCTACTAGTAAACAGGAAACAGTCCCTTAATGGGGGCACTTAACTAAACAAAATGGCCGTTTTAAACACGCCCCTTTAATCAAGTCAGCTGGTTCCTCACTTTTAAGATTCACTAATAAACTTAAAATGGCTTACCCTAGTTTTCAGTATAAAGCAATGTTTCTCAGTGAGAGTGTCCTGTCCTTCCTTAACAGAGCCCAGTACAGAGTGACTTCAACACAGTGTGGACCTCTGCTTTTAAACAGGGCAGGCTCTTAATGGCTCACTCAGCAAATCAGATGCTACTAGTAAACAGGAAACAGTCCCTTAATGGGGGCACTTAACTAAACAAAATGGCCGTTTTAAACACGCCCCTTTAATCAAGTCAGCTGGTTCCTCACTTTTAAGATTCACTAATAAACTTAAAATGGCTTACCCTAGTTTTCAGTATAAAGCAATGTTTCTCAGTGAGAGTGTCCTGTCCTTCCTTAACAGAGCCCAGTACAGAGTGACTTCAACACAGTGTGGACCTCTGCTTTTAAACAGGGCAGGCTCTTAATGGCTCACTCAGCAAATCAGATGCTACTAGTAAACAGGAAACAGTCCCTTAATGGGGGCACTTAACTAAACAAAATGGCCGTTTTAAACACGCCCCTTTAATCAAGTCAGCTGGTTCCTCACTTTTAAGATTCACTAATAAACTTAAAATGGCTTACCCTAGTTTTCAGTATAAAGCAATGTTTCTCAGTGAGAGTGTCCTGTCCTTCCTTAACAGAGCCCAGTACAGAGTGACTTCAACACAGTGTGGCCCTCTGCTTTTAAACAGGGCAGGCTCTTAATGGCTCACTCAGCAAATCAGATGCTACTAGTAAACAGGAAACAGTCCCTTAATGGGGGCACTTAACTAAACAAAATGGCCGTTTTAAACACGCCCCTTTAATCAAGTCAGCTGGTTCCTCACTTTTAAGATTCACTAATAAACTTAAAATGGCTTACCCTAGTTTTCAGTATAAAGCAATGTTTCTCAGTGAGAGTGTCCTGTCCTTCCTTAACAGAGCCCAGTACAGAGTGACTTCAACACAGTGTGGACCTCTGCTTTTAAACAGGGCAGGCTCTTAATGGCTCACTCAGCAAATCAGATGCTACTAGTAAACAGGAAACAGTCCCTTAATGGGGGCACTTAACTAAACAAAATGGCCGTTTTAAACACGCCCCTTTAATCAAGTCAGCTGGTTCCTCACTTTTAAGATTCACTAATAAACTTAAAATGGCTTACCCTAGTTTTCAGTATAAAGCAATGTTTCTCAGTGAGAGTGTCCTGTCCTTCCTTAACAGAGCCCAGTACAGAGTGACTTCAACACAGTGTGGCCCTCTGCTTTTAAACAGGGCAGGCTCTTAATGGCTCACTCAGCAAATCAGATGCTACTAGTAAACAGGAAACAGTCCCTTAATGGGGGCACTTAACTAAACAAAATGGCCGTTTTAAACACGCCCCTTTAATCAAGTCAGCTGGTTCCTCACTTTTAAGATTCACTAATAAACTTAAAATGGCTTACCCTAGTTTTCAGTATAAAGCAATGTTTCTCAGTGAGAGTGTCCTGTCCTTCCTTAACAGAGCCCAGTACAGAGTGACTTCAACACAGTGTGGACCTCTGCTTTTAAACAGGGCAGGCTCTTAATGGCTCACTCAGCAAATCAGATGCTACTAGTAAACAGGAAACAGTCCCTTAATGGGGGCACTTAACTAAACAAAATGGCCGTTTTAAACACGCCCCTTTAATCAAGTCAGCTGGTTCCTCACTTTTAAGATTCACTAATAAACTTAAAATGGCTTACCCTAGTTTTCAGTATAAAGCAATGTTTCTCAGTGAGAGTGTCCTGTCCTTCCTTAACAGAGCCCAGTACAGAGTGACTTCAACACAGTGTGGACCTCTGCTTTTAAACAGGGCAGGCTCTTAATGGCTCACTCAGCAAATCAGATGCTACTAGTAAACAGGAAACAGTCCCTTAATGGGGGCACTTAACTAAACAAAATGGCCGTTTTAAACACGCCCCTTTAATCAAGTCAGCTGGTTCCTCACTTTTAAGATTCACTAATAAACTTAAAATGGCTTACCCTAGTTTTCAGTATAAAGCAATGTTTCTCAGTGAGAGTGTCCTGTCCTTCCTTAACAGAGCCCAGTACAGAGTGACTTCAACACAGTGTGGACCTCTGCTTTTAAACAGGGCAGGCTCTTAATGGCTCACTCAGCAAATCAGATGCTACTAGTAAACAGGAAACAGTCCCTTAATGGGGGCACTTAACTAAACAAAATGGCCGTTTTAAACACGCCCCTTTAATCAAGTCAGCTGGTTCCTCACTTTTAAGATTCACTAATAAACTTAAAATGGCTTACCCTAGTTTTCAGTATAAAGCAATGTTTCTCAGTGAGAGTGTCCTGTCCTTCCTTAACAGAGATAGACAGTACTGCTACATCTATACATTTATGACATACCAGATTTGCAAATACAGTACGGTTTGTGATACAGAAAGAGTCAAGAAAAGGGAGTATATACATTTGACGTAGAAACTGTACATTGGAGGAGGTTGGGTGGGGTTGTGTGGGGGGGGGGTTGGGTACATTGGGATATTGACAACCATACTGGGTAATTTACATTAGAGGTGGTTGGGGGGGGGGGAGAAACACTGTATAAACGAGCAAAACTGTACATTGGGGGGGGGGCACACTGTACAAACAAGCAAAATTGTACATTGGAATATTGACAACCATACTAGGTAAATTACTGTACATTGGACGGGGTTGGGTTAGGACATTTACAGGGGCCAGTTTCGAATTGCAGTCTCCCGTAGGTGTCCCTTGAGAGTGGTTTTGAAAGTGGGTAGTGATTCACATTCCTTTACAGTTTTGGGTAGGGCGTTCCACATTGATGTGGCATAATTGCGAAACGTGTTTAGTCCCTTGTTTGAGCCGAATCTGGGTTTAACATGATTTGTGGAGCTCCCTCTGGTGTTGTGATCGTGGTATTCACTGACCGTTGGGAAGTATTTTGACATGTACATGGGTACCTTGGTCGTGTAGTGTATCTTGTAGACCAGGCCCATTGCAAGTTGCTGTACTCTGTCGTCTACTCTAAGCCATCCTAGGTTGTCAAAGTGGGCAGGGGTGAGGTCAAGCAGTAGTCTGACCAGTTTGTTTTGAGATGTTTGTAATTTTGTTTTTAGCGCCTTTGAGGTGCTTTGGTACCATGAGGTGCAAGCATAGTCGTAGTACCCTTGAATGAGTGCTCCTGTCAGAGTCTTCAGAGTATTCTTGTTTACCAGAGAGGTGATCCGGTACAAGAATCGAGTTTGTTGGTTGACTTTTTTTATTACATTGGATGCCATTTTGTCACAGGAGAGATTAGCCTCTAGGATGGAACCCAGGTAGGTAATTTCATCTTTCCTTGTGACAATATTGTCACCCACTGTAACTGAGAAGCCGTCGGTCTTGCTGAGTTTGTTATTTGAACCGAAGAGAATGGACTCTGTTTTGCCCATGTGTAATGATAGTTTGTTATCAGCGAGCCATATGCACTAACCCTTTCACTACCACACTACAGAAGGTTAACCTTTCACTACCACACTACAGAAGGTTAACCTTTCACTACCACACTACAGAAGGTTAACCCTTTCACTACCACACTACAGAAGGTTAACCTTTCACTACCACACTAGAGAAGGTTAACCCTTTCACTACCACACTACATAAGGTTAACCTTTCACTACCGCACTACAGACGGTTAACCCTTTCACTACCACACTACAGAAGGTTAACCCTTTCACTACCACACTACAGGTTAACCTTTCACTACCACACTACATAAGGTTAACATTTCACTACCACACTACAGACGGTTAACCTTTCACTACCACACTACAGCAGGTTAACCTTTCACTACCACACTACAGAAGGTTAACATTTCACTACCACACTACAGAAGGTTAACCTTTCACTACCACACTACAGAAGGTTAACCCTTTCACTACCACACTACAGACTGTTAACGCTTTCACTACCACACTACAGAAGGTTAACCTTTCACTACCACACTACAGAAGGTTAACCTTTCACTACCACACTACAGAAGGTTAACCTTTCACTACCACACTACAGAAGGTTAACCTTTCACTACCACACAACAGAAGGTTAACCCTTTCACTACCACACTACAGAAGGTTAACCTTTCACTACCACACTACAGAAGGTTAACCTTTCACTACCACTCTACAGAAGGTTAACCGTTACAAATTTTAAAGTGAAAGTGAAAGAGTTAAAAATGTTTACAAATATACTAACACTGGCACATTTACTGTGCAGAAATGTACATTGATGTGCATTGTCTGTAAAAATAAAACAAAAAAAGTTGAATATAAATTGTATGTATATATTTGTTCAAATTATGCCTCAGTGGTATTACAGCAAGCAAGCAGTCAAAGATAGTTGATCAAAATATATTACTTAGTATATTCCCTATATAATATGAGTATACATCACTTAGATAAAATCACCCATGAGATTGTTATGTTAAAAAGCGCACATCATTTCACTTTGGAGTCAGAACTAAGCCACAAGAACTCCATTTAAACGAAATCTTCCTCACAGCTCTCAAAAACAAAACCCCAAAATGATCCATGTAGGAAAACAACAGATAATCGAATGCAATCAGAGAGGCTCATCACGTCCAGTGCTGACAGAGACACGTCTTTGCAAGGGTTTGTGAAACGCTTCACCTTTGGACTTTCACCTTTGGCCTGCCACAAGGACTGCTTAGACTGGAAATCAACACATTAGCATCTTCCATTGTACTCGTGCAGTAAGATGTGAGAAGTATAAAAGCCTCGACAACAGTCTTCGCTAACACAAGGACTCCTATCCACAGACTTCCGGAGCTTATTCAAACCCATCATGGGGGGAACCAAGCTCTGCCTTCTGCTGATGCTGGGCACCTATGCCTTGGCTCGTGAGTACTGATGTGTTGTTTGTTTGTTTATTCCTATTCATAATTTTGTTGTTGTTGTTGTTCTTAGCTCTATTTATTTTACATTACATGTACATTCATACCAATTATTTGCCTGTTCTATTCTCCATCCATCTATCATCCATTGCAACACTATATTATCACGGATATCCAGTTGGGGGATCCCCCCTTTGAACAGCCCATCTGAGGTGTCTCTCCTCCACGCCGCCTGTGGTGCTTTTTTCCCCCCCTATTGCTAGGTTTTTAGTGAGTCGTTCCTTATCTTCATTGGGGAACGTCTGGGAGTGTCACTTTTTGGATTTTATGGTGGTTTTTGTTCTGGATCTATTGTGATGTTTCTTCTTGACTTGTACAGCCCATGGGGGCTATTCCATGTGATCGCGGGCGATACAAATACATTTGATTTGATTCATTAGCTGATTTGAAGTGGTTAGAGAAAATACTATTGGTCGGGTATCTTTAAAGGAATTGTGGGAAATGCGCTTCTCCAGAGTCAGACAAGAAGATAGATACTGTCCTCTCTGTGCGTTCAGTAGAAAGCTATCCAGCTGCAAGCTAGCCTAGCTTAGCACAAATGAATGGAAGTAGATACGGATCAGCCGGACTAGCTTAAAACTCCGGGAGGGGTGTTTTTGGCCAACAGCTAGTCTAGCTGATCCGTGTCCGCTTCCATTAATTTGTGCTAAGCTAGGCTAGCTTTCTACTGAACGCACAGAGAGGACATTGGTATCTATCTTCTTGTCTGACTCTGGAGAAGATGGTAAGTGCATTTCCCATAATGTTGGCTTGTCCCTTTAAAATGATGATGGTTACCGAGTTTTCTCCACACAGACCATACAAATGTAACCAACATGTCTAAAGTGTGTCCTCAGTGGGGATGCAGTCATTGTCTGATAGAACTTTTGGAAGTTGTATTAATTACACAGATTGTTAAAACCTGCGTACAAAATAAAAATACATGTTTTTAAATTACATTTTCTAGAAATTGTCTATAGAAAAACAGTGAAGCAATTTAGTATTTTACTGCTGAGATGATCATACTGCTGATGGTAAAATTAACAACAGCTTATCTGAGCTCAGCCATACAGCGCAATAACCGCAATTTAAATAGAATTTCATATAGGTTAAGTAAGTAAAGATAAAGTAAAGTAAAGATATTCAAATTGTGGTGTTTTAAAATCTACTTTTCTCATCATTTACAGAGCAAGCAGTTGGCAATGCTGATGGACAATCTCCAACATGTTTCTGTAAGTTACATATTTATAGTTCTTCTTGTGATTATTATCTTTTCTAAAGGTCGTTTATGCTTTTCATGAGAAATACTGATATTGCAAAAAGGAACAATGAATAGGGACTGATTTCATGTCCTTAAAATACAGGTAGGCATAGGAAAAGTGATTGAGATTTTCAGGATTTTCCCCAAATTTTACTTTTAAACTGAACTTAAAGGAACATACTAACATAGATCTAACAACGATCATGGGTATGGGTGGCTAAGTGGCGCAGTGGGCAAGGCGCTCGCCACTAATGCAGGAGATGCTGGGTTCGAGCCCAGCTCTCTGCGTTGCTTCCGGCTTGGCTGGTCGTTCATACTAACACAATTGGCAGTGTTAGAGGGTGGGAAAGCCGGTGGGTGGGGATTGGACGTTGTGGACAGCGACTCCTACAGGTCGGTTGGGTGACGCCTGCACAGCAGAGACAGGAAGTATCGGGGGCAGCGTGAGCCTCCCACGCGTTACTCCTCGCCACTGAGAGTCCGCGCTGTCTGGTGAAAAGATGCGACAGGCTGCATCCTCGCGTATCGGAGGGGACACGTGATGCAAGGCTTCTATCCTCCCTACGACAGACCAGTGGGAGGCATAGTCGAGCAACATTCAAGACAGGGGAGTGGAGAATTGGCAATACGAAATTGGGATGGGAGAAAAATAGGAAAATAAGGAGAAAAAGTGAAAAAAATTAAATAAAAGGAACATACTAACATTATGGGAAATATCAATTTCCTCTCTGTGCACTCAGTAGAAAGCTCCCCGGCTGCAAGCTAGGCTAGCTTAGCACAAATGAATGGAAGTTCAGCCGGATAGCTTTCCACTGAACGCACAGAGAAGAAATTGGTATCCATCTTGTCGTGTGACTCTGCAGAAGACTGTAAGCGCATTTGCCATAATGTCGGCATGTTCCTTTAACGAATGCGTCCTTCAAATGAAATATATTGCCCAGTCTGACTTTGCTCCCTCACTGATTAGATCTCCAGTCAGTATCAGGTCATCTTTTAGTCAACGGTGTCCTGCGTGTCGATGGCTGTGGATGTCCGATATTATCGGCCGATATTGGCAGTAAAATGTGATATCGGAAAATATCGGTATCGGTAAAAATAAAAAATAAAACGATAACAATAACAATATATATTTTTTACATTTATTTAACCTTTATTTACCCAGGCAAGCAAGTAAGAACCAATTCTTATTTTATTTATTGTCAAAAGTATGCATGTTGGTTTAATTCAACAACAAGATATATGTAATGTTAATTTTAACTTTTTTAACGATCATATTTTGCACAGATAATGCTTACATTTAGAAAGCCTTTTGAATGCATCCAGTGAAATTATTAGTTACCTGAAATTATTTCGTTTTTTTGGGGGGAAACCCTGCATATATCGGTATCGGTTTATATCGGTATCGGAAATTAAGAGTTGGACAATAACGGAATATCGGTATCGGTAAAAAAGCCAATATCGAGCATCCCTACTATATACCCAAGTCCACAGTTTCTTTTCTCAAGCGAAGAGAGAGCCTTTATGGATATCAAACTTTATTATTAAAAAAAGATGTATCCTATTTCCCAGCCTTCTAATGTCTAACTCTTAACTCAACCCTCTTCAGTGGGCGAAAGGTTCCAGAACTTCAGGAGGTATGTGTATCAGTATGAAGCCCAAACCTTGAGCGGAGTGGCCGGGGCAACCGATGTCAAGAATGGTCCCAAAGTGTCCTGCAAGGTGAGCCTCGTGCCACCAGCACCCCTACCATGTCACCTTAACCCTTTCACTGCCACACGACAGCCGGTTAACCCTTTCACTGTGACAATACAGAAGCACCCCTACCATGTCACCTTAGAGAAAAGTGACAGATCTAATACCATTCCTTTTTATCATTGAACTTTTGTTTTATCCTGGTTAGTGAGATTCAAGATCTCTTTTTCAAGAAAGACCACATTAACATACCATGGATTACACACATACACACCTAAAAACATCCATAAAATATTCTTCACAAAAGAAAAAGAGAGACCTGTCCGAGAAGGTTAGCAGTACACATAGTTCCAAAACACAACATAAAACGTATATATATATCAATATAAACACTCGAGCTAATAGCGCAAAAGTATAACAAAAGTGCAAGGGGAAACAGGAATGTACTTTTTCTTTGTTGTACAGGTTGAAATCGATGTGCCCCAAACCTGCAGCTTCATCGTGCGAACAAGCGAGTGCTCTCTGAGCAAGGTGGTCAACATAGAGGCGGGTGCCCCAGTGTTTGGTGCCGTGGATGCTGGAGCCTTCGAGGCTGCCATGGCAAAGTAAGTCATCTTACAGTAGCTATGTCACAAGGTAGAGCTAACTCTTGGCTGAAGAGCTACTTGGAAAACAGACAGCAATGTGTGCAAATTAATGACACTGTGTCATGATTTAGGAAGGTCACCTGTGGAATACCCCAGGGATCGGTGATAGGTCCAAAGCTTTTTATACTTTATATTAATTATATTTGCAATGTTACTGAACTGTTCAAATTCTTTATTTTTGCAGACCATACAAATGTATATTGCTCAAGAAGTAATTTAAAGGAACTTCTGTTTAATATTGAAAGTGAGCTGTAAATTCTCAACTTTTTTTTAAAATTGTCTCTCAATATTAAGAAAACTACATTTATGGTTTTTGGTCATCGAAACAAAATTGATGGGGATATCATGTAAAAAATCTGTGGTGTTAAAATTTAAAGAGTTTGAGATAACATTTCTAGGAGTAGTTATTGAAAATGAACATGGAAAGAACATATTAACTATATTCAAGGACATTTTCAAAAAAGGCAGTAGCAATCCTGTATACATGTAAGGATATGAAACTATAAGGCCTTGTACATAATTTACTACTCACTTATACTTCCTTACATATCATACTGTGTGGAAGTATGGGGGTCGACATTTAAAAAGACTAAACTAAAACCAATAATCTTACTGCAAAAGTGGGCCATTCGAAGCATTTATAAGGCTGGTTACTATGACCACACAAATCCACTGTTTATAAAGTCTCATTATGACATTTTATTATTTGGTTTATTATAAAATAATGCAAATAATGTGCAGAGCTAAAGCAAAGTTACTCTCGGACTGTGTGCAACGTCTTTTTTTCAATACATGAAAGAAAATGTGATTTGAAAGACATTTGTAAATTTACTGTTCAAAAAGCTAAGAAAGGGATTAAAAGGAGATGTATTTCTATTGTTGGGGAACGTGTGGAACAATGCTGATGAGTATGAATAGTATGAATGAGTAATTCATTTTTGGTTTTCAAAAAAAACTGTTTGTATAGCTATTTTTTAAGCTTACAAATGTGAATAATTCTTATTTTGTTATTCTTTTGTTTCTGTTTTGGAGGCTTTATTTGATAGGAATATTGGTCAGGCATGTATAAGCATTGCTTGGAGTTAAGGGGCCAAGAAGAAGATGTATCAGCATTATTGCTCAGCCTGTACCTTTTCAGTCACTGTAAAATCAAAGACCGTTGACAGTCTGAGATGATTGTGCCTATTGTATTGTGTGAGATGACTGAATACTACTACTACTACTACTACCCCTCCCAACAAATATTCTGGGATCTCTGGTACTGCTCGATGATCCTGGTATTCTGGGATCTCAGGTACTGCTCGATGATCCTGGTATGCTGGGATCTCTGGTACTGCTCGATGATCCTGGTATTCTGGGATCTCAGGTACTGCTCGATGATCCTGGTATGCTGGGATCTCTGGTACTGCTCGATGATCCTGGTATTCTGGGATCTCTGGTACTGCTCGATGATCCTGGTATTCTGGGATCTCTGGTACTGCTCGATGATCCTGGTATGCTGGGATCTCTGGTACTGCTCGATGATCCTGGTATTCTGGTATCTCTGGTACTGCTCGATGATCCTGGTATGCTGGGATCTCTGGTACTGCTCGATGATCCTGGTATTCTGGGATCTCAGGTACTGCTCGATGATCCTGGTATGCTGGGATCTCTGGTACTGCTCGATGATCCTGGTATTCTGGGATCTCTGGTACTGCTCGATGATCCTGGTATTCTGGGATCTCTGGTACTGCTCGATGATCCTGGTATGCTGGGATCTCTGGTACTGCTCGATGATCCTGGTATTCTGGTATCTCTGGTACTGCTCGATGATCCTGGTATGCTGGGATCTCTGGTACTGCTCGATGATCCTGGTATTCTGGGATCTCTGGTACTGCTCGATGCTCCTGGTATTCTGGGATCTCTGGTACTGCTCGATGATCCTGGTATTCTGGGATCTCTGGTACTGCTCGATGATCCTGGTATTCTGGGATCTCTGGTACTGCTCGATGATCCTGGTATGCTGGGATCTCAGGTACTGCTCGATGATCCTGGTATTCTGGTATCTCTGGTACTGCTCGATGCTCCTGGTATTCTGGGATCTCTGGTACTGCTCGATGATTCTAACACTTGAGGCATATAAGCAGGGATGTAGAGGGTTAAACCCACCTAAACTCAGTTAACCCACCTTTTTAGGATCATATAAAATGCGATGGTTGAAATTCTATAGTATAGATATACTGTATTAATATCAGATTGATGCAAGGTATACGAAAATATTGTATTTTCTTAGGGAAATAAAAAGATATGTATACTATTTTGAACCAAAATGTATATACTACGGGTGATTATTGGTGTTCCTGTTATCATCGATCCGAGTTCATAGTTTATCCTCGTTTCATTTTGCCGATCGATCTGCCCTCCTTGTTCAGGAACCCTAACCCTAACCCTCCTTGTTCAGGAACCCTAACCCTAACCCTCCTTGTTCAGGAACCCTAACCCTAACCCTCCTTGTTCAGGAACCCTAACCCTAACCCTCCTTGTTCAGGAACCCTAACCCTAACCCTCCTTGTTCAGGAATCCTAACCCTAACCCTCCTTGTTCAGGAACCCTAACCCTAACCCTCCTTGTTCAGGAACTCCCTGAAGGTCACAGTTGAGGGACGGACAGACGTCAAGCTCTTCCCCGAGGCCGACGAGCCCGTCCACATCCTGAACATCAAGAGGGGCATAATCTCTGCCCTGGTTGTGCCCGTCCTGGAGGAGGAGAGGAACCAGCGATCCTCATTCTATCCCCCTCGTCATTGGCAGGCCACCGTGCACGGAGTCTGCGACTCCGTCTACACCGTCAACGCCGCAGAGGACATCGCCACGGATGTGACCATTACCAGAGACCTGTCTGGATGTGACCGCTTCATTGCTCAGAGGCAACACACTAGCCCCCTGGCCCTCATCTCTGGCATGGTAAGAGGGACCACACTAGCCCCCTGGCCCTCATCTCTGGCATGGTAAGAGGGACCACACTAGCCCCCTGGCCCTCATCTCTGGCATGGTAAGAGGGACCACACTAGCCCCCTGGCCCTCATCTCTGGCATGGTAAGAAGGACCACACTAGCCCCCTGGCCCTCATCTCTGGCATGGTAAGAGGGACCACACTAGCCCCCTGGCCCTCATCTCTGGCATGGTAAGAGGGACCACACTAGCCCCCTGTCCCTCATCTCTGGCATGGTAAGAGGGACCACACTAGCCCCCTGGCCCTCATCTCTGACATGGTAAGCGTTTACACAATGTCAGTGTTCTAACAACAACAAGTGCATTTGTTTATTTGTTTATTTATGGATCCCCATTAGTCTACAACTCTACACCCATGGGTGAAAGACTATTCTTCATGGGGTCCTAACACACAACCTACAACATTACAGTACATTACAGTAACAAGAAAACTATAAAAACATAACAAACACCTAAGCCCTAAGCACATTCTCAACATCTTCAAAATCTCACCAAAGAAAACTCACAAAGGCTCCAACCACAAATACTAACTAAACTAAACTAACAATACTAACTAAATAAATCAGTAACTCAACTGTAATTCACCATTCATAACAGCATCCTTAAACTAGGTGTTACGATTGGGTAGGTGTGTTGGACTTGGACCCAATTGCAGAGTTGAACATAGGAGGCGGAATGCGATAGTTGTTCTTTCACAATTAAACAGTTTCTTTACTGTGAACTGGAAGCATAACACGATAAAGCAAATACTTTGAAACAGGCAAATCAAAGGGAAGACGTAAGTCTCCAAAAACGAGGAAGTAGTTCTAAACTCGAACTGAGAAATGTTTGTAGGGAAAACATCCACACGATAATACATTAATTCATAAATTGAATACTAAATGTACAAAGCACGACACCACTCTTTGTATCACCATTATGCTCCCGACATGAGCGATAACAAATGCTTCAGGTACTGAAAGATAAGTGTTTCTAGCCTTTGATCATTTAATCCACTCGTCACCTGCTCCTCCGTCAAAGTCTCTGATCAACGCGTCTGCTCGCCTCCGCGTTGTGTCTTAATCTAACTTACCCCGGAAGGAACTCGCATCTCATAACATTCTCCCCCTAGCAACAGGGCCCCGCCCCCTCTTCTCGTTACTATGTGACACTACGTGCAACGGCTGGTCACCTTTAACACACTAAACGTCCTCTTCTATCGATGTCGAACTCTCCCCATAGCTCTGACCAAACCTCCCCCACCAGTGCATATCAGTTGTTGATATTACCAGCTTGCAGACGACCTTGGAGCCCATGGCTCCATTAGCCTGTGGCTTCCCAGTAACTTGAAAACACACACCACTAAATACTGTCCTCCTCATCTGAGATCTAATAGCAGATGCTGTCATCTCCAGATATTTACATTATATACACATTGAAAAACAAGGGCCCTCATTTATCAATTTTTCTTAGAAAGTATTCTATTTTCATACGTAAGCACAGAATTTAGAATGTGTGCACGCACAAAAAAAACTGGATTTATCAACCGTGTGTACACAGGTCCTACGCTCCTCCGTGTTGATAAATACCTCTTTGTTCTACCGTCAATGCTCGTGCATGATTATCCATATATGGTCATGAAAGTGATGAAACACCCCCCATGGGATGTGAAATAATGGACTGACCCGAGCGGAACTCTGAGAAACTTCACGGGAGATTGTTCACCGAGGCGCTGCCGAACCAAGAAGACACAACGCGTGTTATGGGATAAATAAAAGGCTGACTTGTAAACGGTGATGTCAGATATCAACGGCTCCCTAAGACCATTGCTGCAATTCTGCCTGGACAGCTCAAAATACTAATAAAGACCGTCCGTTGACCACT
Organism: Notolepis coatsorum; assembly: GCF_963971535.1. Lineage (NCBI taxonomy): Eukaryota > Metazoa > Chordata > Actinopteri > Aulopiformes > Paralepididae > Notolepis > Notolepis coatsorum. Next base: position 120,447,123 of record NC_140175.1, read on the forward strand.
GTTTGGCGTTGGTGGTTTGATTGATTGATTGAAAAGTTTATTAACAGATTGCAGAATGGGTACAGTAGCCTACAGTACAGCTCAATACATAAAATTATTAAGGGGATGCAGACCAGAGAAAGACTTTCGTCTCGTTTACATCAGGGTCCCCCATTTTCAATTCATCATGTGTGTGTCATTATAACCGTGCTGTAATATGAATGCCTTTATTAGTTGTGTTCGATTGGCTATAATATGATTTTTAGAGGCATCTATTTTGAATGAATGAATGAATGAAAACTTTATTTAACAGATTGCAGAATGGGTACAATACAGTACGGCTCAATACACACAATTGTTAAGGGGATGCAGACCAGAGAAAGACGTTTGTCTTGTTTACATCAGGGTCCCCCCCTGTTGTTGTCGGTATTAGCCTAATAATACCAACAACAAAATAGATGCTTCTAAAAATCATATACTATTAGGTAGCCTATATGAATTACATATAATAGCAGCCATAGCCTACACTGTAAGAAAAAAAAGCTGCAAGAAAACGGTAAATGTCTGGCATCAATGGTTGCCAAATACTTACTGTCAAATTACAGTAAAATCAAATACATTTACAGATTACAACCTTTATTTAATGGTTAATATTTTGATAAAAGGTAATTTACTGTATTTTTATGACATTTACACTTAAAAGTAGAAAAACAAAAGTAATCTGTAAAATAATACAGTGAATTTCCCATGAAAAAACATAAATTTTTTACAGTGTACATTATGCAACAGTAACTTGCGCATACCAGTGTATGCGACGGACCAGTGTATACCTTATATCATATCATATTCATATAATAGTTTACTCTGAGTCTATCAGCATACCAGCATGTAATACGTTCTGAGTGTGTATCTACCTCAACTCCTTATTACATTTGCGCATAGATTGCAGAAATACGGGAACGTTTTGATTTATATTAAAAGGCTTTGACATTGTAAAACTAAATACGTGGAATTCTGTAAGCATAATACAAGTCATATCACCCACACGATATATGCTCTGTGTCCAGAGCATGTATGCTTTTCATTCATTTAAGACATTATTGCAAGGGTTTTGTAATACACATACACCCTGGTCTCATTGCAATGCGTTTTTTATTCTTTCTTATACAGTAGGAAGGGGAAGAACACTATATCGTGGGTGTTCATATGACTTGTATTCTGCTTACAGCTTCGAAATTCCACTTGTTTCGTTTAACGTAAAGCCTTTTAAATATAATCAAAACGTTCCCGTGTTTCTGCGGTCTGTGCGCAAAATAATAACAAGTTGAGTTACGCGGAGCGCAGTCAGTCAGTACACCCCGTATATTCCGACGATAACGCTATATAAACCATGCTGCATTCATTCGGAGATAAAGACCTATATTATTCCAAATGCTATTTATAGGGTTTTGACCATAATTACACTACTGTTGCTATTTTACAATGAACTATAATGAATTACGGTTCATACAGAACATGCCAGTGTTGAAACTAATGCACAGAAGCGTATTTCCTTGTTGTAATAATATATTCTACCAACGAGCGCCAGCTACGCATGGTCCGACCTGTGCTTAAATATACGCACAAAGTCAAGCACAAGTTCAAATTGATAAATCCCACACTTTGCTTAGAAATTATCGTACGCACGGGTTACGCACATATCTGTGCGTACGCCACGTTGATAAATGAGGGCCAAGGATTCTATCAGGTAGTACTCACGCCTGTGGACAGAGAAGAACTGACAAAGAGAGAGGACATCAGGTGAGCAATGAGCATATGAAGGAGTGTCAACTACACACAGCAGGCGTTAATTAGCAATCAGGACAAATTAGAAGAGAGGAAGGGTGAAATACTCCAGGGTGGCGCTAGGACTTTTACTCCTACCAGAGAGCAAAAAACCCAAACGTTACAACTAGGTACATCAGGCGCGTAGGGCTCCACCTACCCCAAAAGTCTGGGTCCAAGCTATAACAGGCATTTTTGCTCATAGTCAGCTTGCAAAGTGACATCCCAAATCAAATCTTGTAATTGCAGATCATTAGTCTATTGTGGCCTTACAATTGACTCTCTCAGTTAAACATATATGTTGAGTCCAATTTGCTAGTGAGGGAAGATGAATGTCTCTTTTTGTTTATATCTGAAATGAGTTTACACATTTCTATTCATATCTAAATTGGCTACTTTTTCTACATTGTCTACATCAGCTTTTACTTTAGCCTGCATCTCATTTGGCTTGATTTCATTTAGATGCTCTGTGGTGTTGTTCAATGTTTAAAGATCATTGTGTAAGTCACGCAATGTCATTGCTCATAAATATCAGCAAATAGCTGATTAAACAATAATCACTGAAAGATAAACATGTTATGGCAACTGTAAGCATATATTATGTATTGAGTAAGACAATGCATTAGGCATATGATTGATGCCATTTATAAACATATTAACAACCCAGGTCTGGGAAAATGGTAACATTTATTTTAAAGGACCAATTGGATATGATCTTCCTTTTTGAAACGGGGGGGGGGGGGGGGGGGGGGGTGTGTGTGTGTGTGTGTGTGTGTGTGTGTGTGTGTGTGTGTGTGTGTGTGTGTGTGTGTGTGTGTGTGTGTGTGTGTGTGTGTGTGTGTGTGTGTGTGTGTGGGGGGGGGGGGGTTATAGCCTATATCAGTTTGTGATTTTACAACTGTTATTTTCATTGGTTACTGATTAAGACTATAAAATGATAGATACTGTTGTGTTAGAAGTGATTTGTGATTAATGTGTAGAAGTGATTTATGATTAACATGCTATTGCTGGATGGGTCAGGCGGGGGTCAAATCATGTCCATTTACATGATCAATATAAGCACCTTTCAGGTGTATCAGCACTCTGTTACCTTCCCGCTTTCATGATATAACAAAACATGATATTTTTTCATCCTTCCCATCAGCACTACCCTCTCTCCAAGATGATTAGCAGCACCCAGACCTGCAATTACAACTTTGACAACCAGAAGAAGCACATGACGGCTGGAACCTGCACCGAGAAGCACATCTTCTTGCCTTTCTCTCACCAGTAAGTACCTACAGGGATACAACAATGGTACAGTCCAAACCTGCCAGTCTACAAAATGGTAGCAGTGCAAACATATAGGCTGATTCTTTCAATTGTTGGAATCTTCTTGTTTTTTGTATGTATCTACCAATGACATGGTAGAGAACCTTTTGTTATTGTTATGGAGATACATGCATTTCGTAGCTATTATAGCCATAGTATTTCATAGTATGTTTCAGAATTCTGACAAATGGTATTCCACAAAAATTCAGATCAATTAAGATGTTCTGTAATATGAAATAAATAATTTTGCCTTGTGTCAACATCATGGCTATTTGCTGACATTTTGTCGTCATTTGTTCTTAAAATAGAAATGAACATGGAGTTTCCACTGAAGTGAAACAGACTCTGACTCTGCAGGATACCAACAAAATCAAGGACAGGGTCTTTGATCACAGTGAGTATTTGTTATTGTTTGTTTAGGTCTTTGAATATGTCAAAATATGTAAAAGTGGGCGGCTAGGTGGTGTAGTGGGCAAGGCACTCGCCACCAACGCAGGAGACGCTGGGTTCGAGCCCAGCTCTCGGCGTTGATACCAGCTTGGCTGGTCGCTCATACTAACACAATTGGCAGTGTTAGGGGTGGGAAAGCTGGTGGGCGGGTCCTGGTTGTTGTAAACAGCGACTCCTACAGTTCGGTCGGGGCGCCTGCACAGCGAGGGAAGGATCTGGAGGGAGGTAGTGTGACCTTCTACACGTTACACTCTGCCAGTGAGAGTCTGCGCGGCCAGGCTGGCTGCCGGCTGGCTGCACATGTGTCGGAGGAAAGCATGGGACAGTCTCCGGCCTCCCGGACCAACAGTAGGGGGGGAGTGCGCAACAACCAGGAAGGGGGTTGGGAATTGGCATAACGACTAACAGTGGGATGGGAGAAAAATCGGAAAAAGGAGGGGGGGGGGGGGGGGGAGATAATAATAAAAAAATATATATACATGTAAAAGTTTGCAGCAAAGTCTTACTGGTTCCTGTATTATTATTCTGCAAAGATGAAGACAACCTAAAGTTCCTGCCCATGGAGGCTGTTGAGGACAAGGCCCCGGTCCAGAGCACTGAGGCTGTCATGGCCGCCATGAGGGAGCTGAACACCCTGTCTGAACACTCTATGGGTCACCAGCGTGCCGCCATCTTCCAGAGGCTCGTGTCTGAGCTTCGTGGCCTGGAGAGCCAGACCATTCGCCCTCATGCAAATGAGATGATGGAGATGTCCAACTCCCTGACGTTCCAAGCCCTGGCCCAGTGTGGTACCCCAGGCTGCAACAGTGCCCTGCTGTACATCCTCAGTACCTTCGACAGTTCTGCGTTCGACGCCGCCGTCTACGCTCTGAGTCTCCTGCCCAACCCCTCCCGTCTTATGGCCAAAGACATGCTGGACATGGCTCGGGAGAAAAGGAGCAAGCCCATCATGTACGCCCTGAGCAACGTGGTCAGGAGGTCAGTAGAAACCAGCTATTTCCACTTGTGAGCGTCAAAGAAATCCATCTCACATCTCATTACGGTGACGGTGAACAGTGTGTTTATTTGCGTGTGAACGCCGTGCTTTGGTTTCCAGGCTGTACCAGGCCGAGGGCGTCAGCCCCGAGATCACTGCCGTGTCCCAGTTCACGGCTTCTATTCTGGGCGCCGATTGCGCCGGGGAGAAAGAGTTGACCTTATTGGCTCTGAGGGTAAGCAACCATTTGTGAAATCGAGCCCTAAATGCACTCCTTATAATCAAACGCTATAAGAACATATCCAGTTACTGACATGTTTTTCTGTGTTCCTATCCTATTCCATCCAATTTGCAGGTTGTTGGTAACATAGGAGATGCTATGGAGGCTGCGGATCCCAGTGTAAAGACCACCCTTCTGACGTGCATGAGACAGCCGGCCGCCGCGCTGTCCGTCCAGCTGGCTGCCATCCAGGCCTTCAGACGCATGTCTGTAACCGAGGAGGTAAATGACCAGCAAGACCCTTTTGAAGGTCAATACAGTAGGCAGTGATGTACCTGAACGTATTCAATGAACGATCGTTCATGAACTTGTTCATATTTTGGGCGAACGTCTACTGAACGTACTGTGTTTCCGCTAGATGAGCGTAATTGTGAACACGTTCATTCTCGGCGCTCTATCACAGTATAACTTCGTTCAAAAGTGTGCCAGATTTGGGATGGCCGCACGGGCGCACACACACACACAAACACACCGAAAGGTTTCGGTGTGTGCGTGTTGCGTGCAGAGAGAGAGACTCGTTACGCGGGCCGCCCCTTCAAGGCAATGGTCGGGGAAACACTGATAAATAATCACAGTGTGATGGAAATGCCAGTATTCTGATTGCTGTCTGTGGTTCTACATGGGTTGTGGCAATAATTTTGACAAATAATAGCTCGCAGCAACATATTGAAAAAAGAACTATAAACTAGTTCATTTTTTAAACCATGAACTTTAGTTAAACATTTTTTATTATGAACTGAACTAGTTCATTTTAAAATGTGTGAACTGTGAACTGAACTAGTTAATGTAGAAAGTGAACTTTCCCAACACTGACAGTAGGAATAAGTTATAGTTTTTAGACAAACCTCCTCCCTCCCATAATACATCAATGGATAAGTGTCTGCATGTGTGCCTCTACAGGTGCGCTCTAACATCCAGGGAGTCAGCCAGTATGCCATGGAAGCGGTGCAGAAGCGCATCGCAGCCTACCTGATTTTGATGAGGCATCCTGAAGCCAGTGACCTGGAGTTGGTGAGGAAGGTGCTCACCCAGGAGCAGGATGCGCAGGTCAAGGCCTTTGTGACCTCTCACATCTACAACATCATCAACTCCGAGGATCCTGAGACCCAGAAGTAAGAGTCCCTTGGAAGTGTCAGATGCAATTCGCTGAATAGAAACTCTCACCTTATATTATTCAGGCCTATTGGACCAACGATGCTGATTTATTTAACCAGCTAACTGACATTGACTTATTTAACGTGTTTCTTCTCAGGCTGGGTAGTAAGATCCTGAAAGTCCTGCAGGGCAATGACGTCAACGTCATCTTTGATCCTTCTAGCCAGTTGCCTAGGGAGGTGTTGCTGGAAACTACCTTGAAAGCCGTTGGCTACAATATGGATATCTGGGAGGTAAATTAAACTATGACCTATATGCATAATATACATATACATATATATATATTAGTGCTGTCAATCGATTACAATATTGAATCTGATTAATCGCATGATTGTCCATAGTTAACTTGTGATTAATCGCATTAAAAAAATTTAAATAAAATGTATTTACCTTAACACTTTCGGGGCCATTTGGATCCGTCTAAAATCACTGTAGATGGCCAGCATATCATAATAGACTTGCACAGTCCGTGTGGCTGTTTGTAGAGCTAAATCTATACTTTATAGTATTGCTATCTGTCCATTCTCATTGTCAATTGAGACCATAAACCGTCCCTTCAAAATGGCTTAAAGAATTTTTTTTTTAATCAATACGTTCTCATTTTATAGCGTCTTGAATATAAGCGTTATAAGGGATTTCGGCTAGGATGTTTCCTGGAAGGCGAGAGACAGGCCGCTAAGCTACTAACGTTAAATCCAGTGGCATTTCGGATATACAGAAGTTACAGTTAAAACTCAAACTGCATATGATCGGTATTGATGGTCCACCATGAATGCATGAAGGGGCGGGGGACGTCGTTTCTGATGATTGATTACCAATAACCGTGTTAGCCTCAGTAGCCACATTCATTGATCGAGTGGATGGCTATCAAAACAATGCCTGATCAGCGTGTAATTTACGTGAAAAAGATCTTACCGTGGGCCGGTTGGATCCCCCAGAGCATTTCCCAGTTATCGATCGCCATCTGGTAGATTGATATGTCCATTGGCTGATTATAAATTTGTTTACTGCATAGTGAAATCCGCGTCCCAAAACGTATTCCGTGCAACAGGCTATAGGCATCATAGATATCTATATAGAACACTAGATAGCTTACCCGCGCTGCCGGCCAATGTAGAGCGACGTCGTCGTAGGGCGGCCATCTTGCTCGAGGCAGCTCAGCTACTGATAACATTAATGTCTACTTTTTTTTACTTAAAGGCATTTTTATTTTATTTTTTTTACAAACCGCTTGAATCATAGCCACGTTAATAATGCTTGTAATAAACCAAACCGTTTGTAAATCCGTCAATATTTCAGCGAGTATATTTTTGTCTGTGCAGCTCACTCACCCTCACTCAAGGCTGACTGGGGCAAGATGGCGGCGGTTCAGTGACGCTGGTGACTCCGCCTTAAGCTATCTAGTGTTCTATATATATCTATGATAGGCATCGCTTCAGGTTAGTAGAAAACTACATTGGAAATCCAGAAAAAACAAGACAACTTCTGCCACAGGGAACACTGCATTATCGAGATAGCGCCCCTAAGCGGATCTGGCCGGTAATGCACTTTTTCGAATTCAAAGAGTAGGGTACTTCTGCAGTGCCGCTCGGCGACCTTTATTAAAGGTTATTAAATGGAATAAAAGCCAAAAAAACCTTGCTACGGAGATGTCCGTGGTTGGTTCTTTAAGCAAGATTTATCCGTGGTTCGTCCCCAATGTGTTAAACAGATATTTTTCAGGTTCCAAGTTTTAATACTTACTTTTACTACTTATCAACATGAGAGTCAACAAATGCTTGCTTTATGCAGCCATTTAACACAAAAGGATGACCCTCATGGATTGCAAATTTGCATCAAATTCAAAACAGAATGATGCACAAAATAACTTAAAATAAAATAATAATTTAAAACAATGAATAAAGTGTGCATGAAATAATAGGGGAAAGAAAACGTTAGGAACTTGTTACATTCACCCACACAAGGGCTGAGTAATCACACACCCCCCCTCTCTCTCTCACACACACTCTCCCAGCTCTCTTTCTCTCTTGCCCCTTCCTCATCTCTCTCACCCCCCTCTCTCTCTCTCTCACACACACACACACACACACACACACACACACACACACACACACACACACACACACACACACACACACACACACACACACACACACACACACACACACACACACACACACACACACACACACACACACACACACACACACACACACACACACACACACACACACACACACACACACACACACACATATATATATATATATAAATCTGTTTGTCTTGTTGGTCTGTAGATTGTAAATATGTTTGTCTTGTTGTCTGTAGATTGTAAATCTGTTTGTCTTGTTGGTCTGTAGATTGTAAATCTGTTTGTCTTGTTGTCTGTAGATTGTAAATCTGTTTGTCTTGTTGTCTGTAGATTGTAAATCTGTTTGTCTTGTTGTCTGTAGATTGTAAATCTGTTTGTCTTGTTGGTCTGTAGATTGTAAATCTGTTTGTCTTGTTGGTCTGTAGATTGTAAATCTGTTTGTCTTGTTGGTCTGTAGATTGGCATGGAAGGCAAGGGCTTTGAGACAACCATTGAGCTTCTGTTTGGGAAGAACGGATTCTTCCCAGACACCGTCTCCAAGGCCATGTACTGGGCTGGAGATAAGATGCCAGGCAAGATCAATGCGGTTCTTGAGAAATTGTCTCCACTCGAGGGAGCTGAGGGACTGAGGAAGGTAATTACTCATCATGAATCTATGTTTCTCTCCTACATGCTGTTTTTCAGTGTTTGATAAAATATTAAATAAAAAGTGCTAATATTACCCCAATGACACTCTTTATTAAGGTGCGCGATAACATCGTAAGGGAAATTGTCCATCATTTCAACAAACTGGCAAAGGAGCTGCAGACTCAGGACTCACCAGAGGCCATGACCTACCTGAAGATGATGGGAGCTGCACTCGGTTACATCAAGGGCACCGACTTCCAATTCATTGCTCAAAACGCAGCAATGTACGCTGAGGTTCTACTGATGACTATGCCAACACAGGTACTATTTATCATTCTCACACATAATAGTAACAGCTGCTGAATTTATCTCAAGCCCCACCCCTTTTTCATGATTCTCCAACCACAACAGTTGCTGGTGATAGAGAACCTTCAATTTATCTATATATTTGTTTCAGGCCATGAAGAAACAACTGATGTCCAGCACTGAAAATGAGATCTTCGCCCATTACATCTTCATGGACAACAAGTTCTCTCTCTCGACTGCATCTGGTTTCCCTCTCAAGTTCGCTCTGTCTGGTACCTTCGCTCCCGGAGCAAAGGGAGGAATCCGCATTTCACCAGACGTGGTATAATATCCTACTCTTTATGGTCAACCGTCTTACAATGTTCCGTCAAAATAACCCGTGCCCTGATTCTGAGGCTGCTTACGTGTAACACGATATCAATTTGTTTGCTTGTAGAAAGAAGTGTCCTTCATGCCCTCTGTGGGAGTGGAGTTTGTGACCCAGATGGGAGTCCACGTCCCAGAGTTTTACTCTTCTGCCGTTGAGATGCATACCAACCTGTACCACGAGAGTGCTCTCAATGCCAAGATCACCATGGTGGCCGACCAGGTCAAGCTGACCCTCCCTGCCCCACAGGGTAAAACCCAGCTCTTCAGAATCAGGTACATTTAAATAACAAGAGGGGAAACAGATATTGATATCAACATAAATATTATGTTCCATAATAGGTTATGGAGAAAAGAGAAAAGTTATTAAGCTGTTTGTTTATTCTTTTAATAGCAACCGAATGCTGACTGTCACGTCTGATGGGGTCACTCTGATCCCACCAAAGGATGAGGGCAGGACTAATGTTGTGAATTGCAACCCTCTCTTCACTGGAGTCAAGTACTGCACCACGGGCACAGTCCGGTACTCTGTTGCTGGTGTTAACGCTCCTTACTTCCCCCTCAGTGGAGAGACTAAGTACGTTTTAATGTGGACACTCAGTTTGCTCACATGATTATCATCAATGCAATACTATTAAGCGATTAAGCACTAACATTCTTAACTTGATCTTTACCCTGTAGGTTCGCTGTGGATATCGAGCCCACCGCTGAGGTCGCAGAGTACACTGCCACCATTGCTTACAAACGCCTCAGTGAAAGCGACGAGGCGGTCGATTCTTGGACGATGATCCTGAAAGCAGAACGTACGGACATCCTTGTTCAATATACGTAATACAGTATATAGTCAACGTATTGATCGTGTATATCAAACTGCGTCAACTAATGTCACGCACATCATCGTCTCGTTCTCTTTTTAGCTTTAGATGATCAGCCCACCATCAAGGCCACGGCCACAGCCACCATGAAGTACAACAGGAACTGGGATAACTGGAACAGGAACGTCATCACCGCCGATATCCAGATCCCGGACTACGACGTGGAGGCCGGCATCAGGGTTGGCATCGCAAACAGCTTTGTCGAGGACGAATACTCTGGAGATCTCAGGACATCTCAGGACATCCATCACTCTGGAGATCTCCAACAAGAACATCCCCCAACTGTCTCTGATCGGCCGTGCCAAGTAAGTGACCCAATAACGCAAGAAATATCTTTGATCAAATCTTTTTGAAGTGTATATACATTGCATGACAAATATGAAGGAATGTAAACACATTACAAGTCCACACTACATGGACCATCTTCAGGCAGACATTTTTAAATAAATGAATTGTATGACTATAATGGCCTGATTCCATGCTCCACAGCTTTGGGTTGTTCTGGACTGATATAGCCTATAGCCTATCTGGTAGAATTATGCTGCAGGTTCAGCTCCTGGTCCCGTCCCTCCAGACCGATGCTGCCATTACTGCCACCAGCAGACTCGGTCATGGCCAACTCACCATGGAGGTTAAGAGTGACATCATGTTCCTGCAAACCTCCTCTGTTCTCACCTTCAAATGTGGCGGTACACTGGTTGATCAAATACGACTGTTTCTGGATTTAGAAGGACGATGTCTTCAGGGATTTGTTCAAATTGAGTTTCATGGTTGTTGATTGCTAAAATGATATGCATTATTTCAGTTGAGAAGAGGCAGGCTGAGATTCAGCTGATGTCCAACGTGAACGCTGATATGAAGGCCCTCGTACCTTACAATGAAGGCCTTCAGGCCTGGCTGACACAGCTCACAGAAGACATTATGGACCAGCAGCTGGTCATAAGCGACATGGAACCACGTCACGTCTTTGACAAGGCTCTTGAGGTGAGAAAAATGAAGGCTTTCAGTTTAAAAGTGCCAGAAAATCCACTGTGAAAGATTATATTAAATATAATTAATTAATCAATATTGGGGAAAAGAACATATAGATGACTCCTTCCACAAAATTATTTCCATGCATTTAACTTTTGCTAGCTATTATTTTGTATAGGCAGGTGAATATCTCTTTCTGAGACACAATCATGATCATTTGTTTTTAACAGGTTGGCAATATGTGGATGGACAAGATCACCACTGATGTTCCTTATGTTGAGACTCTGAAAAACAGTATGGCTGAGCTGGCAATGCCCACCATGCCTGAGGAACTGTTCATGGCATTGTAAGTAAAACTCAATGCATCCTGGTGTCATCAATGCATTTCCCATGTGCCTCTTAGATTAGAAATTCTAAGAAATGTTCATTCATCATGAAAAACCTTTAACTGTATTTCTATCTAATCACAGAATATACACATATTCTTTCCAAGAACAATGAAATACTCATTGAATCCAGCCATATAAAGTCTGTCTGTCTGTCTGTCTGTCTGTCTGTCTGTCTGTCTGTCTGTCTGTCTGTCTGTCTGTCTGTCTGTCTGTCTGTCTGTCTGTCTGTCTGTCTGTCTGTCTGTCTGTCTGTCTGTCTGTCTGTCTGTCTGTCTGTCTGTCTGTCTGTCTGTCTGTCTGTCTGTCTGTCTGTCTGTCTGTCTGTCTGTCTGTCTGTCTGTCTGTCTGTCTGTCTGTCTGTCTTTCTTTCTTTCAACTAGTGAGAGCACATTGAAATGCCAGTATTGTTGTCCAGTACCACACATGTACCAAAATTTGGAAATGGTTGAAGTGTCTGCCAAGTTCAACAGCAACTATTACAACTGGCAAGGCCTGATCTCTGCCAGCAGCAACACTGAGGACTCTCCTAGCTACGAACTAGCCAAGTTCAAAGTAATGGCTGACAGTCCTATCGAACTCCTCTCCTTCACATCTGAGGGTACATTTATCTTTCTCATTACCTATATCAGAGGAATTATATAATGACTCTATAATGCTGGTGTTTAACTATATCAATATAAATATATAATGTCAATATGTAAACAATATAATATGCAGTGTTTCATAATTTTACTAATTTGCCTTGTGTATCTTGTTTTACAGGAACTGCAGAGTTTAGTGACACACCAGATACTCTGAAGGTTGGCATCAATGGAAACCTGAAGCACAAGCTCATGGACACAAGCTTTAGTTTAACGGAAACCATTGCTATCTTAGACAAAGTCATGTTAACTGGTAGCTGTAATTTCCAGGCCACCTGCCCTCTGGGTGTGCAAACATCCATGGACATCACCTCCCAGTGCTCCCTGGACTCAGACATGCTCACTGGAGATACAAACATGGAGGGAAGTGTAACCATTGGCCATGCAACTGTTAGCACCTCCTTCTCGCATACATTTGCTGTTGAGCCAGTAAAGAAAGAAGCAAGAACCGAGTCCACACTGAGGCTGAAATCTCCAACCCTGGAGTTTTTGAACAAGATCAAGGCAGGGTATGCTGATGAGCAGCTTCTGATTGAGTCCAACACCAACATGGACGATGATACTGAGAACCGTGCCTACTGTTTGCTGTCTGGGTCCGTGAACCCCTCTGGCGTGGAGATTAACGCTGATGCCTCCCTAAACATATTTGAAAGCCGTGCCTCTCACAAAGCAACACTGACCCTGAATGAGGATGGCCTTAGTACCAGATGTACCACAACTGCACAGAGGAGTCCAATGACCTTTGAGAATGTCTTCCATGGAGGGTTTGACGCCTCTGGATCTACCATGGCCATCACCACTAAGGGAGCCATTGGGGAGAACACAGCTGAAGTCAATGCTGAGGGGAAGCTTGCAACATCTGAGGCCTATCTGAACAGTGTGTTCAAGGGCAACCTCTTAGGTAGCAACACCAGGAACAGGGTGAGCCTCATATTAAATGAAGATGGCTTGACCTTCTCCAACAACCTGGTTGGATCTTTCGATGATGATTTGAAGACTGACAGCACACACTCCCTGACTCTCACTCTTCGATCCCTGGCCGTCCGATCCAAGACTGACAACGTCCTTTATGACAACTACTACAAGCATGACATCACAGCTGATTTGGGACATTTCACTGCCGCAGTTGTCATGAACAGTGACCTGAAGATCATGGATGTCAACTTTGTGAATGAAGCCCAGTATAATGCAGAGCCCTACAAGATGGATCTGACCGGAACATCAGTGGGGATCTTCTCTGGGGAGGAGTTTAAGCACGCCTTTGAAATCACATTCGCTGACATGACCTTCACAGCAAAGTGTAACACCAATGGTAAACTCCTGGGAACTCAAATGGCTCATACCACAGACATGGAGATTGCTGGTCTGAACATGAAGTTCAACAGTGTGGCTAACTTCAACTCGCCATCTCTTCGTCTTGACAGCACTGTCACAACGGTTGCTGAGCCCTTCACACTAAATATCGATGCTCTTTTCAACTCAAATGGAACAGTGCATCTGTATGGAGAGCAGAGTGGTGAACTGTACAGCAAGTTCCTTCTGAAGGCAGAACCCCTGGCTTTCACACAGTCATTTGAATGCATGGCTTCAACCACTCATGAATTGGAAAATGGAGACTCCGTTAAGATCCATATTGACAACAAGTTCAACAGCCTGTTGACCCCACAAGAGCAGAGTGTAACACTGAAGATGACATCCAAGCTGAACGACCACACTTACGATCAGGAAATGAATGCCTACAACAATGCAGAGAAAATGGGACTAGAGGTGATAGGAGCTGCCTCCACCAATATGTTGAACAGCGTTGGTGAGAACCAAGACTACTCCATCTCTGGATCTGTGAAGTATGACAAGAATAGCGATTTCTTCCAGATTCCATTCGTTGAGCATCTGCCCACACTTGAAGAAATGAAAGATGTAATCATGAGGCTGATGGAAGACAGCATTCAGACGCTGAGGGATATTAATTTCAAGTATGACATCAGAGGCTACTACTTTGAACTTTTTCTTAACTCAATGGAAAGTTACATCACCACCATGTTACCCCCTCCATTTGTGGTCCACGCTAAGATTGTTAACATGCTGAGAACAGTCGTGGACAGTATCATGGGGTGGATGAAGAGCTTTAACTTTACTGACAAGTTCAATGTAATCCATTCCAAGATTGAAGAGCTTCGGTCCAACTATGAGATTGAAATAGTTGAAATTATGAGGCACTACCAAGTCAGGGAAAAGATTCAGGCTGCAATCGCCGCTCTGAAGTCAATTGACATCCCAGATCTGCTTAACCAACGTATTGCCCCTGTGAAGGATCTGGTGAATGAGCTGTATACCTTTGACTTCCCACAAATGGTTGATGACATCGGTGTATACTTTGAAGGATTGTTCCAGAAAATTAGGTCTTTTGATTATGAAACATTCACCTTGGAGCTGAAAGAGAAATTATCTGAAATAAGCCAGATTTCCTGTTTCGGAAAACTCCACGGAGAGTTCAGAATTGTTTCACCTGACTACACTCTCAGGACCACTGCTGAGCTGCAGAACACCACCACTACTCCTCTCACACCCGAGTTCACAGTGAACCTCAACTCACGTGCCATATCTACGGTTGATCTCTTGGCACACACTCTGGACGCCAGTGCTCACATTGCTGTGCCCAAGATGAATCGTGTGTCCGTCTCTGAGAAGATCAAAGCTGTACACACCGCGTTCAGCATCGACCACCAGGGAACGGTGACTTTGAACGGTGACTACGGCCTTTCAGTTCAGGCTTCCGGTAAGACTACTGCCGAACTGGTAGGAAGGATCGAGGGAACTCTCTCCAACTCTGTCATTGCTTTGGTCACACCCTCTGAGCTTACGTTTGACACCAAGAACAAGTGGAACATCAAGCTTGTCCTTCCATTCCAGCTGCCTATGCTGACTATGGAGGTCGACCAGGAGATGTTTGTAAACCCACAGGAAGGACTCATTGTCTCTGTGTCCTCCCCATCCACTGGACTCCTTGGATTCCAAGTACAGACTAAGCACCCAGTCCAAGTGAAAGGAAGACTCTATGGCTGCTACCCGGTAAGACTCATATATGTTATATCATATATATGAATGAATATTTAATTAATTGATTTAAATGAATTGATTACTAATCATTTGTTTTTGTGAGTTCAATTAAGCTGATCATGTCAACATAAACTCCGGTATGGTCTTTATTTATCTGAATATTTTCCCTTTTTCCTTCTTTAACATAGTCCGAGCCTACAAATAACGTTGATATCTTGGCCGTGAGGATGTCTGTGCTGAGCATTCATGCAACCTGGAATACAGAGCTCCCTTATGAGATGATGCTGGGACTGAAGGAGAGGGTGCCTAATGTCGTGTCAGCAGAATCCTTCCAGGAGATTGTGTCTGATCCCATTGCCAAGACATACAAGTTCCTGAAGGAGGTCACCAAAGATGCTGAGTATTTTGTGAGAGTGAGTGACAGACAGATGGACATTGTCATTCCTTTTCCATTCATTGCAAATCCAACTGAATAGCTGTATAAGGCTTTGTGTCCACCGGGGACGTTTTTTTCAAGACAGACCGCTTTGAAAAGCAAAAAAAAAAAGCTCAGAGCGTATTCCTGAGTCTCGCGACTGCCGCGGCTCGGCCACTTGCTCGATGTTGATTGGTCGGTCGAAAAAAGTTACCTTGATAAGCAGCTCTCCTCTTCAAAAGTTGAACTAGTTTCAACTTTATGCGCTGGGAGTGCTCCGCCACAAAAACGCCAGCCGCCAAGAGCGCTAAAACGCGAGGCGCAGCGCTGGGAAAAGGAGCTCGCCTGTCGCGTCTGTAGCATAGAAATGAATGACAGAAAGGAGCTGATACTCATAAAACGTCCCCGGTCGACACAGTAATATGCTATCATTTAGTATTTTTGGAGCGATTACATTTGTGTCTGTGTTTAACTACACATATTGAGCCTAAATTATTGTTTTTCATCATGCAAAAAAAACATCTTGTACTAACAAAAGTCAAGTGTGTATCTGTAATGCTTGTTTCCATAACTGTTTTTGAAAATTAATAATTTTGTTTATTATTTCACAGTAGACTGCCATCCTACTGTGGTCCCTTTGTGTCTTATTCTATTTAAAATACAATTGATGAAAGCATCAATGAAGACACATTTTTTTTCTGCCATCAGTTTTCACCATCTTTACTAAATGGTGCCAGCGTTAACAAGCTTAATTCCTTTTTACCCCCTTGAATGCCCAGCACCACTTCAATGTTAACGTTAATATCGCCTAATCTATGTTTTAAATTATGTGTCTAATCTGTGATAGAATAAACCATCAAACTCCTGTCATACCCTTTTGTAAGGTGATAGATTTAATGGTAATCTGAAGGCACCCTGTGTGTCTGTGTCTCTCATTGTCCCCAGTCCCTTTTCCACACACACTCTTGCACTGCGGTTTGAGTGACCTGCTGACCTCGTGGCCGTGGCTCTAGGCTCCTTTCCCACACACTTACACACATACATACACACAGATACACACACATAGATTTATGACCTCAAACTCTCGGCTCCAGGTGTCATGAGGTGTCATGAAAATCACAAACTATTAGATGGATGCCTAAAAGTAAGGCCCTGAACTCTTCAGGACCCGGTGACCCTTGACCAAGTGCTGGGTCAGACCGGTAAACTAGTTAACCAATGCCGCTGAGGTAGCCCTACTCACCGCCACCCATTAACACACAAGCACACACACACACACAAACACACATACACTCATATACACACAGACACACAACCGCCCAGAGCGGGGGACCCCAGAGGCCCATTATCTTTAGCCCCCACCTCTACGGAGAGACACGTACTGGAATCCCCCTCCCTCGTACCTTCTCTTTCCGCACGTATTCTCTTTGTCCTCAACTATAACTCGACAGCTATCAATCATCAAACCAGGAAGAGGTGTGTGCAACTACAAATGTATAAAAGGTTGTGTCTGTCTATTATCGTGGCCATTCTGCAATTGTCTGTTCCCTGAGCGGAGAGTATATGCAGGTGGTCCGGATTGTGATGTATTCTTCCTGTGTGCCTTAAACGCCTGGCAGTTTAGCCATCTGACTCCTGTCTCATCTCTGCTCATCTCGCCGACAGTCAATTAAAAGAACCCAGTGCTAATTTACATTATAAGTGGAGGTTCGGGTGAATTTCCCTTTATCTGCCCGTCGCTTATCAAAGACTCATTTTCCAGTCAACATTGTCGTAGCAGATTGTTTTTTTATCGCTTCATTTCCGTTTTCTAGCATTTTGAAAAGCACTGGTTTTCATGGAAAAATGAACATTCCATGATAATTGCCCTTTACTGGAATATTCTAGAACGTTGTAATTTTTCGGCCTATTTATGAATCGTTTTCAAATAAACGCTAGATTATCGATAGTATATGTGTACACATGCACGCTCTGGCCGCAAGCTGAAAATCGATTCTCCTATTTCCTGACCGCTCGTATAGTCAATCAGCCATATCACATAATCACATAAAAGCTTATATCTCAGTGAAAACGAGTCTGATTATCCTAAGACTGGTAACATAGATTCCTTACCTGAGATCAGATGGTATCCAAATGGATTATTCCAATTCCTGATCGCCATTCGAAAAAATATCCTTTTATTGATTCACTGTGTATACTGTAAAAACACATAATCCCCGCTGCTCTGAGGCTCACTAGTGGAGCTGATCGACCCCGGCTGCGTGAGTGAGAAGTAAAATGTGGAGTCAGGGATTTTTTTTCTCATTCATTTTCATTGAGTTCAATCCAAAAGGGTGAATTACCATCTGGGAGACGATAGGGGGCGCTTTTTTCACATCTGAGCGCCTGGAGTGGCTGAATTTCCAACGGTAGACTCGGTTGATGAAATATGAATTCAGATCGCTAATAAAAAAATAAAAAGAGAAAAAAATAATATTCTCGTGATGGGCCTTCAACCCGCGGGGGGTAAACCCGAGAAAACTCTGGTTGGGCAATCAAAGTGTTAATGACCGTTTTAGTGATGTTTGTAGACCCATTGTGTGTTCTGTATTATAGCTATGGAGACAATAGTATGGCTCATTTTAGAGGCATTGTTCATAGTCCATTACTGACTAATCAGCTCATTTCTACACACTGTAGTTTGTTATACGCTAAACATCGCCCCATTTCCGGAATAATCCAGTATTTTTCCATAGATCGCGAGATATGACACATTATGCAATAAGCCCAAATCGTTCTGGTTGATCCCCTGAAGCCCCAAATACTCCCAAATCAAAAGGTATATACCATGTACATATGTGTCTTCACGAAATCATCAAGGGGGGGGGGGGGTCGTTTTAACTCAAAGCTGTGATCGTGTTTGTCGAGCATGTTTTACGTACGGTAAAACACAAAACTGTGATTGTTACAAAAACATGTTTCAGGTTCGGTAAAATAGACATAGAATATACCTTACCTTAGCCAGAAGGTATTCCAAAAAGAATAATTCCAAGTGATCGCATTGCAATCGCGATTACCAATGTATATGTCTAGACTAGTTTACATGGGAAATATGCTTCAGTATTAACTCATTCCGGGCCAACCATGAGTATAGTCTGGTGAACTCGCCATTGCTTCCGTGCCAATCACGAGTATAGTCGGGTTGTAATCTGTTGTAAACTGCATCGAACATTGTACATATGTCTATACTGAACACTGTGACCTCATTTTCTACTTCTAATTTACATGCTATACTATGTTATTTGATACTATCTTGTCTAGCACAGTCTCTGGAGCGTAACAGTAAGAAGCATTTTGTATGAAAGTATTCTGTACTTCTGTATGACAACTATTAAAGAAACTTGAAACTAATCGTTATTTATTATTATTATTTTATTATTCATTTTCATCCATCCAACCTGATGTTATCGTTGGGAATCAAATCTGGGTCTGAGCTCACAAAAGGGCAAATACCGCCGCCTATCATCTCCCGGATGGTATTGCACATCATTGGATTGGATGGGACTGTGCATCAAAAAAATAAGTCCGGTCCAGGTTTTACTTCTCGGGCATGCAGCTGGATACTATTGCATTGAGTCCCCCCACTGGGAGCATCGTGGATCATTGTGTTTTGGACTATAACGTTGGATCAATGGACGCAATCGATATTTGGAATGGCAATCAGGAATTGGATTAATCTTTTTGCATGACATCAGATGTGAGGTAAGGCCTTTATGTTACGAATCTTGGGGTAATCAGATGTTCCTATCACCGCCATTGGAGCGTGTGTGTGTGTGTGAGGTTTGCACCGACCAAAGTACGGAGAAGCGATTTTTCAGACCCCGCTTCTCTTAGTACATGAGGACATATACTATCAATAATCTAGCGTTTATTTGAAAACGATTCATGAATCAGCCGAAAAATTACAACGTGTTTTGTGTATTCCACTAAATTGCTATTATCGTGTCTTTCTCTGGAATTACTAGAAATCTCCAAAACTATACTCGTATTCAAAACGGTATAAAACGGAAATGTACCGATGAAAAAACAATCTGTTTCGTACATGTTGACTGGAAGCAACTCATTGACGATCACTGTTATTTAGATCTATTGCTATTATATTTGATATGTTTTATGCACTCGCAAATAAGTCCTATTCTCCATTGGATATAGCGTTGGGACGGAAGGGCCATCAGCAGAGGGCGCTGTTGGCCCGGAATGAGTTAAAGTATTTCTATTCTATTCTATTGACGGACACAGGCCACTAAGAGCGCTGTGACCCAGAGACCAGTGGACTCTAACCACTGCAGAGCGCTGTGACCCAGAGACCAGTGGACTCTAACCACTGCAGAGCGCTGTGACCCAGAGACCAGTGGACTCTAAGCACTGCAGAGCGCTGTGACCCAGAGACCAGTGGACTCTAAGCACTGCAGAGCGCTGTGACCCAGAGACCAGTGGACTCTAAGCACTGCAGAGCGCTGTGACCCAGAGACCAGTGGACTCTAACCACTGCCACAGCACTGTGTGGTAAGGTGAATGGACGATAACCTGTCCCTCGTGAGTTCTTGAATTGATATGGTTGATGGACCAACCGACCAAAGATTCACAGAACGACAGAGTATTTCAAACAGAGCTTTTATTTCACAGAGAAGAGAACAGCCACCCTCCTCCTGCAGCCCATGGGCTCATCCTCTCGCACACCAGTAGAAGAAAGAATACATCACATTACATGACATTTATACCCTCTTGGACGGAGAGAGAAGGGGAGGGGTGTGTGTGTGTATATGTTTGTGTGTGTATGTATGTGTGTGTGTGGTGTGTGTGTGCTAGTCTGTGTGGTGTGTGTGTCTAAGTGCAAAAGTTAATGGATGTTTTCTAAGGGGGCCATCTGGTTAACATCCATCTAATGGTTCGTGATATTCATGACAGTTCTCATAACAGTTGGTGTGTAACTGTGTGTATGTGTTTGTAAGTGCGCGAACTATGTGTGTGTACGTGAGTTTGTGTGCGTGTGAGGGAGACATGTGTATGTGTGTGTGTGTGTGTGTGTGAGGCGCGTGTGTGTGTGTGTGAGGAGGGAGCCACAGACGATAACCCACTCAGGGTGTACAGGGGGCCCTGTGTGTGTGTTAATGGGTGTGTGTGGAAGGAGACAGCCACGAGGTCAGCAGGTCACTCAAGCTAGAGAGCGACACAGACTGAGAGACGCCCTGGCTACAGCTTGCATCAGACAATAGGTGCACAGATACATAAGATATTGACATCAAATATCACTACATCAATGAACTAAACTTACTTACTATTCGTAGTAGTAATAGTAGTAAACTGTATATTTGAAATAGGATACAAACTTAACTGTTAACACATTCTGCACCACACAGTATGCCCATCTTATACCACTCTCTGCCAGTGCTATAACCCTATGGAGTCGCTCACCTTCTTTGCAGCGCTATAACTTTTAAAATATTATAGCTATATCGACATTACTATGGCCCATTCAACATCGGGTATCTATCGTTCCCGATGTGGGAACGTTATATTTTTCCATTCATACATTGTCGTGTTAGTACCATCGTGAATATAAGTATGTTTTTAGAGTGTATAGCAGTAATTCCTAGAATGCAAGTTATAGGCCCCGACGCGTATTATACATAATCCGATTGGCATTTCGTTCCTATACACGCTATATTAAAAAAATGCATATGATCGCTATACATTATGCTCCATCATGCGTGAAGGAAAGGGGGGGGGGTCGTTTATGATTCCTTGATTGTCACTAACGGCTTTCTTTAGTACGACATGTTGATCGGATAGATTGCAATGAAATAAATGGACAATCGAGCTGGAATTAACGTTAGATTCCTCTTACCTGTGGCCGATGCGTCTGGAGATTTTTTTTCTCCAATTCTTTGATGTTGATCTGCTAGATCCATTTTCCATTTGTATGACGCAATAAACGCAGAAAGCATATTGATTATTGCGTCTCGAAAGCGATCCCATGCACTCGAGTGTGTATCTTGATCCACGTTACAAGATATCTCTGCCGGAGCATTTTCCCCGATGCACAGAGCGCCACATCCGGTTTAGAGTGGAGTGCAACTCGCCAAGTCAAGTTATGTGGTTTTTCTTTCCCCTTGGTACCAGTGCTGCCCAAACTTGAAAACGGCTTGAACCTCAACAGAGGACGCTGGGACTACTCGACTTCAATATTGCAGTTTTTAATGACTTTTTGGTCCAACACATCATCATTTGTTGCATCATCAGAAGTAGGTTGAAAACCTTTAAAGAAAAACACAAAAATTAGCCACTCCACAAATAACAAGTGCATGCCAAATAATCAAATACACTTCAATTGTAGTATTTTCAGTATATGATTATTTCTTCCCTCCAAACACATTTATATATTCTTTGGCTATTTTACAGACCAAATCAATTAGTTTGAATTTCAATTTAACCAAATTATATTTTATACATCATTTGGCTATTTTACAGACCAAAACAATTTAGTTTGAATTTCAATTTAACCAAACTACATTTTATACATTCTTTGGCTATTTTACAGACCAAATCAATTAGTTTGAATTTCAATTTAACCAAATTATATTTTATACATTATTTGGCTATTTTACAGACCAAATCAATTAGTTTGAATTTCAATTTAACCAAACTACATTTTAAACATTCTTTGGCTATTTTACAGACCAAATCAATTAGTTTGAATTTCAATTTAACCAAATTACATTTTATACATTCTTTGGCTATTTTACAGACCAAATCAATTAGTTTGAATTACATTTAACCAAACAATTGTTACTTGATCACAATGGACCAGATCCAACCCAAAGTAAACAAAACAACTTGCCAAAAGGCATCCCCTCCTATCTAGTTACACAGTACACCCAAACATTCATTAATTGGAATGATTCCCACAAAATTGCCACCAACCCAGCCCTCCACATGTACAATTTATAGTGATTTAAATTGACAATTACACAACTACAAACATACATACCAATGGCGTCTCTGGAGTGATTCTTTCACTTGGTTCCCTCTTTTCTAATTCTAAATGGGCATTCTTCTCCCACTGAAGGAAACTAGTCCTTCCACTGCACAGAATTTTTTCCTCTGCCTATTCCACCCCAAGATGGCATTCACACCTTCTTCTTCTTCTTCTTTGTCTGATTTATTGGCAGTTGGCACATCCTACAGGGTGCATTACCGCCACTTCCTTTAGTTTGACACGATCGTAACTGTACAATACCGCCATCTTCTGGCCCCCTTCACCTCCCATACTGCCCCTTCTGCGTTCTCCATCCTGAAGTGCAGCTAACGCTGCTTCCCCCTGACTGAGTCCCCCTCCACGATACATGCTTCACCTCCCGTGGCCTGGCTCTGAACCACCCGCTCACTCACACCCCCCTTCTCTAACTCTACCAGATCAGCCACCCTCTTTAACTCCCTTATAACATCCTCCACCGTCAACCCCTCCATACCCAAGTGTCCCACTGCTGCTAGCACTATCAACCTAGTCCTCTCTGTCCTACTGCTAACCGTCGCTGTCGTATTCACTACTCCTGCCACAAAGGCCACTATATCCAACTTCTCCCTCCACACCCTCCTGTACCTCCTCTACTGTCAGCTGCCCTTTCCTAAAACCCAGTTCCCTCTCTTGCTGTCCCTGATCCTCCTGCACTATCCTCACTGCCAACTGCCCCTCTCTAAACCCCTTTCCCTTGTCCTGCTGTCCCTGTCCTACCTTCCTAGCTGCCTCTGCATATGAAATCCTACCTTCCCTTCTCACCTGCTGGACCACTACCTCTCGTTTCACCGCCTCACAACCCCAATACGCTACACTATGCTTCCCACCACAACTACAACACCTCGGCTCCACTCCCTGTTCACACTCCCCATACTTATGCTCCCCACTACATCTACCACACCTCTGCCCCTTCCTACACAACTTAGCTACATGTCCAAACTCCTGGCACCTGTAACACCTCAACGGTTTCGGCACAAACTCCCTAACCCTATATGCCATATACCCTAAAAATACCACTTTCGGACTAACCTCACCCTCAAACTGAATGACTACCGTCCCTGTCACCTCCTTCTCTGCCCCTCTCTTCATCCTTTCTACACTCTTAACCTTCCCATTACGATCATCCCTCCTCAACCCTCCCAACAGCTGTTCTTCACTAACCCTAATTTGAATACCACTAATCACCCCCTTGCACCGACCATCCCTTTTCCCCCCTACTATCACTACTCTACTGATATTCACCTGTCCAATGCTCTCTAGCTCCCTTGCCTTCTCTACCTGCACTACACTTACACATCCTATAAACAAGTTCCCATCGTCCAACACCCTTGCGTACCTTACCCTTCCTAACTCCAGTTCAATGAGGTCAGACAACACACTCGGCCCTATGTCCCCAACTCCACCTCCTCCCTCAAATCGCACCACTACATTCAACCCTTCTACAAAATCCTTCCCTCTGCCCTCATCCTCTGACCCACTCAAGCTATCACCCCTCTCTTTCTTCCTCTTACTCCCCTTCCCCTCACTTACCCCACTCTTCTTCTCCACCGTCGTCCACCCTTCTCCCCCGCTCTCCTCTCCCTCACTACACCCCATACTGTCACTATCCTTCTCCTTTTCTTGGCCGAATTCCCCGTCACCTCACTTCCCTCTCCACACGTCGCATCCCAAAGGGACTCTGCACTCCCACCCCATCTCCGCATTTGTTTCACATCACTTTCGGTCCACGCGAAACGTTTCTGTCCTGCCGGCGCTTCCTTGGTCGCCGCTCCTCCTCTCCCCCTCCCACCAGGACGTGCGGCCATCTCCGCAAAACTTCCGTCTCAGCACCGGAAATCTTGTCTCTTTCGCTCGTGTATCGGAAAAGCTCCCAGGCATTCACACCTGAATTGCATTGCTGCTCATTACCCCCTGCAGCAATCAACTCTCATCACAGCAGCTCAGGGTTGGCGGCCATCTTGTCACAAATCATACCCCTAGAATGTATTAGGAAAAATGAACCCTTCCCACATTGTATATATATAATATAAATAATATATAATATAAAACAAACATAAATGTAGACATTGTCTTAACAATGGTGTTTCACTGGACAAGACAGACTCTACAGCTTCTGTACTAAGACATCAACTTTATTACAGGACGATGGTGTTTCACTGGACAAGACAGACTCTACAGCTTCTGTACTAAGACATCAACTTTATTACAGGACGATGGTGTTTCACTGGACAAGATAGACTCTACAGCTTCTGTACTAAGACATCAACTTTATTACAGGACGATGGTGTTTCACTGGACAAGACACTCTTTACAGCCTCTGTACTAAGACATCAACTTTATTACAGGACGATGGTGTTTCACTGGACAAGACAGAGACTCTACAGCTTCTGTACTAAGACATCAACTTTATTACAGGACGATGGTGTTTCACTGGACAAGACAGACTCTACAGCTTCTGTACTAAGACATCAACTTTATTACAGGATGATGGTGTTTCACTGGACAAGACAGACTCTACAGCTTATGTACTAAGACATCAACTTTATTACAGGACGATGGTGTTTCACTGGACAAGACAGATTCTACAGCTTCTGTACTAAGACATCAACTTTATTACAGGACGATGGTGTTTCACTGGACAAGACAGACTCTACAGCTTCTGTACTAAGACATCAACTTTATTACAGGACGAAGGTGTTTCACTGGACAAGACAGACTCTACAGCTTCTTTTTTTTATGCACTTTTTCTCCTTATTTTCTATTTTTCTCCCATCCCAATTTTGTATCGCCAATTCCCCCCTTCAATTCTCCCCTCCCCTGTCTTGAACGTTGCTAGACTATGCCTCCCACTGGTCGGCTGTAGTGAGGATAGAAGCCTTGCATCACGTGTCCCCTCCGGTACACGAGGAGGCAGCCTGTCTCATCTTTTCACCAGACAGCGTGGACTCTCAGTGGCGAGGAGTAACCAGGGCTGGACAGTGGCGGCTCGCCACTAGGGGCGCAAGGGCGCCGCCCCCCCTTCAGGCCCTGCCTGGTTATATGAGAGTAGAACAAGAAAAAGTATCTTTTTGTTTTTTGTTTTATAGCCCTATAAATAATATAAACATGTTTAAAATGAATAATATTTACTCATTTTAAGTATGTTTGTATTTCCAATGCACAATATAACGTTATTATCGCAATTAAAAAACACTCGTTTTCCAGAGCAGGAAGTGACATCACGTTTTTTTTTTTTTTATATAATTTTTTCGTATTTCTCGGCCCGGGCTATACGCGATAGCGCTCTGAGTGCGGGTCACAGTTTGATCGCTGTATCCGTCACAGCCAATCAGTGCATAACGCGTTGTGCGTTGAAATATGACTATTATGTTGGAATCCGGGCGCGATTTGAAGCGGTCTAGCCAGTAGCGTCAAGAATATCTGTAGCCGCATTTCGCGGAGACGCTCTCTGATTGGCCGACGCCAGTATTTTTTTCCGTAGCAGAATTTCACAGAGACGATCTCTGATTGGCCGAATCCAATTTCTAATGTTCCAATTCTAGGTTATTCCTAGGTTGGTCGGTGGAGATAGTTGTGTTGTTGTGAGAATGATGCAGGCAGCTGTTTGTCTTAGACGAGCGTGCCGTGACTGCAAGTTCTTTAGACTGTTAAGCTTAGGCACTCTTTCAAAGTTGGTTAAGGTTAGAGTTTGTCTTAGAGCATGGCGATAGAACGCCAGGTAGTTTGCAGTCTGTTCGAGCGGAAATGGACAAAGGAATGTACTTGTGTTGTGCTAACGAGCTAACACTTGGCTAACAAGCTATATGGCGGATGCAGTCTGGAGACAGACTACAGTGGACAGTGGTCTGGAATACATCATCAGTGGATTATACACGTTTATCAAGCTCTCCTGCCCTGGACGTTTCAACTAAACAGTGAGTCTCTCTCTCTCTCTCTCTCTCTATCTCTCTCTCTCTCTCTCTCTCTCTCTCTCTCTCTCTCTCTCTGTGGTTAACGTTAACGTTTGTAAATAGTTTTTTTTAGGAGCAGTACTGTTAGGCTACTGCTGGCCATTCATGAAGCGAGACATTGCTGATTGTTTATTTATTTTATAACACAAGACTATGACTACCAACTGCCTAGCCAGCCGTGCAGACCAGGCTGCAGAAACAAATTAGTGGGGGGGCATAAAATGTTCTCGGGGGGGCACAATGGTTTTTCAACACAGGTTCCCTTTTATACGTTTCAGTTGGGACAATGGCGCTGTGGCTTGCTTGGCGCTGCCCACGGTGCTGAACTAAACAGCAGAGAGGCAATTGAAAAATCTAATTTCTCTATCTTAAGAACATTCACTTATACAAAAACAGACTGAACGGATATATATAACAGACCTGCTGGGGCAGCGGACTGAGAGCAGGGGACACAGACAGGCTGGATAAGATGGTCAGGAAGGCCAGTAGCGTGGTTAGGGTGTAGCTGGACGCCCTAGCGAGGGTGGCGGAGAGGAGGAGCCTTGTTAAGCTCCAGGCCATCAGGGAAAACCCCTCCCACCCACTATACACAGACTTGGCTTAGTCCCCGACTAAGCATTTGGATAGTCGACTTTGATTGGAAAAAAAAAAAAAAAAAAAAAAAATGTTTTTCCAGAATATCTTAACTGGTGGCAGACCCGGCGCCATGGGCGGGCATTGGGGGGCCTGGCCCGCCCACTGAGTCAGCTGTGCCCACCCTGAGAAAAAAAAATGTTTTTTTTTTTTTTTTTTTTTTTTCTCAGGGTGGGCACAGCTGACTCAGTGGGCGGGCCAGGCCCCCCAATGCCCGCCCATGGCGCCGGGTCTGCAGCCGTGTATCAATCTTGGATGCAATAATAACGTTACCACACTGACTGTGTCGATGGCTCATTGATTTAACTACTGCAGCTCTCTCGGATTGAAAATACGTGGATTATGGCTTGTTCAATATCGTCTATGTTTGAATGAATGAATGAATGAGAACTTTATTAACAGATTGCAGAATGGGTACAATACAGTACGGCTCAATACACACAATTGTTAAGGGGATGCAGACCAGAGAAAGACGTTTGTCTTGTTTACATCAGGGTCCCAGATTTTCGATTCATATCGATAGTTTAATAGCTAGCCTTGGCTCGTTTAACAATATGCAAAATATGTGTACAGCCCTGTACTCATACTGAAGTTATTCTTGGTATATAATAGGTCTGATTGTGTAACGAATCGATTCCACGTCGCGCTGTGTGTGAGAGAGAGAAGGAGAGAGGGAGAGATCTGCCTGTGTTTGGAGACGGAGCGAGTTTTGTTTCTAACTTTTCTATTTATATATTGTATTTCAAGTTGTGAATTAGAGTCTAGACTATACTTTATTTGACTGGTTGTGTGTTGTTGTAGTAACAGCTGAGCGACTCGTTCATAAGAGCCGATTCATTGCCGTGAGCGTGAGTCGAATCGCTCACGTCTTGCCATGAGTCTGTTGCGTGGTACTGTACTGTACATGTTTGCAAAATGTTTGGTATAGCGCCCCTAGTGGCGAAGTACCCACCGGCTGCCACTGGGGCTGGACTGGGATCAAAAATCGGCCCTGGCATTTTTGGCCCAGACCGGCCCACCATAATCGGTCGGACACCACCCACCAGTACACCATCCTTGCGGTCCCCTTAAGTCAGCGTACCTACTGTACTATTCCCCCAAACCACTACAAAGCTGGGTAGTAAGTGCCATGGACAAGTGTACCAGTGCAAGTGGACCAGTGTACTCACTCACTCTTGGCTGAATCTTGTTTTGGGTGGTGATGTAAAAACATCTGCATCATAGCAGGCTCACGATGGAGAGAGAGATGATTACAATTAACTGGTACATTCAGGTCCAGAATGGTTGGAATTCCCTGACAAAGATGTGCAAAAAGCTGTACAATTTAAACAATACCATACTGGTAATGAGCAAATAGTTGTTTATTCAATGAATGCATGGAGCTGTTCCATCTTATTTCATTTGATACTAACTACTCAGTTCATACAGATTTCAAGTACTCAAATATCAATGATGAATATTGCATAATGTTTACACAGTTAATAGATCACCTTCTTGTTTTATATTCATGTTCAGAGAGGAGTAATAGTTAGATCTTTGTATGTGATTTATATGGCAATTAAATCAATGGTGTGCTTGTTTGTTTGTCGAGTTTGACCTACAGTTAATGTGCCTACCATGTGAAGGTGCATGATCAATGGACGGCACAAAAACAATTTGTGTAGGTGGAGACTAGAGCTACCACAGATAGTAATACGTTATAAGAGTAAGTAATCCATACCATATATATCCTAATAGTTACCTTATTACCATACTTGGCTGAAAATAAACTTTGCTGCCCGTTGTGAATGTGTTTTTCCCTGTAGGCTAATACATAAGTAGGCATACATTTTTGCAGTTGAGCAAAAATGTGCAGTTGAGTAGGCTACAGTATATGTGCTGTGTTTTTATGTCTTCCATCGAGGACCACCTTGGAAATAAGTGTTTTAATGAATGCTTTTAGGTGATATCCTCAGGAATACAAATTGGTCAAGATAATTTGTTTTTATGATGCGTTTTTTATTTCTAAATACAAATCTAATCAAATCAAAAAAGCAGTTTTTGCAGTTGAGCTACAGGTGTTGTATATTATACAGCCTTTTCGTGCATCTTTATCAAGGGAACCCTTATCCTAATGATTTCTTAAATAATATTATGATGATACGATATGGACCTAGTAGTTGGGTCATCTGTGGCACTTCGTTTCTCAATGGATTTGTCATCTAGGAGGGTTAATAAACAAATTTAGCCGGGGTGTATTTTTAAAAAAGGCGGGGGAAATTTGTGAGGGACCAAAATCCAAAATGGCTGCTGTGGAAATTAACTTTTTAATGGTTTGACCTACAATGATGCACAATACTAAGCATAAAAAATATCTCAATAACTGAATTACCTCTCTCCGACCATCACTGTATATTTTTTTATACTCAAATAACCCTTACTAAAACAAAAAAAGAAATCATAGTTCAAAAGAGGCTCCTAAACGACAAGGCTGAATCAAAGTTCATTGATCTTATCAGACTACATGAACCACACAATCATGACAGCTCTCTAAATGAAATGGTAGAAAATCTCAATGATGCACTGTCATCTATATTAAATTCTGTCGCCCCACTAAAAACGAAAAAGAAAAAAAACAGAACCTCGCCCTGGTTGAACTATAATACGGTCAACAAAGAAAAAAGGAAATGTCGTGCAGCGGAGCGAAAATGGAGAAAAACAAAAACCACCATATGCTGTGATATATACAAAGATGCTTTAACTGCTTATAATAAAACCATCCGCTTAGCAAGGAAAGACTACTTCTCTAAAATCATTACAGAAAATGCTGGAAACTCCAGAATCCTTTTTTCCACTATTAATGTACTACTCAACACTGCCCCTACACCCCCTCAGTCATCAACGGTTAAGTGTGAAGAACTTGCACTATTCTTTAACAACAAAATAACCTTTATCAGGGCCAGCATTACTCATGATGGAAATAAAGCTGATTGCAGCAAACCGCGCAATGTAACCATGAGAAGATTCACATGCATCACATTAGATGTACTCTGCAAAACTGTCTCAGAATGTAACTCCTCCACCTCAGACATTGAGCCTATACCTACAGCTTTCTTCAAACGGGTGTTTAATAGTGTTTAAGCCCTGTGCTAGATAAACACTTCCCTTAGAACTGGTATTTTCCCAGATGCCTTTAAAACAGCAGTTGTAAAGCCATTACTAAAAAAACGAACTTGGATAGTAATGAAATGGCAAATTATCGTCCAATATCCAACCTACCATTGATTAGTAAAGTACTTGAAAAGATAGTTTCAGTTCAAATAAATTCCTTTCTTGAAGAAAACAACATCTTAGAAGAATTTCAGTCGGGATTCAGAAAATATCATAGCACTGAAACTGCCCTCACCAAAATAATCAGTGACCTCAGGCTAAACTCTGACGAGAATAAGATCTCCATCCTTATCCTGCTAGATCTCAGTGCAGCATTTGATACAATCGATCACGATATTCTAATCGATCGTCTTGAAAACCATGTCGGTTTCTCAGAACATGTGCTAGGCTGGTTTAAAACATACATCAGAGGGAGGAAATTCTATGTTAAACTAGGAGATCACATGTCTAATATATGAGACAACAACTATGGAGTTGCACAAGGGAGTTGCTTAGGTCCTTTACTCTTCTCCCTTTACATGTTACCGCTGGGTGATATCATCAGAGAACATAATGTAGATTTCCATAGCTATGCAGATGATACACAACTGTACATATCTGCTGAACCAAATGATACAGCGATTAGCTCCATTACAGACTGCTTACTGGCAATAAATAAATGGATGAGTAAGAACTTCCTGAAACTAAACGAGAACAAAACTGAAATTCTAATCATCGGCCCCAAAACTAAAAAAGAAACATTAATAAAGAACCTGGGAGGACTAGTGACCTTGGATAAAATCTGAGGTCACTAGTCTCGGGGTTATCATAGATTCAGAACTGAACTTCAATTCTCATATTAGCAAAGTGACGAAAACATCGTTCTTCCATCTCAGAAATATAGCAAAAGTACGACCATTTATTAATCAGAACGATGCTGAGAAGCGAATTCATGCATTCATATCTAGCCGGTTAGACTACTGTAATGCACTTTTCACAGGTCTCCCTAAGAAAACCACAGAGAGGCTTCAGCTAATCCAAAACTCTGCAGCCCGACTGCTAACTAGAACCAAAAGGAGAGAGCATATTAGTCCAGTCTTAGCTGCTTTACACTGGCTTCCTGTAACATTTAGAATTGACTTTGACTACTTACATACAAAGCTCTAAATGGACAGGGACCTAGCTACATCGCCAACACTCTAATAAATTACACACCAGCAAGAACACTGCGATCATCAGCTGCTGGACTACTAGAGGCGCCCAGAAACAGTCAAAAGAGGATCGGTAATGCAGCCTTTATCAACTATGCCCCAAACCTGTGGAACAAACTACCCCAAAACATCAGAGAAGCCAACTCGCTAGACATCTTTAAAAGACAGCTTAAAACCTATCTCTTTGCTCAGGCATTTCACTGTGGGGTAATGCAGGCAAATATTTGAAGATAGATATCTGCTACCACCCAGTGGCAAGGGGAAATATTATTATAGAAACTTCAGGGTTATCCTGACACAAATTGTACTTACCTGCACTATTCTTACCCTGCCTACTTTTATACACTGCCTATCAAATTCATGTGTCGGTTATCACACTTTTTACTTCTTACTGATGACTATTTTTAAACTGAATCATTTAAAACTATTTTTATTATTTGTATTACTGAATCAAACTGTAAACGGAGAGCCTATTGGGATGCTAGATCCTAATGTGAAACACTGTTCTGTTGTATGTTAAATACCCTGTTGTATGTCCGTTCTATTTTATAATTTTTAGACTATTTTTTATTACTGAATCAAACTGTAAATAGAGAGCCTATTGGGATGCTAGATCCTAATGTGAAACACTGTAATTTACCATACCGTGCTATATTCTTACCCTACCTCAGTGTCGGCGCCATGGGGGGGCATTCGCGGGCCATGCCCCCCCAGATGGCGCACTGTGCCCCTCCAAACGTCATGGGCAATTATTATATTTCATACTGTTTAATTTGTGTGTGTGTGTGCGCGAGACGCGAGTGTGTTTGTGACGTGAGAAAGAAAGAGCGAGCGAATTGGAGACGAAATCGCGCACGACACTGTCCTGATATGACGCAGCGCATGTCCGAGTGTGTCTGT
This sequence comes from Notolepis coatsorum, assembly GCF_963971535.1. Taxonomy (NCBI): domain Eukaryota; kingdom Metazoa; phylum Chordata; class Actinopteri; order Aulopiformes; family Paralepididae; genus Notolepis; species Notolepis coatsorum. Next base: position 120,479,718 of record NC_140175.1, read on the forward strand.
GTGTGTGTTACCTGGGTTGGAAGCACACGGGGGCAAAGCAGCCTGCGATTCTCAACCAATAAAAAGTGTTTAGGGGCGGGACTCTGCCGCGTAATCGCTCAACTAGAGACACAGTGAGCGAATATTTGAGGGGTGAACGACATCGCTGCTCAGTTCACTGTCGCTCGCGGCAGCCGGCAGGTCAGGATTGAAACAAATACATTTTAATAACTTTTTCTCGCTCGCTCGCTCGTGTCGCTCTATGTCAGGAAGGGTTTGTTTTGAAATGTGTGTTGGTTTGCGGGAAATTTGTGAAGCCTATATTTTATTTAGGGAATGTATGCCCCCCCGAAATTACCATATGCCCCCCCGTTAAATGGGTTCTGGCGCCGGGTTTCTGGGTTTCTGCTATATTCTTACCCTACCTACTTTCATACACTTCCAATGAAATTCATATGTCGGTTCTATGCAAAGTTGTTTAACATTCCAGTTAGGTACATCGTGAACATCACTGCCTAGCCAAGGTTGATTCTCCTAACTGGGCCATTTTCATCATCATATCTGATGTATTATGTTAAGAGCGATGGAAACTCGGGCGGCTACGTGGCGTAGTGGGCAAGGCGCTCGCCACGAATACTGGAGACGCTGGGCTCGCCTGTTCGAGCCCAGCGCTCCACATTGCTTTCAGTTTAGCTGGTCGTCCGTACTAATACACATTGGCCGTATTAGGGGGTGGGAAACTGATGGGTGGGGATCGGGCGTTGTGGACAGCGACTCCTACAGGTCGTTGGTGCGCCTGCGCACTAGAATCAGGAAGTGTCGTGGGCAGCGTGAGCCTCCCACGCGTTACTCCTCGCCACTGAGAGATCGCGCTGTGCAGGTGAAAAGATGCGACTGCTGTTACCTCAAGTACCGGAGGGGACTTGTGCTATGTATGACTTAGTCCACATTGCAGCCGGCTTGTGGGAGGCAAGAAACAGCGTTTGTGACAGGGGAGGGTTGAATTGGATGATACGAAATTGGGATGGGAGAAAAAATAGAAAAATTTGAGAAAAAGTAAAAAAAAAAAAAAAAAAAAAAAAAAAAGCGATGGAAACTCAAAGTACTAAGAGCGATACACTGCTCTGTTGTTAACAATCTTATCACACTTTTTACTGTCCAAGTTTCAAGTTTCAAGTTTCTTTAATAGTTGTCATACAGAAGTACAGAATACTTTCATACAAAATGCTTCTTACTGTTACGCTCCAGAGACTGTGCTAGACAAGATAGTATCAAATAACATCAAATAACATAGTATAGCATGTAGTTTAGAAGAAGAAAATGAGGTCACAGTGTTCGGTATAGACATATGTACAATGTTCTGAGTTACCATATAATATACAATACTATGCAGTGTACTAATGTACAGTACTATATAGTGCAAAGCAGAAATGGGATGAGGTACAATTTAGGTACAATTTACAGTAAGGTGTACGAGTTGTAGTGCAATCCTTCATCAATAAATATAAAGTGTGGGGAGTGGGTGCTACAGTGTGTTTGTTTAAAGTGGGTGTGTGCTATAAAGTGTGTGGAGTGGGTGCTACAGTGTGTTTGTTTAAAGTGAGTGTGTGCGTGTGGATGTGTGTGCTATGTGCGTTTGGTGGTTGTTGTTGTGTAGGGGAGGATCTATGGTGGTTGTTGTTGTGTAGTGTTCCTTCATTGTTCGTTTAGCAGCCTGATGGCCTGGGGATAGAAGCTTCTTCTGAGTCTTTCTGTGCTCGCCTTGAGACTCCGGTATCGCTTGCCTGACCGCAGCAGTTCAAAGAGGCAGTTGTTCGGGTGACTGGAGTCTTTAATGATTCTCTTAGCCTTGCCCTTGCAACGCTTGTTGTAAATGTTCTGGAGGGCCAATTGTGCGTTCGGCTGAACGTGTCACTCTTTGTAGTCTGCTTCGGTCTTGTGCAGTGCTATTCCCAAACCAGGAGGTGATGTTGCCGGTCAAGATGCTCTCTATTGTACATGAGTAGAAGTTCTTAAGGATCTTCTGACTGACTTGGAACTTCCTTAGGCGCCTGAGGAAGTAGAGGCGTTGTCGTGCCTTCTTCACAACACTGTCAATGTGTGTGGTCCATGTCAAGTCCTCGGATATGTAGGCTCCGAGGTACTTAAAGCTGTTGACTCTCTCAACCGGTGCCCCGTCGATGCTGAGGGGGCTGTAGTCCTTGACCCCCGACCTCCTGAAGTCCGTTCTATCTTATTATCTTTAGCCTATTTTAAACTGAATCAAACCGCACTTTTTTACTCTATCTAATCTATTCTATTTTATTATTTGTATTGCTGAAGAACTGTGATTTGCCTAACCTTGCTACCTCTCTATCTCTTTGTATTTACATTTTTAATTTTTTATGCTCGCTTATGCCTGTATTTTTTACTGTTGTTGTATGTCCGTTCTATTTTATAATTTTTAGACAATTTTTTTACTTAATTATTTTAAACTATTTTATTATTTGTATTACTGAATGAAACTGTAAATAGAGAGCCTATTAGGATGCTAGATCCTAATGTGAAACACTGTGATTTACCATACCTTGCTATGCTCGCTCATGACTGAATTTTTTACTGTTGTGAAGCACTTTGAACTGCAACCTCTGTATGAAAAGTGCTATACAAATAAAGTTATTATAAAGTTATTATTATAATACATGGTACCAGCCCCCTCTCAGTCATGTACCAGCCCCCTCTCAGTCATGTACCAGCCAGCCTCCTCTAGTCATGTACCAGCCAGCCCCCTCTCAGTCATGTACCAGCCCCCTCTCAGTCATGTACCAGCCTCCTCTCAGTCATGTATACCAGCCCCCTCTCAGTCCTGTATACCAGTCCCCTCTCAGTCCTGTATACCAGCCCCCTCTCAGTCATGTACCACAGCCCCCTCTCAGTCCTGTATACCAGCCCCCTCTCAGTCATGTACCAGCCCCCTCTCAGTCATGTATACCAGCCCCCTCTCAGTCATGTACCAGCCCCCTCTCAGTCATGTACCACAGCCCCCTCTCAGTCATGTACCACAGCCCCCTTTCAGTCATGTACCACAGCCCCATCTCAGTCATGTACCACAGCCCCATCTCAGTCATGTACCAGCCCCCTCTCAGTCATGTACCACAGCCCCCTCTCAGTCATGTACCACAGCCCCCTCTGTCATGTACCAGCCCCCTCTCAGTCATGTACCAGCCCCCTCTCAGTCATGTATACCAGCCCCCTCTCAGTCATGTACCACAGCCCCCTCTGTCATGTACCAGCCCCCTCTCAGTCATGTACCACAGCCCCCCTCTCAGTCATGTACCACAGCCCCCTCTCAGTAATGTACCACAGCCCCCTCTCAGTCATGTACCACAGCCCCCTCTCAGTCATGTACCACAGCCCCCTCTCAGTCATGTACCACAGCCCCCTCTCAGTCATGTACCACAGCCCCCTCTCAGTCATGTACCACAGCCCCCTCTCAGTCATGTACCACAGCCCCCTCTCAGTCATGTACCACAGCCCCCTCTTAGTCATGTACCACAGCCCCATCTCAGTCATGTACCACAGCCCCATCTCAGTCATGTACCACAGCCCCCTCTCAGTCATGTACCACAGCCCCATCTCAGTCATGTACCACAGCCCCCTCTCAGTCATGTACCACAGCCCCCTCTCAGTCATGTACCTGCACGACTGGCGGGGGGGGTGCTTAGTAAGATATAAGATAAGATAAGATATTCCTTTATTGATCCCCTTGGGGAAATTCAGGCATCATAGCAGCATGGGGGGAGGGGGGGGGGGGTACAGGTAAAAAACAACACAGGCAGTGTAAACAATTATGTAGAATCACAAAAAGAAATAAGTAAGAAAGTAGTAAAACGGGATAAGAAGTAAAGGGGGTGGGAGCGTGATTGGGCCAGCCCAGTGTCAGTCAGTACCAATGGGCCGCTGTCCCAGCCTAGTAGTGGGCCGGTCGTTGACCAAATGTTTTTTTCTTTTTTTTAACAAATGTTTTTTATTTTCCCTTTTTTAACATAAAACTAGACACACAATACATTAACAGTATAAATCCACAATAAATCACAGGACTATGACCGACATAATAACAATAATGACTGTCCAGTACTTAAATCAAAATAAATGTAGATTAAAAGATATACACATAATAAATACAATACAATACATATGCTCTTGCTCTTGCTCTTGCATATGCAAAACAAAGGAGATGATTGTGGACTTCAGGAGGTCGGGGGTCAAGGACTACAGCCCCCTCAGCATCGACGGGGCACCGGTTGAGAGAGTCAACAGCTTTAAGTACCTCGGAGCCTACATATCCGAGGACTTGACATGGACCACACACATTAACAGTGTTGTGAAGAAGGCACGACAACGCCTCTACTTCCTCAGGCGCCTAAGGAAGTTCCAAGTCAGCCAGAAGATCCTTAAGAACTTCTACTCATGTACAATAGAGAGCATCTTGACCGGCAACATCACCTCCTGGTTTGGGAATAGCACTGCACAAGACCAAAGCAGACTACAAAGAGTGACACGTTCAGCCGAACGCACAATTGGAGGGGGGCTCCCCACCCTCCAGAACATTTACTACAAGCGTTGCAAGGGCAAGGCTAAGAGAATCATTAAAGACTCCAGTCACCCGAACAACTGCCTCTTTGAACTGCTGCGGTCAGGCAAGCGATACAGGAGTCTCAAGGCGAGCACAGAAAGACTCAGAAGAAGCTTCTATCCCCAGGCCATCAGGCTGCTAAACGAACAATGAATGAACACTACACAACAACAACCACCAAACGCACATAGCACACACATCCACACGCACACACTCACTTTAAACAAACACACTGTAGCACCCACTCCACACACTTATAGCACACACCCACTTTAAACAAACACACTGTAGCACCCACTCCCCACACTTTATATTTATGGATGAAGGATTGCACTACAACTCGTACACCTTACTGTAAATTGTACCTAAAATTGTACCTCATCCCATTTCTGCTTTGCACTAGATAGTACTGTACATTAGTACACTGCATAGTATTGTGTATTGTATATTATATGGTAACTCAGAACATTGTACATATGTCTATACCGAACACTGTGACCTCATTTTCTTCTTCTAAATTCATGCTATATTATGTTATTATGTTATTTGATACTATCTTGTCTAGCACAGTCTCTGGAGCGTAACAGTAAGAAGCATTTTGTATGAAAGTATTCTGTACTTCTGTATGACAACTATTAAAGAACTTGAACTTGAACTTGAACTTGTTCTTCCTCACTCTTTCCTTCTCCTTCCCTTCCCCCCCACCCCACCCTCAGGACCCCCTCTTGGACAATCCATCCATTATTCCGTTTAACGCCAGGGATTACAAATTCATATGCTATCCTTTATCTTCTCCACCACATCTAACCAGATTGCTATGCTGGCTTCATTAACACCTACAATTCGTGCTGTAGATATCTCTAGATATATCACATCGAGATAGGTAAGAACCCATACCTTCCGGCACATTTTATCCGGTTGAATCCAGCGTGATGCTATCAGCTTTTTGGCAGCCATCCCTATAGAACCCACCACACTTAACACTGTCTATAACAGCCTCTGTAGATTCATCTTGAGATGTCCTTATAGAACCATCATTGCTCGTGAGTCTTTAAAGTGGTTAACACCTACATCGAGAAGACACTTTCACTGGTTGCAATTCATCTTCAAATGCATTTTCTTTAACTATCCCCCTTATCCCAAACAATTGTTTAATCCCATACAGCTCATCATATGGCCTAAACCCTAAGGCATATGGATTACCTTTTCTTTTTCACTCCCTGAATCTCCAAGGTAGTTGGTAGACGTGCCTTTCAATTTAAAGCACCATCAGATTGGAATCATCTTCCCAGCTCACTCGGATCTATTACCTACTTTTTCTGCTTTAAGTCATCTTTTTCTTGTGTGTGTACATTTATGAAATGTATTTTGTTATTATCCTCTCAGGAGGAATCTGTGGGTGTTGGACTGGGTGGGTTGTGAGCTCCTGTCAGTATGCATGACTGTATTGTCTTGTATTGTACGTTGTCTTGTACAAAAGAGCTTGCAAAAGAGATCTTGTATCTCAATGGGACTTCCTGGTTAGATAAAGGTTAAATAAAATAAAAATAAAATGTATTGTATTTTCTTGTTACTCTGTGTTTAGCACCCCCTTGAAAACGGGATGGTTAAAGGTGCTATGCAGTGCTATTCCTAGCACTATTTGGGCAACTTTACACAATTCCTGTGAGTCTATGTAACACATCTGTAATTTTTATTCCAAAAATAATCATTGTTTTATATTTCTAATCTTGTACTCAAAACCAGCATTTTTCAGCCTCATGAAATCAGGCTATTATTGGCTTGGCTCCACCCATACTAGCAGAATGCTTTGAGTGACAGCCACCCACCAAATAGCTCCGCCCATCTCCCCGTCCTTCCATCCAGGTGAAGGTCTCAGGTTTCAGGTTTTTATTTCGACACGCAAAAACATATACCGATTTTACTAACTAATACAACATGGCTGTACATTATGTTTGGGATCCAGAGAGCGACCCACAGTATGATTCAGAAGAAGAAGAAGAAGTCGATTTGCTACAGCGAGGCTTACATTACATCGTTTCCGATTGGTAAGTTGATTGATTGCACTGTTAGTTACTGTTAGTCTAATGGTTGTGTACTTCTGTCGCGGCCCGTCGAAAACACACACAAAAGTTAGATTGTACTGACCCCCCCCCCCCAAACAACAGTGATCGAGGCTTACAAATAGTTTACGATTGGTTAGTTGATTCCACCGTTAGTCTAACGGTTGCCGAAATAACGGTACTTACTTACTTGATCGATCAGCCAGCTTTTGCTTCGATAGCTTACTATAAGTAACGTTACCTTGCTTCAATAGTTTGCCAAAATGTTAGTTTATAAAGAGCAGCAGTTATACTGTATACAGTGTACTTACTGTACAAATATGGTATGTCATAAATATATAGATGTAGCAGTACTGTCTATCTATATGTTATGTTACGATGAATTGAAATTGGGGGACCCTGATGTAAACAACCTTGTTTACCTCTCACTAGTTGTGTTTTTTTATTTAGCAGTTATGACTAGCTTGCTTCAATCGTTTTCTATAACGTTACTTTATAAAGAGCAGCAGTTATATACTATAACGTTAGATTGTATTTATGATAACATATCTCACCCACCCCCCCAGGTTCCCTCACACATACAAACAGTGAACGTAGCTAGCAACAGTCAGTAAGTTAGCTGGCTAATTACGACATATCTACTTACTATTTGTGTCGGGTCGCGTATTGTCGGTACAACTCCTTTGTTTAGCACCAACATGGATACCACGCCAGCATCAAAAATACCTTGATTGGTAACGTCCTCGGTGGAAAAATGTGCAGTACAAACCCGAGTATTAGACGTTGCGACAGAACTTGGAGGGACGCCAAAAACGAACTTGTTCCATTGTTGGCGAAGTTCGGAGCCAATCGCATCACCGTGCGCTATCCACAGCGCCCAGTGACGTGCTCAGGGACGTCAAATCAAAATGACCCGATTTACTAGAGTCACAGAGGGGTGGGGCTGTAACTGAGCAATTCGCCAATATAGTATTTAGGCCCAAAAACACATTGATACGAACTCCTATTACTATAATACAATGCTAGAGACTGAAAAATGACATTTATAATGCATGGGACCTTTAAGGGGTTTATCCTTTCAATAAATACATTTCAAACATTCAAAACATAAATGATTTAATTCAGTGATATTACTGTGATTCAAAACAAAGGATTTAATCCAGTGATAGTACTATGATTCAAAACATAAATCATTAATTCAGTGATATTACTGTGATTCAAAACAAAGGAATCCAGTGATATTACTGTGATTCAAAACATAAATAATTTAATTCAGTGATATTACTGTGATTCAAAACATAAATCATTTAATTCAGTGATATTACTGTGATTCAAAACATAAATCATTTAATTAAGTGATATTACTGTGATTCAAAACATAGATTATTTAATTCAGTGATATTACTATGATTCAAAACATAGATTATTTAATTCAGTGATAGAACTATGATTCAAAACTAATTATTTAATTCAGTGATATTACTATGATTCAAAACATAAATCATTTAATTCAGTGACATTACTATGATTCAAAACATAGATTATTTAATTCAGTGATATTACTGTGATTCAAAACAAATTATTTAATTCAGTGATATTACTGTGATTCAAAACATAAATCATTTAATTCAGTGATTCATCCAATCAGGAGAGAGGACTCCACACTACAACTACAAGTATGGGCTTAACAAGTAAAGTCTCCTGATTGGATAAAGTGGGAACGGGATACCAGAACATGTATTTTCTGTTTACTGCAGAGTGGAGGGACTGGGAGACCCATGTTACTGACCAAACACTCTATATCATGGTGGCTGTCAGAATGTAGAGCTATTCAACACTTATTTTAACAAGAAATAAGTCACCAGTACATCATCTATCCTTCTCATTCCTCCGTCACCAGTACATCATCTATCCTTCTCATTCCTCCGTCACCAGTACATCATCTATCATTCTCATTCCTCCGTCACCAGTACATCATCTATCCTTCTCATTCCTCCGTCACCAGTACATCATCTATCCTTCTCATTCCTCCGTCACCAGTACATCATCTATCCTTCTCATTCCTCCGTCACCAGTACATCATCTATCCTTCTCATTCCTCCGTCACCAGTACATCATCTATCCTTCTCATTCCTCCGTCACCAGTACATCATCTATCCTTCTCATTCCTCCGTCACCAGTACATCTGTCGTATATTTCTAAATGAAACATAAATAAAGCAACTAAAAAATGTACCAAATGATAAGACAAAATGCTGAGTTGCAAGAAGGAGCCGGAAAACACCATGTTGGTTGAAAGAGGGTAGAGACAGTTGACTCCCCAGACCAGGTGGCTGACCTTTAAGATAATCAATGACCCCTCAAGACTATATTGAGGTAATCAGGAAAGGAGTTTGTATATTTTAGTGTAAGAGACCCACCGGCCACTGTGAGAAACCCTCCCCCTGTCAAATAGCTCCTACCGCAAGGCCACAGAGGTCACTAAACCAAATAGCCTTGTATACGTCAAACAGGAGACCATTTGGCATTCTCCCCCACCTAGATTGGAGATAGAGATTGAGTAAAACCCCTGTTCCCAACAGCACATTTTAAAGGGAAGTGGTGACAGCTGGCACAAGGCCTAAAGATAGTAGAAAACCGTTGACCCTGTCTAACCCTCCCCCGGGCCAACAAACACATTCTGCAAGCAGAAAAGGACACCAGTCACCCATTAACTATAGACTAAATAACAAGTTAACCAAGAGTAAGACATAGTTTGTAAATTAATGTTAATACTGAACAAAATACTTAAGTGATAAAAATAGAGCTACAACCTAGATTACAGATTACTTTAGAATAGACAAATACAAACAGTAGGATGTAACAATCAAATAAAGTTCAAATACATGAGTTACAATGTGGACATAACTTAAAACTATTAGAATAACGGAAGTCACAATAAAGAATAAAAACTCTTAATGCTAAAAGATAAAGCTATACAGTGTTGGTCAATGGTTGGTCAGAAGGACAAAGTATTCTATTGAAGGACGTATATGCTATTATCTGTGAAATCAAGAGCCAGTCTTTCCAAGTTACACTGTGTAAACATTTTGTCATAAGAGCATGGGGATGTGGCACTCATTGAACGAATCCCCTAATAGGGTAAGGATTAAACAGCCCGGCAGATTCTATTATGAAACGGTTGTGTCAGCAGACCAAGGCTGTGTCAGGACGTGTCACTACAGAAGGGGTTCCTGCTAGAAGGAATTTGGCCAATGGAGAAGCCTGCGCCCTGGGGGACACATCTCCGGGGGCTTTGGGGGAAGTTCTTCCCTTTTTAAGCAGGGCTGATGGAGACGGACAGGACACACAGACACACACCCGGAGACAGGAGAGGAGCGAGGAGACGGAGAGGATCCCTGGAGGGCGAGCCACACAGAAGGAAACCTGGAGACTGAGAGACAGACCTGGAGCGCTGAAACCTCCACCGACAGAGGGAGACTCACCAAGCCGGCGACTCGAGAGCCGAGCCGGAGACTCAGAGCCACTGACACCAGATGACAGAGGAGAGGCTCATAGCAGAGATCCGCCGAGACGAAACCAAGCGCTCCCAAACCGCCGAGGATCCGAAAGCAAGGTTGCTCTGACGACCAGCAAACCACTAAGAGAAGACTCGTGTTGTCATGGGAACCCGAGAGACCACAACCCCAGCACGAGAGAAGAAAGCTCTGATCGGCCCTAGCTGATTAGATCATGGACAGACCTGCCACACCAAAGAGACGATTAGATTGAAGTAAAGAGCTTTTACTGTGTTTTGAAATAAGCTGTGGTTTATTTAGGAATGGAAATAAACACCGCAGTTTGTTTGATTGAACCACCTCGTCAGCTTCTTTCCTTACTTGAACCGAACATCTGAAATACCAACCAATGCAGAGGAAAGGGTAAAAGACTATACGATCACTGAACTTAGATATAGGTATAAATGAAGATAGAGATACTTCACATCATCTATCATTCTCATTCCTTAGTCACCAGTACATCATCTATCATTCTCATTCCTCCGTCACCAGTACATCATCTATCATTGGTAAATAAAATGGTAAATGGTGCATTTATATAACGTTATATAATTTTTGTATTATCCAAAGCGCTTTACAATTTGTTACTCACATTTGACCCATTCACTCACACATTTGCACACCGATGGCGGAGGCAACCATGCAATGTGCCAACCTGCATATCAGGACAAGTTAAGGGTTAAGTGTCTTGCTCAAGGACCCTTCGACATGCTGCCCAAACATTAAATCAGTTTGATTTAATCAAGAAACCATTCTGCAGTTCAATTTAAAACGTTGTTCCTCAGATAGCTCTATCCCTTTTTCTTTTACTCTCTCCTCTTCTTGACTTTACTTCTCCTTCATTCGTCCATTCATCTCAGGCCACTTATTGCACCTCCACCTTGACGTTCCGAGAAAGGTTCAGCTTGTCCAGTACTTCCAGTACCTGGCAAAACACAAATAATTGAATTCAACAATATTAGTGTGATTCAAGTTCACCTGGGGCACATCCAGCACATGTGACATGCTTGTTGAAACTGCGTGACATCATAGCCCACCGGTATGACCTCACTCCCGAGTTGAAACACAAGTGAGCTCCAGGATTATTGGGACAGTGACGTCATATTGGTTTTGTCAAATTTGTACATTAAGATCAAACATGACTATGAGATCCGAAGTTCAGGATGTCTGAATCTAATTATTATAATTATTGGGACAAATTACTTGTGAGTTGTTTCAAATGGTGCAGCTGTTCAACATTACATACAGGCATCATCTGTGGATTGAATTTAGAGGTTTTAAACTAAATGTTCTCTTTTAATTCCATCTTTCTTAATAAAGCCTGATTATATTGCATATAATCTCACACATTGCAAAACTCAAAAACATTTTGCATATGTTCACTTAGTTTGACAGGTAATTGATTGACATTTAACATTTGACTATGTCCTCCAGTGATGTCATTGGAGGACACTTGTGTTGTGTTCATTACAACTCAATGAAATGATGGAGATCAATAAGTTGCAATAGCGGTCGTTATTTTTTCACAACACAAGGATCAGTGCCCTCCAATGACATCACTGGAGGACATATTCAACTCGCAATAACTGTCAGAGTAAATGAATGTTTTTTAATTATTTTTACAATTTTGATATATGTGTGAGATTATGTACTAAATAAATCAGCAGTGTTTCTGTGAAGTGTCCCTTTAAAGTAAATAGTAAATTCTTGCAATTATGTCTGCTTAATACATATGATATGGTAAATACAGTGTGTTGAAATAACCCTTATATTTCCATTTTATTCCTGTTAATTCCCATATATTCCCATTAAATCCTATGGAAAGTTTCCACCTTTGAATATTCCTGAAATATTCCCTAGTATTGAAACCTAGTACTGCGCTGCATCCTCTCATCAGGCTCCCGTTGGATTGGATTGCAAGGAGCAACACAGTGCTACGTTTTTCAATACTAGTCGATATCATGCCAGAGACGATGTTTGAATAGGGCCTGGGTCACTTCAAACGCCTCACAACACACGTCATTTGTCCCAATAAATTGGCGGCTTGACATTTGGAGACTTGACACATTGAATGACCCTATTCTCATTTTTCTTTTTATTAATGCTGATTAATTTCAAACGTTTCCAATTCACACCACGCCCACAACACCAGAGGGAGTTCCACAAATCATGTGCAACCCAGATTCGGCACAAACAAGGGACTAAACACGTTTCGCAATTATGCCACAACAATGTGGAACGCCCTACCCACAGCCGTAAAAGAAATATGAATCCCTACCCATCTTAAAGAGCACCTACGGGAGGCTGCAATTAGAAACTGGCCCCTGTAAATGTCGAAACCCCCCACCCCCACCCCCTCCTAATAGACAGTCTCCTCCCCACCGTATGTATATATTTTCTCCCCACCGTATGTATATATTTTCTGTTAGGATCTCTGGGTAACAGTACTGTATATTTTCATATCGTATATGTCACAAATGTAACAGTACTATATACCTGTATGTCATGTATGTCCCTGTTACGAACGGGTAAGTGACTTCCAAGTTGTCGAGGTAGAAGAATGAGACGGAGAATGTTTTACTATTCCAAAACAGTTGTACTGTTTATTAATAGGGGAAAAGCATATACTATAACAGGAAGAAGACAATATGTCTGTGCTTGTCCAGCGGTAGGTACGTCCGTAGAATTGGGTGAAGCTCTAGCAAAGAACAAGGAATAGAGCAAATGTTAAATAGGTCACATTCTCAACATTCCACGCTGTCAATGAGGAGCAGCAGTCTGACAGCCAATGACAGCACCCAGGTGTGACAGACAATTAGTGATGACAGCAATCAGTGGTGACATACAAGGTGAACCATAACAACAGGAGTGACCCAGGTAGACAGTGGGAGACAATCCTAAGATGATAGTCTCCCGAACGTTACATGTCCCTATGTCATAAATGTCATGATGTCATGTATGTTGTGTATGTCATAAATGTCACTATGAATTGAAAATGGGGGACCCTGATGTAAACAAGACAAACGTCTTTCTCTGGTCTGCATCCCCTTAACAATTGTGTGTACTGAGCTGTATTGTAGCCTACCCATTCTGCAATCTGTTAAATAAAGTTTTCATTCATTCACAAACACACTGATTTGCTCTTACCCCCTTCGAGATGTTCTTTTTTTCTTTTTTATTCAACTTCAGTCGAATCGCGCTGTGTGCTGTTGAGGACAAGCATGTTAAGCATCACAGACCAGCTCTCCAGCCAGGCCTCTCACTAATTGACCTACCGCAAACCCTGCCCTCTTTACTTGATCCTCCAATCAAAATGGTCGCTTCTTTGTCCGAGGGAGGCGGCAGTCGTGATTGGAGGATCAAGAAAAGAGGGCAGGGCTTGAGATAGTTCAATAGTCTACATTCTCATCACTCTCCAACAGGCTGGGCGACATGGAAGAAAAGTATCCACAATAATCACAAGGATTTATGTTTTTTCAATATCGACATACAGTACGTCACATTCTAGACTGGGTCTGGTGCCAGACAACGCGTCTTAGCTGTGATATTGTTTCTTGCTTAAGATATCTGCCGACTTATCCATTTCCTGCTAACTTCTAATTATCAATATTAATATCATGTCTCAATATGAATGGGACAGTTTGTTTGGGAGGATAGTTAAAAACATCTTTCTCACCGTGGGCATTCATGCCAGGAGCCATGTGGCCGTGGTCGTGGATGGAGGCATGACTGGTGGAGGGGGTGGGGGTCTCTGCAACATGAAGAGATGATTAAAATGTCAAGATAATGTAAAAGGAATTTGACATGTTCCCATATTAAATTCGTCATGTGATTACTATGATCACACAAATCCACTGTTTATGAAGTCCCCATGTTGTGAAGTTTAATGATTTGGTTTGTCATAAAATAATGCGAATAATCTACTAAAACAAAGTGTGCAAATTTGTTTTCAATACAGAAGAGCAAACAGAATTTGAGAGACGTTTGTAAGTTTACTGTTCAAAAAGCTAAGAAAGGGATTCAATGGAGATGCATTTCCATTGTTGGGGTTAATTTGTGGAACAAGAATGAGTAATTTGCTTTTGGTTTTCCAAAAAATGGATTGTATAGCTGTTTTTGAGGGTAACAAAATGTGAATGGTTTTTTTTGTTAGTATTGTCATGTTTTGGAGGGTAGCTTAATTTGATAAGAATATAGGACAGGTATGCTTCAGCCTGTACCTTTTCAGTCACTGCCAAAACAAAGACTGTTGACCTTATTCACAGTCTAGAATTGTGTGTGATGACTGAATAGAAATCTACTACTATCTTTGGAGCATTCTGTTGGAGACGTTTCAACTAGACAACAGAAACATTCTAAAGGGACTACATTCCCCGTCAGCTCTTGATATTATAGCAAAACTGCGACAGGGAAGTAACCAAGCTGTTCCCTAGCAACACTGTTTCACTGAAACTGACAACACTCACATCAGGCTGGGCCATATGGAAGAAAAGGATGTCACGATGATCATAAAGATCCCAATTATGCCAATTCTATGCTCTTCTTATGCCTTTGTCTATTTTGTGCCTACATCACTGCTGTGAAGCACTTTGGGATTCAATTCTTGCATGAAAGGTGCTAGACAAATACACATTATTATTAGTATTATTATTATTATACACAATATTTCAGATCTCATATTTAGAGAAATGTTTGTTAACATGTGCTTGCTTATACAATTGTCTACCACAATATTGTAATTTTATCCACAATATGATCCCATTGAAATGCAATAACAATTAATTATATTCCAGCCCTACCATCATATCAACAGATTCTGCTTCTTCCTTGGTTAAAATGAAGTATTTTCAGGTGAACACACTAACTTTTCTCTCCGTAGCAGACAAACTCCTGTTTGCTTTTACACTTCTTCTCCTTCAATTTGCCTCCTTTCTGCACTTGGGAGACGATGCAGATCTTCTTCTCTCTTTTGTTTTCCCTAGGAAACAAGATAGAATATTATAGCCACAAGTGGTGATTAGCAGGGGTCTGATTGGGCATATGGGGCATTGAAGCTCAGCCATTTCGGTGTTGTATGAACCATTATGGTGTTTTGACACACGTAATCTCTCACACACATCCAAAAACTAGACAGTTTTGCACATAATTATTCATTTAAGTTGATAGTTATTGAGAGTAAATTAGTTTGGATATGGCCACCAGTGATGTCATCATGCATGTGCATCCCTCAGTGTTTGTAGAACGCTTTTCATTTTCTCCAACACAGACATTTGTGTGTGAAAAGATTGTTCATTTGAAATCTTCAAACCTTTAGGTATATCACTGGAGGAGGACTTTACAATCTTAATAGCTTAAAAAAGGACCAAGTGAGAGTTTTCTTTACCTCTCCCGGCCGATCCAGACCTCCTTAGTTAAAAGGTGCGTAAAAGCAGGAAACGTCTGGAGCGCGTGAATATTTTAGGCAACCAACTTGTGTTCAGCGTTTCTCTGATTGGCCACTACGCCCATGTGACCGCGGCAGCGCGAGAGAGCTGCAGTGCGGAAATAGGCTGCATTCTATTGCCATTCTCTGCGACAAACTCTAACCTTAACCAACTCCGAAACAGCGCCTAAACTTAACCCTTCTAACCTTAACCAACTCCGAAACAATGCCTAACCTTAACCCTAACCTTAACCAACTCCAAAACAATGCCTAAACTTAACCATAACCTTAACCAACTCCGAAAGAATATTGCCATGCTCTAAGACAAACTCTAACCTTAACCAACTCCGAAACAATGCCTAACCTTAACCCTAACCTTAACCAACTCCGAAACAATGCCTAAACTTAACATGCCTAAACTTAACCCTTCTAACCTTAACCAACTCCGAAACAATGCCTAACCTTAACCCTAACCTTAACCAACTCCGAAACAATGCCTAAACTTAACATGCCTAAACTTAACCGGCGAAAGAATGCATGTTAAAAAAAAAAAAAAAAAAAATTGAAGGGAATCGAACTTGTCACCAACGCACCGCAGGATCCACAGCAAGGCGGCGAACCAGTTGAGCTAGTCGTCGATGTTAAAAGAGGGGGAATTACCGCTACATAATGCTGCCGTGGCAGGGCTCCGTGGCAGAGCTCGGCTCTACCGCTCCGCTCCGCGGCAGAGCGGAGCTGCCGCTGCCGCGTCGCCGCGGGGGCGTGGCTAGACGCAAGTTGGTTGCCTTTAAAATTCACGCGTCTGGAGCAGCTGTTTCATGTCTTCGTCGTTGTCCACGATGGCCAGGTCAGTGTGGTGCTTTCTGCAGTAGCTCTGTGCATCAGTCCAAGTCATGTAGTCTGTAACTAAAGGTACTGACGGGGGGTATCAGTGGTGAAGGGGGCATCAGCCCTGAAGCACTGTGCTGACCAGCTAACACCGGTGTTTACCACCATTTTTAATGCCTCGCTGGAGCTGTGTCACATCCCCGCATGCTTCAAGGCCTCAACCATCATCCCCGTCCCCAAGAAGGCCACGGTCACGGGCCTTAATGACTACAGACCTGTCGCCCTGACCTCTGTGGTCATGAAGGTCCTGGAGCGCTTTGTCCTGGCCCACCTGAAGCTCATTACTGATCCTGTGCTGGACCCGCTGCAGTTCGCATACAGAGCCAACAGATCCACAGAGGATGCTGTGAACATGGCTCTGCACTATACACTGGAACACCTGGACTGCGCGGGCAACTATGTCAGGATCTTGTATGTGGACTTCAGCTCGGCCTTCAACACCATCCTTCCACCCATCCTGGAGCACCAGCTATCCCTGCTGCAGGTGCCGGCCTCCACTCGCAGGTGGATTACCGACTTCCTGTCCAACAGGTCTCAGCGGGTGAGGCTGGTGAAGAGCATTTCCAGCTCTAGGTCCACCAGCACCGGTTCCCCGCAGGGCTGCGTCCTGTCCCCACTACTGTTCTCCCTGTACACCAACAGCTGTGCCTCTCTCCACCCCTCTGTCAAACTCCTGAAATTCGCTGACGACACCACCCTGGTGGGTCTCATCTCCAGGGGGGACGAGTCGGCCTATAGGAGGGAGATCGAGAGGCTGCAGAGCTGGTGCAGCTGCAACAACCTGGAGCTCAATGCTCAAAAGACAGTGGAGATGGTAGTGGACTTCAGGAGGAAAGCAGCCCTGCCCCCTCCCATCATACTGGGAGGCACTCAGGTGCCCTCTGTGGAGTCATGCCGATTCCTTGGCATGACCATCTCCCGGGACTTGAAATGGGAGCTCAACATCACGGGCCTGCTCAAGAAGGCCCAGGGGAGGATGTTCTTCCTCCGGCAGTTGAACAAATACAAACTGCAGAGGACCATGATGGCCCAATTCTACACGGCCATCATTGAGTCCATCCTCACCCACTCCATCATCTCCTGGTTCCCCGCTGCAGCGGCAAAAGATCTCGCCAAGCTGCAGCGGGTGATTCGGTCTGCGGAGAGGGTGATCGGCTGTCCCCTGCCCTCCCTCAGGTCCCTGCACGACTCCAGGGCGCTGAAGAGGGCGAGGAAGATCATGGCCGATCCCTCCCACCCAGGTCACAGCCTCTTCACCCTGCTCCCCTCTGGGAGAAGGCTGAGGATCCCAAAGGCCGTGAAAGCTCGTCACAGACTGAGCTTCTTCCCCTCAGCCGCCAGGCTGATCAATGCCTCAGGTCTATATATATATATATATATATATATATATATATATATATATATATATATATATATATATATATATATATATATATATATATATATATATATATATATATATATATATATATATATATATATATATGTATGTATTTAATTGATTAATCCTCCACTGCACTGTTTTTTGTCCTGTGTCTGTGTTGGTGTTTGTCGTTTACTGTTAAAAAACGCATACACTGTAACGCTGCAACAATTACAAAAATGTTTACACAAATGGCTTAATAAAGGAATCTGAATCTGAATATGAATATGAATATGAATCTGAATCTGAATCTGAATCAGTGGTGAAGGGGGTATCAGTGCAGGGGGTCTTAGTGGTGGAGGGGGGGTTTCTGCAAAATGAAGAGATGATTAAAATGTCAAGATAATGTAAAAGATCAGATTAGGAGGAATTTGACATGGTTCCATATTCATTCGGTCATCTGATTACTATGATCAGACAAATCCACTGTTTATGAAGTCCCCATGTTGTGAAGTTTAATGATTTGGTTTGTCATAAAATAATCCAAATAATGTACAGAACTAAAACAAAGTGTGCAAATTTGTTTTCAATACAGGAGAGCAAACAGGATTTGAGAGACGTTTGTAAGTTTACTGTTCAAAAAGCTAAGAAAGGGATTCAAAGGAGATGCATTTCTATTGTTGGGGTTAATTTGTGGAACAATGCTGATATACATTTAACTAGTATAAAGCATCAATGTGCAGAAACTGTACATTGAGGGGGTTTGAATCACTGTACATTGAGGGGGTTTGAATCAAAGCCCTATCGAAAGTACTCAAGCTCTACTTTAACTATACATGTTTACACTCCCCACTTACTGTACCATGTTCTACATATAGACATATAAACATTTTGGGAACATCATATTCAGAAAGTATCACAGAGACTTCTATTGACCAAGGAATTAGTTATTATTAGTAAGACGCAACATTTCAATCAAACATATAATAACATGTGTTTCATCATACCAACTGATTCTGGTGTGACAATACTTGATGCTTTATACTAGTTCAAGACAGTAGAGCTTGAGTACTTTCGATGGGATCATCCCTATGTTCCCCGGGTCCGATGTTCCCCGGGTCCGATGTTCCCCGGTTGATTGATTAATTGATTGAACATTTTATTAATTTTTATTATTTTATTAATTATTAATGTCCGCCTTGTTTTGAACTGGTTAAGCTTAGGCCCTCTTTCGAAGTTGGTTAAGGTTAGAGCTTGGAATCAGGTCTGGTGGTCTAAAATGTTCAATCAATCAATCAATCAGGGAACATAGCACCCGGGGAACATAGGACCCGGGGAACATAGACATGCTCCCCTTTCGATAGGGCTTTGATTCAAACCGGTGCATGAGATGAGGTTCTATATGTAGAACATGGTACAGTAAGTGGGGAGTGTAAACACCCAGATAGCAAAAAATTAGTGAATCAACGTTGAAATAGGGTTCGGCAGAAATATTGAATCTATGTTGAAGCCTGACATCGAAATTATACAGATCGTTGTCTATGACTTACATGTTGAATCAACGTTAGGTGTCAACCATAACTGATACTATATCAATGTTGATTCAACCATCATCTAAATGGTAATCTACATGCACATTTTAGTTGATTTTATATTGAATCAATGTTAGACATCAATGTTTATTCAACCATAATCTAAATGGTAATCTACATGCACATTTTAGTTGATTTTATATTGAATCAATGTTAGACATCAATGTTTATTCAACCATAATCTAAATGGTACTCTACTTGTACATTTGTAACTTGTACATCTACTTGTAACTTGTAAAGTTAAGGAATCAATACTGATTAATGTACATTTTACATTAAAATATTGCTGCTGATATGTATACATCATAACATTACATGTTTTTTTCCTGCTGTTAAACACACTATTGTTAAATAAATAATAAAATTCTTATATGACCATATTTCCAAAAATGTGTGAACAAAAATGACAACATGGCTTTAATATGAAAATTTTTTTTTTTCTAGGGTCTCATATCATACTTCCAGTGACCATACAGTACCTTTTACACAAAAAAAATAACAGACCTTATAACAGGCTTTCATTAACAATACATATATAGCCACTGCCAGAATAGTGACACACGTAGTATTGTGTGTGGTGAGCACACGCATTCATGCACAACGAAGACAAGATTGCGTTGTCTCAATCATTTTAACTATAAATTTATGAGCTCAAAGTATGAGCTCACTGACTGAAATGTCCAACAAAAAGCATCAATTGTCAAATAATATTGATCACATTAACTAGACTAGATGTTTTTGAGGAAATTAGAAAGGGAACAACAACTTAACCCTTGTGTCTGATCAGATTCGTATTTGTTTGATAACTTTGCAGTGATTATGTTTGTAGCCAACATAATATGTGGCATAATCTTTTAATTATCTTGTATTTTTTTTTTTTACTCTTCATAAATTGTTTATTCCACTTCAGCCCGATCATAACCACCACATATTCTTTTTTTTGTCATATTTAACAACTCTTTTCAGAAAAGTGGGAGTATTTCATTACAAAAAAAATATAAAAAATGGTTATGATCAGGGCTGAAGTTGAATAAAATATTTATGGAAAAGAAAGTGGGAAATTATTTCAACATAATCTTTTTATGGAGTTTTTCAATTTAGTCCCTTAATAAGAGTATAATACTTTAGTTTTCAGACACAAGGGTTAAATAACAATGGCAGAGGATTTGAATTTAAACACAGTGGAGCTTAGATGATCTACAGTTGTCCACGACTTATCCTCCAAGGCATCTGCTATATAATAATCTTCAGATTTACTTAAGTGTCATTAGTAGGTTACAGCAGTAAGCATTAGTTTGCTCAGTCAATTATGGCCAATTCGTTTTATATTGTTTAATACAGTTAAATAAATAGATAAATGAAAAGCAATTTTTTTTGGATTCCCCCCCCCCCCCCCCCCCCCCCACTGTACCGAAAATAATACCGAACCGTGTCTTCAAAACCGAGGTACGTACCGAACCGTGGATTTTGTGTACCGTTACACCCCTAATGTTTCTATAACTCTCTCCCATATAACTCTCTCCCATACCCTTAACACCAACCGCTGAAGTGCCCTTGAGCAAGGCACTAAACCCCCAACTGCTCCAGTGGAGTTGCTCAGTGGCCAACAGTGTCAGACTGTGGTTGTACTGGGGCCTAACAAAATTAATAGTTGGTTTCAGGTTGGTTGTCAGTTTGGCCATGGGTAGGTAGGGAATTTATTTTATTTTATTTTTTTATTTTATTCTTTCCCACGGCGACTATGGATAGGGAATTTCTTTATTTAATTAAAATGTTCACAACAACATGGATGCATGTACTCTGCCAGCATGTTTAATATCCATAATACTAAATGTTTGACTAAGATTTCTATGAAACTTTATTAAAAAAAAAAAAAAAAAATGATTTTTTTTTTTTTTTTATAATTTTTTCTAAAAACTCATAAAATATATTGGGTCGCACCTAAATCGGCAGGGTCGGTCGGCAACCTGAAACCAACTATTAATTTTGTTAGGCCTGGGCAGCTCCCAGGTGTGAATGGAACTCTGTGAATGTGAAGCAGGGCGTAGCTGAAAAAGAGCATCCGTGCTCAGCGAACCTACCCTGGGTAAATAAAGGTTAAAATAAAAAATAAAAAAAATAAACACTGCAAGAACAGGCTGAAGCAGCAAGTCATTCAAGTAGATGCCGTCCATGGAAGAACAGTGTCCATGAGGGTAATTCCTTGTACTGTATGAACCAGGGAAACAGTGTGCTGGGGTACCCCAAGTTTGACTCTGGTTCGCTTGACAATTAAGTTTGGGTCACTTCGGTTCCAAGAACAGGCTGAAGCAGCAAGTCATTCAAGTAGATGCCGTCCATGGAAGAACAGTGTCCATGAGGGTAATTCCTTGTACTGTATGAACCAGGGAAACAGTGTGTGCTGTGCTGGGGTACCCTAAGTTTGACTCTGGTTCGCTTGACTTAAGTTTGGGTCACTTCGGTTCCTTGAGATGCCTCCCTCCCGGTCTGGCGCATAACGAAGCCACTTCTTGACAGTTTCGCTGTAGTCCTGGTCGGTCAGCTTGGGGTCAAACTGTCGAGCAGCAGCTGATAGACACAAAAATAAAAAAGTGAGGAAGAGAGGTGAGATGATGTACGATGATAAGAGCACCCCTCACTTCACACGAGTGCGATTTTTTTTAATCACTCAATTACTCACTCTGTAGGTCTACAGTAACAAGCTACAGTCAGCATCCAGTTAGACTGGACAGGAAAGAGAATTAAGCAATCGCCTAGCCTGACACCATCTAGGCAATACAATGTGTATCCATGCACCTCTAAAGCTCACCAATTACGTTGTCCATTTCTTATAGGTTGCACTTTCATCACTTTATTCCAACATAACACTTTTTTTTTAAGTTTTTGCAACAGCATAATTATATTCTGAATCACCAGCATCACCAGCATCACCACCTCACTACCTAAACTTAACCTATGAAGTAGTTTGCAGGGGAGGAAGCTCACCAATCATGCAGGCTTGTAGTGTGGTGTGCTTGAATGGCTTCTTGCTTTCTGAACAACGCTTGTCTTTCTTTCCAGCCCAGTTGAACCCACTGGCCAGGGCGTTGGTCATAGCAGTTTTCAACATCAGTCTGATCAGGTTCTCTGAATTGGTGCCTCCTACCAAAGCCAGGCGAGAAATCTAAATCAGAGAGAAGAAAATGAAGGCCCTGCGTTAGAAACAGCATAACGTTTATTTTATGAACACAGAGCAACCAACTTGTTTATACACACACTTTATGCATGCACTGATATTCCAGCCCATGCCAGTCATTAGGTTTAACCACATTAACCCTCCTGTCCATATGTAAACGGTATATTTGAACAATTTCAAAACGTTTCATAAATAGCAGATATACAAGCTCTAACACGTTTTGAACTAGAAAGTGCTAAACACATTTTCCCCTGAACAAGACCACACTGAAACGATCTACATTTGATAAATGAATGCAGTTCAATAAATTACCATCTTTTGACGGACTGATTGCTCCATCAGTAATGATTCTGCCTCATTGAAGTCTTGTTCACTGGCGATTGGCAGCTGGAAGGGGAGCATAGTGGTTGTGGTGGCCACCCCGTGTCCCCTGGTCCCACCAGATATGTTGCCCTCAGCCAACTCGGTCTTGATGAACTGCACATCTCTGGATAGATCCTTCACCACGACAAGTAATTCAGCAAGCATTGAATTCATCTTCTGGATGGTAAGGTCTTCAGAAGAAGAGTTAAAATCATTAAGTGAGAAATAAAAATAAGCAGCAAATCACACGAGGAATTACACCATGTCCAATAGACTTGCCTTTCATAAGCTGCCCGTCATCGCCGGCCATCTGTCTACGCTGTGAAACACCAGATTGCCCTGAGCTGTATCCTGACATCACTGTAGAAACAAAATCATAGTTATATATTTCACTATAGTTTGACTGCATTGGATCAAACTGGTGGTAGTTCCCTCTAAAATGGCATACCATTTTGTGCATGTTGTGAGAGACCAGGGGGACTGTAGTATTGCCCCGAGCTGCATCCCGACATCCCTGTAGAAACAAATCATTATATTTAAAAATACAAAATCTGACTTGTCAGTCAAATTAACATACATGTCATAATCACTAACACCGGTTCCTGACAGGCAGCAAGCGAGCGAACTGGAGACGAAATCGCACACGACACTGTCCTGATATGACGCAGCGCGTGTCCGAGTGTGTGTTACCTGGATTCTCGACCAATAAAAAGTGTTTAGGGGCGGGACTCGGCCGCGTAATCGCTCAACTAGAGACACAGCGAGCGAATATTTGAGGGGTGAACAACATCGCTGCTCAGTTCACTGTCGCTCGCGGCAGGTCAGGATAGTCTGATTGAAACGAATACATTTTAATCACTTTTTCTCGCTCGCTCGCGTCGCTCTATGTCAGGAAGGGGTGTAAGGAGTTGTATCCCCGTCTCTCAAAACACTGTTACTGAAAGAGTACAGTATCATACCACTACTTGCACTTTGTCGATCTTGCAGCTGCTGGACATGTGAGGCCTGCTGCTGCTGGTGGTACTGTACAATATCAAATCCTGGCATCTCGGCTGAAACACAGTAGGAAATACACAAAGTTATTAGCAAATAGGAGAACGAATATTATGGTCTGGCCTGTACTAGGTAAAGGGATATTCCGTGTATATGTACAAAGAATATACAAGGGATATCAGACGATATACAAATACTATACAATATATCTCAAGTAATAAATATATATATTCGGTTTAATCTGACCCTTTGTAACAGCCGCCTCCTAATTAGTCCGCACACATTGCATTTTTGAAGCATTTAAAGGAAAACTCCAACATTTTGTGAAATTAGCTTATTTGACATCTTCCCTGGAGTTATAAGAAGATACATACCTTTTTCGTCTCTCTGCATGCATTGGGCTTAGGGAACGCCTGGACAGTTAGCCTAGCTTAACTTCATCACTGGAAGTGGGGCAGACATCTAACCTAGTTCACTACAGTCAGGAAATATACTCCAAATACAATCAAAATACAACTCCCAAACGTTCCCGTAAACATGTTGTGACCTGTGTATTTACCACGTCTCCCAGTCACACAAGTCACACAAGTCTCCCAGTCACACAAGTCACACAAGTCTCCCAGTCACACAAGTCACACAAGTCTCCAAGTCACACAAGTCACACAAGTCACACAAGCCCAAGTCTCCAAGTCACACGAGTCACACAAGTCTCCAAGTCACACAAGCCCAAGTCTCCAAGTCACACAAGTCACACAAGTCTCCAAGTCACACAAGTCTCCCAGTCACACAAGTCTCCAAGTCACATGAGTCACACAAGTCTCCAAGTCACACAAGTCTCCAAGTCACACAAGTCACACAAGTCCAAGTCTCCAAGTCACACGAGTCACACAAGTCTCCAAGTCACACAAGTCTCCAAGTCACACAAGTCACACAAGTCCAAGTCTCCAAGTCACACAAGTCTCCAAGTCACACAAGTCACACAAGTCACACAAGTCCAAGTCACACGAGTCACACAAGTCTCCAAGTCACACAAGTCACACAAGTCACACAAGTCACACAAGTCCAAGTCACACAAGTCACACAAGTCACACAAGTCCCCAAGTCACACAAGTCACACAAGTCTCCAAGTCACACAAGTCTCCAAGTCACACAAGTCACACAAGTCCAAGTCACACAAGTCACACAAGTCACACAAGTCTCCAAGTCACACAAGTCACACAAGTCTCCAAGTCACACAAGTCTCCAAGTCACACAAGTCACACAAGTCACACAAGTCCAAGTCACACAAGTCACACAAGTCACACAAGTCTCCAAGTCACACAAGTCACACAAGTCTCCAAGTCACACAAGTCTCCCAGTCACACGAGACTCATGTGACTGGGAGACTCGTGTGACTTGTGTGACTGGGAGACGGGGTAAACACACAGGTCACAACATGTTTACAGGAACGTTTGGGAGTTGTATTTGGAGTATATTTCCTGACTGTAGTGAACTAGGCTAGATGTCTGCCCCACTTCCAGTGATGAAGTTAAGCTAGGCTAACGGTCCAGGCGTTCCCTAAGCCCAAAGCATGCAGAGAGACGAAAAAGGTATGCATCTTCTTGTCCAACTCCAGGGAAGATGTTAAATAAGCTAATTTCACAAAATGTTGGAGTTTTCCTTTAAGCGTTTCAATTGGCCAGCCAAACATGTTATCTGTGTACATGTAATATTGTACTAATTGTGTATTTATTAATGAGGTAAGTTATGCCCCGAAATCCGACGTTAGAGTCAGTGTGTCAATATAGTTACTGCACTTTAGCTTTGTAGGGCAGTATGGTTATGCTGTTAAATGAAGTAGTGGTATTGCAATGGCACCATCTCCGTCTGGAGAGAGAAGACATTTGCGCTTGATATAGCGAAGTTTACCTATCCCTATATCTTCTTGCAAGCCACTGACCTTGTATGTACCAATGTATGATGATTCACAGGGATACATGTAGTATGGCTGTTTGTGTCTGTACTTTCTGTAAATTATATATACCTCTTCCTCTGATTTAAGAATATTCTCTACTAATGCAAATCCATCTCCAACCTCAATACAATTGTCTCCTTTCTTTGTGGACAAAGTAAACCGATGAGTGGAGACCTTCCTGTACTGTTGTGAAGAAGTAAACTGTGGGGGGACAGGCCCATCAGTGTGAATATTACGCAAAATTGGATCATCTGTGGGACATGGGGATCCAACATGTGGAATTTCAGACAACCTTTTCACTACCTGTTGTAGAGGCTGATGTGGCTTGCATAGAAGATGCTTAATTTGTGACAGGATCTGTGTTCTCTAAAGAGTGATGGTTTGTCCTTGAATTAGCAGCAACAATTAACTTATAATCAGTGAGGATAGCCTGCTCTGTCTCTCTCACTAATTTGTTGACTCTACGTCTTTTAGCCCGAGAATAAGATGACATAGTGATGAGGTGCTGTAGTCAATGTAATGGTTACTTACACCATTACTTGGCTAGAACAGGTCTTTGCTTCAATTGCTGCAACGTGCGGCTTCTTGAAAGTGGTACGTGATTCTGGAAAAAGAAAGAAAAAAGGGGGGAGGGTTGACATTAATGTGCTGCATTGCAATGTGCAGGGTGAAACGCTTGCATAATTCTACATTTTGATCAATATCAAGAGAGTCCATTATTATATTATTGTTATATTGTTCATTAGAAAATACCATGTATATAACCAAACGTCTAACTATATAGTCAATGTAATGGTACATAAATTGTGGTATTTACTTGGCTAGAACAATTAAGTCTTTGCTTCAATTGCTGCAACATGCGGCTTCTTGAAACTGGTACGTGATTCTGGAAAAAGAAAGAAAAAAGGGGGGAGGGTCCTGATTAATGTTCTGCATTGCAATGTGCAGGGTGAAACGCTTGCATAATTCTACATTTTGATCAATATCAAGAGAGTTCATTATTATATTATTGTTATATTGTTCATTAGAAAATACTGTGCATATAACCAAACGTCTAACTATATACTATCTGTATGTCATGCATGTCCCTCCCTATGCCATAAATGTCATCATGTGTATGTCATAAATGTCACTATGAATTGAAAATGGGGGACCCTGATGTAAACGAGACAAAAACGTCTTTCTCTGGTCTGCATCCCCTTAACAATTGTGTGTATTGAGCCATATTGTATTGTACCCCTTCTGCAATCTGTTAAATAAAGTTTTCATTCATTCATTCAACATTAGCAGGACCAGTGGCACGCCAAACAGCCTGCAAACTACCTGGCGTTCTATCGCCATGCTCTAAGACAAACTCTAACCTTAACCAACTTAGAAAGAGTGCCTAAGCTTAAAGGGGAGATGAAGCATATAGCAATATAAACATAGTCATAGCATCAAATTAGTATTTAGATAAGCCACAGAAAAAAATCACGTTATAAAAATAAGCAGTTTCTAAGAAAAAACGATTTGTTATGTGAAGCGCTTTATCAACATGGGCGCCGCCATTTTGTTTGGTGACATCACCGTCGCGGTGCATTTAGCTAGCTGGCTACCTAGCCGCAGCCGGGATTCAAAGCCAACTAACCGGCTAACCCAGCTCGCTAAATACTGCATGTAGCTAGCAGAACTGTAAAATTAGTTTGAACAGCCAGGAGCAATACAAAAAGAAACACGCGGTCCCGTTGTCTGGTAGGCAACGTTGCATTTACGGATCCACGTGTTTACTAGGCCAGCTAGCGCGTGCTTCCTTGACTACTTCCTGTTCACCCAATAAGCATGCTTTTGATTGGCTGAGTCGCACAACGTCATTCAGTACCAACGCACGCAATTGGACCACGCAATTTCTATTCGTTTGGCGCTAGAATATATTTACATCGAAATAACTTAAACAACCGTACGATTCCACTTGCACACTCTCCAGAGTTATATTAAGCACACGCTAACGAATATTCATGAATATTTATCTTAGTTGACGTATATATATATTTACCTACCAAACTGCAGCATAAGCACATGCACAACGCCGTCAAGATCCACTGGTCACACTCACAATAACGTTATTTTTCACAGAACACAGTTAAGATAAAAGTAATATAGCCAAAACTTACTGTAAAGCACTCAGTAGAATCAAATCCGGGGGATCCAGACGTGCTGTTCTGTTGCCATGCAGTTCACATTGAGAGAGTGCTTAGCTGCATGCTGGGACGTACCATATCTGTTTAAATTGGGGGGGGGGAATTCGGATCGGTCCAACGTAATGACGACAAACAGCATACGTTGAACAGCATACGTTGATTCAACATTTATTAGATATTGGCATTTCAATCATTAAAATGCAACCACAAAACAATATTGATTCAATGACATGTTTTCAACATTAGTCAATTGCTTCAGCGGTTAATGGGTGATTCACCATCAATCGTCGACCTTAACCAAAAATCAAGCATTTTGACCATAAATCAACATTGAATTAACACCTTTTGCTATCTGATTCAAACACCCTCAATGTACAGTGATTCAAACCCCCTCAATGTACAGTTTCTGCACATTGATGCTTTATACTAGTTAAAGACAGTAGAGCTTGAGTACTTTCAATAGGGCTTTGATTCAAACCCCCTCAATGTACAGTTTCTGACAACTGGGCTGTGTTGTCACGCAAAATAACGTTATGAGTGAATCTGGTAGTTGTTTTGATAAATATGTATTCTACATTCAATATATACATGGATTCGAACATAACATTACATTTCCGCGATTACGCTCGCCTTTTGCCGCGTGACGCAATAGCATATATCTGCAGAGCCACAGAGCCCAACGTCTGGGCGGGGCTTCGTGGCCTGGACGGGCTTGAGGCGGGGCTTTGTGGCGTGGACAAGTCTTGTGGCATGGACCTGGCTTTGCACTACTGCGCATGCCGATGAGGGGGGGGGGGGGGGGGTCTCTCGCTCGCTCTCTCTCTCGTTTACGACATACACAACTTTTGTCTTGTTTACATCAGGGTCCCCCATTTTCAATTCATCATAACATGACATACAGATAGACAGTACTGTTACATCTAGACATTTATGACCAGATCTACAAATATACAGCACTGTTTGTGATACAAAAATAGTAGAGTATATATAGTAATAATAGGGTATATACATTTGAGGGGGAATAAACTGTACATTGGAAGAGGTTGGGTAGGTGGGGAAAACTGTACATTGGAGGGGGTTGGGTGGACTGTGCACATTAACCTGGCACACAACATACTTGTTCACATGTCATTTTTCTTTCACTCTAAAGGAAATATGTCTCACATACAGTAGACCCCCCAGTACTTTGTGGAGACGAAGATGATGAGTACCAGTCTTCTCCTCAGACATATAAAATCAGTTTTTCAATACAAGTACGACTCAAGACACAGAACATTAGTATGCAAAATAAAAAATGAACACAGATTTGAGTGTGAATGAAAACTTTATTTTAACATATTGCAGAATGGGTACAATACAGTACGGCTCAATACACACAATTGTTAAGGGGATGCAGACCAGAGAAAGACTTTCATCTTGTTTACATCAGGGTCCCCCATTTTCAATTCATATCGACATAGGGACATACAGGTATTTAGTACCGATACATGTGACATATACGGTATTCAAATATACAGTACTGTTACCCATAGATCCTGACAGAGTATATACATATGATGGGGAGGGGACTGTACATTAGGAGGGGGTGGGTGGGAGAGAAATATACATACGGTGGTGAGGAGACTGTACATTTGGAGGGGGTGGGTGGGAGAGAAATATACATACAGTGGGGAGAGAATATATATACATCGCAACAAAGGCTTGTTTCATACATAGTACATACATAGTGAAAAGTAAAAATATCATACAAATTCACCTCAGGCAGCAAGACTTCAAGGATATAGGCTACATTATCCAGGATGGGTACAGATGAGACTGTGCTGGCCAGGATGTTTGACAAGAAGTCAAACACTGCGTTTTGATGCCCGTCGTCCTGAAAATAGACTGGGGCACACGTTGACCATGACCGCTTCTTGCTTGGTGACCTCTGGATGTACTTCTGCAACCAGTTTGACGGTTCTCTGCCACTTACGACGGCCTGAGAGTACAGAAAAGCAAGGAGAGAGAATCGTCCAGGATCAAATCATTGTAGACAGTCAGATAGGCTTGGTAAACACAGATTTGGCAACAGGTGCCAACATACTGTACCTTTAGGTGTTCTTCAGTCCGATGTGCTGTGATGATGAAGTCCACCAGCTTTTTTTGTTCAGCACTGCAGTCCATGGCAACCTGGAGGTGTTGTGGGATACTGGTAGTAATCCTTGAAGTCTGAGGCACCCTGTAAACAGGTTGTAGCCGTCCTTGGAGCAGACACCTCGACTCCCTGGTCCTGTGGGCAAACCTCTTGCCGTGCCTTTCAAATTATGAAAAACAATTATAAGTTATTATTGCTTCAACACATGTTGACTAATTATACTCCAAGATACTGTAACGTACCCCTCAGTTTGGAAGCGCTCCATTAGTAGAGTACACCACCACTCACGAATTGAGTTCATGTCCAACAAAAAATCACAGAC
Organism: Notolepis coatsorum; assembly: GCF_963971535.1. Taxonomy (NCBI): domain Eukaryota; kingdom Metazoa; phylum Chordata; class Actinopteri; order Aulopiformes; family Paralepididae; genus Notolepis; species Notolepis coatsorum. Next base: position 120,510,314 of record NC_140175.1, read on the forward strand.
ATGACAAACAATAACATGGGATTATCATTAATGGCCAATGAGTTGTACAATTGAGCTATATTGGTAGGCAATGGCATGATGTCATGAGAATGATATGAACTGGTATTTTAAGCAATTGCAATCACAAGTATCTCTGCTTGCAAGTTGTGCAATATGTGTTACATAGGCCCTTTACTTTGGTTGGAAATACAGACCTCTGTGAACTGGAGCCGGGTGTTGGCGACAATGCAAAGGGTGTACTGAAAAAAGGGGTGGGGGACGAGAGCTTTTAATTTCCTAACTCCACTAAAACGTGGTGCATCCAGCAGCAGTTATATGTAATGTTCTGCCTCTTCAATAGAAGACTTAATATATATATATATTCAAGGGTAAAACCAATGTATACCAATATGAAACAATCTTACCATAAGCATAAAAATACCACAGTCAATTCCATTTGTTTGTTGTGGAATGAACATGTGCTAGAAATGAAATAAAAGTTATTAATGCCCATGAAGAAAAGAAAATGGGGGCTTTATACATATGTTATCTTACAACATAACAATGATGGCAGAAATCATGGGGATAATAGTAATGACAGTATTAGCTTTTCACCTGCAAATCATAGGCCGTCGTCTCAGTCCAGGGGTCTAGGATCTATGCCCTGTGCACCACGCCTGAGGGAGGGAGGGGGCAGAATTAATGATTCAATATCAGTATAATAACTGGACTTTGAGAAGTCTTTATTCGGCATGCAGACAGACACGCGAGCGAGCGAGAAACCCCCCCCCCCCCATACCCTACTCTGACGAGCTAAATCAATCAGAGAGGGGCTTCGCTCAACCAATCAGAGAGGGGCTTCGCTGTACGCGGCTAGCCAATCAGAGAGCGTCTCCGAAAATGCGACTAGGTTTAAAAATAACGCGTCATGCCTCCTCCTCACTTCCGGGTTGGTTCAAACTGCGGCTACGGAAAGAAACCACACGTCATGCCCATAGATATATATAGGTCATGCCTCCTCCTCACTTCCGGGTTGGTTCAAACTGCGGCTACGGAAAGAAACCACGCGTCACGCCTCCTCCTCACTCCTGGTTGGTTCCGGTTCTAAAAGATTATTATGATATGAATTTAGGGGCGTGGCTTCTCGAAGTGTCAGATATAAAAGTGTTGACGGTTAAAGTCCTCGACACTCAGAACTTTGAAAGGAACTGAATACAGCAGCTTTTTGCAACAGAACTGAACCAACTGACAACAGATTGAATTATTTCTCAAGCAAGATGTTGTGGTTTATCTGTGGAGAAAAGGTGAGCAAATTATTATTATTTTACATTTATTTTAATGGATACATTCAAATACATCATATCAATGCATCTCGTTAAATGCTTAGCTAGTGTCGTGAATGTATCAAAATGAAACATGAAAATAGCAACTAAACTGTACAAAATAATATTAGACGGAAGTGCTGATTTGACAGAAGGGCCACTTCCTCTGTGGCCTCAGGCTTACAGAGGTTGAGACACAGTGACTCCCCCGACCAGGTGAGACCATTAAGGTCATAAACTGACCCCTCTGGACTATATTGAGATGTGCAGGAAGGCGTGATATGTACTTTAGCTAAAGAAGAACAAAAGCTTACTTTGAATGACCCATTTCCCCCACCGGCCCTATTTGGTAAGAGACTAAAGAGGAAGGAGATAATATCTTTGAAGAACAGGAAACAAACTGAAAATACAGTTGAGGTTTACGATGAATTGAAAATGGGGGACCCTGATGTAAACAAGACGAAAGTCTTTCTCTGGTCTGCATCCCCTTAACAATTGTATGTATTGAGCTGTACTGTACTGTACCCATTCTGCAATCTGTTAATAAAGTTTTCAATCAATCAATCAATCAATCAATCAATCAGGTCAAAGGTCTGTTGACACTAGCTGAGCAATTTCAGGTTACGACACGGCAGCTGGTCAGAAGACTAAGGCCCAGAGGTCAGAGAGATGACACCAGACCATTTGGGAATCTCCCCTTACACATCCGATTTGATTGACTTAAGACATACCACACAGGCTCAAGGATATTGGAATCTAAGCAGGATGCCACCAGTTACACATTAACTCCAATAGATAGACTAGACGGTTTTAGACCTTGAGGAAAATAGATAAAAACTGATGGCTTTGTCAGAGAGATTAGTTAGATGGCCTTAGAAAACATTGCAACACATATGTAAAGCAAGGACCATTATGTTAAAAGTAAATTGTCATACAAAATCACATTAGAATAGGTTTGGCAGGCATGAAAAGTTGACAATAAGTGAACCAAATACAAAGACATCGTTTGTAAATTAATGTTAATACTGAACAAAATAGTTCAATCAAATAAAGTAAAATGTGGACAGAACTGAAGAAAAGACTGTTAGTCACTGTTTAGACAATAAAGAATAAAATCTCTTAAATGCTAAAAGATAAAACTATACAGTAATGGTTAATCAAGAAGCCAGTATACTATTTTCTGTTGAAGGACAAAATGCTATTTTCTGTTCACGGAGAGAAGAGCTGAAAGGGAGCCCCAAATAAGCTAACAGCCAGGCGGATTCTACTGTGTAACGTTGTGTCAACAGACTAGGCTGACGTGTCACTCAGCGGGGAGATCCTTTGGCCAATGGGGAAGCTCGATCGCTGGGGTGACGTCACCTGACAGGCAGGGGAAAGGTCTTTTCTATCTCATTAAAAGGGCAGGCGAGGAGACACAGAGAGACCTGGAGATGGACGGACACACACAGACCTGGAGTGAGACAGACCTGGACAGGAGGAGAGCGCTGGAGACTCACCACCCCGGAGACTCGAGAGCCGAGCCGGAGACGCAGAGCCACTGACACCAGATGACAGAGGAGAGGCTCATAGCAGAGATCCGCCGAGACGAAACCAAGCGCTCCCAACCCGCCGAGGATCCGAAAACCAAGGTTGCCTTGGCGACCACCAACCACAAAGAGAAGCCGCGGGTTGTCATGGACAACCTGAGACAACAACACCACCACCGGAGAAGAACGCTCTGATCGGCCCCAGCTGATCAGATCATGGACAAAACTGCCACACCAAAGAGATAATTAGCTAGAAGAAGAAGATCCTGTATTTGTTTGACGCATAGCTGTGTTTTATTAACAATGGAAATAAACACACCAGTTTGTTTTATTCAGACCACCTCGTCAGCATTTTCCTTAATAGAACCGAACACCTAAACTACAAACAATGCAGAGAGAAGGGTAAAAGACTATACGATCACAGATAATATATAAATGAAGTGAAAGATACTTCAATTGGTGCCATGACCCGTGCTGTATTCGACCAAAGCCGGTTGAAGACGACGAAAAGCTACTTCTGGAAAATGGACCGAGAGATTCTCGCCCTCATCGAAGCCTCTGCGACTGATTGAATCCTTCACCTCTTCAGCCAAGGACAGGAGGATTGAAGGTAAGTAATAATGATGCGTTTAAATTTGGTGGAGGTCGAGCGGTCTCAAATTGGGGTTGCTATAGGTAAAAGTGAATGATGTAATGGACCAGGAAAATGTTGGTGTCGGAAGAACACCGGAGACCAGGGTTCACAACCTGTCTCTGGTTTCGGCCGCACACCAACGCAGCACTTAAGGTTAGGGTATTGAGGGGTGTTCGGTTAGAATGCCTAAGATTGGTACAATGCCAGATGTGGTAAGACTAGTCTAGGTAGAATCGATACTAATGTAATGAAGAAAAGGGGCGCAATCCGAGTGAACGGTACAGTAGTGAGGCGAAAGGTGAAGTGTTTATAAGCAACTATGGAGCTATAAATAAGGAATTGTTCAGGGAAACAATTGAAGGTCTGGGGATAAGTGACGTTTTTGGTTGATGAACGGGTTAAATGAGGCGCTGTTTTCACTCGTCAGAACCGGGCCCGCTCTGGGAAACGGCTGACGGAGGAATAAGAGTACCATTGTGGATTTTCAAGCCCTTCATCGAACAGTATTGTGACTACCAGTAATGAGAGGATATAGATGTCTGTATTTAGTTCAGATCGCGCACAGCCGAGGGTTAGGGATTCGTGCCAGTTTGCTTAGCGGGAAGGAACTCTCTTAGAATCGGTATGCTGAACAATGGACTTTTGGAAGATGTTCCATATGCGAATTGTCGAGACAAATCCGACGTCATTTAGGCTCAGATTGGCTATGGTCCAGATCTGAAGAACATCAAACTCGTGGAGGAATGAGGAAAGTAGGAAATATGGAAATTGTGGTTTAAACGGGGAGCACGATAGACCACATAAACCTCCGATTCAAGCCGACAGGTGGCTCTACAAGTAGGAAATATGGAAATTATGGTTAAGGACGATTTGACCATAAAAACCTCAGATTCAAGCCGTCAAGAGGCGCTACAAAACTCTCCACGAGCTACTATACATGAATGGAGCGGGTTTCTCGGGGTATAGCAAGACGGATTTACTAGAACTCGGTAGATATAGGAAGCACTTTTGAAAGAAGGAACTGCGCTTGCTTGTGATTAGAACATAGGAAAGAATTGTGTGAAATGGGCGAGGTAGGAAATGCGCTTAGAATGAATGTGGCCAAGTGAATAGTATGCTTATGAATAGGACATTGTTTTGCTAAGTATATATGTTTGGATGGATGTGTGTTAGAGGTTTTGAGTGAATGCCAATGTATTTTTTGAATTATTATAAAGCTCTAGTGACCAAAACGGCACCGGAGAAACCATAACACTGTCCGTGGGACGGGGCATTTATTTAGCTGGCTCCGTTAGCCGCGGGACGGCAGCAGTAACGTATGGACGCTGTGTTGCGATATCGAGTGAATTGAGTGAATGGCAAGAGTGATGGAACCAAAATGATGTGTGAAGTTCGTTGACATTTTTTTAATCGGTGGTATTAAGGTCTAAATTTAATGTAGTAGGTATCAAGATAAACTGAGTTTTGGGAGCTGATGACGTCACTGGGAACGTCTAGGCTTTTGGGAGCGTTGGATTTAAAATACTGTGTATTTCGGCCAGGCGGGGCCAAACGGGCGAGCGAACTGGAATAAAGATAATGATATATGTTCTGTAAACTGGGGCTAAATAGGATTAAAGTTATGATGTGTGGGTATAACAGGGTTGTGCAGACGTCGCGATGTGTTGTGCCGCTCGAATCAACAGGGTAATGGGCCGTATAGGAGAAGTTATGGTGGTGGCTAAACTAGGCTAATGGAGCTAGCAGTACTGAGCTAATGAAGCTAAAATGCTAAGCTACCTGGGCTAACAATGTAGCATGATTGAACTCTCGGGGAATATCGCGTGTTGCTACTCTTGGTGGCTGGCGCGGGACCTTAGGGAGGCGCGGACAGGAACTTCCGGTATAGAGGGGTTCTGGGGATTGTGGTTTATAATTGAGAAGAGACGTCGAGTTGACGTCATGGGGTGATGTGCTGCGTGATGACGCACTTGTGTGGGAGGGTGAGGGCGCCTCCTGCAGGACGTTGTGAGTACTGTAGTACAATGGTGGTGATGTACTAAACATTACAGCAGGGGGCGGTGTTGCCTCTTTGATTGTTACACCTCTCCTTCACATGTAAACGGGGAGCCGTAGCGGACATTTTGTAGTTTTTATAGGTTTTTTGGTTTTTGAGTAGCGACCATCTTTGGAAATTTGTAGTTCTTTTTATCGGTTTTTCCGGGTTTTTAAGGACGAATGTATATTCTTGTTTAGTTATCGATCTATATTTGTTGTGGGCCCAATATGATGGCACTGGTGGGGTAGAAACGTGATGGATGTGTGGGGTTTGTTTTGTGGCTTTTCTAGTTGTAGTATTCCAATATTAGGTGGCTGATGAGGTGTCTGGTGGTTGGGGCATGTAGACGGTATGTGTCGGTTTGCGCATGCGCGCCACGGTCGGTCAGTACGAGGGGGATGGACTATGGGCTTTTATTAAGGCAGTGGACAGGGAAGGGCTATAGGGGGCGATGTTGGTCGAGACTAGTTGGAGTGAAAACAGCGACGTGGTGTGCTGTGACGGGACTTGCGTGAACCCCCCCCCCCTACTCCTCCGTGTCTCTTCCTCCCTCTCTCACTCTCCCCTCCCTCTCTCCCTCCCTCCCTCCCTGCCTTCCTCCCTCCCTCCCTCCCTCCTTCCCTGCCTCTCTCTATCTCTCTCTCTCTCTCAATCCCTCTCTCCCTTCATCCCTCTCTCCCTCCCTCCCTCCTTCCTTGCCTCTCTCACTCTCCCCTCTCTCTCACTCTCCCCTCCCTCCCTGCCTTCCTCCCTCCCTCCCTCCCTCCTTCCCTGCCTCTCTCTTCTCTATCCCTCTCTCCCAGCTTGACTTTGTTGAAATGACAGGTTCGCAAAGGAAGTTTTGTTCAAGGTAGATTGCCTTTATGGTGAGGCTTGGAGCATTGGTTATATTAATGTAGTGTTTACTTTCTAAATTAGGATTACATGGGAGGCCCCCCTCTCTTCCTTCTGTATGTCTCTCCCCCTCCTCCCTCCCACTCTCTCTCCCTTCTTCCCACTCTCTCTCCCCTGTGTCTCCCCCCCTCCTCCCTCCCGCTGTCTATTTCCTTCTGTCTGTCTTTCCCTCTATCCCTCTCTCCCTCCCTCCCGGTATCTCCCCCTCCCTTATCTCTAGCTCCCTGCTTGATACTGTTGGGCTGCCAGGTTTGCATAGGTGTTTTTATTCAGGTTGTAGTGCCCCGGCAGTAAGATTTAAAGTATAGTGTTAGATATTAGGAACTCCATGCAGACTCTTTTAGTCTGATTAAAGTAGGGTTTGATTTAAGTTAAGGTTGGCAGCAGATGATGAAGATAGTGTTTGAAGTCCTGTGGGTTAACTGGACCAAGCAATACGGTAAAGTCTGCTAATTAATTCTAGAAAGATTTTGTTATAGTTAATGTTGAATTGAGAGCCCCCCCCCCTTCCTCCGTCTCTCTATCCCTCTCTCTCTTCCCTCCTTCCTCTGTCTTCCCCCCTCAGTCCCTGCATCCCTCTCCCCCTCCCTCCCTTTTCTCTTCCCTCCGCCCCCCCCCCCCTCTGTCTCTCCTTGTATTTTTCCCTGTGATTCTCCTTCCCTCCTTTTTTTTTCTCCACGTGTGCCTCCCCTCAATGGCTTGCCTGAGAATGGATTGTGGGTATGCTGCAGGCCATTGCTGGGTTGAGTGGTGGACCCGTGTTGGGGTTCTTGGAAGCAGGGTTAGCTTTGCGGCATGTTGTGTGTTGTTGGGTTGGTTGTTTATTTGAACTGCGTTGTTATTGTGTATGTGGAGTGCGTACCGGATGGGCGCTGGCCTGTCTAGGTACAGGTGATGGTAGGATGAGTTGTGATATTCCTTGAGAAAAGGAGCTTGGGGTGTTTCCGTTCGGGTTCGAAACTGAAGGGAAAACGCTTTGGGCTGTGAGAAGGCGGTTCTTTGTGAATTCAAGGATCTGGGAGGATATTGCAGTAGGTATAGTGCTGGTGTCCATGAGTTTAATAACATGAGCAATTGGGCTATATGACGGTCAGGGTTTTAGTGATCTAAATTGCTAAAAAATTATTGTTTTCCCTTGATGGTAGTTGGAAGCAGTGACAACACTAAAGGATTTTTTTTAGTGTTGTGAGGGGGAAGTGGAAGTGTGTAAGAATGTAAGTGTGTGTGAGAGTATAAATTAAATTGATGTTGTATGAAGAGGTGAGGTGAAGTAATATTACATTTATATTTAGTCAATACGCTAAGCGGTCATTTAAAGTATGAAATAAGATCAGAATGACGGATTCATCAAAGCAAAATGAAATTGGAACAGATGAAGGACCAAGTTTACAAAGATTATTAGACAATTGATAGGCTGTGTGGAATTAATGTTTGTGTCCTCCAGATAATCATATGAAAGGAACACACAGAGGATTGGAAACCTCCAGTTTTCCTGTTGGAAGAACGGACAAAAACAAGCTAAGCTGTATCGTTATATTCAAACAGATCACACCAAATCTCTCTAAAAATATTAGTATAGTGTTGCCCGACATTTCCAATGCATAACAGATAGTGGAAATGACAAGGGAAATGCCACTGATGTTAAGTTTGGGTGTTTTTGCTTTCTTTCTGCACAGGTGCTCGGCAGGACAGATGGGGCTCTGACGATTTCGATAACCAACTGGGGAAACGGCTATATAAGCCTTGGTATAAGTATGAATGATAAGCCAGTTATCAATCCTTGTCTGCACAGTAAAAATTTGACAGTGTGAGTGTTTTAACTCAAGTAGGTAGAAATAGTTTTAGAGACAGAGAAACTTGTTTTTTCAAACGGTTATTGCAGGAGTGTTTGAAAGTGGAGAGAATGACGGTTACACAGGAAGTTCACCTTAGTGGAACATTGATAGGAACAACTGAAGCGTTAGATGCAATAACAGTAGAATAACAAAAACGAGAGTAAACAATCAGTCTGTTTCAAAAACCTGTAGTATTAAAAAAAAAAAAAAAAAAATATAGAAATGGCCCTCAGTAGTCAGGCCGGTGGTGGGAGAAAGCCGAGAACCTCTGCAGACATTTCCCAGATAGACTTTACCAGTGAGGATAATCTGATTGATTGGAATAGGATGGACTTCTCTCATGTGACCAGTACGATAGAAGGACTTGAAATGATGACTTTGGTTCCAATACAGGGGGTCTCAGAGGAGAGAGAACCAGAGACAACGGTATTACTCCAACCAGAACCAATCCATGCTGGAGTGTCCATTGCAGGCGTCTGCAGTTTAACCAAGGGACAGAGAAAGAGACTGAGAAGAGCGGCGTTGTTACAGCAGTCCCACGAAGTCCACTCTGGCCGTACGGCTGGTACAGAGACCGACAGCAGGTATGGAACTATACACGAACAGTTTCTACAGCCCACCCGTTTCCCATGTCCAGTCGTCCCTCGAGACCAAAGCCGGGATGAGAGGCGTGGGCCGGTGACGAGGAGCCAGCCGGCGAGGGCCAGGGTGGAGGAAGAGGAGAGGATGACGTGCCGCTCTCCAGAAAGACAGAGAGCGTTTGTAGAAGCGTTCGAACGACATGAGGCAGTTCATCGAGACTTGAGGAAGACAGAGCAGGCGTTTGGTCAAGCCGCACACGAGATGCAGAGACTGGAGCAAGAACTGGCTAAAAAGAATGAACTGTTGAGTGGTACAGTTCGTGATGTCATGCTTCGGGCGTCAGAACTAGGCCGCCGTGATCAAGGAGTGCCCTGTGCTCCGTTGCCCGGACAGGGAACTGGGCCGCAGGAGGGGTGGGTTTCCAGGCCCCTCCCAACAAGAAAAGGCCCGAGAAACGGCAGCAGAAAAGGACAGGTATGCACCTCTCTCCTCCAGGCAACAGGACATACAACCAGGGGACTGGAGAGGGGTAGACCTGGCGGGAGCTGTGGGATGCCAGCCGAGAGACTGCTGGGGTCGTGGTAAACTGGGACCGCCTGGATGGCCGGCGTCGGCTGAGTGCTGGAATTGTGGGGAGATCGGCCATCTCGCTCGATCATGTGGCAAAGGGTGGCGGGCTCGGCAAGAGTCCAACAGACGGCGAGGGTCCAACAGACAGCATGAGTCCATCAGAAGATAGACCTGCTGGACTTGCGGAATGTTGGGTCATTCTCAGAAGGAGTGTAAAGAGGTTGTGTCTGCAAAGGTCATAGGTTAAATAAGAGCGAAGCGGGAATGCACAAACAAAGCTGAAAGTGCTCGAGGAAATAGAGTTATTAATAAATTAAAATGGAAAATGCAACAGATTAGAATAAAAATGGAAACAAAGATACATGGATAGTTTAAAAGGTTTGATTAGGTGTGCAAGTTACTAAAACGGTTTGGAAGACTAACAAGGGTAAGTTGGGGCTGTAGATGGGATGAAGTAACTGGAAATTGCATGGGCTAATTGTTACGAAGGATCAGATTAAACCGAATATATATATTTATTGATTGATATATATTGCATAATATTTGTATATCGTTTGATATCCCTTGTATATTCCTTGTACATATACACGGAATATCCCTTTAGCCTAGTACAGACCATAATATTTCATTCTCCTATTGGACAACGGTCCACAGGCGCCATAGCCATACCTCCAAGGTCTGGTTCAAAGTCACCGCCGGGGACTTGCCTGGACATGAACGGTTCTGCGCAAGGATATGAGACAGGAATAAAGCTGGTACTAGTTTGTTCACATAACGTATAAATACGGCGCAGGTGAATACAGAAGCACTTAGTCAGAAGTCTTAGTAACTAAAAGTTGAAGCCTCACCCACGATACAACGTGTGGTGAAGTATGGCCTGTTTGGCCCCAGATAGAGCATTGAGACCGCGTGCGAATTAATAACTGAAGTATCAGAGTTTAACGCTGTACCGTCGAGTTCGACCTATTCTATTAAGTCAGTAATAGTCTATTTGTGTATAGTGTATCGTGCGGCTAAAGTTCTACAGTGACCAGCATCACCAACGTTTCCTCGTACCAGCTAGAGTGCTTATCCAGGCTGGGCTGCTTACCATGGCGCTTTCACCCGAGGGGCCCTAGACGAGGACCGTGTGGATTATGTACACTGGATAACCTACCGACGACTGCATAGCCCTTTTCGGCTGGATTATATTTGCTTTTGGTCCTGTAATTGATGGAGCGGAGAATCACCGACACCCACAATTGTGTGGGATTTACCCTGTGAGGAGCCACGTCGAGTCCGCCTCTCAGAAGCCTGAGGCCGGCTAGCTTTCTTCCATGCGGAGCTGCATGCTACGGAGAACAGCTGTATTCGTCTGTGGATCAAGATCTTATTGCACCATCTCCTGTACTTGGAGTCTCCTTATCATCGTTGACCCAGACTCTACTACCGACAAATCCTCTACCCTTGCTGGCTTACAACCGGGGGGACCCTACCAGTATCTCCCGCTATATTACTAGTGTACCATAGATATAATTCCTAAGATTCAGGTTGTATTATTATCTCCTGCGTAATATGAGAATGGACATTCGTTATTGATTTGCCTACGCACATTCCTTTGCCTTATAAGCGCATCCAAAGTAAAGTAAAGTATATTATGTACTATTATTGCTGCTAATAAATACTTAAATCCAGTTTTGTGTGGAACCGAGTCATTGTGGGAAGTGTTCATCATTAGATACCTGTGTACTGTATGGCCAGTAGGAATGTACATAAGACGGTAGTGGTTTAATGATACCATACTTATCAATACAGTCAGGGAATTGTACCCCTCAGTTACAATTGGTCCTTCGAGCCGGAGGGTAACTAGCGTAATATTAATATAGTGGTATTAATATTGACATGGCCAATGATGAACACTCCACAAAACGGTTCTCCTAAAATAGATTGCCCGCAGCGTAGACGGCAGACACCTCAGTACTTAGAGGATTACGTTGCCAGTATACTACCTAGCCTTCTACAGACGGTAAACACGGAAAAAGTAGATAGTAAAATTATGTCCGACCCTACCGACCAGGCTACCCCGCCAGTAGAGACCCTAGTGGGTTCTAACGTAACTGACCAAGCTCACGGTGGGGACCAGGAGGGACCTGACATGACTTTACCCCCCGCCAAGACCGAAGAAGTAGTCCCCGGAGAGCTCCAGGATAAAGAAAGCCCTCCAGGGATGGAACTCGACCCACTAGAAGAAGGGACGAGCACCCCGGAGATGGATCTCCTCGATTCGCCACAGGAGAACGGATCTCCAATGAGTACTACCAGGAGCGGATCACCTCAACCAGCGTCTTCCCCCAGCGAGGCGGACAAGATGCTGGCGCAGGCCTTCCTCGCTAGCCTGGCAGCCTCAACCGAGCGCGATCGACTCCAAGCACAGACGCTTAGTGAGCGCGAACATTCTTCCATGGAAAGAGAACGCCTTCAAGCGCAGCAACGGAGTGACGAAGACCGTATACGTCTAGAGATTAGACGCCTCCAGACGTAAGAGAATATGGGAAGAGACCGCGCCGAAGCCCAGCGCGCCGCCGCCGGTGCCCAAAGAGAAGCAGAGCGCGACTTCGCTCTCACCAAGCGCGAAGCCGAGCGCGACCGATTACAAGCGCAGATAATGGAGCAGCTGATTACCAGGGCAACCCCCCCTCCCTCCGCACGGGGTTCCAGGGCCTCGTCAAGACAAGGGTCAAGGGCACCCTCCCCTACCCGATCAAGCGACCCTGAGCCCGACCACCAGAGAGAGCCTATACCCCTCTCCGAACCCCTTCCCCGACCGGTCCAAGCGAGACCCAGCTACAGGGAAGAACCGGTCTATACCGCGGAGAGGCTAAATAGACGACTACAGGATCTAGATGACCTGCCAGAAGAAGAAGAAGAGGGAGAGGAGGAGAGTCAAGCCCAACAGCAGCACAGTACTCCACAGGACCAGGAGGTCCAGTACAGCCCAGGCTTTACCCCCGCGGCTCTGCGCTACAGACCCCCGACTCAATTCACGGGTGAGCTTGACGCACGACCAGCCCCGAGGAACAGCACCTGGGTACGCGGGCCTTGGTACCCAGCAGGTACCAGCCCACCACGACACGTAAGAGGAGACTCGCCTGGGAGGCCTCTCTTCCAACGCTCACCGATGTGCCAGCCATCCATGGCATCGTACCTTGGCACACCGACGTTCCCGGACTTCACACACGAGAACAGAGCACAGTACACAGAGCTACGAATGTGCTTAGAGACAATGATGTCCGATGTAGCTGATGAACCGTACAAATATGCTATCCTACTCAAGCACCTCAAGGTGCCCCGAGCGCACAATATAGTGCTGGCATATTCCACCTCTACTACCCCATACACCGCGGCTCTAGCAGCACTCGACCAAAGATATGGACGCATATGGGACTACGTAATACAAGAGATAAGGAATATTGACCGTCTACCCCCAGCCACAGACAATCGCTCACTAGATGACCTGTCTATCAAGGTACAATCCCTGGTAGGGATGCTGGGGGCGCAAAAGGAAAAGGGTATGTACGAACTACACGCAAACTCTAATGTCGAGAAGATTTTAGAGAAGCTTCCGCCCGCCCGACAAGAGCGCTTCAGGCGGCAAAGAGACCACCGTGATCCTAACGGTCCCGAGCCATCCCTCCTAGACCTAGCCGACTTCCTGGCGAGAGAAGTCAACAGCCTACGGTTGGATACGTTCGTGCGGAGCACACCAAGCTCCAGAGAGGGACCTAGGAGAGCAAACGATGGCCGCAGATTGGTGACCGTCATGCACCAATCAGAATCAGTACCGAGCAACAAGAACCACAGTACCCCCTCGATGAAAGAGAAGTGAAAGATGGTGTGCCCGTACTGCGAAAAGGAACACTGGCTGTCACACTGTGACACGTTCAAGAAGATGACCACCGACGAGGTGAGTCAATGGATAAAGTCCAACCGACGCTGTTACCGATGTGCGCGCAGTCACATGGCAGCCGATTGCCGCTTAAAGAAGAGGTGTAGTCGGTGTGACGGAGCCCACTTAGACGTCCTACATGACAGTAACAGAAGAAAGCCTGCACCCTCAAGCAGCACAAAGGCAAGTGTTATGTACATTGACCCCGCCAGCAGCGGGGGCGCCCGGGTGCTCTTAAAGGTGGTCCGCGTAACATTGAGTTACCAAGACAAGGTCATGGACACTTACGCCGTCCTTGACGACGGGTCAGAGAAGACCCTTCTCCTCGCGTCCGCTGCGGCCCAGCTGGGGCTGCGGGGGAGCGAAGACCAGATGACGATTCGGACAATAAGAAGAGACCTAAAGACGATAAAGGGCGAGAATGTCTCCTTCACTATCGCAGCTCGCGGGCAGCCAGAGAGACGGTATAGGATCACTAACGCTTTCACCAGCCAAGACATAGGCCTGTCGCAGTACACCTACCCCATCGCCAAGCTGATGGATAAATATGTGCACCTGCGTCAACTACCTATACCGCTCATAGACGGTGCCACCCCGACCCTGCTGATAGGCTCCGACCATGCAGACCTCATCGTCCCGATGGACCGGGTCCACACAGGGCCCAGAGGCTGTCCTGCAGCAGTCGAGACCCGCCTAGGATGGACACTACAAGGCCCCCTCGCTAGGTCTCTTAACCGAACAGCAGCCACTAGCTGCCTCCACTCCAGAGTGACAGAAGAAGACACCACCCTCCTACAGCATGTCGAGAGGCTATGGACACTAGAGACAATGCCCTTTAAGAACGAAAAGAAAGACATTCGTTCCAAGGAAGACATTTATGCTATAGCCCTCCTCGAGCGGGGGACAAAGAGAGTCAAAGTCAACGGAGTGATGAGATACGCAATTCCACTCCTGAGGCGAGAGGGTATGCCTACCTTCCACGCCCCAAAAGAAGCGATGGAGCGGTATCTATTGAACACAGAGCGGCGCCTAGCCAGAGACCCCGCTCAAGAGACTGTGTACCGCGCTGAGATTGACAAGCTAATCACAGCGGGACACATAAAGAAAATTGACATTAAAGAGGCCGATCAGACGACCGAATCATGGTACGTGCCGCACCACAAAGTCCACCACAACGGCAAGGATCGTATTGTGTTCAACTGCAGCTACCAGATCGGATCACAAAATCTGAATAAAGAGCTCTTGCCCGGCCCAACACTCGGCCCCTCTCTACTAGGCGTGTTACTACGTTTCCGCCAAGACAAAGTGGCCATCAGCGGCGACATCAAAGGGATGTTCCTGCAGGTGCGACTAGTGGAGGAGGACAAGCCCCTGCTGCGGTTCCTATGGAGAGAGAGGATCGGGGACGAGCAACCAACCATCTATCAATGGGAAGTCCTCCCTTTCGGAACCACATGCAGCCCATGCTGTGCTACGTTTGCACTGCAAAAACACGTCGCAGAGGACCCAGCAGCTAATGAAGAGGTCCGACAAAGTGTAGGAAATAGTTTCTACGTGGACAACTGTCTGCAAAGCGTCTCGACGCCAGAAGAAGCCGAGGCCCTCCTACTCAAGCTCCGCGCCTCCCTGATCAAAGGCGGCTTTGATCTCAGGCAGTGGGCCAGCAGCGACCCTCAAGTATTGCGCAGCCTCTCCCCAGAGGACAAGGCAGCAAGCAGCGAGACCTGGATGGCGACCATCCCAGGAGAAGCCCAAGAAATGACATTAGGATTAGTCTGGCGCTTCAAAACAGACTCGCTCCATTATAAACACACACCCCTGACCAAGGAGCAGGGAAGGTCGACTGCACTACCGACCACAAGACGGAGTGTATACAGAACACTCGCCAGACAATATGACCCGTTGGGATGTGTTCTACCTTACACCACCAGGGCAAAGATGATTGTAAGAGCGTTATGGGACAAGGACCAGGGCTGGGACGACCCCATACCCGAACACCTTGCCTCCACATGGAGAGAGTGGGAGACAGAACTCAGCTCACTCCCAGGTGTCAACATACGCCGCAGCTACTTCCCACCCACAGTGAGGCCGGAGACGTGCCAGATGGACCTGCACGTCTTCAGCGACGCCTCCGAAGTAGCCTACGGTTCGGTGGCCTACTTGCGTGCCCGAGAGGAGGGAGGAGAAATACATACTGCTTTCATCCTGGCTCGCTCAAGAATAGCCCCACGCAAGCAACAATCTATCCCGCGTCTAGAGCTCTGCGCAGCCCTAGCAGGAGCGCAACTCGCCACGTTAATCCAACGTGAACTCACCATCCCGGTGCAAAGAACAATCTTGTGGTCAGACTCCACGACCGTACTCACATGGATCCGGTCTGATTCGTGTAGATACAAGGTCTTCGTGGGAGTCAGAATCACAGAGATCCAAGATTTAACAGAAGCAGCAAGCTGGAGGTATGTGGACACAAAACACAACCCAGCTGACGTCATCACCCGGGGAATGTCCCTGGATGACCTCACCCGTCACAATCTATATAGTGACGGGCCAGAGTTCCTCAAGCTCCCGGAAGAAGAGTGGCCTACACCCACCCCACGGGAGGCGAGTAAAGAGGAGGCAGAGAACAAGAAATCTATGTTCTGTGGGTTGACACACACACTCATCCCCACAGACCCCAACATAGACGATTGCCTCACCCTTGAGAGTGCGCAGCTAAAGACATTCCTGTGGCACCACCCAGAGGTTCAGCCCACTACTGACATTACTGCAGCTAACTACGAAGAAGCAGAACTTCTTCTCCTACAGCGAGCCCAGAGAGACTCGTTCCCCGACGAGCTAGACTGTCTACAGGGAGCAAAGCCCGTCCCGTCAGACAGCAGATTGCTCCACATAGCCCCCGAGAGCGACGCCCAATCTCATCAGAGTGGGTGGTCGTCTGAGGAGAGCTCCAGACTTACCGGATGACGTCAAGTACCCGATAGTCTTAAACAGCCGACACAAGGTCACAGAGCTTATCATAAAGAAATACGACGAGGACGTGCATCACGCCGGGGCAGAGAGAGTCTTCGCGGAGATCAGACGTCGTTATTGGATACTGCAAGGGAGAGAAGCAGTACGACGTTTCCAGCGGACTTGTCTAGACTGTCGTAAATGGCGAGCACAGCCCAGTATACCCCGGATGGCTGACCTACCCCCCTGTCGCCTCCGACTCGGCGACAAGCCTTTTCACTCCACCGGTATGGACTGTTTCGGCCCGCTGTATGTAAAGAGAGGAAGAGGGACCGAGAAGCGGTGGGGTATTGTATTCAAATGCATGACCACCCGAGCGGTGCACATAGAACTCCTTCCAACCATGAGCACAGACTCATTCCTTATGGCCTTCCGAAGATTCACATCGCGGAAAGGGAAACCGTCTATATTATTGTCTGATCACGGGACAAACTTCAAAGGCGGAGAAAGAGAGCTGAGAGAGAGCTTCCAAGCTATGGGCCCAGAACTTAAGACCCACCTCGCTCCATACCAGATTGATTTCCAGTTTAATCCCCCGAATGCACCTCACTTCGGTGGAACTTGGGAACGAGAAGTACGTTCAATAAAGACAGCCCTGCACACCGTGCTTGGGGCCCAGACCGTGGCGGAAGAAGTCCTAACGACAGTCCTCACGGAGATCGAGGGAGTATTGAACTCAAAGCCCCTCGGTTAAGTCTCAAGTGATGTAGCAGATGTCGACCCAGTCACCCCCAACACTCTCTTGATTGGGCGGCTGGACCCCGCGCTACCACAGACAGTGTACAGGCCTGAAGAAGCGAACGGCCGAAGAATGTGGAGGTACAGTCAAGTATTGGCTGACAAGTTTTGGAACAGTTTCCTACTCCACTATCTACCGTCTCTACAGACCCGCCAGAAATGGGTGAAAGAGAGAGACAATTTGACAGAAGGAACAGTCGTCATGATTATCGACCAGTCACTACCCCGAGCTATGTGGCCGGCCGGCCGCGTAAGCAAAGTGATCACCGGTGCCGACGGAAAGGTCAGAGCGGCAGAAGTGCTCGTCCAAGGGCGGATCTACACCCGACCCGTGGCGAGGCTAATAGAGTTGCCAAGGCTCCCCGATACTATTGATGACGACCATGACCCCCTGACTTTGTGAACTGCCCTACCCTCCCAACAGACATTGAGTAGTGGACAGTGCGGTTAATCTGTCTCTGCTTATCTAATTAGGTGGGACTAATTAGGAGGCGGCTGTTACGAAGGATCAGATTAAACCGAATATATATATTTATTGATTGATATATATTGCATAATATTTGTATATCGTTTGATATCCCTTGTATATTCCTTGTACATATACACGGAATATCCCTTTAGCCTAGTACAGACCATAATATTTCATTCTCCTATTGGACAGCGGTCCACAGGCGCCATAGCCATACCTCCAAGGTCTGGTTCAAAGTCACCGCCGGGGACTTGCCTGGACATGAACGGTTCTGCGCAAGGATATGAGACAGGAATAAAGCTGGTACTAGTTTGTTCACGTAACTTATAAATACGGCGCAGGTGAATACAGAAGCACTTAGTCAGAAGTCTTAGTAACTAAAAGTTGAAGCCTCACCCACGATACAACGTGTGGTGAAGTATGGCCTGTTTGGCCCCAGATAGAGCATTGAGACCGCGTGCGAATTAATAACTGAAGTATCAGAGTTTAACGCTGTACCGTCGAGTTCGACCTATTCTATTAAGTCAGTAATAGTCTATTTGTGTATAGTGTATCGTGCGGCTAAAGTTCTACAGTGACCAGCATCACCAACGTTTCCTCGTACCAGCTAGAGTGCTTATCCAGGCTGGGCTGCTTACCATGGCGCTTTCACCCGAGGGGCCCTAGACGAGGACCGTGTGGATTATGTACACTGGATAACCTACCGACGACTGCATAGCCCTTTTCGGCTGGATTATATTTGCTTTTGGTCCTGTAATTGATGGAGCGGAGAATCGCAGACACCCACAATTGTGTGGGATTTACCCTGTGAGGAGCCACGTCGAGTCCGCCTCTCAGAAGCCTGAGGCCGGCTAGCTTTCTTCCATGCGGAGCTGCATGCTACGGAGAACAGCTGTATTCGTCTGTGGATCAAGATCTTATTGCACCGTCTCCTGTACTTGGAGTCTCCTTATCATCGTTGACCCAGACTCTACTACCGACAAATCCTCTACCCTTGCTGGCTTACAACCGGGGGGACCCTACCAGTATCTCCCGCTATATTACTAGTGTACCATAGATATAATTCCTAAGATTCAGGTTGTATTATTATCTCCTGCGTAATATGAGAATGGACATTCGTTATTGATTTGCCTACGCACATTCCTTTGCCTTATAAGCGCATCCAAAGTAAAGTAAAGTATATTATGTACTATTATTGCTGCTAATAAATACTTAAATCCAGTTTTGTGTGGAACCGAGTCATTGTGGGAAGTGTTCATCATTAGATACCTGTGTACTGTATGGCCAGTAGGAATGTACATAAGACGGTAGTGGTTTAATGATACCATACTTATCAATACAGTCAGGGAATTGTACCCCTCAGTTACACTAATAGTACTAACAAAAAATTATGGTTTTAAACAGGAACAATGGAACATTTTTAATATTAGACAGAGTTAAAAACGAAGGACTATTTATAGTAGTGATTATACATACTTGATCCAAGGGTGGTCAAGGAGACTAAAAAAAAAAAAAAAACATTATTATTTCAGTACATTTTTATTTAAAGGGACTGTGGTTTGTTGCCATGCACATAGGTTCTGTTGGTGATTGGCCTCGTCTAGAGCTGACTGTCCGGACCGAGGAGGCTGTCTGGAAACAAGGTATTGATAGTGTGATAAAATGGTTATTCCACTTTCAAGGGTGGAAGTAGTAGTTGTGTTGAATTTGAGATATTTGATCTAGTAAAGTAGTACAGCACAAAAACAAATGAGACAAAGGTGATTTGATTGAATGCTAACTTAAGAAGCGGTGAAATATATAGATAACTAATTTGGAGAAAAAATGTATTGTCAAATGCAGAACAGTAAAGATGTATCTGTGAGAAAAATGAGACCTTTCAATCCATTGTGTGTTTGTAAATAACAATCCAAAATGAAAAAGGACAGAGGGAAAATCGTTTCCTTCTGTGGAAAATCGGAGCAGTACCAAGAACTGCATACAACAAAGAAGAGGCTGTGGTTAGCACAAAATACAACAAGAAGAAAACAGTCAAAACGAGTTAGCAGTAAAGACCTCAGGAGGTTTGAACAGGGATAACTGACAGGGATGAAAGCAAAGAATAATTGAGGCCTCAGTGGTCTTTTCAAGGAGAAGAGATGATTTATATTTGCTTGTTTGAATCTCCCTCGATGTTTAGAGTGTTAATCTTTTGGGTATGATGTATTAATCTTTTCTTGCAGAGTCAATTACACAAAACAGACACATTGAAGCTAATTACATGGATAATGTATAGTCATAAACAAAAAAAGCTGATAATGGTACGATGTTCTTTTTGTATAAAGAAACGGACCTAGACTGGATGTCGTATTAATAACTGATAATGTGTATAACTGTGCAAGAAGAAAAGGTAGGTGAAATGATGAATTTTGTAACTGTACAGATGGGAATGGGTTTGGTAGTTCGATTTGTGTAAATTTTGGATTTTTTTGAAATTTTAAAAAATATTAGCAAAAATGGTAATTATGGTTTTAACATGTTTAATTTAGAACATATTGGTGCTATATAGTGGGTTATGAAACCCACTAAGGGTGGATTGTCGTGAATTTATCAAAATGAAACATGAAAATAGCAACTAAACTGTACAAAATAATATTAGACGGAAGTGCTGATTTGACAGAAGGGCCACTTCCTCTGTGGCCCCAGGCTTACAGAGGTTGAGACACAGTGACTCCCCCGACCAGGTGAGACCATTAAGGTCATAAACTGACCCCTCGGGACTATATTGAGATGGGCAGGAAGGCGTGATATGTACTTTAGCTAAAGAAGAACAAAAGCTTACTTTGAATGACCCATTTCCCCCACGGGCCCTATTTGGTAAGAGACTAAAGAGGAAGGAGATAATATCTTTGAAGAACAGGAAACAAACTGAAAATACAGTTGAGGTCAAAGGTCTGTTGACACTAGCTGAGCAATTTCAGGTTACGACACGGCAGCTGGTCAGAAGACTAAGGCCCAGAGGTCAGAGAGATGACACCAGACCATTTGGGAATCTCCCCTTACACATCCGATTTGATTGACTTAAGACATACCACACAGGCTCAAGGATATTGGAATCTAAGCAGGATGCCACCAGTTACACATTAACTCCAATAGATAGACTAGACGGTTTTAGACCTTGAGGAAAATAGATAAAAACTGATGGCTTTGTCAGAGAGATTAGTTAGATGGCCTTAGAAAACATTGCAACACATATGTAAAGCAAGGACCATTATGTTAAAAGTAAATTGTCATACAAAATCACATTAGAATAGGTTTGGCAGGCATGAAAAGTTGACAATAAGTGAACCAAATACAAAGACATCGTTTGTAAATTAATGTTAATACTGAACAAAATAGTTCAATCAAATAAAGTAAAATGTGGACAGAACTGAAGAAAAGACTGTTAGTCACTGTTTAGACAATAAAGAATAAAATCTCTTAAATGCTAAAAGATAAAACTATACAGTAATGGTTAATCAAGAAGCCAGTATACTATTTTCTGTTGAAGGACAAAATGCTATTTTCTGTTCACGGAGAGAAGAGCTGAAAAGGAGCCCCAAATAAGCTAACAGCCAGGCGGATTCTACTGTGTAACGTTGTGTCAACAGACTAGGCTGACGTGTCACTCAGCGGGGAGATCCTTTGGCCAATGGGGAAGCTCGATCGCTGGGGTGACGTCACCTGACAGGCAGGGGAAAGGTCTTTTCTATCTCATTAAAAGGGCAGGCGAGGAGACACAGAGAGACCTGGAGATGGACGGACACACACAGACCTGGAGTGAGACAGACCTGGACAGGAGGAGAGCGCTGGAGACTCACCACCCCGGAGACTCGAGAGCCGAGCCGGAGACGCAGAGCCACTGACACCAGATGACAGAGGAGAGGCTCATAGCAGAGATCCGCCGAGACGAAACCAAGCGCTCCCAACCCGCCGAGGATCCGAAAACCAAGGTTGCCTTGGCAACCACCAACCACAAAGAGAAGCCGCGGGTTGTCATGGACAACCCGAGACAACAACACCACCACCGGAGAAGAACGCTCTGATCGGCCCCAGCTGATCAGATCATGGACAAAACTGCCACACCAAATAGATAATTAGCTAGAAGAAGAAGATCCTGTATTTGTTTGACGCATAGCTGTGTTTTATTAACAATGGAAATAAACACACCAGTTTGTTTTATTCAGACCACCTCGTCAGCGTTTTCCTTAATAGAACCGAACACCTGAACTACAAACAATGCAGAGAGAAGGGTAAAAGACTATACGATCACAGATAATATATAAATGAAGTGAAAGATACTTCACTAGCTACCAGTATGTTGTTAGCAAGCTACAAGCTACTTTCGTCTTTTTTGTTAGTAGTAATAGTGTTTTATTGTTAGTAGACCTGTTTCCACTGCTACACTAATACTAGTAGTAATAGTGTTTTAATGTTAGTAGACCTGTTTCCACTGCTACACTAATACTAGTAGTAATAGTGTTTTAATGTTAGTAGACCTGTTTCCACTGCTACACAGTCTACACTAATACTAGTAGTAATAGTGTTTTAATGTTAGTAGACCTGTTTCCACTACTACACTAATACTAGTAGTAACTCATTGACGATCACCGTGTTATTTAGATCTATTGCTATTATATTTGATATATTTTAAGCACTCGCAAATAAGTCCTATCCTACATTGGATAAAGCACTGGCACTGAAGGGCCATCAGCAGAGGGCGCTGTTGACCCTGAATGAGTTAATGTCTGAAGGAGTCGACTGAAGGCTTCTTGTCCTCTGCGAAAAACATGCAATTGGTCCACTGATGGATACATCTTGATATTTGTCTAGTCTAGTGTGTTCATTGGATGGGGAAATCCTCTTTCAGTGCCTCTGTGCCTGTTTTCTTAGGCAGTTAGCCTCGCTGGTATGCGCGCCATTAGTGTTCGCCACGCTTCTAGGCCTCTTTGCTTTTGGAAAGAATGATACAAATTATTATTATTATTATTAACTGGGCCGGGCCAGTTAAGAGGATATATATATATTGTTTTTTTGCATTAGACTAAGTGGTTGACAGTTGACTACGGCTCCTTTTGATCGATTAGTCGACTATTCGACTCATGAACCAATGAACAAATTCAACTAAAGCAACTAATAGAAAAATCTGATTGGGATTAATTTGACAGGTGAAGAGATACATCCGGAGGGAAAGGATCCTTGATGTCATCCAGGCGGACCCAGCACCTCATCTTGGCATCCATCCATCCATCAGTGGTAAGATGCTCCATTAACATACATTCTAAATAACAACATCATACATGTTATGATTCTGATAGTATGATGCTACCATTATAATACAACCTAAATAACATCATACATGTTATTATTCTGATAGTATGATGCAACCATTATAATACAACCTAAATAACATCATACATGTTATGATTCTGATAGTATGATGCTACCATTATAATACAACCTAAATAACATCATACATGTTATTATTCTGATAGTATGATGCTACCATTATAATACAACCTAAATAACATCATACAGTTGATTATTCTGATAGTATGATGCTACCATTATAATACAACCTAAATAACATCATACATGTTATGATTCTGATAGTATGATGCTACCATTATAATACAACCTAAATAACATCATACATGTTATTATTCTGATAGTATGATGCTACCATTATAATACAACCTAAATAACATCATACATGTTATGATTCTGATAGTATGATGCTACCATTATAATACAACCTAAATAACATCATACATTTGATTATTCTGATAGTATGATGCTACCATTATAATACAACCTAAATAACATCATACATTTTATTATTCTGATAATATGATTGCAGAATCCTTCCCTAAATTGATATTAATTTGTCCCCCGAAAATGTATCCCTATAAGTGGCATTTAAATATATTTTGCATCCACAATGATGTAGATACAATATAGAAAACAATTCATTCAATAGTATTTGTCCATTATTTCATGACCTTTCTCATACATTTATTGTCTTTGTCTCACTGAGAGAATGGTTTGTCATTATAGTTGTAATTGAGTATGATACTAAAATCCACTAACATCTCCTGATTCACAACGTATCTGTAACTCCTGCCTGGAAACGATGTGTCACATGCATCAAAACTCATCGTGTTTATGATTTTCCTCTTTCTCTAGGCACCAATGACATACAGAACAACAGTGGTTGGATAGAGGAGGATGAGGAGGATGAATGGGAAGTGGAGGAGGTGGTGAAAGATGATGAGGAGGAGGAAGAGCAGGGGGAGGAGGAGGAGGAGGAGGAATGGGAAGTGGAGGAGGTGGTGAAAGATGAGGAGGAGGAGGAAGAGCAGGAGGAGGAGGAGGAGGAATGGTCAAAGCAGGTCAAGGCTTTTGATCTCCGGTATGAGGAACAGGAGTTTCTGGAGAAAGGAGGCTTTGGAACCGTGACGGCCGGCTATCGCAAAGAGGACAAGCTACCTGTGAGTCATATACACCTGGGTTGGGATCAGTTCAATGAAAGAAAGTTGATTTGTATTCAAAGTAAATAATGTAAACACTTTCAGGCACGAGAAGGTTGAATTATGTAGCCTATTGCCAATACATGAGAATGGATGTCCCATCATTAACATGTAAATGAGAATTTCTGTTTACATTTTGAATTGATTAGATTCAAAGTTAATTCACGCACGCACGCACACACACGCACACACACACACACACACACACACACACACACACACACACACACACACACACACACACACACACACACACATACATTCATAGAACATTTGACATTATGTCTCTAAGTGTTGCAGACAATAGAATAGTGTTTTTGTGTCTGTCCTGTAGGTGGCGATAAAACGCATCCCCAAGGACAGAGTCCCCTACACCCAGGTGACAGGCTCAACAATGGATGAGGTCCCCCTGGAGGTGCAGCTCCTGCTGAGGGTGACAGAGGAGCCGGGACAGAGCGCAGCCGTGGCGCTGTTGGACTGGTACAGCCTGGAGCAGGAGGTACTGCTAGTCCTGGAGAGACCCGTCCCATGCACCGACCTCTTCGAATACATCAGTAGAGAAGGGTTGCTGCCGGAGCTCAAAGCCAAGGTAGCTGGTTTGTGTTGTGTGTGTATGTGTGTTTGTGTAAGTGTGTGTGTGTGTGTGTGTGTTTGTGTGAGTGTGTGTGTTTGTCTCTATGTTTCATCAACATTCTCTCTCTCTCTATATTTCATCAACATTCTCTCTGTATGTTCCAGGTCTTCATGAGGCAGCTGGTTCAGGCTGTAACAGAGGTCCACTCTAGAGGAGTTCTGCACCGGGACATTAAATCAAATCAAATCAAATCAAATTTATTTATAGGGCCCGACAACACACGTTAATGTCCCCATGGGCCGTACACGTCTTCTTTAAACAAGTCAAGAAGAAAACATAACAATAAGTCAAGAACAGAACAAGAACACCATAAGGTCCAAACATTTTTAGATGAATGCAAATAAATGAAAGAATGCAAGCACTCCCAGACATACCCCACGCGAAGGTAAGGAAAAACTCACTAAAACCTAACAATAGGGAAAAAAGCTCCACAGGCAGTGTGGAGGAGAGAAACCTTAGAAGGGCCATTCAAGGGGGGATCTCCCTTCTTAGATGTTGGTGATAGTAGTGTTGCAGACGGACAATTGGTAAGCATTTGGTAACCTGAGAACATCCTGGTAGAAACCGGTTCTGACGTCCCGCGCCTCAGGCTCATAGACTTTGGCTGTGGCTGCGACCTGCATGATGGACTGTATACGGATTTAGCAGGTATGCTGCCCTGTTCTGTTCTGACCCTTGACTACCGAGCCCTTTGTCTCTCGATCTCTTTATTGCTTTATTGACATGGGAAACATATGTTTACATGTAGTACAGAAGGAATTTTGTGTGTGATTGACAGTCTTTATGGTGGTTGCATTCCATTGGATGTCCTTTTCTTGTCACAGCAGCTCACAAATCTTGCTGCTGTGTTTGCACATTGTTGTATTTCTCCCAGTAGGTATGCGAGTGTTGATTTCAAAGTCTCTTTGGGTGCAATTTGTGGGAAGCATGTCTCTGATGTCTTGGTATAGTGGGCAGGTTGTTAAGAAGTGTAGTCTCTCTATCTCTCTCCATATTGTTTCTCTCTCTCCATATTGTTTCTCTCTCTCTCTCTCTCTCTCTCTCTCTCTCTCTCTCTCTCTCTCTCTCTCTCTCTCTCTGTCTCTCTCTCTCTCTCTCTTCTTCTTCTCTTCATATTGTTTTCTTTCTCTGTCTCTCCAGGAACCCCTGAGTTCACTCCTCCAGAGTGGTTTCTCACTAAGGCCTACAAGGCAGTGGAGTTCACAGTGTGGCAGTTGGGGGTGATGCTGTACATCATGGTATATGGTGACTCCCCCTTCAAGAGCCGCCACGACATCCTCTACCTTGATCCCTATATTGGTAAGGCACACACACACACACACACACACACACCCACGCTCACACCCACACACACACACACACACACGCTCACACACACACAGCCTAGTCATTCATTGTGGAACATCTTTATTTTAGGCTTCCTGTTCTCAGGCTGTTGACTGGGCTGTTAACCTGCTCTTAGTGCTGCTTTCTCTGCCTACTTGCTATGTTGCCAATACTGGAATTTGTGCAAACTTTACTGGAGCACTTAAGCACTTATAGTTGCTCTAGATAATGTAAATGCAGACATATTACACACAGCAAAGATTTTCACCAAAATCTCTCTCTCTCTCTCTCTCTCTCTCTCTCTCTCTCTCTCTCTCTCTCTCTTCCACCACCAGAGAGCCACCACCAGAGAACCACCACCAGAGAGCCACCACCAGAGAGCCACCACCAGAGAGCCCACCAGCAGAGAGCCACCACCAGAGAGCCACCACCAGAGAGCCACCACCAGAGAGCCCACCAGCAGAGAGCCACCACCAGAGAGCCACCACCAGAGAGCCACCACCAGAGAGCCCACCACCAGAGAGCCCCCACCAGAGAGCCACCACCAGAGAGCCACCAGAGAGCCACCACCAGAGAGCCCACCACCAGAGAGCCACCACCAGAGAGCCCACCACCAGAGAGCCACCACCAGAGAGCCACCACCAGAGAGCCACCACCAGAGAGCCACCAGCAGAGAGCCACCACCAGAGAGCCACCACCAGAGAGCCACCAGAGAGCCCACCACCAGAGAGCCACCACCAGAGAGCCCACCACCAGAGAGCCCACCACCAGAGAGCCACCAGCAGAGAGCCACCACCAGAGAGCCACCACCAGAGAGCCACCAGAGAGCCCACCACCAGAGAGCCACCACCAGAGAGCCACCACCAGAGAGCCACCAGCAGAGAGCCACCACCAGAGAGCCACCACCAGAGAGCCACCAGAGAGCCCACCACCAGAGAGCCACCACCAGAGAGCCCACCACCAGAGAGCCACCACCAGAGAGCCACCACCAGAGAGCCACCACCAGAGAGCCCCCACCAGAGAGCCACCACCAGAGAGCCCACCACCAGAGAGCCACCACCAGAGAGCCACCACCAGAGAGCCCACCACCAGAGAGCCCCCACCAGAGAGCCACCACCAGAGAGCCACCACCAGAGAGCCACCACCAGAGAGCCACCACCAGAGAGCCACCAGCAGAGAGCCACCACCAGAGAGCCACCACCAGAGAGCCACCAGCAGAGAGCCACCACCAGAGAGCCACCACCAGAGAGCCCACCACCAGAGAGCCACCACCAGAGAGCCACCACCAGAGAGCCACCACCAGAGAGCCACCACCAGAGAGCCACCACCAGAGCCACCACCAGAGAGCCAATAGCAGAGAGCCACCAGCGCCTCCTCCTCTTACCCCACCCCCTGGAGGGGGGTATGGACGCTGGGCGACAGTGCCTCCTCCTCTTACCCCACCCCCTGGAGGGGGGTATGGACGCTGGGTGACAGCGCCTCTCCCTCTTACCCCACCCCCTGGAGGGGGGTATGGACGCTCGGTGACAGCACCTCCCCCTCTTACCCCACCCCCTGGAGGGGGGTATGGACGCTGGGCGACAGTGCCTCCCCCTCTTACCCCACCCCCTGGAGGGGGGTATGGACGCTGGGCGACAGTGCCTCCCCCTCTTACCCCACCCCCTGGAGGGGGGTATGGACGCTGGGCGACAGTGCCTCCCCCTCTTACCCCACCCCCTGGAGGGGGGTATGGACGCTGAGCGACAGTGCCTCCCCCTCTTACCCCACCCCCTGGAGGGGGGTATGGACGCTGGGCGACAGTGCCTCCCACTCTTACCCCACCCCCTGGAGGGGGGTATGGACGCTGGGCGACATTGCCTCCCCCTCTTACCCCACCCCCTGGAGGGGGGTATGGACGCTCTGCGACAGTGCCTCCCCCTCTTACCCCACCCCCTGGAGGGGGGTATGGACGCTGGGTGTCAGTGCCTCCCCCTCTTACCCCATGGACGCTGGGTGTCAAAAAAGAAGATTGCCAGGGTGCTGCGTCTCAGCTGTCTCCAGATTCAAGCAACACTCGGACAGGGAGTGGCAGGAAACGCAGGTCTCTTGTCAGGGCTGGTGATGACCTGACGAGTGTCAGGTGTGCAGATTGAACCTGGCTGACAGCGTGTGGAAGCAGCGACAGGAAGCTGCCCATATAAGGGCGTGGAAGCAGCAGGTGAGAGAGAGGCCCTGGCTGTGATTGTAACAGTCCGGGTAGCAGGAGCTCATCAGCATGTCCCACATCTCTGTGTTGAGCTTCATCAGAAGACTGAAATGTTATGTTACTTCTACCATTATAGTCCATGGGCCAGAACAGATTTGTTTTATTTACTATTGTTTCTCTCTCTCCATATTGTTTCTATCTCTGTCTGTCTCTGTCTGTCTCTCTCTCTCTCTCTCTCTCTCTCTCTCTCTCTCTCTCTCTCTCTCTCTCTCTCTCTCTCTCTCTCTCTCTCTCTCTCTCTCTCTCTCTCTCTCTCTCTCTCCTTCTTCTCTTCATATTGTTTGTTTTCTCTCTCTCTCTATCTATCTCTCTCCATATTGTTTCTCTCTCTCCATATTGTTTCTCTCTCTGTCTCTCTCTGTCTCTCTCTCTCTCTCTCTCTCTCTCTCTCTCTGTCTCTCTCTCTCTCTTCTTCTTCTCTTCATATTGTTTTCTTTCTCTGTCTCTCTCCAGGAACCCCTGAGTTCACTCCTCCAGAGTGGTTTCTCACTAAGGCCTACAAGGCAGTGGAGTTCACAGTGTGGCAGTTGGGGGTGGTGCTGTACATCATGCTATATGGTGACTCCCCCTTCAAGAGCCGCGACGACATCCTCTACCTTGATCCCTATATTGGTAAGGCACACACACACACACACACACACACACACACACACACACACACACACACACACACACACACACACACACACAC
The DNA here is from genome assembly GCF_963971535.1 of Notolepis coatsorum. Taxonomy (NCBI): domain Eukaryota; kingdom Metazoa; phylum Chordata; class Actinopteri; order Aulopiformes; family Paralepididae; genus Notolepis; species Notolepis coatsorum. Next base: position 120,539,282 of record NC_140175.1, read on the forward strand.
ACACACACACACACACACACACACACACACACACACACACACACACACACACACACACACACACACACACACACACACACACACACAGCCTAGTCATTCATTGTGGAACATCTTTATCTTAGGCTTCCTGTTCTCAGGCTGTTGACTGGGCTGTTAACCTGCTCTTAGTGTTGCTTTCTCTGCCTACTTGCTATGTTGCCAATACTGGAATTTGTGCAAACTTTACTGGAGCACTTAAGCACTTATAGTTGCTCTAGATAATGTAAATGCAGACATATTACACACAGCAAAGATTTTCACCAAAATCTCTCTCTCTCTCTCTCTCTCTCTCTCTCTCTCTCTCTCTCTCTCTCTCTCTCTCTCTCTCTCTCTCTCTCTCTCTCTCTCTCTCTCTCTCTCTCTCTCTCTCTCTCTCTCTCTCTCTCTCTCTTCTTGCTCTCTCTTGCCCTCCAGGATGCAACCATATGTTGCGGAGATGTCTTTCTAAAGACCCTGCAGACCGACCGACCCTAGAGGAGCTGTTGCTGCACCCCTGGCTCCATCTTGTGGTGACAGACTCCCCCACCAGAGAGCCACCACCAGAGAGCCACCACCAGAGAGCCACCACCAGAGAGCCACCACCAGAGAGCCACCACCAGAGAGCCCCCACCAGAGAGCCACCACCAGAGAGCCACCACCAGAGAGCCACCACCAGAGAGCCACCACCAGAGAGCCACCACCAGAGAGCCCCCACCAGAGAGCCACCACCAGAGAGCCCACCACCAGAGAGCCACCACCAGAGAGCCACCAGCAGAGAGCCACCACCAGAGAGCCACCACCAGAGAGCCACCACCAGAGAGCCACCACCAGAGAGCCACACACCAGAGAGCCACCACCAGAGAGCCCACCACCAGAGAGCCACCACCAGAGAGCCACCAGCAGAGAGCCACCACCAGAGAGCCACCACCAGAGAGCCACCAGCAGAGAGCCACCAGCAGAGAGCCACCAGGAGAGCCAACAGAGAGCCACCACCAGAGAGCCACCACCAGAGAGCCCACCACCAGAGAGCCACCACCAGAGAGCCACCACCAGAGAGCCACCAGCAGAGAGCCCCCACCAGAGAGCCACCACCAGAGAGCCACCACCAGAGAGCCACCACCAGAGAGCCCACCACCAGAGAGCCACCACCAGAGAGCCCACCACCAGAGAGCCCACCACCAGAGAGCCACCACCAGAGAGCCACCACCAGAGAGCCACCAGCAGAGAGCCACCACCAGAGAGCCACCACCAGAGAGCCCACCACCAGAGAGCCCACCACCAGAGAGCCCACCACCAGAGAGCCACCACCAGAGAGCCACCAGCAGAGAGCCACCAGAGAGCCACCAGCAGAGAGCCACCAGAGAGCCACCAGCAGAGAGCCACCAGAGAGCCACCAGCAGAGAGCCACCACCAGAGAGCCACCACCAGAGAGCCACCAGCAGAGAGCCACCACCAGAGAGCCCACCACCAGAGAGCCACCACCAGAGAGCCCACCACCAGAGAGCCACCACCAGAGAGCCACCACCAGAGAGCCACCACCAGAGAGCCCACCACCAGAGAGCCACCAGAGAGCCACCACCAGAGAGCCACCAGAGAGCCACCACCAGAGAGCCACCACCAGAGAGCCACCACCAGAGAGCCACCAGCAGAGAGCCCCCACCAGAGAGCCACCACCAGAGAGCCACCACCAGAGAGCCACCACCAGAGAGCCCACCACCAGAGAGCCACCAGCAGAGAGCCACCACCAGAGAGCCCACCACCAGAGAGCCCACCACCAGAGAGCCCACCACCAGAGAGCCACCACCAGAGAGCCACCAGCAGAGAGCCACCAGCAGAGAGCCACCAGCGCCTCCCCTCTTACCCCACCCCCTGGAGGGGGGTATGGACGCTGGGCGACAGCGCCTCCCCCTCTTACCCCACCCCCTGGAGGGGGGTATGGACGCTGGGCGACAGCGCCTCCCCCTCTTACCCCACCCCCTGGAGGGGGTATGGACGCTGGGCGACAGCGCCTCCCCCTCTTACCCCACCCCCTGGAGGGGGGTATGGACGCTCGGCGACAGCGCCTCCCCCTCTTACCCCACCCCCTGGAGCGGGGTATGGACGCTGGGCGACAGCGCCTCCCCCTCTTACCCCACCCCCTGGAGGGGGGTATGGACGCTGGGTGACAGTGCCTCCCCCTCTTACACCACCCCCTGGAGGGGGGTATGGACGCTGGGCGACAGTGCCTCCCCCTCTTACCCCACCCCCTGGAGGGGGGTATGGACGCTGGGCGACAGCGCCTCCCCCTCTTACCCCACCCCCTGGAGGGGGGTATGGACGCTGGGCGACAGCGCCTCCCCCCTCTTACCCCACCCCCTGGTGGTAATACTATTGGAAAGACGTACTAGAATATAATATTATTAGTGTTAGATAGATTTGTAGATAGATAGATTTGTGTTTGTGATTTGTGTAGTGTTGTTTTGTGTGAGCGTTGCCTCGCTTGTGTGTTTTTTTGTGCTTTGTCTTACAGGGCAATGGAGAGACCAACAAGGGAGAAAAAGGTTCCTTCCAGGTTTGTGGAGGAACCACAGCAGCTTTTTTTTGATGATATATCTAGTGTATTGTCCGTTACATCAGTGCCACCAGACTCCCCAGGTGTGTGTATGCTGTGTGTGTATGCTATTACAAATGAATGTATAATATTATATTACAAATATTACAAATGAATGGGTTTTGACAGCACATTAACCTGAAGACGACCCTGAGATCACCCAGATTCTCTCCTGTGATTAAAGGTCAGCTGAGGGAGCATGTGCTGATGTGGCGCCGTGTTGGAACTATCGCTCTGACGCAGCCTGTTCAGCGCCGTGACGCAGCGCTGCTTCTGGTGCAGCTTTGTGATGTCACAAGGTTATCATCTAGACCCTTAATATAACTGGTGGATCACACTCCTACGCAGAGAGCTGGACTGTGTTCCACTGTCAACACAACTCTCACCCTGACCTACAGGCCCGGCTCCAACACTAACCCTTAATATAACTGGTGTTCCACTGTCAACACAACTCTCACCCTGACCTACAGGCCCGGCTCCAAGAACACCAAGCCAGACGCCCTCTCCCGGCAGTTTGTCCCCGAAAAGGGTCCCGCACACCCTGACACCATCCTCCCCTCCTCCTGCTTGGTGGTCGCCGCCACCTGGGAGATCCAGTCCGTCGTCCGGGAGGCCCAGCGCGTCCAGCCGGACCCAGGTGACGGCCCACCTAACCGGCTTTTTGTCCCCGACCTTGTCCGCTCCCAGGTGCTCCAGTGGATCCACGCCTCCCGGTTCGCCTGTCATCCTGGGATCGACCGTACCCTGTCCCTGCTGAGGCGGCACTTCTGGTGGGTCTCCATGAGGGAGGACACCCGCGCCTCCGTCCGCTCCCTGTTCCCGGTCGCACGTCGCCCTGGACTTCGTCACCGGTCTGCCCCTCTCACACGGTAACACAGTCATTCTCACTATCGTTGACCGTTTCTCGAAGGCCGTGCACTTTGTTGCTCTCCCCAAACCAGTGCATGTGAGCGGATCGGAGCGTGAGCGGCGCGGGGCGCGGAGCGGCCGGTTTTGACGTGAGCGAGGAGTGGGTTTTAAAATGAGTCGGCGCGACGTCCGGAGCGAGAGTTCTCCTCCGCTCCAATCCACTCCAGGCCGCTCACAGTGGTTTAACACTGATGTAATATATACATGCAGTACAATGCCAAAGCAACAGATGGCGATGTACAAACATGAAGGCCATTTTCAACCAATGAGAAGGGTGAACCTGTGATATCCTGTTTAGGCTTTGTCACTGTAGAGACGTCCACACTCACTCCAGTTAGAAAAAGTATCGACGCCATTGTTGTTGACGTTAGCTTACATGCTAACGTTAATGGCAGCGACCATAGCATTGTGGCTCGGCTAGCCTATCATCGCTTAATATAGCTAGTGAATGGATAAACAACGTTATTTAACATTGCAGAATGGCTACAATTACAATGCGGCTCAATACAAACAATTGTTAAGGGGCCCAGGGGGTGTAGACTGTTGTAGTTTGAGCTAATTTACACCATGCTCCAAAAAAAAAAAAAAAAAACTGCCGAGCGATCTGGCGCGGGGAGCGGGGAGCGCTCGATTCAAGGTGAGCGGGGAGCGAGCGGAGAGCGACTTGGGGGCGGGGTCAACATGAGCGATTAGCGGAGCGGACCAAGCTTTAAAGAGCGAAGAGCGGATTTCTCGGCCGCGCCGATCCGCTCACGTGGCCTGCCCCAAACTCCCCTCTGCTGCAGAGACCGCAGACCTGATGGTGCTCCACGTCTTGGATCCCGGTGGACATCGTCTCCGACAGGGGCCCGCAATTCATCTCCCAAGTCTGGAAGGCCTTCTGTCGGGCCCTGGGGGCCACGGTCAGTCTCTCCTCCGGATACCACCTGCAGACCAACGGCCAGTCGGAGCGGGCCAACCAGGACCTGGGGTCCGCCCTCCGCTGCGTGACGACCCGGGACCCCTCCGGCTGGAGTACTTTCCTGCCGTGGATAGAGTACGCCCACAACTCTCTGTCCTCCGCGGCCACAGGTCAGTCCCCCTTCGAGTCCTCCCTGGGCTACCAACCCCCGCTGTTCCCTGCACAGGAGGAGGAGATCTCTGTTCCCTCGGTGCAGGAGCACCTTCACCACTGCAGGAGGATATGGGAGGATACCAGGGCCGCGCTGCTCCGCTCCACTGACCAGAACCGCCGCTTCGCCGACCGCCACCGGACCCCGGCTCCCGACTATCAACCAGGTCAGATGGTTTGGCTCTCGTCCTGGGACCTGCCACTCAAGTCTGTTTCCCGTAAACTCACCCCCCGTTTTGTTGGTCCCTATAAGATACTATCCATCATTAACCCCTCAGACGTCAGGCTCCAGCTTCCCTCCATCATGCGCATTCACCCCTCGTTTCATGTTTCCCAGCTGAAGCCAGTGGTCTCCAGCCCCCTGTCTCCCCCAGCTCCGGAGCCTCCCCCTCCGCTGGTCATCGACGACCACCCGGCCTACCTCGTCCGGCAGCTGCTGGACGTGCGTCGCCGCGGCTTCCAGTACCTGGTAGATTGGGAGGGCTACGGCCCGGAGGAGCGCAGCTGGATCTCCAGCGGGATGGTTCTGGACTAGGGCTGCACGATTAATCGATTTTAAATCTAAATAGCGATTTGTAATGATGCAATTATCAAATCGCCAAAAAAAAAACGCAAATCTTTTTATTTATTTATTTTTTATTTATTTTTATTTTTTTACCAGGAAGTCCCATTGAGATACAAGATCGGTTTGGGAGAGGGAGGTAAGGGGTTTTAGATTGTGTGTTGTGAAGTTTAGACTTCAGAGAGGGAGAGTAAAGTACAGAAAAAAAGTACCGTTGGGTACCGGTATCGATTCCCAGGTAAAAAGAAACATTTTCAAAAGACCCAATGCGTAGGCCAGATGCAAGCCGCATTTTACAATAAACCTCTGTGGGGCTGCTTAAAGAAAATTATAATCGCAAGTTTAATCGCAATCGCAATATCTGTCCGAAAAATCGCAATTAGATTATTTCCCAAAATCGTGCAGCCCTATGGACCCTGACCTCGTCCGGGACTTCCATCAGGCCAACCCTGACAAGCCTGGAGGGCCACCAGGGGGCGCCCGTAGAGGGGGGGTCCTGTCATAATCACAGCAAGAGCCTTCTTCACTCCTCCTCATCCTCCCTCCACATTCTCCACACACCTTCTTCACTCCTCCTCATCCTCTCCCACACTCACAACAGAAGCCTCACTTCCTTATATGGGCAGCATCCGTCCCCCGGGTTCACATGCTGCCAGCTCTCCACTCAACACAGCTGTCACTCATCCCCTCATCAACCAGAAGGTACTTCAGCTGGCAGATCCTGTTCCATCGTCGTGGGAGTGTTAAACTACCTTCCTACGTAAGAAGACTGATCCTAAGCCTTGCTACCTGTACTCATTTATATTCCCTGACCTAACCTTTGTTCTCTGTGTGCCCAGGACCTCCGCTCCAGTGTCCCTCCTGGACATCCTGTGCTGATACTGCACAAGGAGTGCTCCTGCTCTCACCCACGACACAGCCCTGTGCCTACCTGCCTCGTGCTGCACAAGGAGTGCACCTGCTTGGGGAAACTTAAAATACCCTAAAACGCTCCATTTTCTCTCCTCCTGTGTTTTGCTATTGGGCTCCGCCAAATCCCATTCTCACAATCGCCCAGCCCTACACCACACACGTGTTATTATTCAATAGCCACAGAAATTTTTCTTGTAAGGCCACCTCACAAAGCATAGGCTCACAACGTAATTATACACGTATCGTAAAAACCAATGCAGCACATCGTTTTGTTCGCAGCATACATGTGTGTACATTCAAACACTTCCATTTGACAGCCAGTGGAAATTACAGTGTGTATTTAATGATTGAGATCATTACAGTTTTTGAGGTTTTAGGCATAGAGATATGTGTGTGGGGGGAGGGAGGGGTGCAATACTCAAATACTGTATAGTATTGCAATACTTTCCCCTATGATACTGTTTTGATGCATTAAAAGTATATAAAATATTCATGATACTATTTTTGATCAAAGACCTTACAAGGTATTCTATGAAATAATGTTCTTGAAACTGGAAAGACATTTTCATTTAAACATTTTCAAAAGACCCAATGCGTAGGCCAGATGCAAGCCGCATTTTACAATAAACCTCTGTGGGGCTGCTTAAAGAAAATTATAATCGCAAGTTTAATCGCAATCGCAATATCTGTCCGAAAAATCGCAATTAGATTATTTCCCAAAATCGTGCAGCCCTATGGACCCTGACCTCGTCCGGGACTTCCATCAGGCCAACCCTGACAAGCCTGGAGGGCCACCAGGGGGCGCCCGTAGAGGGGGGGTCCTGTCATAATCACAGCAAGAGCCTTCTTCACTCCTCCTCATCCTCCCTCCACATTCTCCACACACCTTCTTCACTCCTCCTCATCCTCTCCCACACTCACAACAGAAGCCTCACTTCCTTATATGGGCAGCATCCGTCCCCCGGGTTCACATGCTGCCAGCTCTCCACTCAACACAGCTGTCACTCATCCCCTCATCAACCAGAAGGTACTTCAGCTGGCAGATCCTGTTCCATCGTCGTGGGAGTGTTAAACTACCTTCCTACGTAAGAAGACTGATCCTAAGCCTTGCTACCTGTACTCATTTATATTCCCTGACCTAACCTTTGTTCTCTGTGTGCCCAGGACCTCCGCTCCAGTGTCCCTCCTGGACATCCTGTGCTGATACTGCACAAGGAGTGCTCCTGCTCTCACCCACGACACAGCCCTGTGCCTACCTGCCTCGTGCTGCACAAGGAGTGCACCTGTCCTAACCTCAAGAACATTCTCCCGTACTGCACAAGGAGTGCACCTGTCCTAACCCCAAGAACATTCTCCCGTACTGCACAAGGAGTGCACCTGTCCTATTCCTCAAGAACATTCTCCCGTACTGCACAAGGAGTGCACCTGTCCTAACCTCAAGAACATTCTCCCGTACTGCACAAGGAGTGCACCTGTCCTAACCCCAAGAACATTCTCCCGTACTGCACAAGGAGTGCACCTGTCCTATTCCTCAAGAACATTCTCCCGTACTGCACAAGGAGTGCACCTGTCCTAACCTCAAGAACATTCTCCCGTACTGCACAAGGAGTGCACCTGTCCTAACCTCAAGAACATTCTCCTGTACTGCACATGGAGTGCACCTGTCCTAACCCCAAGAACATTCTCCCGCACTGCACAAGGAGTGCACCTGTCCTAACCCCAAGAACATTCTCCCGCACTGCACAAGGAGTGCACCTGTACTAACCCCAAGAACATTCTCCCGTACTGCACAAGGAGTGCACCTGTACTAACCCCAAGAACATTCCTATACCTGTCTGTCGCACATTCCATTTGTCAAACTGTCTGCTTGGGGAAACTTAAAATACCCTAAAACGCTCCATTTTCTCTCCTCCTGTGTTTTGCTATTGGGCTCCGCCAAATCCCATTCTCACAATCGCCCAGCCCTACACCACACACGTGTTATTATTCAATAGTGTAAGATTCTGATCAAACTGGCCAGTATCACGTCTTCGTCTGTTTGGCTCTCCATCCAATTCCTCTGCGTTGTGTACTTTTAATGGTCCTGACGTCTCCGATACTGGTAGATAAGATCCTTATCTCCCCCCCGTTAGTGCAATCCGTAAACCATAATACTTCCCCACCTCCGTAAGAATTCGACACTTCGACAACGTGAAATACCTTACAAGGAAAAGCATGGTTTTATTTCTCTAAACAGAAACCTCAGCTCAGATGTTAACAGATTGTATTGTCCTTGAAGAGTATATTTCTAATGATCTTTCGGTGTGTTCATATTATCGTCCTTTTGCTGTTCAGTCCAATAGTGTTCAGGCCTGTTCGTTAGCCTAAAACCATCCTCGTGGTAGCCGAAGCTACTGGTGATGTGCCATTCTCCCCCCCCCCCCCCCTCTCTCTCGTCGAGAGGAGAGAGTCTCTTCTGGTTTCTTCCCTCTTAGTCTCAGTCAGATTTTAGTCTGCTCAACACCCGGAAACACCGTTCGACTTATAGATGTTCGTCGTCGCAACGACGGCCCCGCATTCTGGTTGTCATGTGACGTGTTGTCATGACAACTGCGTTTAACCTTTCACACATTAAAATGCAGTTTCATTCACTGTTGCATTAAGATGAACCTCTCTCCCTCCTGCTCGTCGAGACAGTACACTCTAATCTCAGATGTTCTAATGAGGAATGTCAACAAACATTCTCTCGCTGGCAGTGTGGCTCACAACAATCACCCTGCTACTGAACCACCGTCTCCTGCTTCCACCGTCCGCATGCACTTCGACCTCTCTGACCCGGCACCGTTTTAGCTGTGGTCACTCCCCCCAATCTATACATCACATACATTGAAAAACCACCATTTTCTCTCAATCCCCCCTTGATTCTTATCACCCCTTCAGAATCATAAATCATTATTTGGTTTTTTAATTAATTATGCCAAAAATAGCCTGTGGTTGAAGCAAACCAACCTCGTCTCTCGTGCACAAGAAACGAAGACGGCCCACGGTCAACCCAGTGATCCTGCTGCCTGATGTCTGTTTGCGCCCCCCTTCGTGCACAAAGGGAACCGAAACCGACCACCAAAACCAACAACATCCAACGACTCATAACCATTGGAGCCCCCCTGTCTGCTCCCAATAATTATATCCTGTTGTTCTACTGTTCTCCCTCTTATCTACCTTCTATATATATATATATCCTTCTATACATATATCTTATATATGAATCCTCCATTTATATCTCATACTCCTAATCAATGAACACAGGACTTCTCGCTGTTGTCTCGTCTCTCGATCTCCTGATTGACTCTGAAAGGAAGTCCCTGTTTGTTCATGATTCACCGCCCGTGCTCTGTTGTTTCAAAACGCTCTCTAAACAGCGTCTCCGCAGGGAAACCCCCTCCAATGTCTGCCTCGTTCTCCCCTGGGCAAACACCGCCTGCGACCGCTGGACTCCGCCTCGTCGGCCGTCTCCGCCCCGTCGGTCATCTCCGCCCCGTCGGTCATCTCCGCCCTGTCGGTCATCTTGGTTGAGGCTCATCTCCACCGCCGTCGGCCCTCTCTCTCGTCGTGGACGATCTGTGTACCAGGCTGCCGTGCCTGGCCCCTGCGGCTTCCTCCTCCTCCAGTCTGTCTCCTGGCCATCTCCATCGCTGTCGGTGTCATTCCCCCCTTGAAAGCAGAAACACAACACCGGCAGTCTTTCTGTACACTCGACCCTGTGTTTTCTATTAGTCTACCGTGGCTTTGGGCCTGCAGCTCGTTCTCTATATATTTTTTTTCCTCTGCAAGCCCCTGCCATGGCCACGCCCTTTCAGACTGTTGGACGGTGTGAGTGTCCTACAGCCCATGGCGCTATTTGTTCTCTATTAGTCCCCCACCTTCTCAACACCCATATCTAATCCTACAGGGCTGTTCCCTGTTTTGTTGTCTTCCGGCGTGACACCAGCAGCTAAACGATACCCACTCGGCGCTCTACGTTTGTCCCACGGTTGACCCCCAGCGCGCGCCAGTTCTTTCTGGTGACGTGTCCCCTCAAGACTCTGCCTATTTATTAGGTGTGAGAAGGCCCCACTGGAGATCGAACTCCCTCTTATTTCATAATTAAACTTATTTAATTAACCTGTATATCGATCTTATTATTATGATAATAACATACAACTGAGCATCGCTCTAACATACAACAGAGCAGGTTGGTTCCCTGCTCCTAATTCACATACGTACTCGTACTATCATCTAACATACAACAGAGCTGTCCGTCGCCCTATACCCTACGGGGCTGTCTACCATCGCCCTGGAGCTGTCACCGTTGCTCTATACCCTACGGGGCTGTCTACCGTCGCCCTGGAGCTGTCACCGTCGCTCTATATACCACACTTTGAGTTCCTTTACAAAGTTCTCACATACACCACCGTGTATACACACAAGCAGTTGGTAATTTTGAAAAAATTCAACTCCTTAATTAACTTAAACTCTACATATTCGCCTATGGGTAATGGAAACTCCCCAGCACTACCCCCCCCCCCCCCCCTCCGCAATTAAACTCCTTAATTGAATTAAACTCTAAATATTCCCCTATGGGTAATGGAAACTCCCCAGCACTACCCCCCCCCCCCCTCCGCAATTAAACTCCTTAATTGAATTAAACTCTAAATATTCCCCTATGGGTAATGGAAACTCCCCAGCACTACCCCCCCCCCCCCCCCCCTCCGCCACTAGGTGGCGACCTACTCCTCCATTTGCCTGTATTATCCCACTGCCCCCCTAGATGGCGGCCAAAACTCAGTCTAGAGGATTGTAGGTGACGTGTCACTTCCTGATTCTAAACCCCTCGTGGCTCTGCGGCCATTTTGACTCGGTGCAAATGGCTACTCTCTCAACAAACGGCCGCTGCCCTTCCTTCCAAGGCCTGAAAACACCGCTGTTTTTCCTCTCTTTCCTATCCATTATCAGGGGACGCTTTCTCAGACTAATACTCTTGCCTGATCGGACATAATACACACTGGTACAATCTCCTTTCGACTTTCCTTCTGTTATGAAAACAGTCCCGCCATAACAATTTTTCGATCTGATTCAAGCGCCCCCCCCCCCCCCCCCTTTCCTCATCTCGCATTTACCCTCCTTAAACCAAAACTGTGCAGCCTGCCTCGTTTGCTTTTCATTCACTGTAGATAACACCCTCGATTTTCACCATGGCTCTCTGCTCATATTATTACAGCTGGCATTCTCTCTCTGTGTCAAACTAGAAATGTTTACGTTTACGGATTCACTATCTGTTCGTTTTTATTTGGCTATAAAAAATCAAAACAACCGTGTGCACAGTGAACTCACATTTTTGATCGGAGCGCTGTTTCCCCTACAGCGCTGGTTCGCCTCCTGACCGCTCGACTCGCCGCTCTCTCCCAGGGCTGGCCGGCCTTGCTTCGATCATGATTCTCCCACACATTGATGACTGTTGTCCACTGTCGCCCCATTATTGAAAAAAGTCTTTATCCGTTGTTCTTATCTCTTGCAAATCCGGCTGTCATCAACAACCAACAACAACCAACTGTTCCCGTTGTTTTAATCTCTTGCAAATCCGGGTCCCAACGGCATCAACTGTAAGATTCTGATCAAACTGGCCAGTATCACGTCTTCGTCTGTTTGGCTCTCCATCCAATTCCTCTGCGTTGTGTACTTTTAATGGTCCTGACGTCTCCGATACTGGTAGATAAGATCCTTATCTCCCCCCCGTTAGTGCAATCCGTAAACCATAATACTTCCCCACCTCCGTAAGAATTCGACACTTCGACAACGTGAAATACCTTACAAGGAAAAGCATGGTTTTATTTCTCTAAACAGAAACCTCAGCTCAGATGTTAACAGATTGTATTGTCCTTGAAGAGTATATTTCTAATGATCTTTCGGTGTGTTCATATTATCGTCCTTTTGCTGTTCAGTCCAATAGTGTTCAGGCCTGTTCGTTAGCCTAAAACCATCCTCGTGGTAGCCGAAGCTACTGGTGATGTGCCATTCTCCCCCCCCCCCCCCCCCCCTCTCTCTCGTCGAGAGGAGAGAGTCTCTTCTGGTTTCTTCCCTCTTAGTCTCAGTCAGATTTTAGTCTGCTCAACACCCGGAAACACCGTTCGACTTATAGATGTTCGTCGTCGCAACGACGGCCCCGCATTCTGGTTGTCATGTGACGTGTTGTCATGACAACTGCGTTTAACCTTTCACACATTAAAATGCAGTTTCATTCACTGTTGCATTAAGATGAACCTCTCTCCCTCCTGCTCGTCGAGACAGTACACTCTAATCTCAGATGTTCTAATGAGGAATGTCAACAAACATTCTCTCGCTGGCAGTGTGGCTCACAACAATCACCCTGCTACTGAACCACCGTCTCCTGCTTCCACCGTCCGCATGCACTTCGACCTCTCTGACCCGGCACCGTTTTAGCTGTGGTCACTCCCCCCAATCTATACATCACATACATTGAAAAACCACCATTTTCTCTCAATAGCCACAGACATTTTTCTTGTAAGGCCACCTCACAAAGCATAGGCTCACAACGTAATTATACACGTATCGTAAAAACCAATGCAGCACATCGTTTTGTTCGCAGCATACATGTGTGTACATTCAAACACTTCAATTTGACAGCCAGTGGAAATTACAGTGTGTATTTAATGATTGAGATCATTACAGTTTTTGAGGTTTTAGGCATAGAGATATGTGTGTGGGGGGAGGGAGGGGTGCAATACTCAAATACTGTATAGTATTGCAATACTTTCCCCTATGATACTGTTTTGATGCATTAAAAGTATATAAAATATTCATGATACTATTTTTGATCAAAGACCTTACAAGGTATTCTATGAAATAATGTTCTTGAAACTGGAAAGACATTTTCATTTAATAATTGAATTATGATTCTGAAATGTTATTTCCCCAATAGTATATTATTTATTTCAGCTTTTTACTGTGGTTAAATGAAAGACAAACGGTTATGAATTTCAATACATCACAGCCTGAAATGGTGATCAGGTATTGCACATTCGCTGAACATTACGAATCACAATATTATCATAACATGGGCCAAGCATCATGATAACATCATATCGGGAACTCAGTGCCAATTCTCAGCCCTACCCACTTAACCCTTTCACTTCCGCACTACCAAACGGTTAACCCTTTCACTGCGACAAATACACAGAAGGTTAACCCTTTCACTGCCACATAACAGCAGGTTAACCAGTGAAAGGGTTAAGTGTATATATATACATGCACACCATTCCTGTAACAACGAGACTATTGGTTTTAACATTAGCATGACCAAGAGCCTCCTAACAGTTTGTAGTAGGGCTGTACTAATGACTCATTTGGTAATGGAATATTCATAGTTCCAAGTAGATTATTCCGACGATTAGCCTAATGGCACCACCATGTCCGCCATATTGGATTCTCTGGCATTTAGCATTTTTGGGAAATCACCTTTTCCTCTGCTCATCCTGTGCTGTTTTCCTCACTAAACCTGTAGCGTCTTTGGGTTCTTGAAAATCGCTTTATACATAAGCATATTTTAAATGTATGTGTATGTACATATATATGTATGGATATGTGCAATTATGTATGTGTGTGTGTATGTGTGTACACACGGACCGAATAATAACACAGCCCCCACCCCACCCCCCTCCCATCGCGGGACACCCACCTTGATCAAAGGATCCCCCACCCCCCCTCCGGACATCACAGAGCCCCCCCCCCCTTCCCACAGAAGAAGAACCCTACTTTCATCTCAAGGACATAGACAACACAGTAAATAAAAACGGTCTTCATATTTTCCATCTTAATGTAAATAGCCTCAGGCACAAACTGGCAGAAATAAGGCAACATTTCATCAGCGGTAAGGTAAACATTCTATGTTTCTCTGAAACTAAACTGGACTCAATGACAGGAACAGGCATGGAGGAGGTGTCTGTATGTACATCCATAAAGACACCAAATGTATTAACCGTACAGACCTAGATCATGAGGCTATTGAAACTGTTTTTGTAGAAATTCTATTTGAAAGGGCTAAATCTGTTCTAGTCGGCACAATTTACAGACCGCCAGACCAAAATGGCTTTTATGATGTGTTGGATGCGTGCTTAGCTGGAGCTGAGGATGCAGAAATGATTCTTATTGGGGATTGGAACACGGATATGCAACAAAAAGATGCACCCGTCTTCAAATCCTACAATAGGTTTTGTGATCTGCACGGCCTCAGCCAGCTAATCACACAACCCACACGTGTATGTGAGACAACACAGACTACCATTGACCTCATCCTGACCTCTGACAAGTCCAAGATCGCCAATAAAGGGGTTATAGCATGCGGGTTAAGTGATCATTATATGATATTCTGTACCCGCAAAAAGCTAAAACAAAAGGCTGGCTGTCACAAAACAGTCACATCTAGAGACCTCAAAACCTACTCTAGCGAGGCCTTTAACCTTGAACTGGAGGGTCTGGACTGGTCAGATGAGCTCAATGGTACACTGGTTGAAGAAACATGGCTTGGCTTCAAAAACAAATTGTCAACGATACTAAACATGGCCCCCCTAAGAACCACCAGGGTAAAAAATTGCGCGGAGCCGTGGATGCACGCTGAAATACTGACCGCTATGAAAACCAGAGACAAAAAATGCTCTGAGTTTCGTAAAAGTCAGTCAAAGCTTACCATAAGCATGAGCAGTGAACTCCAAGACCACGTGACTGAACTCAAACTGGAAAGAAACAGACTAAGAAATGATGTAAACTCCATGATCAAAACAACAACAAAAATGTCATCAATGACAAAACCGAGGAAAACAAAAACAAACCACGTGAACTTTGGAAATTACTCAATAACCAACTAGGCTGCAGTAAAAAAAAACTTAAAACCAGATTCTCAAACATAAACATAAAGACGGACAACACGCTCATCACAGAAAAGCTGGATGTAGCCAATTACTTAAATAGTTTCTTCACAAACATAGCCACAACACTGGTAAACAAACTACCCTCCCACTCAGGGCATTATGGGGTAGAACACATAGTAGCATACTACAAGAACCTAGGGGTCCACAAAGACGACTTCAAACTGGAAATGGTAACAACAGATGAGGTACTCAAAAAACTGAGCGCCCTCCAACCTAACAAGGCCACTGGCCATGACAACATCCCCTCCAAATTCCTCAGAGACTCAGCAGCCGCCATCACCCCAGTCATCACACACATAATAAACCTCTCCATAAAACAGGGACACGTCCCCAAGGACTTCAAAATTGCGAGAGTGACCCCTCTGCACAAAAAGGGCAGTAAATTAGACCCAGGCAACTACCGCCCTGTTTCTATCCTTACCTCCATCTCGAAAGTCATGGAAAAAATTGTATACGAACAGGTCGAAAAATACCTTGCGGAAAAAAATCGAATCTACGAATTCCAATCTGGCTTCAGAACATCCCACTCCACTGACACATGCCTTCTCTATTTAAACGACCACATCAAACAAGAGGTGGACGCGGGCAAACACTGCGGCATGGTCATGCTGGACCTACAAAAGGCCTTCGACACTGTCAATCACACCATTCTGATTGACAAGCTAAAAGCAATTGGTTTTGATAGTCTATCAGTGAGCTGGATGCAATCCTACCTGGAGGGGAGAGAGCAGATGGTGGAGGTAAACGGTACCCTATCCCCCCCCTCACAGTAAGCTGTGGTGTTCCACAAGGAAGCATACTAGGTCCGCTACTGTTTATGCAATTGACATGTCGTCAGCTTGTGACTGCAACTTGTTCCTGTTTGCGGACGACTCAGCCCTGCTGGTCTCTGACAAGAACAAGTTACAGGTTGAAAAAACCCTCAGCTCAGAACTAGGCAAAATCTGCATATGGCTCGCTGATAACAAACTATCATTACACATGGGCAAAACAGAGTCCATTCTCTTCGGTTCAAATAACAAACTCAGCAAGACCGACGGCTTCTCAGTTACAGTGGGTGACAATATTGTCACAAGGAAAGAAGATCATACCTACCTGGGTTCCATCCTAGAGGCAAATCTTTCCTGTGACAAAATGGCATCCAATGTAATAAAAAAAAGTCAACCAACAAACTCAATTCTTGTACCGGATCTCCTCACTGGTAAACAAGAATACCCTGAAGACTCTGGCAGGAGCACTCATTCAAGGGTACTACGACTATGCTTGCACCTCATGGTACCAAAGCACCTCAAAGGCGCTAAAAACAAAATTACAAACATCTCAAAACAAACTGGTCAGACTACTGCTTGACCTTACTCCTAGAACCCACCTCACCCCTGCCCACTTTGACAACCTAGGATGGCTTAGAGTAGACGACAGAGTACAGCAACTTGCAATGGGCCTGGTCTACAAGATACACTACACGACCAAGGTACCCATGTACATGTCAAAATACTTCCCAAAGGTCAGTGAATACCACGATCACAACACCAGAGGGAGCTCCACAAATCATGTTAAACCCAGATTCGGCTCAAACAAGGGACTAAACACTAGGGCTGTCTTAAATACTTCGAAGCTTCGAAGCTTCGTTCGATGGCACAAGCTTAGAACATTAAAAAAAAAATCGAAGTAAAAAAAAAAAAAAAAAAATTTACTTCGCTTTGTGTGTGCGTGTGTGTGTGTGTGTGCGTGTGTGAGAACTACCCATCCCAGTTAGGACAGCCGAATCCCGTCCAATCTTTCGCCGTCGACTAAAGACTCACTTCTTCAACCATTATCTGAAATGATTAAAAAAAAATAAAAAATCTAACCGTGACTAACCTTACTGTCATGCACTTTTCCTAATAAACTAACCTACACTGTAACACGCAACACTTTGATAAACATTGTTACTCAGCTGATAGAGTTGTACCCTTCTTGCTGTCTTGTCGTACAGAACTTGTAAGTCGCTTTGGATAAAAGCGTCAGCTAAATGACTAAATGTAAATGTGTGCGTGTGTGTGTGTGTGTGTGTGTGTGTGTGTGTGTGCGTTCGCGCATGGGGCCATTGGGTGGGGCCGGGGGACAAATACACTGGAGGAAAGTAACCCAGCTCAGCACTGCCCAAATTATATCATCACTATTGCCTGTTTGAAGGATATCATCCTCAAATACATATACACCTACATGCCTTGTAGAATTCCACACATAAGAAAGAAAGATACTGGGATGAATAAACAAAATAGGAAATAAAATTTAGATAAGGTGCTACTGAGATGTTTTGGTGAGTTCTTTGTTTTTTTGTGGAAGTTGCCCTTCTTAAAAATGCATGAACATTCACTGATAATTGGTCTGTAGTGGAGTCTACAAGGTCTACATTGCCGGACCATGTAGAATCCGGACCTTGTAGACTGACATAATTCTGTGCATAGTTTAGTCTACACAGGCCATATTTCAAATAATCAAAATCTTACTTCATTCATCTTAAACATTCTTGATTTGGGGGATTGGTAGTTCCCATGAAATCTGAAGTTGTTCAAACGACAACAGCGATCCACCTTGAATTAAATCACACAGCCGAGTGAAACCTTGTTGGCTCAGTCACGAAAGGGGCTACTTAATTAATTAATCCAACCCACTTTATTTATAGAGCACATTTAAAAACAACAAAGTTTATGAAAGTGCTGTACAAGTCCCACAACATAAGATAAAAAATAAAAAATAAAAATAAAAAAAATAAAAAAACAAAAAATATAAAAAAAACATTTTTTCTTTTTTTTTTTTTTTTTTGAAGCTTCGAATTAAAATCGAAGCTCGGCCCCGAAGCTTCGATTGCCAAAAAAAGCTTCGAAGGTCAGCCCTACTAAACACGTTTCGCAATTATGCCACATCAATGTGGAACGCCCTACCCAAAGCTGTAAAGGAATGTGAATCACTACCCACTTTCAAAAACACTCTCAAAAAACACCTACGGGAGACTGCAATTCGAAACTGGCCCCTGTAAATGTCCTAACAACCCCCTCAAATGTACAGTAAATTACCAAGTATGGTCTTGTCAATATTCCAATGTACAGTTTTGTTTGTACAGTTGTACAGTGTCCCCCACCCACCCCTCCTACCCAACCCCCCCCCCCACTCCTACCCAACCCCCCCCCCCCCTCCCACCCAACCACCTCCAATGTACAGACCCCCCCCACCCCCACCTACCCAATCCAATGTACAGTTTCTACGTCAAATGTATATACTCTTTTTTTCTGGACTCTTTTGGTATCACAAACAGTACTGTATTTGCAAATCTGGTATGTCATAAATGTATAGATGTAGCAGTACTGTCTATCTGTATGTCATGTATGTCATATATGTTACGATGAATTGAAAATGGGGGACCCTGATGTAAACAAGACGAAAGTTTCTCTGGTCTGCATCCCCTTAACAATTGTATGTATTGAGCTGTACTGTACTGTACCCATTAGGGCTGACCTTCAAAGCTTTTTTTGGCAATCGAAGCTTCGGGGCCGAGCTTCGATTTTAATTCGAAGCTTTGAATTTAAAAAAAAAAAAAATTAAAAAAAAAATATTTTTTTTTAATATTTTTTTTTTAATATATATTTTTTTTTTGTCTTATGTTGTGGGACTTGTACAGCAATTTCGTAAACGTTGTTGTTTTTAAATGTGCTCTATAAATAAAGTGGGTTGGATTTATTAATTAAGTAGCCCCTTTCGTGACTGACGCATCCAACAAGGTTTCACTCGGCTGTGTGATTTAATTCAAGGTGGATCGCTGTTGTCGTTTGAACAACTTCAGATTTCATGGGAACTACCAATCCCCCAAATCAAGAGTGTTTAAGATGAATAAAGTAAGATTTTGATTATTTGAAATATGGCCTGTGTAGACTAAACTATGCACAGAATTATGTCAGTCTACAAGGTCCGGATTCTACATGGTCCGGCAATGTAGACCTTGTAGACTCCACTACAGACCAATTATCAGTGAATGTTCATGCATTTTTAAGAAGGGCAACTTCCACAAAAAAACAAAGAACTCACCAAAACATCTCAGTAGCACCTTATCTAAATGTTATATTTCATATATGGAGATTCATATTTATTTATGTATTGCATGCATTTCTACATTTTATTTCCTATTTTGTTTATTCATCCCAGTATCTTTCTTTCTTATGTGTGGAATTCTACAAGGTGCGCGCACACACACACACACACCTACACACACACACACACACACACACACACACACACACACACACACACACACACACCAGCGTTTCCGTTAGCCGGTAATTACCGGTATTTGACTGGCAAAATCTGTTGAAGTCCGACATATTTAATCTCTCCGGTCATAATGTCCGGTGAAAATAATTCCCTCTAAACACAATTAGATTATTTGAATTGTATTAAAATAGGCTAAAATTATATAGCCTATGCGATGAACGAAACAATCTCACCAAGCAGCCGGTCTAATAATGACATCCTGCTGTCAGCGCGAGCTGGCTGCTGATATATTTACGTGAAGCATGGCTTGGCAGGGTGCAGTACTCCAATTCAGCCATTGGCAATTCAGCTGTTGGGTGGGGGCGCTGCTGACACCACTGCTCTGCTCTGCCTGCTCCAAGTGCTCCATGCTTCACGTAAATATATCAGCAGCCAGCTCGCGCTGACACAGCGGTGCCAAATTTCTCAGTTCTTCGCTTGATATAATTAATACAAATGTCCAATATAACGGAATTAGTTAGCTCATAAAAATGTGATTATAACAGACTGCTGTTTATTAAGGTCGGGCAGACTGCCCACCGACACCTCAAGTCGGCAGCAGCAGCACGAAGTCTCGAGGGACTTATTTTATTTGGAATATATTAATGACTGATACGCAAAAGTAGCCTAGTTTTAAGTTAAAATATTATAAATGCCTTGATGATGTCATTCTTTATATAGGTCTATCAATTGTTTTTAAGCTCAATAAACTCTGACCGGAATTTATCCCATTTGTCCGGTAGATTGAAATCTACCGGACACTCAGACCTGCAAAAAAAAATTCTAACGGAAACCCTGCCACACACACACACACACACACACACACACACACACACACACACACACACACACACACACTTACATTTAGTCATTTAGCTGACGCTTTTATCCAAAGCGACTTACAAGTTCTGTACGACAAGACAGCAAGAAGGGTACAACTCTATCAGCTGAGTAACAATGTTCATCAAAGTGTTGCGTGTTACAGTGTAGGTTAGTTTATTAGGACAAGTGCATGACAGTAAGGTTAGTCACGGTTAGATTTTTTTTTTTTTTTTTTTTATCATTTCAGATAATGGTTGAAGAAGTGAGTCTTTAGTCGACGGCGAAAGATTGGACGGGATTCGGCTGTCCTAACTGGGATGGGTAGTTCACACACACACACACACACACACACACACACACACACACACACACACACACACACACACACACACACACACACACACACACACACACACACACACACCTACACACAAATCGAAGTAAAAAAAAAAATTTGAAAAAATTTTTTTTTGAAAAAAAATTTATATATATATATATATTTTTTTTTTAACTTCGATTTTTTTTAATGTTCGAAGCTTGTGCCATCGAATCGAACGTTCGAAGCTTCGAAGCATTTAAGACAGCCCTAGTACCCATTCTGCAATCTGTTAATAAAGTTTTCAATCAATCAATCAATCAGCTTAGCAGTGTTTCTCATCTGTTTATCTGACGTACATTATCCTAGTTTAGCTTGGCTTAGGAGTCCATGGTAAAGTTGTATTATTTGCAGTTTACCAAACAATTCTTTTTCAATCTTCTGTAGATGTCCATGATATTACATTTAGAGTTGTACCGATACCAGTATCGGAAATGCCTCCGATACTGCCTAAAATGCTGGTATCGGTATCGGAGGCTAGCCTTTCGGCGTACTCGCCGATACCGATACCAGCAGTACAGCTCAATACATACCATATGACGTAATTTATCAACAACACGTGCAGTATCCTCCTACTGAGAGTGAGCCTTATAAAACAAACGTGTTTTTAATCGACCGTGAATGAAAGTGTCAATGCTGTTTGTCATTTTAACAGCAGATACTTTCTTAAATGCCATCGTCCCGAGAGAGGGGTGTTGACGGGGAGCTCTGATGTATTTGCTTGCTGGTGGTATTAGCATTAGCTGAAGAGCTAACCGAAAAGCTAGTTTTAGTTTAACGTTACCTTGGCTAAAGTTAGGACTATTCATAATCCAGCAATAATGGCTGCAGACCTGCAACCAAAGTACAGCAAGTTGGCAAAGGAGTATTCCAAGGTAAATCACTTTTTCACCAGTAACGTTATATTGTCTTGTTTCCATCTAACGCTAGCTCACGTTAACCTAGCTCACGCTAACGTCGTCACTGATCGACCTCTCGCACGCAATTAATGACATGTTGTGGACAGCCATATCGGTGACAATGTTTAGCTTTTAGTGCCAAATGATAAGAGTGAGGCGGAGTCTCAAAAGAGAATGTTGAATATTTATTGTGCAAAAACTACAACATAGCCTCTGCTACTAACTGAAGTTACCGGAGCCTTCTGGAGTGCAACTACATATAACGTCTGTGCGGAATCAATGTCCCAACAACCATTCCGTGGGTGAGCATAGTTGTCAATTAATGATACTAATACTAATCTATACAATCACCTGTTGTTGAATAAATACCATTACTTTATAGTTATTACAAAAAAACAGTATATATAAAACAGTAGCTGTAAATCTCTTTAATTAAAAAAAAATAATTGGTGTAATTTTCTTTATGTATGCACTGGTATCGGATCAGTATCGGTATCGGCCGATACCCAAAGCTTAGATATCGGAATTGGATCGGGAAGGAAAAAATTGTATCGCAACATCTCTAATTACATTTAGTTGTATTCTCATTTAATGTAGTGTACTTTCTGACAAACATTTGATTGGCCAAAAACAACAGCTGCCTGCATCAATAACCAATTGACAATTTTGGCCATCAAAATGAAATGCAATATCATAGGCTTATATTCATAGATCAGAACTATAGCAGTGCATAGATTATTGGATTATTAGATTATATATTGCATATATTTAGCAATGAGATATTATATGATTTAGATATGAAATATGATGAATTGAAAATGGAGGACCTGTGAGGTTTCTGTCCTTGCCTTCTCACTCGTTCTGTTCCTTTAACCACCCTCGCTTTGTTTTCATTCATTTTTTCTGTCAAGTATTTCAATTCCCTCGTTCACACGTTTCTCCCCGCTGACGTCATCTGAGACGTCGCTGATTGGTTCTCTCACTTCCCCACGCTTTTCAATCACATTCCCCAGCTGTCACTGCTTTTCAATCAATCGATCCCTCATTATTTATACCCCGTTTTCCCCACCCTAAGTTGTTGGTTCGTCTTGATTTGTCGCTGGATGTTTTTCCCCGTTGCTTCTGTTTCACTGTGCTATTCTCCAGGAATTCCTAGAAGCCTTCGCTTGGATACCTGCTCCGTGGCGCGCGCTCGCCTCCACTGTTGTTCCTGTTCCTTTACGCAGCTCGTCTGGATGAGTTTTTCTAGATTGACTGTCTTGACCTATTTCCGATTTTCGTGTGTAACCTTTACACTGAAGTCTACCACCTTTTAGTCAGACAGTTACTCACCCAGCCATTATCGTTTTTGCTCTTTCCTTTATGGAATAATATTTTTGGGATCTTCCACCTCCCACTGTGTATTTACACGAAGATATTATTTCACATTTGGACTGTGTTTGGATTTTTGCTCACTGTGTATTTACACGAAGATATTGTTTCACATTTGGACTGTGTTTGGATTTTTGCTCACTGTGTGTTTACACGAAGATAGTATTTCACATTTGGACGGTGTTTGGATTTTTGCTCACTGTGTGTTTACATGAAGATATTCACTTGGGCTGTTTTTGGAATATTGCACATCACTGTGTTGTTTAACACGAAGAATATTACACCCTGTCCTCCAGCTCGTTTCAAGTCTGCTCTGTCTCTGACCCGTTCCCTCTCTCCCTCTCTCGGTCTTGCACAACATCTGAGAGGTCCGCCGTGAGAGTCTGCAGAGCGGTACAGAGGTCTGCTCCCGCTTCCCAAGACTACCCTTCCGGGAGAAGCTGCAGAGCAGCAGAACTTTGCCCCTTGTTCATTGTACCTGTTCTTGTTGACCTGCTTTCCCTGTTTCACTTATTCTTATTCTCAAATAAACAAGCCCTCGTATTTGGCAACTCTGAATCCTACTCTCTTGTGTCGTTAGCGATTGGGGTCGCTGTCAAACCATAACATTACGAACCAACCATGACGACCCCAGCCGACACAGAGGGGGTCAGAACCGCACTTGCATTCCAAGTCGAGTTGACCAGGGATCACGGTCTCCAACTAGAGCGGGCTGCGGCTGCGGTGCAGGACCTCAGGGACCAGGTCCTGCCTATGCAGGGTTCAATGGCCGCTATGGCGGGACAACAGTCCGAGATTCTCGCCCAGCTTAACTCGCTGGGCGACGCCGTTAATTCTTTTCATCTCTCACACCCTTCAGGAACATTCCCCGCAGCCCCAGCAGATCTCGCACCTCGGGAACCCCTTCTCTCCGTCCCACGGCTGTTCGACGGTAATCCCGAGGAGTGTGCCACATTCATCATGCAATGTGAGTTGGTTTTCCGTCATCAACCAAGCCGTTTTTCTGCTCATGGGTCCCGAGTGGCTTATATAACCAACCTACTTTCAGGCCATGCTGCCCAGTGGGTCACTTTCTCCTGGGCAATGGAAGCAGAATTTTTGTTCTCCTACCCAGACTTCGTGGCGGAGCTCCGCAGAGTGTTCCACCATCCAGCCCGAGGTCTGGACCCTGGAGCCCGGTTGGGGACCTTCCGACAAGGGAGCAGCAGGGTGACGGACTATGTCATGGAGTTTCGACTGGCGGCGGTGGAGAGTGGATGGAACGAACCTGCTCTTCGCCTAACCTTCATTAGGGGGCTCAGTGACGCAGTCCGGGACCAGCTCGCTACCAGGGAGGTGCCCGACTCCCTCGAGGAGCTGTTTAGCCTTGTCATCCGTATTGACGGACGCCTCCTGGAGAGAAGGCGCGAGAGGACCCGACTGTCACCTCCTGAAGCACCCCGGACTCCTGGACGCCCCGTCCCCAACACTACTGAAGGTAACAGGCTTCCCCGTCCGGTGCGCGAGGAGGAACCCATGCCACTGGGACGCTCTCGTCTGAGCCAGGTGGTGCGTCAGGCAAGGCTCAGGTCCGAGCTCTGCCTCTACTGCGGAGGCACGGGACACTTTCTCGCCGACTGCCCTATCCGGCCAAAAGATCGGGCTCACCAAGACCCCGGGAGATCCTGGTGAGCCGTTTTTCCCATTCCCAGCGCCGCGCACCGCCTGACCATCTGTTGAGCGTCACCCTGGCCTGGGGAGACCAACGTGCCACGGTGGAGGCCCTCATCGACTCTGGGGCAGACGAGAACTTCCTCGACTTCGAGTTTGCCACCCAAGCCAACATACCTCTTGAGGCCCTTGTGAGGCCCTTGGAGATCTTTTCGTTGGACCAACACCGCCTGGCCGACATCTCTCAACGGACCGGCCCAGTCTTGCTGACCATTGCTGGGAACCACGTAGAGAGGATCCAGTTCCTCATTACCCAATCCCCCCTTGTCCCGGTGGTCCTGGGTAGGCCCTGGCTCGCGCTGCACGAGCCCCACATCGCCTGGGCCTCCGGTACCATCAGGGGCTGGAGCTCCTCCTGTCACGCCCGCTGTCTACAGGCGGCGTCTTGTCCCCCGCCCCGGAGACCGGCTGGTGAGTTGCCCCCGGATCCCTCGTCCATTCCTCCCGAGTACCACGACCTCATGGAGGTATTCAGTAAGACCAGGGCTCAGTCCCTTCCTCCTCACCGCCCCTATGACTGCGCCATCGACCTCCGCCAAGGGGCTCCCCTTCCCGGCAGCCGCCTCTACAGTCTGACTGTCCCGGAGAAGAAGGCGATGGATCTCTACATCTCTGAGTCATTGGAAGCAGGACTCATTCGGCCTTCCTCCTCCCCGGTGGCGGCCGGGTTCTTCTTTGTTGGTAAGAAGGATGGGGACCTGCGACCCTGCATCGACTATCGTCAGCTCAACGAGATCACCATCAAGAACAAATACCCCCTACCTCTCATGAGCTCCACCTTCGAGCCACTGACCCAGGCCTCGTTCTTCACCAAGCTGGATCTCCGAAGTGCCTATCATCTTGTCCGTATCCGTGAGGGCGATGAATGGAAGACCGCCTTCAAGACCCCCAGGGGCCACTATGAGTACCTTGTGATGCCGTTCGGCCTCACCAACGCCCCGGCGGTATTCCAGGCACTCATGAACGATGTCCTCCGTGACATGCTGGAGGTGTTCGTGGTGGTGTACCTGGACGACATTCTTATCTTTTCCAGGACCCTCGAGGAACACATCCTGCATGTCCGCCGGGTGCTGGAGCGCCTCCTCCACAATCGGCTCTTCGTCAAGGCGGAGAAGTGCCGTTTCCACTCCAACTCCGTCGACTACCTGGGCTTCATCGTGGAGAAGGGCTTGACCCGAGCGGATCCTCGCAAGATCCAGGCTGTGGAGGATTGGCCGGAACCCACCACTCGGAAGGAGCTACAGAGTTTCCTCGGGTTCGCAAACTTCTACCGAAGGTTCATCCGGAACTACAGCCAAGTGGCGGAGCCTCTTACCAAGCTGACCTCCCCCGCTCTGCCGTTCGACTGGTCCCCAGCGGCACGCGCTGCGTTCCGCTCCCTCAAGAGAAGGTTCACTTCCGCTCCTATCCTGCTCCACCCTGACCCCAAGAGACAGTTCATCGTGGAGGTGGACGCCTCGGATTCTGGCCTGGGCGCTGTCCTATCTCAGCGTTCTCCTTCCGACCAGAAGGTACATCCTTGCGCCTTCTACTCGCGTCGCTTCCTCCCCGCCGAGAGGAACTACGACACCGGCAATCGGGAGCTACTGGCGGTCGTGGCTGCTCTGGAGGAGTGGCGTCATTGGCTAGAGGGTGCCGAGGAGCCTTTTACCATCTGGACGGACCACAAGAACCTAACGTTCATCCGCGCTTCCAGGCGCCTCAACGGTCGGCAGGCGAGATGGGCCAGTTTCCTCAGTCGGTTCGACTTCTCGCTGACCTTCCGCCCCGGTTCCCGCAACACGAAGGCCGACTCCCTGTCCCGGATGCACTCCAAGGGGGCTCCACCCTCTGAGGACCCATCTCCCATCATCCCGGAGGCCCGAGTGGTTGGAGCCATCACCTTGGGCATCGAGGGTGTGGTGAGGCGTGCCCTACGCTTCCAACGTGCTCCAAGCAACGTCCCTAGGAGCCGTCTCTTCGTCCCTGACTCTGTCCGGTCCCAGGTACTGCTGTGGGGCCATACCAGCCGGTTCGCCTGCCACCCAGGCGTCCATCGCACGTTCTCCTTCCTGGCTCGTCGTTTCTGGTGGCCCACCATGCGGAACGACGTCAAGGAGTTCGTTTTGGCCTGCGCGGTCTGTGCCCGCAGCAAGGCCTCTCACCAGGCACCCTCCGGGCTCTTGCAGCCACTTCCCGTTCCAAGCCGTCCGTGGTCACATGTGGCGCTCGACTTCGTCACTGGTCTACCCTCCTCCCAGGGGAACACCTGCCTTCTGACCGTGGTGGATCGATTCAGCAAGGGGGTCCACCTCGTGGCCCTCTCCAAGCTTCCCTCAGCAGCCGAGACGGCGGACCTCCTGACGCACCACGTGTTCCGCCTTCACGGCTTTCCCCAGGACATCGTCTCTGACCGGGGGCCCCAGTTCACCTCCCAGGTATGGCGGGCTTTCTGCAAGGGATTGGGGGCAACGGTCAGTCTCTCCTCTGGCTACCATCCCCAGACAAACGGGCAGACGGAGAGGATGAACCAGAGCGTGGAGTCTGCTCTTCGGTGTGTGGCAGCCGAGAGGCCGGCATCCTGGAGTCGTTTCCTTCCCTGGGTTGAATACTCGATCAACTCAATGGTCAGTTCCGCCACCGGCCTCTCCCCTTTTGAGGCCTCCCTGGGCTACCAGCCCCCTCTTTTTCCCGCACTGGAGACGGAAGTGGCATTTCCCTCCGTGCAGGTCCACCTCGACCGCTGCCGTCGCGTTTGGGAGATCACCAGGACCGCGCTGCTCCGGACATCTGAGCGCGCCTGTCGTGGTGCCGACCGGCGCCGGGTTCCCGCGCCGACTTACCGCCCTGGGCAGAGGGTGTGGCTCTCCGCGAAGGACCTCCCGCTACGGTCCTCGGCCAAGAAGCTCAACCCTCGCTTCGTCGGTCCTTTCGAGGTCCTGAAGGTACTCAGTCCGGCGGCCCTGCGCCTGAAGCTTCCTGCATCCATGCACATCCACCCCGTGTTCCATGTCTCCCGGGTTAAGCCCGTCTCCCTCAGTCCCCTTATGCCTCCAGCTCCTGATCCACCGCCTCCTGTGCTAGTGGATGGTCACCCCCAGTGGCAGGTCCGCCGGTTGATGGGCGTTCGTCGGCGGGGCCGGGGATTCCAATACCTGGTGGACTGGGAGGGTTACGGCCCAGAGGAGCGTAGCTGGGTCTCCCGGCAGCTCATCGTGGATCCCGGCTTGATCACCGACTTCCATCGGTCCCATCCTGGCGAGCCGGGTCGGCCTGGTCGCCGGGCGGCTCCCGTGGAGGGGGGGGTACTGTGAGGTTTCTGTCCTTGCCTTCTCACTCGTTCTGTTCCTTTAACCACCCTCGCTTTGTTTTCATTCATTTTTTCTGTCAAGTATTTCAATTCCCTCGTTCACACGTTTCTCCCCGCTGACGTCATCTGAGACGTCGCTGATTGGTTCTCTCACTTCCCCACGCTTTTCAATCACATTCCCCAGCTGTCACTGCTTTTCAATCAATCGATCCCTCATTATTTATACCCCGTTTTCCCCACCCTAAGTTGTTGGTTCGTCTTGATTTGTCGCTGGATGTTTTTCCCCGTTGCTTCTGTTTCACTGTGCTATTCTCCAGGAATTCCTAGAAGCCTTCGCTTGGATACCTGCTCCGTGGCGCGCGCTCGCCTCCACTGTTGTTCCTGTTCCTTTACGCAGCTCGTCTGGGTGAGTTTTTCTAGATTGACTGTCTTGACCTATTTCCGATTTTCGTGTGTAACCTTTACACTGAAGTCTACCACCTTTTAGTCAGACAGTTACTCACCCAGCCATTATCGTTTTTGCTCTTTCCTTTATGGAATAATATTTTTGGGATCTTCCACCTCCCACTGTGTATTTACACGAAGATATTATTTCACATTTGGACTGTGTTTGGATTTTTGCTCACTGTGTATTTACACGAAGATATTGTTTCACATTTGGACTGTGTTTGGATTTTTGCTCACTGTGTGTTTACACGAAGATAGTATTTCACATTTGGACGGTGTTTGGATTTTTGCTCACTGTGTGTTTACATGAAGATATTCACTTGGGCTGTTTTTGGAATATTGCACATCACTGTGTTGTTTAACACGAAGAATATTACACCCTGTCCTCCAGCTCGTTTCAAGTCTGCTCTGTCTCTGACCCGTTCCCTCTCTCCCTCTCTCGGTCTTGCACAACATCTGAGAGGTCCGCCGTGAGAGTCTGCAGAGCGGTACAGAGGTCTGCTCCCGCTTCCCAAGACTACCCTTCCGGGAGAAGCTGCAGAGCAGCAGAACTTTGCCCCTTGTTCATTGTACCTGTTCTTGTTGACCTGCTTTCCCTGTTTCACTTATTCTTATTCTCAAATAAACAAGTCCTCGTATTTGGCAACTCTGAATCCTACTCTCTTGTGTCGTTAGCGATTGGGGTCGCTGTCAAACCATAACAGGACCCTTATGTAAAAATGCCGAAAGTCTTTTTCTGGTCTTCATCCTCCAGTCCACTGTTGTTGTATTGAGCTGTACTGTATTGTACCCATTCTGCAATCTGTTAAAGTTTTCTGCATTCATTCAGACGGCAACAGAATAATTTTGATTGACAGTCACTGTGACAGGACTGTGACAGGGTTTTCTTTTTTGCTTCGCGTCCGTTCCCTGGTGGCGTGCGGGATGCGCGTCAGAGTAGTTGCGGGCCCTTCTATACGAAGGTAAGTTCCACGGTCTGCTCACCCTGTGTGTTTGAGGTGCTAAACCCTCTTCGCACAGTCGGGTCTGGTCTCCCTCCCGTCCCTCACTAGGGGGGGCCGGGGGGTCCGGATCCTCCCCGGTATTCTGATGGTTGTAGGGGGCCTCAGCGGTTACATCTGTCGAGCTTTCCGCTCTGCTCCACTCCTGTGTTCCAGAAGGCAGAGCGCAAAGCCATAAATGAAATATAACAGGTTATCCTATAACCCTAGTTATATGAATTATGGCGAGCGCTCTGCTTCGACTCACTGAGGACCCCACGGTCTTCCCTTTTTTGGTGGTGAAAGACTGGGGAAGGAGCTGGTAGTGTGGCCATGACCCCACTTATATATGAGCGGATGTGGGCGTGGTCAGGCAGGTGGGTGCACACACGTGGGTGAAAGTTTTCATGATAGTATATGATTAAAGGGCTAGTTCCAGAAGGAAGAGCGCTCGCCATAAGTAGTTATAGTAGTTATAGGATAACCTTCGGCATACAGTGAAATGCGGGTGGTCATGGCCGCATCGATTGTGCA
Source organism: Notolepis coatsorum (assembly GCF_963971535.1). Classification (NCBI taxonomy): domain Eukaryota; kingdom Metazoa; phylum Chordata; class Actinopteri; order Aulopiformes; family Paralepididae; genus Notolepis; species Notolepis coatsorum. Next base: position 120,569,059 of record NC_140175.1, read on the forward strand.
ATAATAAAAATAGACACAGAAAAAAAATCAAAGCTAGGTAAGACACAAGATGTGCATGATAAAAAAAAGTCATGCTATGTTCCTGAGAAACTGGTTCCTTTGTACACTAATAATAATAATTCATTACATTTATATAGCGCTTTTCTCAGACTCAAAGCACTACTATACAATTTACAATTTTAACTCTGTCATTTTTATACTTAATGTATCTAAACTATACTATACAATACCTCCTTCCATTTAAAGTGACTTTGTTTAAATTGATTGTTTAAAGCAGTGGTTCTCAACTGGTCTAGCCTTGGGACCCAACATTTTCCTTAGTCATTAAGTCGCGACCCACATTTTTGAACCACTATGATTTATTTCAATTTTCTTTTTTGCAGTAATACGCAATCTTTCATGCACTGTTAAAAACATGAAATAAACACAAACTATGGCTAAAAACCCAATGAAATAAAATAATAATAATTCTTAGCAGATTTCTTAGCTCAACATAACATATCTAAGTTTGGGGGAACTAATGGGATAACTGGGGTTGCAACAAAAGTGCAACTAGGGCTAAAAACCCAATGAAATAAAATAATAATAATAATAAATAATTATGCTTCTTAGCAGACTTCTTAGCTTAACATAACATACCTAAGTTTGGGGGAACTAATGGGATAACTGGGGTTGCAACAAAAGTGCAACTAGGGCTAAAAACCCAATGAAATAAAATTATAATAAATAATATTAGGGATGCTCGATATTGGCTTTTTTACCGATACCGATATACCGATATTGTCCAACTCTTAATTTCCGATACCGATATCAACCGATACCGATATATGCAGGGTTTCCCCCCCCAAAAAACTTAATAATTTCAGGTAATTAACAAGAGATATGTAATGTTAATTACCTGAAATTATTCCGTTTTTGGGGGGGGCGGGGGGGGAAACCCTGCATATATCTGTATTGGTTGATATCGGTATCGGAAATTAAGAGTTGGACTATATCGGTATCGGTAAAAAAGCCAATATCGAGCATCACTATACATACAAATACAATACATTGCAATACAACAAATGGACTTAAAATAATCCTATACTATACAATATAACTTTAACAACACATTTTGTACGTGACCATGATGGTTCAGAGTCTCTCAGTCAGTAGCCTATTGGCCCGGTGGAAGTAGCTGTTCAGAGTTCTTTTGGAAGTGGATCTGAGATTCCAGTACCGTCTGCCAGACAGTTTGTGGTTGGGGTGGCTGGGGTCTTTCAGAATCCTGTGTGCCTTGCTGACCCACCGCTTGGTGAAGATATTGACTATGGAGGGTAGGGGTGGGGGGAAAAATCGGTACTGTATCGATACAGGGACACCAAGTATCGATATTTAATTATTCATACATTTTTATTTTTAATTTTTTTTGTATAAGGAAGTTGCATTGTTCATTTCAATACCTGTAATAGTACAGTAGTCCACACACGCATGTGCATTCAGTTAAGTTGGAATATAACTAATACAAACAGTTCAGTTTGTCAGGTACATGCAACACAGATTACAGTGTTTACATCTGTCTGTTTGAGAAAATACAATGTTCTGCAATAAAAATGATTGACGTGAGATGAACAGACTGAACTTTATTTTATTAGATAAAACATTATATTTTTTTGCAATACTCAGCGTATCGCGATACTATCGTATCGTGACGCAAGTATCGCGATAGTATCGTATCGTGAAGTCTCTGGCGATTCCCACCCCTAAATGGAGGGTAGGGATGGGTACCTTTCACATTTGAATCGATACCGGTACCCAACGGTACCTTTTTTCGGTACTTTAGTCTCTAAAAATGTAATCTACCTACCTCAGTTGTAAAAAAAGAAAAAATTCCAAACTTAATGTTTAACCTCTTCCGCCTCTTTGCGGTCCGTCGGTGGACCGCAAATGACATAATGGTCATAAATCAATATTTCTGGACTGTTCTTGTATAAGGAAGTTGCATTGTTCATTTCAATACCTGTAATAGTACAGTAGTCCACACACGCATGTGCATTCAGTTAAGTTGGAATATAACTAATACAAACAGTTCAGTTTGTCAGGTACATGCAACACAGATTACAGTGTTTACATCTGTCTGTTTGAGAAAATACAATGTTCTGCAATAAAAATTATTGACGTGAGATGAACAGACTGAACTTTATTTTATTAGATAAAACATTATATTTTTTTGCAATACTCAGCGTATCGCGATACTATCGTATCGTGACGCAAGTATCGCGATAGTATCGTATCGTGAAGTCTCTGGCGATTCCCACCCCTAAATGGAGGGTAGGGATGGGTACCTTTCACATTTGAATCGATACCGGTACCCAACGGTACCTTTTTTCGGTACTTTAGTCTCTAAAAATGTAATCTACCTACCTCAGTTGTAAAAAAAGAAAAAATTCCAAACTTAATGTTTAACCTCTTCCGCCTCTTTGCGGTCCGTCGGTGGACCGCAAATGACATAATGGTCATAAATCAATATTTCTGGACTGTTCTATAAAACTAGCGATTTTAATTTCAAACGTATTCAAGTATAAACATCATGAACATGTCACAACAGCATTTAGAATGTATATTATCATCAATACGTTAGTTTAGGAATAGGTTAAAGTGCTATATAGATAGATTTTCCTCTTCTAAATATCTATATAATCCGCGAGAGGTGACCATTTTGTAAAACCGGGGGACTGTGAATAGTATTTTTCTTTTTTGCCATTTTGTAACGGAGATCCATAGGTCTGGTTCTGCGTTGGAATTTTGGAAAACTACACTTCCCTTAACACTTTCAGTGCCAGCAGGGGGTGCATGATTTAGTGCTTGAATGCCCACCATCCACTTCAATGTTAGCGTTAATAACGCCTAATCTATGTTTTAAATTATGGCTATGTGTCTAATCTGCCCGTCGCTTATCAATGACTCGTTTTCCAGTCAACATTGTCGAAGCGGAATTTTTTTTATCGGTTCATTTTCGTTTTATAGCATTTTGAAAAGCCCTTGTTTTCAAGGAAAATAAAAAGATTCCATAATAAACGCCCTGTACTGGAATATTCTAGAATACACAAAAACGTTGTAATTTTTCTGCCTATTTATGAATAGTTTTCAAATAAACGCTAGATTATCGATAGTATGTGTACGTATGCACGCTATATAGGCGATCTGAAAAATCGATTCTCTGATTTCCTCAAAGCCATCGCCCACACACACAAACATAGGGCGAACGCTGAGAGCTCAGCGAATACAACTCTGATTATCCCAAGACTTGTAAAATAGATTCCTTACCTCAGATCAGATGTTCTCCAAAAAGATCATTCCAATTCCTGATCGCCATTCCAAAAATCGATCGCTTTTATTGATCCAACGCTACATACTGTAAACACATATTCCACGCTGTTCTGATGGTCCACAATGAATCCGATCGGCTCGGGTTACATGCCTGAGAAGTAAAATGTGGATTCCGGATTTTTCTTTTCTCATCCATTTTCATTGAGTCCATTCCAAAAGGGTGCATTACCATCTGGGAGACGATAGGGGGTGTTTTTTTCACATCTGAGCTCCTGATGGGGCTGGTTTACCAACGGGTGACTCGGTTGATGAAATATGAATTCAGATCGCTAATAAAAAAATAACATGCTAATTGTCGTGGTGGACATTCAGGGGGCGGGCTGATAACACGTGTTATGTCGTGGTGGGCACTGAAAAAGTTAAAGTTCTATGGGGTTCAGAGTTCTCTATGAATTATTTCAATAATGTTATTATTCTGGATAATTCTACCACCAAAGGTAGGCCTGCCGCGATAAGCAATAAATCGATTAATTGCCGCGATAAAATGAATGCAATGATTTTGACGGGCGCGATTAATTGCTATTTGCGCGTTTGTTTTAATGAGGCGGAACCAGTGCCCCTTGTAAGTCACTGTCCGTGTTGGGAGGCGGGCCGCTGCTACTACAGAGCACAGCACAGGAGCTCCGTGGGGCTAACGTTACCCCTCATTGTGTCTATTCTACTAGCATTAACGTTACTCATACAAACAATCAATAGCGAGTTATATTGATCACGCTATGTACGATAGCCATGCTAAAACGCTAGCACAACATTAGCACCTAACCTAACAACAAGCCTTAACAAGTCAGCGATCTTTTTGCGAGACTAAACTCTCCGCTCGGTGGCAAATTGTGTTGATGTCGGTTTTGTTTAATCAATAAATGAGGCAGAATACACAGTGACTGTATCCTTTGTTTATTGCACTTGTGCCTGCTGCAAACATAATGATTATGAAATCCTATGCGAGACATTAAAGATGGCGGCTTTCTGTTTTCGTTCAGACTCTCCAACGAGTGACGCGTTTCTATTCTGACCAATCAGTGGTCTGCAGTGTTTCACGTGACTTCCGCTTGGAACCACGACAGAGCAGGGACTAAAAAAGTACCCAAAAAGTACCTGATAATCACAACAATACTTCCGGTCCGGTCGGTGGGCTTCAAAATAAAAGTCTAAAACACCGGAAAAGACGGAGCGGTGGGCTTCAAAATAAAAGTTTTGGGAAATACATTTCTCCAAAAAAAAATTCTCTAACCGGTCGCAATAATATCGCTTATCGCGATATTTTCGGGGGCAATTAATCGCCCAGCAAAATGTGTTATCGTGGCAGGCCTAACCAAAGGTAACGTTTTTGACAAATTTGAAAAAGCAGTTAGTTTCTCCTCCCTATTGTTAGCATTCAGCAACAATTCGATTTGAAAAAAGTTTCAAAATGGTGCCACCCTGATAAAAATAAAAAAGCTACTGTACATTACAGTAGATTTCATTATCTGTTCTCATGCACGCCTGGTGATACTAAATCCAAATTGAACTCGGGCATTTGAAAGATATATGTATATATATATATATAAATGTGCGAATTGGCTATAATAAGGTAATTTATAAGACTGTTATTCTATATTCTATAATAATATTTCAAATTGCATTGGTCCGGATGGGAGAATTTAGTACTGTATCTACAGAACCTTCTGTTTAATCATCTTCCCTTTATTCATTTCCTTAGATTTTTTTGTACACATGATCTCAAGAAGGTACTGAACGAGATCAGTGGCAGTTTTTACTGTTTGGTCATTATTAGCATGGTGTTATTCACTGTCAAAGATGTAAAGAAAAATCATAATTCATATTCTCCTTTTGTTTCATCACAATTTAAGCAAGCCTAGTAATAGACACAATATTTCTGACACTGGAAATACATTCACTGAGGTGAATAGAGACATAGATGTCCCTAGATACCAATAATATGCAAATGGACCTTGTAGAAGTGGAGCAATAATCCATTTACTTAATTATATATTTTTGGCGGATTTTCAGAAAATAGGTTCCGGGTGGAAGAGGGTAATAAAATAAATAATGTATTATTAGTACTTTATTATTATTTACATCTTACTGATGTAAAGCACTTTTAACACATTGATGGCCATTTTGATTATTAAAGAAATAATTTTTTCATCAATACGTTCTCATTTTATAGCGTCTTGAATATAAGCGTTATACGGGATTTGGTCTAGTATATTTCCTGGAAGGCTGGATAAAGGGCTAATAGCTACTAACGTTATATCCAATGGCATTTCGGTTATACAGAAGCTACAGTTAAAACTCTAACTGCATATGATCGGTACGATCCTCAAGCATGAATGCATGAAAGGGGGGGGGGGGACGTCGTTTCTGATTATTGATTACCAATAACCGTGTTCGTCTCAGTAGCCACATACGCTGATCGGCTGGTTGAGTATCATAACAAGCCCTGATCAGCATGTAATTTACGTGAAAAAGATCTTACCATGAGCCGGTTGGATCCCCCAGACCATTTCCCAGTTATCGATCGCCATCTGGTAGATCGATATGTCCATTGGCTGATGATATATTCCCTTACTGCATAGTGAAATCCGCGTCCCAAAAGGTATTCCGTGCAACAGGCTATAGGGATTGCTTCAGGTGAGTAGAAAACTACATTGGAAATCCAGAAAAAAAAGACAACTTCTGCCACAGGGAACACTGCATTATCGATACAGCGCCCCTAAGAGGATCTGGCCGGTAATGCACTTTTTCGAATTCAAAGAGTAGGGTACATCTGCAGTGCAGAAGTACCTGTATGAAAGGTGCTATACAAATAGTTATTATTATTTATTTAGAACAACATATATATATACAGTCACACACATCTTTAAATAAATGTTTATTTAAAGTTGTACAAATTAACTAAAAAGGTACACATCTATATATTTAAATACAAAATAAATAAAGGTATTGTATTTGACAAAATAACAAGTATAAAACGAGGGTAAACAAACCACTCTAGCAGCAATTAACTATTCTTGGGACCATGACGGAAATAAGGGTCTTACTCTTTCTCATGTTATCCTTTGGATCCTTGTTGTGTGTTTTTAATCCATAAATAAAATAAAATTCTGCGGATCAAGAAATAGTCAAATACACATATATTTAAATAACAAATTAATTAAAGTATTTTACAACTGATTAAACAAACAATCTAGCAGCAATGAACTACTCTGCTGCTGATTGAGTCTAGCAGTTATTTCCGCTCCACACTCACTGTGTCCCCCGCTTTGGAGAAGACCCGCTCTGCGGTGTGTTTTGGTCTACCGACGTCACATCCGCTACTCTTCTGTCCTGAGCATAGGGCGCTAACGTTATGTCCGACGATTAGCTAACGTTGGCTTAATAACGCTAAACAGGTTACAAATATGTGAAACTATGGAAGGAGTAAGCCGACCGCTAAAAAGAGAACCAACCGCGGCAGCAGCGCGAGCACATAACAAAAGAAAGTTTCTAGAGGAGTGGAAGTTTGGAGATAGTGGTGTTTCAAGAGACTGGCTACAGTAATATGATGCTGGGCTGTAGTGATGAGTTGTTCCGTGTGGCGCAAGTATGTAAAAAAGAAAAACAGAAACAACACGTTTGTCATCTATAGTAAATAAATGAAGCTGGAATCCATTTGTGACCATGAACAGAGCCAGTGTCCCATTGGCTGCATGTCTGTGTCCCGGATTCAATCAGAGCCTCTCCTCTAAAGACACTCAGCCAGGGAGCGAAATTAAAGCCCGCCATTTGCGGGCAGATTTTACGTTTGGCGGGTGGGACTGAGAGGTCTGTCAGCCATGTGGCGGGCTACGAAATAGTCATGTGAAAACCGATCGAATAACATGATCCAATTCTTAGCGGAGTTCTCACTCGCTGTCTCAAGCACACAGACATGCAACGCGCTGCTCCTCCCTCCTCCAGCCCCTCCCAACCCCATGTAAACAGAGAGGCTAGAGTCTGGCCGGGCAGTCTGCTGACTGCTCTAACGTTAGCTACCGTTACAAAATGACCCAGTCAACTATTCACTTTTAGTTTAATACTGAGGCATTGTCCGTTATCTAGCCGGCTAGCTACTGATAGCTCCCGATATCAACAAATGCTCCAGCAAGTCTAGTAGTGCATAATACCTCCGTTGGATAGGTAGCTACCTAGTACACGTTAGCTCCAGTAGGGTCCAGCTGCAGCGCCGGAGAATCCTTGCTGGAGCTGGAGGCTACAGTATAGGGTCCAGCTGCAGCGCCGGAGAATCCTTGCTGGAGCTGGAGGCTACTCGAGTATACACACAGATAGTGGAGCTGTTTGCAGATAGCGAGCATTTTGACTTGTTGCGTGGTGGCGATGTCTCGCAGATAATACAACTACAAGTATGATTATATAATATATATATTTTATTAAAAAAAATTTAAAAAAAAATTGTCTGGTAAGAAATATGCTTGGCGGGTAGATTTTTCTCATCTACCAGCCACTGGCCGGTGAGTCAAAAAGTTAATTTCGCTCCCTGCTAACAGCCATGTCAGACAGAGCAGATGTGGAAACTGAGCTACACTTTCTAACAACCTGCCCACTGTACCAAGATATCAGAGACATATACTCCCCAGTCCCCATGAATTGCAAACACCCAAAGAGAGTTTGAAAACATGTATTGTGCCGTTGACATTAACACTTTGAGCGCCACGCCTGAGATTTCTCGGGTTTACCCCCCGCTGGTTGAATGCCCAACCCAAGAATATTCATATTTTTTTTTCTTTTTATTAGCGATCTGAATTCATATTGCATCAAGCAAGCCTACCGTTGGAGATACAGTCACTCCAGGCGCTCGGATGTGAAAAAAGCGCCCCCTATCGTCTCCCAGATGGTAAATCACCCTTTTGGATTGGACTCAATGAAAATGAATGGGGAAAAAAACCCTACTCCACATTTTACTTCTCACTCATGTAACCGGGGTCTACCAGAGTTCAATCAAATGAGCGATTTTTTCGTATGGCGATCGGGAATTGGAATAAACCATTTGGATACCATCTGATCTCAGGTAAGGAATCTATGTTATCAGTCTTAGGACAATCAGACTCGTTTTCACGGATATATAAGCGTTTCCCCTATATGTGATATGTGATATACTCTGGTTGATAAGATAAGATATTCCTGGTGCGGCTACGTGGCGTAGTGGGCACGGCGCTCGCCACAAATGCTGGCTCCACATTTGCTTTCAGTTTAGCTGGTCGTCCGTACTAATACACATTGGCCGCCCAAGGTACTGACTGAACCAATTCAATTTGCACACGCTTCTTTTTACTGTCTTAAGGTACAGGTCTCTGACACTGCTGAATGTGACTAACCATATTACCTCTATACATATTTTAGGTACATTGTGAGGTCCCTGTGTAACCCCTGTAACTGCATATACCTCATGTTTATTAATATTTTACTCTTTAAATGTATGTATATAATTTTTTGTTTTTTAAATAGGCAGAAGGAGAAAGGGGGGAAGAGAAAAGAGGAGTGGCACCTCTTTTTCAACTCTGTTTTGGTTTTGCAATCTTTATATCCCTAGTGGGCTTGGTAGCAGGGGCTAAAGACACTCTCCCCGAGCTGTTGTAGGCTGGAGGCGGGCTTTGCCCAGGTCCACTGAATTATAGGTTGACCTACACACACTGTAACGCCTCGGTTTACTTGTTCACTCTTAACTTTCTATGGGTCACACTCCTTATTGGGAGTCATTGGTAGCGCTTTTATGTCTAAGCTCTGATGGATGAGCCCCGAGTTATGTTGCAAATATCTTTCATTTTTATCCCAATCTTTAATTTTTGAATTTAAGCATCCCTTTTGTTGTTTTGGTTTTTATTTCTTGTGATGTAATGTGAATGGTACCAAGTCGGGCCAGTTTGCGCTTTATCGCGGTACTCGTCAAGGATGCCCGCTTTCTCCCTTGCTCTACGCGCTCGCCGCAGAACCCTTAGCCATTTGGCTTCGCAGTGAGGATAGATTTGAGGGGATAGAGAGGTTCGGCCTGGTTCATAAACTCTCATTGTATGCCGACGATCTCCTACTTTATGTCTCCAATCCGTCATCGTCCATCCCTGTTATCCTGGATATTCTAGAACAACAATAGGCAGCTCTCTGGATACAAACTTAATCTCCAGAAAAGTGAATATTTACCGGTTAATGCATCTGCGGAACGGCTTCCTCAATCGCTTTTCCCCTTTAAAAGGGCCACGGAAGGATTCACATATCTAGGGATTTTTATGGCCAAATCACCGACGGAGCTCTTCGCAAAGAATTTCTGTCCTCTGCTGGAGCGCTTTAAGCTAGATCTGACGAGATGGTCCTCTCTCCCCCTCTTGCTTCTGGGAAGGGTTAACCTGATAAAGATGGTGGTCCTACCCTGATTTCTATACGCTTTTCAGCATATACCAATATTTATTAATAAAGCCTTTTTCCCTTCGATTGATCAACTTATAGGTTCATTCCTGTGGGGTAACAAAAGAGCACGTATTAAGAGGACGATCATGCAACTTCCCAAATCGGAAGGGGGTTTGGCTTTGCCTAATCTTCGCTATTACTACTGGGCATGTAATATAAACAAACTCCTTTACTGGAGGACCAGGAGGGAGGAAGAAGACCAACCCCAATGGGCTCGGATGGAAGTCTCCTCTTCAAAGTACTCTCTGGTCTGTGGCAACATCCCAATTACCCATTTCGATCCCTATTAAACAGGTGGCTCGGAACCAAATTGTGACGGAAACTTTGAAAATCTGGAGTCAGTTTAGGAAACAATTTGGCCTACACGCTCCGTCAGGGCTAGCTCCAATCTCTCGTAATCACCTATTCTTACCATCCTGTTCTGATCCTGTATTCAGAAGCTGGGCGAACAAAGGTTTGCTAACCATTAATGACCTCTACTCCGGAGGTGTGTTCTCGTCGTTTGCAGAACTGTCGAAAAAAAAATTTGGTCTCCCAAATTCCCACCTTTTCCGTTTTTTTTAGATCAGACATTTTGTTCAGAACCAATTCCCACAATTCCCTGGCCGTCCTCCAGACTCTAGGACTGACCCCCTCCTATCGCTCGGTACCTGGCGGAAAGGGCTCGTCTCAATTTTATATGATAAAATATTTTGGATGAACCCAACTTGCTTAGACTCCCTAAAAGCCAAATGGGACGAAGATCTGGGAATTATCATTACAGATGAACAATGGGATAATATATTAGACCTTGTACACACTTCCTCTATGTGCAAGACACAGTTTGCTGCAGTGTAGGATACTTCACTACACCAATGCGAGGTTAGCAAAGATATACCCGGATAGAACGCATGCGTGTAATAGATGTAAACAATCTCCAGCCGATTATGTAGGTGCCTAAATGCCTAGTCTGGTAATTAAGAGTAATTTCAGTTAATAGCAGTTAATAGAAAAGCATTTTGGCCCTGTATTTCATAGGATAAATAGATAGATATTATTATTACAGAAGTAATATCTAAGACAATCCATGTCTATCAGTAAGAATGTTTTCTTTGTTGTTAGTTTGTTTCTTACAGGATATTTGGCTGATAGGCTGAGGGACTTTTAGTTTGACAGGATAACGGTGATGTCATTGATTACTGTCAGCTGCGGCAAGGTGACAGCTTTGGTTTAGAAAGAAAACAACGCAGATTTTACCGGTGGTCAGGCCAAGTGATGAGAGAGTGGAGCCAGACAGTTTTTAGAACTCTCTCTCTATTTCCCTGGATAAACTTTGTTAATCTCGCTGCTCTATATATAATTAGGAAACAAGAACGTGTAACCCGAGTTGGACATTAAATAGTTGATACTACTTCGTGGTCGGTGCTTTCTTGTGCGTGGATATGGAACGGGAGGATTCAAAGTTTGAGAGCGTCTGAAGCTTACGGCATCAACAAGTTTCGGATACTACATTTTGTCTAAAAACTTGCTCATCAAAAACGGAACTTGGATTTGGACAGGCCTGACTGGAAAAAGGAACTTTTCGCGGAACGAAAGAAAAAAGAAGTCGTCAACAAGTAAGATGTATCTTGTATGATTTGCCTGAAAGAAGACGTCAAACAGTAAGCTGTACTATGCTGTATCTTGTATAATTTGCCCGAAAGTGGCGTATCCCATTGGAGCTATAACTAACGTTACAGAATATGATCAATGGAAAAAAGCATAACACTAACAGCTTACGGTCTGGATTGAAAGTAAAAGTAATTAAACGCGCGTCTGGCTTGCGCGCTCTCCCCAGGTGACTGACATTTTACTAATTGTGGAAAGCGACTGCCGACCGGTGATTCAATAACTGTATCAATATGGAAGGAATTGAAGTCGGTGGCAAAAGGATAGTAAAATTGATGGAGAAAGCCATGCAGGAGCAAGCTGCTAAACGTGAAAAGGCACGCAAACACAAATTATCAACGCTAAATAACATGATGAAAGAAATAGTGACATTAAAGGAAGATGATGCAAACGTCAGCATTGTCAATAACAAAATGCGTGTTGATTTCAGTAATTTGCAACAAGAGCTAATACAAGTCAACACTGAACTGGGTCGTTTTATGTCAGAGGAAGAATATGAAGCTGATCAGAAGAATTTTGAGCCTAAAATTGAATCACTGAATTTATTCTTCTGGAAATGTGAGGAATGGATGAAAGAGGTCACAAAACGATCTGAACCGGCTGAAGATGGTAACAATCAGGAAAAACCTATGGATACCAAATCTAAGTCTGGAACAGTAATAAGTAGATGCTCATCAGGCTCTCGCTCAACAAATACAATCAGGCTGACTGCACAGATGGAGCGAGCGGCTCTACAAGTAAAGGCCACCGCTTTAAATGAAAGGTTAGCTCTTGAGCAGGAAGAAGCAGACTGGTTAGCACAAAAACGATGCAAGGAGGCTCAACTACAAGCTGAGGAAGTGAGGTTTGAAGCAGAACAAAAAAGAAAGCTAGAAATACATGTAATGAAGACGGCTCTCGCTGAGTCAGATGCAAAAATGGGAGTTCTGGAAAATTATGAATGTACTACATCAAATGACAGGACTGTCTTAAACATTGAAAAGACAGATGAAAGAGAAGAGAGGAACTTCCAACCGCTATATCAGCGTGCCTCACCACCTCCCCCCAGTACACCAGAGGACGTGCAGCTTCCAGCAGCACCACTAACGACCAGCATATTAAAAGCAACAAAAAGGGAATTCAATGAAGGATGGGAGCTTCATAGCCTAAGCAAGGCTATCTCCCAACAGGCGAATGTCACAGAATACCTCGTGAAGAATCACAAAGCTTCATTACTTCCTGAGCTCACCATTCCAACATTCACTGGTGACCCTCTAGAATACAAGACATTCATCAGATCTATGGAACTTTAGGTTAGTTGTAACGTTAGTTTAGGTTCGTGTTAACGTTAGATAATGTACAAAATAAACGTATTCCGCTGCTATAGACGTTGCTCTTTTATTTTGAAACCCCCCAGAAAGGAAGTCATTGCTCTCGTTATCTGCTTGAGTGTCCGGTTAGCTCCGTTAGCGTGCAGTAGTAAATAGTATATCAATACCAGCCATTGGATTACTGTTTTCTAAATTGGGGAGGCTTTTAATCGTCAAGGTAAGAGGATTTTAAGTCATGGTATCTATAAACTTCAATCGGTTCGGATCCTTTGAATGAATGAGAATGTAAACAAACACGGCTTCACGTAGAAATCACTGACTGCGCTCAGAGAGGAGTCGTTCGGCAAAAAATAGTTCAGAGTATATCTGCTTAGAAAACATAATTGTCTAATTCAATTATTTTTAATTTCTCCACGTGGTAAATACATAGGTCACAACATGTTTACAGGAACGTTTTGGAGTTGTATTTGGAGTGTATTTCGTGACTGTAGGGCACTGTAGGGAACGTCAGGCTCAAACCCTCCCCCACTTCCAGTGATGAAGCTAAGCTACGCTAACAGAGCGACTGTTCCCTAAGCTAAATGCACGCACAGAGACAAAAAAGGTATGCATCTTCTTGTCTAACTCCAGGGAAGATGTTAAATAAGCTAATTTCCCAAAATGTTGGAGTTTTCCTTTAAGGGGATGCAGACCAGAGAAAGGCGTTTGTCTTGTTTACATCATCAGGGTCCCCCATTTTCAATTCATAGTGACATTTATGACATACACAACATACATGACATCATGACATTTATGACATAGGGACATACATGACTTACAGGTATATAGTACTGTTACATTTGTCACATATATGATATGCAAATATACAGTACTGTTACCCAGAGATCCTAACAGTAAATATATACATATGATGAGGAGGAGACTGTACATTAGGAGGGGGTGGGTGGTAAAAAATATATACAAATGGTGGGCATTGTTGTTGTGGCATAATTGCAAAACGTGTTTAGTCCCTTATTTGTATGATAACAAGCCGTTTAGTTCATGGTTCAAAGTAATGGGAAAAGGGTGCTAGCTCGCCATCAATCAGAAGCTAGCCACAAGACTTGCATTCACGCTCTCCAGCACACAGCCTCCCTGCCTGGCACAACAACCACAACAGTAGGGTCTATAGTCAGTCAGGACAGTAGGGTCTATAGTCACAGTCAGGACAGTAGGCTCTACAAGTAGGCTCCCTTAAAACGCTAACGCTATTAAAAAAAAAAAAACGTGGAGGTTAAAATAAGAATATGACTTGGCCAGAAAAAGTTCAGTCAGGAGAATTTTTTTTGCTTTAATCCCTGCATATATCTCAATGTGTGCGTGTATGACGTTAGCGCTGACCAGGAAATAGATAATCGATTTTTCAGCCCGCTTCTCTAGCGTGCATAAGTACACATATACTATTGATAATCTAGCGTTTACTTGAAAACGATTAATAAATAGGCCGAAAAATTACGACATGTTTTGTGTATTCCACTAAAGAGCTATTATCACAGAATAATTTTTTTTCTGGACATTTTTTAAAACTTCAGTTTTTCAAAACGTTATAAAACGGAAATGTACCGATGAAAAAACAATCCGTTTCGTACATGTTGACTGCAAGCAAGTCATTGATAAGCGACGGGCGTATTAGACACATAATATAGAATATAGAAATAGCTCCGCGAAAATCATGAAATATCGGAAAATCAGTCCAAAAAGGCTGGCATTCAAGCGCTAAATCTGGCGCCCCCTGCTGGCACTCAATGTGTTAATCTGCACGACAAATAAAGACTTATTCTTCTATAGAATGCGGTTATGGACTGTTGGCCGTCCGTTTATTAAGATTGATTGACCATGGGTCCACTTCCAGACATCGGATGATTGTGGATTCGGGTACGGAGCGTTTTTCTAACGTTTTGAAAGTACGGATTTGTGCGTGAATGTTGACTCGAAGACACGTTGTTTGGGTAAGTAAGATATGTTATGGTTAAGCGTTTGGAAGATTAATGTATGAGGGTCCGGATATCTTTTCTTCGAATGCGGGACGTTCGTAGTGATGATTGTCTGAGTTATGAATGCCGGGAATGCCGGGAGTGTATGTTTGGTAAACCGTTCCAGTTCGACTGATTGTGTGTGCATATTGGCTTCGGTGTTTCAAAGGGGTTTAACGGCTTAACACATTAATTGCCAAGAAGGAGTATACTCGTTATTGCCCGCCATGTGAATATCGCCTTCGTTATTTTCTTTATTCGCTATATCTATTCATAATTCATGTCTGCAGCCTCTGCAGACCCTTCAGACCCTGTCTGAGCTGGCAGACGGTCAACACCGCCCTCTACTGCCTCTGGTGTGTTTTCAACGACGGCATGGGACACTAACCCCGCCCGCCCGTTCATGTGTAACGCTCGGTAATGTCGGGGACAGGATCGCTGTGGATAACTGGAATGACGATCAGATAATTGGATTTTTTTTCTTTTGCATAACACCAGAGACCAGGTAAGGACTCTATATAAAACCTTGCGTTGATCTGATATTTCTTTCTCCCGCGATCAAAGCTATCTGTGTGGACTCTTGTGTGCTTTCTACCGTTGGCTGCGGTGGTGGGGGGGGGGGGGGGGGGGGGCGCATTTCATGTATGCACGAGGAGATATAATAATAATAATAATCTAAATTACGTGATGACTGGATTACACTAAAATGCCCTTTCCTCGTCTTTTCCTGGAATGACTCAGAATCACCCAAACCATACTCGTTCAAAACGGTATAAAACGGAAATGTATGATTTTAAGATATCAAGTATTTACTCCCGGAAAATCTTTATGTATGCTGATAACGAGTATATTGTTAACGTAGCTCCGCTCCGCTGAACCGAAGGTCAGTACTGAAACGGTTCAGTACGGATACGTGTACTGTTACACCCCTAATGGGCACTAGGGTGGTCCTTCATGATCGGTTAATTTTCGAATTCATTTATTTTAAGCTTCAACCCCCATAATCCGTTATGGTAGTCAAGAAAACTCTCCTGTTGAATTTTGTCCTCAATCTTACAACCCCCCCCCCCCCCCCCCCCCCCTCATCAACCTTCAAGTTTCACCCTGAGGATCCCAGAGTAGAGCGGGCCATACCGTTTAGAAATACAAGATTATGTAGGTTAGAGTTATCCTATCCGATAAATAAGCCAATATTTGAATTCCCCACAAAAAAAACACATCATGTTAAGATTTCCTTCAAATTCATGTTGGCACAAAAGTATGGCCCGCTCTACGGACAGATACAACCACAATGTCATATTGCAGGCAACTGCCTGTTGGGTTTTATCTCAGTATTTTATTAATGTTGGCCAGTTTTCAATAACTGCCCTTGGAGCAGATTCACATCACATCAACAACTAACATTTGTATAACTTGAGCAATACAAACTGAACGAATGCGAAACAAAATCTGAACTCTTCATTGGTATACTTCTCTCTTCTCCAGGTACAATTGCTGAATTGCTCCCCAACAACAAGCAGAGATATGAACGAGTCAAGGAAGCCTTACCACTGTGACCAGTGTGAGAAGAGCTTCAGTACCTCTGGAGCTTTAAAGATACACCAGCGCAATCATACAGGAGAGAAGCCTTACCACTGTGACCAGTGTGAGAAGAGCTTCACTAACTCTGGACACTTAAAGACACATCAGCGCATTCATACAGGAGAGAAGCCCTACCACTGTGACCAGTGTGGAACACGCTTCAGGACCTCTGGAGACTTAAAGATACACCAGCACATTCATACAGGAGAGAAGCCCTACCACTGTGACCAGTGTGAGAAGAGCTTCCGTCAATATGGAAACTTAAAGGTACACCAGCGCATTCATACAGGAGAGAAGCCTTACTACTGTGACCAGTGTGGATCACGCTTCAAGACCTCTGCAGAATTAAAGATACACCAGCGCATTCATACAGGAGAGAAGCCTTACCACTGTGACCAGTGTGAGAAGAGCTTCACTAACTCTGGACACTTAAAGATACACCAGCGCATTCATACAGGAGAGAAGCCCTATGACTGTGACCAGTGTGGATCACGCTTCAAGACCTCTGCAGAATTAAAGATACACCAGCGCATTCATACAGGAGAGAAGCCCTACCACTGTGACCAGTGTGAGAAGAGCTTCAGCCGATCTAAAGCCTTAAAGGAACACCAGCGCATTCATACAGGAGAGAAGCCCTACCACTGTGACCAGTGTGAGAAGAGCTTCAGCCGATCTCCGATCTAAAGCCTTAAAGGAACACCAGCGCATTCATACAGGAGAGAAGCCCTACCACTGTGACCAGTGAGAAAAGAGCTTCAAGACCTCTGGAGCCTTAAAGATACACCAGCAGCGCATTCATACAGGAGAGAAGCCTTACCACTGTGACCAGTGTGAAAAGAGCTTCAAGACCTCTGGAGCCTTAAAGATACACCAGCATATTCATACAGGAGAGAAGCCTTACCACTGTGACCAGTGTGAGAAGAGTTTCAGCCGATCTGGAGCCTTAAAGGAACACCAGCAGCGCATTCATACAGGAGAGAAGCCTTACCACTGTGACCAGTGTGAGAAGAGCTTCAGTACCTCTGGAGCCTTAAAGATACACCAGCGTATTCATACCGGAGAGAAGCCTTACCACTGTGACCAGTGTGAGAAGAGCTTCAGTGAGTCTGGACACTTAAAGAAACACCAGCGCATTCATACAGGAGAGAAGCCCTACCCCTGTGACCAGTGTGAGAAGAGCTTCAGGCAATCTGCAGCCTTAAAGATACACCAGCGCATTCATACAGGAGAGAAGCCCTATGACTGTGACCAGTGTTGATCACACTTCAAGACCTCTGCACAATTAAAGATACACCAGCGCATTCATACAGGAGAGAAGCCCTACCACTGTGACCAGAGCTTCAGTACCTCTGGAGCTTTAAAGACACACCAGCGTATTAGTGAATCTGGAGCCTTAAAGACACACCAGCGCATTCATACAGGAGAGAATCCTTACTACTGTGACCAGTGTGAGAAGAGCTTCAGAACCTCTGGAGAATTAAAGACACACCAGCGCATTCATTCAACTCAACATTCATCCTGGATAGCAATCCAACTAATGTGATCTGCATCAGAAGAACTTCTGACACTCATCTTCAAACACCAGTTTCATGGTTTAACCTCTTCCGCCCGTGCAGTCCGTCGGCCGACCGCAAATGACATCATGTCTTAAATCAATCTCTGCAGACTGTTTGACAAAAGTATCGTTTTTTTTTCTCCAAACGTATTCAAGTATAAACATAACCATGTCACAACAGCATTTATAATGTATATTATCATCAATACATTAGTTTAGCAATAGGTTAAAGTGTTATTAGATAGATTTTACTTAATTGTATTCTTTTTGCCGCCATTTTGTAAAGGAAATCGCTAGCTGTCGATCAGCGTCGGAATTTTTCAGAACGACACTTCCCAAAAGGCTCTATGGGGTTTCAAGAGTCATACTTCTGTATGAATTTTTTTTAATGTACGAATTAGCTATAATAAGGTAATTTATAAGCCTGCTTTTCTATATTCTATAATAATATTTTCAAATTGCATTGGTCTGGATGGGAGAATTCAGTACTGTATCTACAGAACCTTCTGTTTAATCATCTTCCCTTTATTAATTTCCTGAGATTTTTTTTACACATGATCTCAAGAAGGTACTGAACGAGATCAGTGGCAGTTCTTCCGGTCTGGTCATTATTAGCATGGTGTGTTATTCACTATCAAAGATGCAAAGAAAAATCATAATTCATATTCTCCTTTGTTTCATCACAATTTTAGCAAGCCTAGTAATAGACACAATATTTCTGACACTGGGAATACATTCACTGAGGTATGTCCCTAGATACCAAGAATATGAAAATGGACCTTGTAGAAATGGAGCAATATTCCATTTACTTAGGTATGTATTTTAGGCAGATTTTCAGAAAATAGGGCTCCGGGCTAAAGAGGTTAAATAGAGCCTTGCTCTCTAGTCCTCTCTTCCAACAATAGTTGTCTCTCTTCCAACATGGCTGCCTGTGTAACCAGACACACACAGGGCTTAAGGGGTGCTTGAGCATCTGCCCTTTTCCCCTCAGAGTCAAACAATGCCCGGTATTTTATTTTGTTTATTTTCTATTGAAATTCTATCAAATATGTGCTAAATATGGATGCAACAATGCATTTTAAAGTTTTGAAAGATTGCGTCCCTCGCAACTATTCTTTGACATTTGTAAGCTTTGCAACAGGACTCCGTGGGAAATACTGCCTGTGGTTTAGGAGGGGTGGCTCCTAGGTAGAGCAGGGCAGGACGCAGAAAGAGACCATATCTCCTGTGTATGAAGATTATCATTTAAATATCTATTTAAAATATTTCTTGTTATACCCGACATCGCTGCGAATGAGGGCAATCTGAACTTTTTTCTAGTTAAAATAAAGGTTTGAAATTAAATTAATTAGGATCAATGGTATTCAATACAGTGTGAAATAAGTGACCAACAGTGCAAAAAAACAGGATTTTACATTGTGAAACTTTATCTAAATAGTTTACAATCATTCCAAAATGTTTGAAATACTCATAATCTGTTAATCTATGTAAAGTTTTTGGACGATGAGCAAACAGTGTTTCTCATCTTCAGTCAAACATCGGAGCAAACTGGTCAGCATATCATCTTGACTGGATATTTAAAAAATCTCCTGTTCCAAAGCATTATTGAGCAAAAGCTGAACTATTTCACAAATGATGACCACTTAATAATAGTTTCATACAGGCTAAATGATCACCACTTAATAATAGTTTCATACAGGCTAAATGATCACCACTTAATAATAGTTTCATACAGGCTAAAACACTGAGAATCACACATTTAATATAATCGTACGACTTTGCTGCAGTCTCGTTCTCGGCGCTCGCCTCCACACTGTTTGGAACATATTGGGCACATCTGGCAAACTCACTCAAATCTTGATGAGACTAAAACCATACACTTTCATTTAACTATCAACAACATTGTTGTTGGAACATGGTTAGTTAATCAATTCGCCCACTCGCTCGCTGTGTGAATTTTGCCAACAATGATCTGCTTGTGTTCCGACATGGGCTCAGTTTGGCATTACGTGGTTTTATTACTTGGGTGCTGGGAGGGTAAACTCTGCGTTCACACATACAGCCCCTCCGATTAATGTGCAGATTGTCAGGAGTCCAGTGCAGGTGTGAACGGAGCTTCAGTGTGTTTTGGGGGCACAGGCATGCTGTTGATTTGTCCCCCAATTTGCTGTGTGTGTGTGAGAGAGAGAGAGTGAGTGATTGGGAGAGAAACTGAGAGGAACTTGATTCGCTGTACGCTTGGCTATTTTTTCACCTGCCATGATGACATTGATATAAATATGTATTTAAAATATTTCTTATTATACTCAACATCGTGTGAATGAGGGAACCCTTAACCTTTTCTATTTAAAATAAAGGTTTGAAATTAAATTAATTAGGATCAGTGGTATTCAATACAAACATGTAAAAAAGTAAGAACTAATGTAAAAGATGTGTTTCGATTTTGCGAGTTAAATTATGGAATAGTCTTAGTGAAATTGTGTACTTCTCAGGGGAGATACAAAAAAAAAGCCTTAACATTTTTTATAATTCAGGAGTTCAGTTTTGAGTAAAACGTCAAACATTTGTTTTTTCAAAAGATTATATCTTGCAGCATATTTTAAGTATATTTTTCTTTATATATCTATATATTTCGTTTTTAAGAGTTGTAAAGGATAGGCAAAAATAACCATGTGCTTCAGCCTATTCCTTTTTTCGGTCACTGATTCTGGATTTTGTGTGTGAGCTTACTTTGAATATGTACATTTGTGATTTTTCTTTTCTTTTTGTAAGTCCACACAAGTGTGTTTTTGATTTGTCTGTAAACAAAGACCGAAAACAAACTCATTCATTCAAATAAGCAAAAAACAAGATTTTCCATGCAGCATGTGTGAAAGGGTCTTTAGTGTGTTTACATTACATACTGTATTTTGTCATAGCCTGCACCCTCATACATTATAAGACCAGTGTTTGTGAAGTGTTGGTGTTGTGTGTTATTGATTGTTTTAAAGGGGCTATGCACTGCTATTCCTAGCACTATTTGGGCAACTTTACACAATTCCTGTTAGTCTATTGAAGACATTTGTAATTTTTTTTTCAAAAAAATTCATTGTTTTATATTTCTAATCAAGTACTCGAAACCATCATTTTTCAGCCTCGAGAAATCAGGCTGTTATGGCCTGGCTCCGCCCATAAGCACTTTGAGTGACAGTCAGACCACAGTCTGCACTGGTAGAGGGAGGGAGGGAGGGGGGGAAGAGAGAGAGAGTTCAGTTCAGTTCAGAGTTTTTATTTGCCACATGGAATAATACAATCATAGTTTCTTCATTAAAAAATCATAAATAGTCATTCCATGGACAAAAGGAGCAGGAAGAAGAATAAATCTTATAGTTATATAGTTACCTGCCCCTTATTCCTAAACTAACATGTATTTTCTTAATGGTCGGCGTATAACCTTATTTACACAAATAATCATTTATACCATGAGAGAGAGAGAGAGAAGCCCCTCCCTCTCTCTTCCTTTTTTTCTTTCTATCACTCTCCCGTTCGGAGGTGTGTGTCGCGCGGACCTCTGTGCGGCAGGTCCCCCCCCCCCCAAGTGCCCCCTCTCTCTCCCTCCCTCCCTCTCTCTTCCTTTTTTTCTTTCTATCACTCTCCCGTTCGGAGGTGTGTGTCGCGCGGACCTCCGTGCGGTAGGTCCCCCCCCCCCCCCAAGTGCCCCCTCTCTCTCCCTCCCTCCTTCTCTCTTCCTTTCTCTCCCACTCGGCTCTCGCTGATGAGACGAGGCAACTTTTTTCTTTTCTTTCTTTCAATCTCCCGTGTGGCGCGCGGCCGGCAGGTACCCCTCCCCCCCCCCCCCCCCCAAGTGCCCCCTCTCTCTCCCTCCCTCCCTCTCTCTTCCTTTCTCTCGGCTCCCTCTCGGCTCTCTCTTCCTCTCGGCCCCGCAGCCCCACTCGCTGTCTAGTCTAGGTAGAATGGGGGCGGGCATTAGCTCCAACCACAGAGCCAATCGCATCACTGTGTCTATCCACAGCGCCCAGTGACGTGACGAGGGACTTCAAATCAAAATGACCCGATTTACTAGAGGCACAGAGGGGTTGGGCTGAAACGGAGCAATTCGCCAATATGGTATTTAGACCCTAAAACACATTGATACGAACTCCTATTACTATAATACAATGCTAGAGACTGAAAAATGACATTTATAATGCATGGGACCTTTAAGCAATCCGAGAGAGAGAGAGAGAGTCTTTGATGTGCCCTTTATTTTGGGTTGAGCACCAAGGTTGAGATGTGAAACATTGGAAAAGCATTACTGTTCCACTGGCTTTCCTGTTGATATAATTCTCAAATATATACACATTGCAACCATTGTTTTGCACATAGCAACCGTTGGCCCTTCCTTGCCATGTTCAAAACAATGGCCGCTATGTTACAGGCAGCCATGTTGCAAGACAAAGAACTACACAAACATTCAGTACAAGGCCTCTATTTAAACTCATTTTCAAATCTTCTTATGACCACCTGCTATCAGAAGGCCCCAACCCTGCACCACCAGCAGCCAGTCTGTTGTTATTTCATAATTTATTTCCTTTGTTGAACCAGACCAGGCTTTAGCTCCACTATTTTCACCTTGGTTAACAACCAGGAAAGAGAACGTATTGTATTGTGGTTGCAATCTAGTAATCCATGCATGAAAATGATCTTTTATTTTCAGATAATCTCTTAGTTACATCAAGATTGTGCCATGTAGGCAGTGTTATGTTTATATGTGATGTTTTTACAATGATGTCTGCATATATAGATTAATAGTGCCGAGTGCAATATATTGGAGCACATAATCCTCTCAAAGTAACATGTTTATGCATTCAAGATGTATCTTAATTTTTCACATTCTGTTCATAGTGAATAGACATTAAAGTAAATATACATTTGTATTCATTTTATTCTCGTCGTTGTGCAGTCGTAGGTACTAATCTTGTAGTTCCACTTAGATGGAAAGACATGCAGGACACAACTGCAATAGAAAATATTGTATTATGTGATTTAATGGAATACACTTCTTGATTTAAAACAATACAGCACTTTGGCAGAACATTTTCAATCTTTAGGAATCAAATGTAATGCATTTCACAAAGAGTCACCATCAATATTGTCTGCTCTGGGAGTGGAGACCACTAGTCAGCACCACTCAGAAACCTTGTTTAAATATGCTGATACTAACGCATATACATGTGAAAAAGTAGAGCCAGTTACTAATATTTAATTGTGTGCCCAGGTAAACGAGAAGCCATTCTTCCTGTTTTCAATTATCAATATTGAGATCTGGTGGAAAGCCCAATGCCAGTGATGTATCCAGGAGAGGTCATATTCCACGTGGAGTGAACTATTGAGCGGACCATGTAATGCCTTACTTTTATACATAATAAAGTACCTTGGACCTAATGAGGAACTAAATGTAAAGTTCTATGTAAAGTAGATGGAACTAATAATTATTCACTCGATTGTTTTTGAATTGGAGGTAAACTGATGGATAGGTCTTTACTGAATGTGTCATTAGGAAGTGAAGTAGAAGCAATTCTGGAAGGATTTCAGGTCCGAGACTTGAGTAACGACAATCAATAGTTTAGAGATGCTGAATGGCGATATAAATATAATCATAGCATCAAATTAGTATTTAGATAAACCACAGAAAAAATCACGTTATAAAAATAAGCCGTTTCTAAGAAAAAACGATGTCCCTTTTGTGTAGCATTTATCAACCAGTGCACCGCCATGTTTGTTCACGTTAAATGCTAACGTCACGGAGATGGTCCGCCCGGAGCCTCCCACCTCAGAGAATTGCACGCTGTAGCTATTGACCTAGAGGCTGTAGCTAGAATGGATCTGGAATGTTTTGACGAGGTGGACAGACCCACAGAGAGTGTCAGAAACCCAGTGGCCTACGCCTTTGAGCCAATTAGAATGACTTAGAATGACTTTTCTGGTCTATCCCAAAGCTTTTGCCGTACTAAATTCGGCCCAATTATAGCACATTCAATTTACGTCTGGAAATATATTGCCGAAACGGGACAGTGGAACACAAAATGGCACATAGATACCCCTATTTTTGTAAAAACGTCTTACTGTTGGGAGGGAAACCAGCTACATTTCCCAATTGGCAAAGACAAGGTATTCACAAACTATCTGACATATACAGTGAATACGGTCTCAGATAATTTCAAGAGCTCAAACAAATCTATAATGTCCCTAGTACATCCTGTAACTGACCGCCAAGGGTAAAGATGCCTATCATCTTTACTGTCAGTAAGCTTTGATTTGCGTTGGTCTAGATGATCAACTTCTCTGTATTGGCTCAGAATACTGAGCTCTCTATTTATCTATTTAAGAAAAGAATATTTCGGAGCCACTTGTGCATTTTCATTTAGTGTCCACATGGGGGCAGAGCTCGTCTTCCCTATAGTATAAAGGTCACAGCTTCCTGTGTGACCAAGGCGGAAGTAACTCAGAGATAACGACGGAGCAGGCAGCGAATTATGTATGATAGAAGAACCTTACTCCAGTTTAAATAACTCCCCTTGGTAAAGCGGAATAAGGTATGTCGGACACTCAAATGTATTATTATTATTACTGTTGTTGAAAGAGGTCTATATTTATGTGTGTAACTGCCAAACATTTATAGACATGTAAAGTGGTGCACTCACGGAGTAGCTTCTAATCAAAGGCACCTGCTGCCGGACAAGTAACGTTATTATTTATCATTGTTTTTCCCTGAGTGCCTTTGTTATGAAAGACGAGTTCACCTTTAAATATCTTTGAATGCAATTGTTTGTTTGAACACGTTGGTATAATAATGAACAACATGTGAACAATATTGAACTGTGAACTATGTAACTAATTATATGTTTGTGTTTGACTGTCCTATGCAGTTTTCACGGTGCAAACGGGGTGCAAACGGAGCAAATGAGGCAACCGTCACTACCTGTACAAAAGGCAAACTACCAAAGAAAAGCTACAGTACTGCTAAGCTGAAATGCAAAAGAGAAAACAAATAAAAGCATCTGTACGAAACATAACCGCATCTTTATTTCAACACCAAGCCGGGGGGCAGTTACACATCCTTCTTTTTTATTTACAGTTACGCACTGCAATGCGCACTTATGGTGTCCCATGGAATCAGCCTTTACCAGGTCACCCTTTAATTAATATAGTGAATGGCATAAATGTTAAAAATGGTTTTGTTTCTGGGTTATATAATAAAATACAAGGAAAACTAAACAGAACTACTGATAATACCACTGTCTGGAACATAGATTTAAAGAATTACAACGCCTGCATAAATTGGCAGAATGTATGGGATAATATTCCGTTAACCTCTCGTAATTATAATAACCAATTAACTCATTACAAAATGATACAAAGATTTTATCTGTCACCCAGGAAACTCTGTCAAATAAAAATATTACAAAGTCCTCTATGTGCTTTATGTCCGCAAAAACTCATAGGAACATACATACATATTATGTGGGAATGTCCAGGAGTACTAGCTTTTTGGGCCAAGGTTGCATTATTTCTCACTAATATAACGGAGATAAACATACCTTGTTTGCCACACATTTTATTATTACATGATGATTCATCTCTAAAATTAACACCTCCCAAAAAGAGTGTTTCTGGCCGGTTTAACGGCAGCAAAGAAAATGCTCGTAATGAGATGGAAACCACCTCATAGTCTCAATATTTACCGTTGGAAACTGTCCTTCTACGAAGTATTGAGATTAGAGGCATCCAGTGCTAGAGCACAGGGAGCAAGGACAGAATCGATCCAAATATTACTTACTGCGGCCCAGAAGGTAAAATCAGTACTCCACTAGGTTGAACACTTGTACCTTGACACCAGAGAATGAACAAAAATCATGTTGCTGTTTTTTTTTTTTTATCTTTTCTTTTTCTGTTTACTGTTATAATTTTTTGTGGTTGTTTCTAAATTGTATTTTTCCCTATTACTTTGTAACAGAATCAGAGGTTATCTAACAAACATAATTATGATTTATTTTCTAATTAATAGTATCCTATACATGTATGCATCATGGTTTCCCCCTTTCCTAAAATGTCTATGCAAACCCGGGGGGCTGGGAGGGGGGTTAAGAAGCGACCTGGGCTGTCTTGCAGCCACAGGACCGCCAGAACGGAGGAAAAGACTGTCACAACTGCAACAGGCAGGCTACACAGTATATAAATATACTGACGGACAATCTATACTGAAAAAGACACTTTTTATGCAGTGGCGGCTCGCCACTAGGGGCGCTCGGGCGCCGCCCCCCCTCAGGCCCTGCCCTGGTTATATGAGAGAACAAGAAAAATATTTGTTTTGTTTTATAGCCCTATAAATAATATAAACATGTTTAAAATTAATAATATTTACTCATTTTAAGTGTTTGTGTTTCCAATGCACAATATAACGTTATTATATAAAATAAAAAATACTTGTTTTCTTGAACAGGAAGTGACTCACTTTTCTTCTTTTTTTTTTTTGTATTTCTCGGCCCGGGCTAGACGCGATAGCGCTCTGAGTGCGCGTCACGGTTTGATCGCTGTATCCGTTGCAGCCAATCAGTGCGTAACGCGTTGTGCGTTGAAATATGACTATTATGTTGGAATCCGGGCGCGATTTGAAGCGGTCTAGGCAGCAGCGTCAAGAATTTCTGTCGCCGCATTTCACGGAGACGCTCTCTGATTGGCCGACGCCAGTATTTTTTTCCGTAGCAGAATTTCGCGGAGACGATCTCTGATTGGCCGAATCCAATTTCTAATGTTCCAATTCTAGCTTATTCCTAGGTTGGTGGTAGAGATACTAGTTGTGTTGTTGTGAGATGCAGCTGTTTGTCTTAGAGCGTGACTGCAAGTTCTTTAGACGGTTAAGCTTAGGCACTCTTTCAAAGTTGGTTAAGGTTAGAGTTTGTCTTAGAGCATGGCGATAGAACGCCAGGTAGTTTGCAGTCTGTTCGACGCGGAAATGGACAAAGAAATGTACTTGTGTTGTGTGGTGCTAACTGCAGTGCTAACAAGCTAACACTTGGCTAACAAGCTATATGGCGGATGCAGTCTGGACACAGTGGACAGTGGTCTGGAATACATCAACAGTGGATTATACACTTTATCAAGCGAAGCCCTCCTGCCCTGGACGTTTCAACTAAACAGTGAGTCTCTCTCTCTCTCTCTCTCTCTCTCGCTCTCTCTCTCTCGCTATACACAGCTGTCTCCGCGAAATGCGGCTACGGAAAAAAGTATTGACTGTGCTTGCTGAGACGATAATAGGCTAGCGATTCAAAACGTGCTGCTGTGTTGTGAACTATAACATTAATTTAGCTGCTGCTGATGCATAATGAATGAATGGTGAGTTGTTTAAAATGACAACATACATGTGTTAATTATTTGATTTGATTGATCCTAGAGACAGAGAGAGAGATTGCTCCAGAGCATCTCAGAGCATTACATTTTCAACTCGACCTCCTAACGTGAACTGCGACCCACAAGGCACCAGCGGCACCAGCCGCTACTGTTTTTATGCCACTGTGTGAATTAATATGAAATGCTGATGTGAATGTCTTTCCTCTGAACTTGTTTTAAAAGACAATAAAAAGTTGGTCACAAAAAAAAGAATGACAGCAGTGAGACGTGCTCCTCCTGTCGAGCCGGACGATGATGGAGAAAGTGGTGCGCAAGATGATGGCCGCGTCGGGAACACTGCCTGGTGCCGCTGTGGATATTGTATCCCGATGGAAACTCAAGTTGAAAGCGTGTGCTGCCAAGACGAGCACATGGCTCACCTGGAGCATCTCATCATCGACAACTGCATAACGAGGAGTCCAACTTATAAAATGTTGTGTCTTGAGAGAGATGTCCTGGAGGTCTCGATGTTGTTGTTGAAGGATGTCCGAGCTGAGATGCTGGAACGGCCGATAAGTAGCAGGTAAGATTATGCATAACTGTAGCTAACGTCAGACAGTAGCTAACCTCTCCATCAAATTGTTTGGACCACTGCTAGCCGTGTTGTGCCGAATTCGGACTCCCTGCCAGAATCCGACTCCCCCTTGCGTGAACGCGCATACACTCTATCAGCCTACCCAGCATGTAATATGTTCTTTTTCCCCACGTCAAATATGTGCAGTATCACTGTCAGTCGTAGCCTCAATTAATTGTTGCGAGTTGGATTGCGAGCACGGGATGCGTAACGTTAGCTCCCATCATCAGTGCTACTGACAGGGTCCACTGACAGCCTCTGTAAAACAGCAGGGGGCATAATACTTTTATACGTTCCTTGTAAAACGGGCACAAATGCAAAAAAGATTAATGAAAGTCCCTGTTATCAGGCTCCTCAAATATCGTTCATAAAAATCATTTATGTAATATTTTACAGCATTGAGCAACCCCAACAGGGGGATGCTGCTGCATATGTATGCTCTGTCATCTTTGAGATGGCGAGACCTGCAGTTGGCACCGTGTGAGGCCACGACATTTGAGCAAATGAATAATACTGCAGAATAATAATACGTGTAACAAAACCATTCAGTGTTTGATGTAAGCAAACTGATGCCAGACTCAGCATTCATGCATCCGGCTGAATAGCGAGATGAAGCACATCCTGCCTGGTCTTTGTTAGAACTCAACTTGTTATTATTGGCGCATACACTATCAGATTTCTGTCATAAAACGATAAAGCGGACAGAAATGCGGGAACGTTTTGATTATATTTTAAATGCTTTGACATTGTAAAACGAAATAAGGGAGTTTCGAAGCTGTAAGCACAATACAAGTCCTGTTTAAAAGAACTATAAAACATATTCTCGTATCCGAATCTCTTCAGTTTTTCATGTTCTTGTTGTATTAGATGAGTTTCTTGTAGAAAAATAACCTGTGCCTCCTCTTTTCTAAGCTTCGTCATCACCTTACTCCTTTTGATTGGATTATTCATTCCATTAACATTCAGCGACATCATCTTAATACTTTTAATTTGTGTCATCTTTCCATTCGAAATGATCTCCCGTTCTACCCATGTCACATAAAATAATATTTGTAGTTGTAGCCACTGCTAACTCTACTCGACTTACATTCAAAGAACTATAATAAACATTTACAACATTCACAAAGTTTGACAATTCCATGGTGTCAGAGGTATTTATTTTCTTTCCTCTATCCCCTGCTGGGGGGTGGGGAGAAAAGGCTCTCCTATTGAGAGGGCTCCCCCTAGTGGCTAAAAAAGAAAGCTCACCATGTAAGTCCAGCATTGTCTGTGTGCTGCCCTGTCCTTGAGCTCCCGGTAATATGATTTTTTTTTATATATATATATATATACATACACACATATATATACATATATACATATACACATACACAATCTGTCCAACGTGTGTTTTTCTCTCTGTCAGTCATTTTCAGAGACATAGAATCAGTCATTTTTATGTCCACATTAATGTGTACTGTGTATCACATGCCTTCTCTCTGTTTAAGTTTTATCTTTTTTTTTTTTTTTTTTTTTTTTATGTTTACAATTACTCTTATTCTATGTTGTGTGTATTTCTATTCATCTTTCACATTTAGTCATGGTCTTAGTCAAATGTTTTTGTTTTGTTTTGTACTTATCTTTCCTTTTGAACAGAACCTTAGGAGAGGAGTAGCTATATTGATTAAGAATGCAGTGAAGTTTGAATTGATTAAAGAAGTGAGAGATAACATAATATGTAATGGCCATGGGGAAAATGGAAGGCCAAATGGTAACATTAATGAATATATATGCACCCCCAGACAGTGAGAAATACCTATTTGAAACAATCTTTGATATTATAGCAATGGAAGGGGAAGGTGTTTTAATCTGTACAGGAGACTTCAACGTAGTATTGAATTACGACATGGACACGACAAGCACAAAGAGATGGAGAACACACATTAGCAAATATATGAAAATACAAATGACAGAATTCACACACACTAGACAGGGAATACACACATTATCCACATCCACACACAACATATTCAAGGATAGATTACTTCCTCATGACAACAGGGGACAGATACAGAGTAGAAGATTGTAGAATAGGGGTAACAGACATATCAGATCACAGCGCAACATATCTGACAGTAAATCTGAAAAGTAGACGGAGAAACACAGTCTGGAGACTGAACGTAGGGCTATTGAATAACAAAGGCTTAGTAGACGAAGTAAAAGAAGACATAATAAGATACAGAGAGGAAAATGATAACGGAGAGGTAGATCCAAACATTCTATGGGATGCAATGAAGGTAGTAATCCGAGGAAAATTGATAGCAAAGGCAGCACTACTCAAGAGGGCCAGAATAGAGACATACCAGAACTTAGTAAAGAAACTGAAAGAATTAGAGAAAAAACACCAAAACTCAAAGAACCAAGAGACACTTAGGGAAGTAAAAGACGTTAGAGAAAAGATAAACAAAGAATTACTGACAGAAATTGAGAAAAAGGCTAGATATGTGAAACAGACATACTATGAAGGAGGAACGAGAGCGACCAGACTCTTAGCTAGACTAATCAGAATACAACAGAAACGAAATACAATACACACAATAAGAGACACAAACACAAACAGGTTACTAAGAGAACCAGCTGAAATAGAGAAGACTTTTGTAGAATACTATAAGACACTATACACACAACCGAAAGCGGCAGGAGAAGAAGAGATAGAGACATTCTTAGAAAAATTAGATTTACCATCGATAGGAAAGGAACAGAACAAAATATTAAATGCAGAGATAACGGAACAGGAAGTGGGGAATGCGATCAGTAAAGCAAAGAACAATAAGTCACCAGGTAGCGACGGATTCCCTTCGGAATTTTACAAAACATTTAGACAGGAACTGAGGCCCATATTAGAGGCAGCATTTAGACACACAATGAAAAAAGGAACAATGCCACCCTCATGGAAAGAAGCCATAATTACTACGATTCCAAAGGAAGGGAAAGATAAGGAACTATGTAGTAGCTTCAGACCAGTGTCCATATTTAATGTAGATTACAAGATGTATACATCGATAATAGCCAAAAGATTTGAGACATTTATGCCAGATATTATAGACGAAGACCAGACCGGATTCATTAAAGGAAGAAAAACACAGGACAACGTAAGAAAGACAGTGCAGATAGTAGAGGAGATACAAAAAGAAGGAGGAAGTGCAGTACTAGTTAGCCTGGATGCAGAAAAAGCATTCAACAGTGTAAGCTGGATATTCCTATATAAAGTATTAGAGAAATTTGGACTAGACAAAAACGCGATGAAAACAATTAGGGCATTATATCAAGAACCAACGGCAAGGATTAAAGTAAATGGCAACCTGACGGACCTTATCAAACTAGAGAGGGCTACAAGACAGGGCTGTTGTCTTTCGCCGACGCTCTTCGATATATTCATCGAACCACTGGCTCAACTAATTAGACAGACCGAGGACATCAAAGGGGTGGAGATAAGGGGAACAGAACATAAATTAGGACTGTTCGCAGATGATGTGATAGTATATATGAGACAACCAGACACAAGCTTCCCGACACTGATGGACTTACTGACAGAATATGGATATTACTCAGGATATAGACTTAACGTAACAAAGACACAGACCTTAACATTGAACTACACCCCAACGACAGAGATCAAAGACAAATACAAGATTAAATGGGATATGGACAGGATCAGATACCTAGGAGTGAATATTACAAGAGAGGTGGAGGGACTATACGATGCAAACTATACACAGATTAATCAGAAAATCAAACAAGACCTAGAAAGATGGACAGTAATGCCTCTAGACTTTAGCTCAAGGATCGAAATTATAAAGATGAATATATTACCAAGGTTACTATACCTATTTCAGGCTCTACCTATATTAATACCACAAAGCCAGTTCAGGGAATGGAATAAACAGATATCAAGATTCATATGGGGGGGGAAAAGGCCAAGGATAAGATATGTGACTCTACAATTACAAAAGGAGAAAGGAGGAATGGCAATACCTAGTTTAGAAGATTACTACTACGCAGCACAGCTGATAATAGTAACATGTTGGTGCAACGAGAACTATGAAGCCAAATGGAAAGACATAGAAACAAAAAATTAGGGACTCAAAGTGCAGGCACTAATAGGAGACAGGGAGCTATACAGAAGAAAGGAACAACTAATAGACCCAATTACCAAATTCACTATAAATATATGGAACAAGATAGTAAACTCTTGTTCTCTGGAGCGTAACAGTAAGAAGCATTTTGTATAAAAGTATTCTGTACTTCTGTATGACAACTATTAAAGAAACTTGAAACTTGAAACTTAAAGAAATACAAGCTAAAAAAAGAAACCAAGATACTGAGATGGATAACGCACGACAACAAATTTAAACCAGGGAAAGAAGATCATGGGTTCAAAAGATGGGAGAGGGGGGGCATAACAGCAATATGTACAATAACAGAAGGAGGGGAGATCCAGACTCTACAAAAATTGAAAGAAAGATTCCGTCTAGAGAATAGCGACCACTTTAGATATTTACAGATTAGGGACTACTACAACAAGGAAATAAAACTAGACAAAGACAAAGATCAGAATGGGATAATTAAGATAATGGTAAAAGCATACGAAGGAAGGAAGGGGGGGGGGGATATCAGCACTATATCGGGCAATAATGGACAGCAAGGACATCACAACCAAATATATAAAGGAAAAGTGGGAGAAGGAATTTGAAACGGAGATAACAGAAGAAGAATGGTATAACATATGTAAGATACAACACACAACCACAGGGTCAAGGATATGGAGGGAGTTTGGGTGGAAAAACATAATTCGATTTTTTATAACACCAGAAATACAGGGCAACTATACACCAACACAGAAACCATGCTGGAGAAAATGTGGACAGGAAATAGCAAACCACACACACATATTCTGGGGATGTCAGATAATAAAGAACTATTGGGAAGAGATAGGAGGGATAATAAATGAAATAGTAGGATATGAAATACCCCAGACAGGACAAGTATTGTATTTAGGGAACTTAACACAGGAAGGAATGCAGGGGAAAGATATATACTTGATTATATATATACTTTATATTAAGTAGCAGCCAAGAAAGCACTGACGAAAATGTGGTATAGAGTAGAAGCACCGACGAGGGAACAATGGACAGAGATAGTGGGTGGGATACAGGAAATGGAGAGAATCACATATAGGCTGAGGCTACAAGACGAGAAGTTTGAATCAAAATGGGAGAAGTGGGAAGAGTATAGGAAAAAAAGAAACAACATCACAGGAGAGTAAAAAGGAGACGAGAAGAAAAAACGAAATGAAAATAAACTATGAAGGTACCAAAGAACCCATGTCACTTTTTTTGTATTTTTTTTTGTATTTTTTTGTATTTATTTATTGTTTCTCTCTTTTCTTTGTTTTTGTTTAGCTGTGTTTTTTCCTTTTCCCCTTTAGTGAATTTATTTTAGGTCAACTTGTCATTCGATTTCGATATTAATTTTTCTAATATCAGCTATATCTTTTAGTTCTTATCTATCGAATTCTATTGTACTGTCGTTTATAATTTTGACCGCCAATTGTATTATTGTATGTGGATGTTTTGTTTATAAAGCAAAAAACTGGAAATAAAAATTTAAGTATAAAAAAAAAAAAGCACAATACAAGTCATAGGAACACCCACGATATAGGCTACCTGAGAGAGAGATTAGGTATTGGCATCCTGTCACATTATGCAAAACACGCCCATTTTAGTTTGATTGTAGCCACGCCCCTTTTTAGATGATTTATGACCCCATGGGGCTTCTCTGATTGGTCGAGAGGTTCAAGGAGGCGGGACATCCGGTTTCGGAAGGGGAGGGACATCTGGTTACGGAAGGGGAGGAGTTTTCAGAATTTTTTCAAAATAAAAGTGTTCAGAATGTTTTCAAAAAAAAGTTCTTCAAAATAAAATATTCAAAAGTTTTATTTGCAGATTGTGTGTATTCCAAGGATTAAACAATATGTGTATTCCAAGGTTTTCAGAATATAGTTTCACAAGGTTGAATAAATGTGTATATTCCAAGGATTAAACATTTCACAATATGTATTCCAAAAGTCTTAAGAATATAGTTTTACAATAAGTATTCCAATGTTTACAGATTAAACATTTAAACTGTGTGTGTGCATTTTAAGAATAAATGTGTGTGTGAGAATTAAGAATTAAGAATATGTGTATATCTTCAGAATAAATGTGTGTGTGTATGTGTGTGAATGTGTTCAGACACTTGTGTCTGTTTAAGTAGAGAATGTTTTCTTGCAAGTGGTTGTTCAATAGCCTCTCTGTCAAACTGAATATCTCAGTTTGCTGTAGGTGTGTAGAAAGAATTCTCCCCATGCTCTGTTTGTCTCCACTCAGTAGACTGAATAGGCTTGTTCAAGATGGGATAGGCGGACGCAGATCTGCGCAGGTTTTACTACTGCCTCGCCAAGCGCGTTGCATGACGGTTAGAATGTTGTCCGATTTGCTCTGAAAATCTGACGAGGCGAGGCGTGGAACTCCCGCGGGAGCGAGCCACAAGCAGCCTTCAGAGCGAGGCTCCACAGTACCTCTCAGCTGGCTGCTCCCGGCTGGGAAGCGACTTGCTATGGTCGGGCAAAGCGCCTATTGGCTCAGAAAGGTTGTCAGTCACCAGCCACGTGACAGCCAGGGAGTTATGAGACGTTTGATTGATTGATTGATTGAAAACTTTATTATGTTATGCGTTATCATCATGATAAACTTCAAGCTGTCAGACACACACACACACACATACATACACACATGCGTCGTCTGTTTTGCCTCAATACTGTATATATAATTCTGTTTTGCCTCAATATACACAGTATACATATATATTGATGCAAAACAGAATTATTCAGCAGTGTGGTGTGTGCGTGCGGCCAGGAGCGCGCAACAAGATGGTATACATTATGGTATATGAATAGTATATTCCACTATAGCAGTATATGGTGTGCTGTACATTTGAATCTGATCTAATTTTGCCATCGCATTATAATGAGCTGGACAGGTGTGTAATGTGTGTGTGGTGACGTGAAAGCGTATCTGCCATGCGAGAGTAGGCGAGAGGCTCTCGTGAAATCGGCAGTGTCCGCCCTTTTAACTCCTCCCCCGGCTTCACTCGGCTACTCTCGTCTACTAGTCGAGGCAAACCGAAATCCATCTCGAACAAGCCTAATATCTCTCCCTCTCTGTCAAACTGTTGGTTCTCTGAAGTGACATCCCCCTTAGCTATCATAGGAGGCGGGTGTTTAACGAGGGCTAATGGGAGGGCTCGAAAGTACTATATTCAGCTTCTGTCAAAAGAAAATTACAAATGTAATGTGCCTATATTTTTTAGTTTCATATGGAAGAGTGTGTTTAAGCAAAAGTGTATAGGTTCAGAATAAAGTTTCAGAATAAGTGTATAGGTTCAGATGTATCGAAAAAATTTATTCCCTTAGTGATCTTTGGGTGTCAAAGTGCACCATTTCATTAGCCTGCAGGGGTCTAGGGTTTGAATGTATCGTTAATACGGTCCTGTGAAGCGTTTTATTTAAAATAGATTCTTTAAAAAGGTTGCATTACATATATTGTATTATTATTCACATTAATTATTACACTTAAAGAT
This sequence comes from Notolepis coatsorum, assembly GCF_963971535.1. Taxonomy (NCBI): domain Eukaryota; kingdom Metazoa; phylum Chordata; class Actinopteri; order Aulopiformes; family Paralepididae; genus Notolepis; species Notolepis coatsorum. The sequence goes on from NC_140175.1 coordinate 120,604,636, forward strand.
ATGATTAGGTATAAAAGTTATATGTGATAGTTTAGAGTTGTGCTGTGTCTGTGAGGATCTCAGTGTGTGTGAGGGGTGTGAAATGGGGCCTGTTAGGTGTCAAAACAGCCTATAGGGGCGTGAAGTTTAGGGGATATGCATACTTAGAGTAAAAATGTAGAACATTATAGTCACATTTACAGGCAACATTCAAATGGTTTATATCTTTGTAACATGAAAGTTAGTGTAGAACATTATACTCATAGCATATTTTTTAGTTCACACAATGGAAGGGGTCACATGAACACAATTTAAAACAGGTACTAGAATTAACGGATCAGATCCCAAATCCACTGTAACCTCACGCCTACTCACAAAGGCTATGGTTAATAAAACGTTCTATTATTCTAACCTATATGGGCACTTGTACAATGGACATTCAATTCCATCCATTTAATTCACACAACATATATATCTGAGTTAGGGGGCTAGGGGTTAACGTTTATGAATGTAGCATAAAATCATTAGAATTGGGGGAAAGAACTCATTTACTAGATTGAGTCAGACAGGGGGTCTGAAGGTGTCCAGGGCTAGGGGTGTCTGTCAGCTGACAGTTTGGGACACGGTGCTTACAGAGAAGCTGTAGTTATTATTTCGTAAAACTAAGACTAAAACTAAAATTAAGAGAATACATGCCATAGAAAGACTCTAGTCTTGTTTACATCAGAGTCCCCCATTTTCAATTAATCAGGGCATACATGACATACAGATAGACTGTAATGCTACATCGATACATTTAGGAGATAGCAGATTACAAATACAGCACTGTTTGTGATAACTTGTAAGGGTGTGTATGTCCAAGCTGTTTCAATAGGGTATTTCATATGTCTTAAATTAAGACTTATTTCTGGATATAGATCACTTCAAAGCCTGAATGTCCATATTCCGGCTTGGTCTTGAAATAAAGATGCGGTTATGTTTCGTACAGATGCTTTTATTTATTTTCTCTTTTTTCTCTTGCATTTCAGCTTAGCAGTACTGTAGCTTTTCTTTGGTACTTTGTACAGGTAGTGACGGTTGCCTCATTTGGTCCGTTTGTACCTCGTTTGCACCTCGTTTGCACCTCGTTTGCACCGCGTTTGCACCGTGAAAACTGCATAGGACAGTCAAACACAAACATACAATTAGTTACATATTTCACATTTCAATATTGTTCACATGTCGTTCATTATTATACCAAAGTGTTCAAACAAACAATTGTATTAAAGATATTTAAAGGGTGAACTCGTCTTCCATAGCAAAGGCACTCAGGGAAAAACAATGATATATAATAACGTTACTTGTCCGGCAGCAGGTGCCTTTGATTAGAATCTGCTTCGTGAGTGCACCACTTTATATGTTTATAAATGTTTGGCGGTTACACACATAAATATACAACAACATATCTTCAACAACAGTAATAATAATAATACATTTGAGTGTTCGACATACCTTATTCCGCTTTACCAAGGGTAGTTAATTTAACTGGAGTAAGGTCCTTCTATCATACTTATTCGCTGCCTGCTCCGTCGTTATCTCTGAATGACTTCCGCCTTGGTCACACAGGAAGCTGTGACTTTATACGAAAGGAAGACGAGCTCTGCCCCCATGTGGACACTAAATGAAAGTGCACAAGTGGCTCCGAAATATTATTTTCTTAAATAGATAAATAGAGGGCTCAGTATTCTGAGCCAATACAGAGAAATTGATCATCTAGACCAACGCAAATCAAAGCTTACTGACAGTAAAGATGATAGGCATCTTTACCCTTGGCGGTCAGTTACACTCCCACCAAATCCTGCTATGACGGATAAGCACAAAACAATTAATTTAGTCATACAGGATTTCCTTTTAGATTTCACATAGCATCAAAATAATACAATTCAAGCGTTTCTATACTAATTACTCTCGAGGAGGAGTACCAATTTCTGGATCGGTCGCTCGAGGACTGAAGGTCTGGTAGAGTGATCTTTTCGCTCCCCAGTCTGTATTTTTACTCGACGTACTAGACCGTCGCTCTCTGGAATGGCTTCGACGACCCGACATAGTTGCCACTGGCTTCTTGGCAGGTTACTGTCCTTGAGGATGACTATGTCGTTCACCTTGAGGTTACGCCGTGGTACGTGCCACTTCTGGCGTGTAGAAATGTTCAGGAGGTATTCCTTCTTCCAGCGGCTCCAGAATTGTTCGATTAGGTACTGGACTCTGCGCCATCTCTTGGTTGCATACATGTCCTCTTTAACAAATCTCCCAGGGGGTGGAAGAGCGATTTTAGACTTCATCATGACTAGATGGTTTGGTGTTAAGGGTTCTAGCGCCATAGGATCGTTGATACCATCTACTGTCAGTGGTCGGCTGTTTACAATAGCTGTAGCTTCATAGAAGAGTGTTCTAAGAGAGGCGTCATCAAGTCTGCCTGGACACAGAGCGATAGTGGCGTTCAGCACATTTCTTACTGTCCTGATTTGACGTTCCCAGACACCACCTGCATGGCTGGCGGATGGAGCGTTGAAGACAAATTCACACTGTTTCTCTGCTAGAAAGATCTCCAGTAAACTGGCGTCACATTGTTTGAGTGCTTCTTTAAACTGGTTTCTAGCTCCCACGAAGTTAGTACCGTGGTCGCAATGAAGTTGCCGAACAGCTCCTCTGAGGCTGATGAAGCATCTCAAGGCGTTAATGAATGAGTCTGTTGATAAGTCTTCAAGCATCTCGATGTGGACAGCTCGTGAAGCTAGGCAAGTTAGTATCAGGCCATACCTTTTGTACTCCTTTCGAGCCTTTTTAATCAGAAAGGGGCCGAAGCAGTCCATGCCACTGTATGAGAAAGGCGGTGAGTCTTCCACACGCTCTTTAGGGAGTTCAGCCATTTGCTGCTCTTCAGTAGGTCGTCGGAGTTTCCTGCATCGTACACAGTTGTGAATCAGCTTGGCTACTAATTTGCTCCCACCAATGACCCAGAATCCATTTGCTCTCAGTTCCATTTGGGTTTGACTTCGGCCTTGGTGACAAACTTGAGCGTGGTGATGAGCCGTAATTAGCTTGGTGATAGGGCTGTCTTTTGGCAAAATGATGGGATGTTTCATTTCTTGACTGAGGGATGAGCGTCTCAATCTTCCACCCACACAGAGAAGTCCTTGATGCAGAATTGGATCAAGGGAATGGAGAGCACTTGAACTTGGGAGAGCATCTCCTTCCTGGCATCTCTTAATTTCCTGAGAGAAGGCTTGCTGCTGGACAAGCTTGATCACTATTTTGGCAGCTCTTTCTCGTTCTTCGACTGTCACCAGTTCGGTGTTGTGTACTTTTCCCGATCCCAGCCTCTTGATTCTTGCGACTACTTTCAGGATCTTTGACCATGAAGAGATCTGATTTAGGCGACTTAGAATGTCTGTACAACTGTTAACTTTGGTTGTGAAAGCTTGGACAGCCTTAACCTCAGGATCGCCTACGAGTAAGTCTGCGAAGGGATTCAGTTTGGGATGTACTTCTTGCTCCCAGAGAAATGTAGGACCTGACATCCAGTTTGTTGAAGGAATGTGAGATGCCTGAAGGCCTCTGGAGGCATGATCTGCCGGGTTCTCTGCTGTTTCGATATAGTGCCATTTACTTGGGTCAGTGTTTTCTCTTATCAGTTGGACTCTGTTCGCGACGAACACATGGAACCTTCTTGCCTCATTATTGATGTAGCCCAGAACTACTTGTGAATCTGTCCAGAAGAATTCTTCATCGATCTTCATCTGCAGTTCTCTTTTCAGCAACACACTTAATTTGGTTGCGACCACTGCCGCTGAGAGCTCTAGTCGTGGGATGCTTGAGACCTTGGTGGGTGCTACTCTTGCTTTGGCCATCACAAGACTGGAGTGTACTGTATTTTTGTCATTTTTGTACCTGAGGTAGGAACAAGCGCCATACCCCATGCTGCTGGCATCGGCAAAGTGATGCAGTTCCGTCTTGATGATGTTGCCGAAGTCATGTGGGTGATAGCATCTAGGGATTGTGAATTCCTTTAAGTTATGTAGCCCGATCCTCCATTCCTCCCACCGTGGCTTTAAGTCATCTGGCAGTGGATCGTCCCATCTTATGCCTCTGCGGCATAGTTCTTGGAGTATGCGTTTCCCGCTTAGGGTGAATGGGGCAACAAACCCGAGTGGGTCATAAAGAGAGGCGACGATGGAGAGGATTCCTCGACGGGTTGAAGGCTGGTCTTTCATGTTGACATTGAAGCTGAAGGTGTCGTTGTCTATAGACCACTGAAGGCCAAGTGCATGCTCAGTTGGGGTCGCTTCCAGCTTAAGTTCGAGAGGGTCAGTGATTGTTGCTCTTTCTGAGGGTTTCACACAGTTGAGGACGTCTTTGTGGTTAGAGTTGAATTTGTGGAGGCGCAGGCCTCCTCGTTTGCACAATTTTTGTGCCTCGATGATCAGTTTCTTGGCCTCTTCGACTGATGAAACGCTGGCTAACCCATCATCGACGTAGAAGTTCTTCTCAATGAAGGCTGAGGCTGCTGGGTAGTCTTCTCTATGTTGGTGTGCCATGTACCTTAGGCCAAAATTGGCACATCCAGGAGACGAAGCAGCTCCAAAGAGGTGAACTGCCATCCTGTATTCCTGTGGTTCCGTTTCCAAATCACCTTCTCTCCACAACAGGAACTTGAGGTATTTTCGAGAGTCAGGGTGGACGAAGAACTGGTGGAACATTCTTTCCACGTTGCAGATTATGGCCACGTCTTCCTTTCTGAAGCGGCATAGAACTCCTATTAGGGAGTTGATTAAGTCGGGACCGGTCAATAGACAGTCATTTAGGGAAACTGCACAGAATTTAGCTGAGCAGTCAAACACGACCCGTAGCCTGCCAGGCTTTTGAGGGTGGTAAATGCCGTGATGAGGAAGGTACCAAGCGGTCTCTCCATATGAAGTGGTATGGTCAAGTTCTGCATCACCTTTCTCGATGATGTCTTTCATGAAAGCCTTATAGCGTTCGTGATACTCTTTATCCGTCTTTAGCTTCTTCTTTAGAGACTGGAGGCGGACTGTAGCTAGTCTCTTGTTGTTTGGTAGGGATGGTGGGCTGCTACCCTTGAAAGGTAGAGGCATCTCGTAGTGTCCATCTTCTTTCTGTCTGATGTTCTCGCTGAGGAATTGTATGAAGTGAACATCTTCTTGAGACACGTACTTGTCCTCGTAGTTCCTTTCAGAGAAGTCCGACTCAAGTACTTTAAGGACATCTGTTGTAGACGGGGCTGGTATTTCTTTTACTGACACTCTATGTACAAAGCTCTGGCTCCCTTGTCGGTCCAGATGAGGGTTAGATGAGCCTATTATGCTCCAGCCAAGCTCTGTCCTCTGTGCGAAAGGTTCGTTTTCACAGCCTGTGATGACTTCGAGTGGAGCTAGCGCTGAGGGACAATCACATCCTATTAACATACCCACTTCACAGTCTAGAAGTGTTGGCAACTTGTTTACGAGATGCTTGAGGTGAGGCCACTGTAGCGCTGTTTTACCAGTAGGAATGTAGGATTTGTCTACTGGGATGAAGCTACGAGTGTAGGCTTGTGGCACTCTGATGTTGTTTGCAGAATGGAGTCCTCTGATTTGTAGGCCGCTGACACTCTTGCTGGTTATAACTGTATTTACAGCAGTCATTGTACTGAGTCTCAGCTTCACAGGTTGACTTTCCACACTTAACTCCTTAAGCAGGTCCTCTAAGATAAACGTTGTATCACTCTGTGTGTCGAGTAGTGCGTAAGTGAGCACCGTTATCTGTGGCTCTTGAACTGAAGACACAAGGACTGGGACAATGCTTGAGGTCGCAGAAGCACATCGGGTTGTAGTGTGAGACACGACTCTGCGGACTTCTTGGCCCCGGTAGTTTGCAGTAGATGTGCCACTCTGGGTTGTCTCTGGTGCTTGTGACCTCTCTTCGTGCAGACACGTTGGATGACGACGGTTGCAGGTGTTGCAGGTATGTCGCCGTTTACAGTCCTTGCTGGAGTGTCCCTTCTTTAGACATCCAAAGCAGAGGTGATTTTGGTAGATGTACGTTCTCTTATCCTCTATAGACCTTGATGCGAAGTTAGTGCATGTAGCAATGCCATGATTCTCATTCTTGCAGATTGGGCAAGGTGGTCTGGCTCTATAGGGTGAATACTGTGTCTCCACGATGTTGCTCTTTATGTGAGTGCTTGTATTCAACGCTCTGGCTCTCTTGGAAAACCTCTCGTCTGAGGCTCTGGAGTTCAACAGTAGTGGGGTAGCGATGGGGTTACAAGCTATTCGTGCCTCTTTGTTCAGAAACTTTGAAAAGTGTGCAAGACTTGGATAGCTTCCAGATTTATCTAGCTCTTCTACGATGATCCTGCTCCATCTTCGCACAATCCACTCAGGTAGTTTCTTGAGCAGTTTGTGGTTCTCTTCACAGTCGTTCAAGATGTCCAGCCCTCGGACATGTGGAATTGCCTCTGTGCATCCCTGTAGGAAGTCTGCAAACTCTCGGAGCGCCAGAGGATCGTTTGTGTTTATCTTAGGCCATCTCATTAGCTTGTCTCTGAACGCCCTTTGTATAATGAAGGGGTTTCCATACCTCTCTTCCAACACTCTCCAGGCACCTTTATATGCTTCCTCGGAGTCTCTGTAAAAGAATCCTTCCACAGACTTATGAGCTTCTCCAGTAAGGTACATTTTCAGATAAAACATCTTATCACTTGTTGGGAGAGGCTTTCGATGTATCAGGGTCATGAAGGTTATCTTCCAATCAACAAATTTCATAGGGTCACCGTTGAATATTGTTGGTTCTGGTGTAGGTAGGCGATTCATGCTTAATGCACTTGTGATTGCTTCGGCTAGACTGAAGGCCTCTTGGTTTGCCGTCGCGCTGGGAGATGCTTGACGTTGAAATGCTGTAGGATGTAGCGGAGCACTATATTCAGGATTTTGGTAAGCAGTATTTATTTCATGGTCAGTGACTTCTTCTTCTTCGTTGTCTAGATCACTTCCCGAACTGTATGCCCTCACTCGGGCTGCTGCTACCTGGACTTCCTTCTCTGCTTGTAGCTGCTGTAACTTCATCCTCTCCTCCTCCAGCTTACGTCGACTCTGTACCTTCAACTTCTCCATTTCCATCAGCATGGCTTCCTCTTCCCCCTCTAGTTGGAGGAGACTGGTTTGCTGAGCCTGGATCACTTGCATGGCCTTTACCTCTTCCACTTTAGCCGCGAGTTCAGCTTCCCTCCGCCTGTTTGATGCCTTGGAACGTTGAGAGTGAATTGTTTCAGTATTTGTGTGACCATATACAGATCTGTACTCTTCTTTGTTCAGAGCTATTCTCACCCTCTCCTTCTCAAGTCTTTCATTAAAATCTTCCTCTTTTGTTTCCAGCTGCTTACACACAAGCTCTTGGGTGTCTGTCGTCAGCTGAATACAGGCGTCCATTTTATTTGCGATCTCAGGAGTCGTGGCATGGTTACGTAAAATGGACTCATATAAACTTCTTACTAAGTCACAACTTGCTTGAATGTCTTGTTTTAGTCTTTCAAGTTCTTCTGCTGGACAGAAGGTTCTTAGCTTCCCTCTTGCTTCCTTGGCTATCTTCTTCCACTTCTGATAAGCTTTGTTAAAAGCTTTCTCATTCCTCTTATCCTCCACTTCACGGTTTTCTTTTCCTTTCTCGGTTAGAGTTCTTTGGCGAGCACCCGTTCTGTCCTGTTCCAACTCCAAGAGTTTGCCAGCTTCGTCTTCTTGGGCCGACATTGTGCTTGATCACATACACTCAAAATATCAAATAACTAGATGGTATTTAAGAGTTCCACTTGCTGGGATGGATATCAGACAGCATAATATTCATTAAACATACAGGAGTTGCCACACGTCCGTGGTATTGCTGGGATGGATACCAGACAGCATGAGGGTAATTAAATATACAGAAGTTGCCACACATCCGTGGTATTGCTGGGATGGATACCAGACAGCATAGGGTTAATTAGATATACAGGAGTTGCCACACGTCCGTGGGTTTGCTGGGATGGATACCAGACAGCATAGGGTTAATTTAGATATACAGGAGTTGCCACACGTCCGTGGTTTTGCTGGGATGGATACCAGACAGCATGAGGGTAATTAGATATACAGGAGTTGCCACACGTCCGTGGGTTTGCTGGGATGGATACCAGACAGCATGAGGGTAATTAGTAGGTTCATTCTTCCTTCTCTTCATGCATGTATTTTCTTTAGTGTAGGGTCCTCAACATACATTGTCATGCTGCTCGGCCTGGGCACCGTCAGCTGCTGGATCTGGTACTGTCTGAAGCTAATTCGGAAGAAGTTGATTTCCCTGGCCAGGGATCTGGCCGGGATCAAGGAAAACCTTATGGAACTGTTTAAGAAGATCGCTGATCTAAGTACCCTGCGCGGTGATGAACAATTGAGCTCCAAGACCATGTTGGAAAGAGGCGAACTCTATCATGTAGACGAACAGTCATGCTTGAAGACAATTCTTGAGAGACTTGCTTCTAACCATGCAGAGGAACTTTCGCGGTCACAGGCCATACTGGACATCACGTCGGAAATTAGGGACGTGAAAATAAAAATGCCACCGTACCGTAATAGGGGATACGACGATGGTGACGATGATTAGACAAAATTGACCTGATTTTAACTATATGCGGCATATCTGCCTCGAGCTGCATCTGTTATCACCCCCCCCCCCCCTCCCCCTTCCCACACCCTCCTTATCCTTTCTGCTGTGGAACGGACCGAGGCCAGGGTCAACGCGGAGGAGTTGACTCGCCGGCGATGTGTGATTCTGGGAAAGAGGGGACGGTCTGTACTAGCTGGAAGCGATAAGATTGATGAGGCCCCCCCCTACCCCCACCCCCCCACCCACCCCCCCCACCCCATCCGCACCTGCTGTTGTGACTCATCTGGCGCCACAGCCATACGTAGGCTGCCTCTGATGCTCGACGGTGGGGCCCCCCCCCCCCTTGACTGCTCCACAACCAAATTCCTTAACCGCCCCCCCCCCCCCCCCCACTCCGCCCTCCCTCCAGTTCACCAGGCGCGATCCACTGTGTTCACATGGTGGAATGCAGCCGACTATCGCATACAGTGTCTCAGGCCTCCTGTAATGCTGACATGTGTCAACAAATGTACATGTCTGTTGAATTTATGCTGTGCCATTGTTACTGTAAAAATGTAATGATTGTGTTGTTGTTAATATCATTTATGAGACGTTGAGCTGTATGTGTGTGTCATGAATTTCCCCAAGGGGATTAATAAAGGAATATCTTATCTTATCTTATCTTATCTTATGTGTTCTCTTCGGAGTAAGATCTTCCTCTTACATGTATTTTCTTCAGAGTGAGGTCTTCATTGTACATGCATTTTCTTCAGAGGATGGTCTTCATTGTACATGCATTTTCTTCAGAGTGAGGTCTTCAACATACATGCATTTTCTTTGGAGTATGGTCTTCATTGTACATTTATCCACTTCAGAATAAAGTCTTCATAATACATCCATCCTCTTCAGAGTAAGGTCTATTTCACATTTATCCACTTCAGAATGAGGTTTCATAATACATTTATCCTCTTCAGAGTATGGGTTTTGACTCACTGTTTATCATCTTCAGAGTATGGGTTTTACTCACTGTTGCTCATCTTCAGAGTATGGGTTTTACTCACTGTTTATCATCTTCAGAGTATGGGTAAGTCTTCGCTCACCACTGGTCGGTAAGTTTTCACTCACCACTGGTCGGTAAGTTTTCACTCTTCAGAGTTGGGTAAGTTTTCACTGTAACTGCCCCCCGGCTTGGTCTTGAAATAAAGATGCGGTTATGTTTCGTACAGATGCTTTTATTTATTTTCTCTTTTTTCTCTTGCATTTCAGCTTAGCAGTACTGTAGCTTTTCTTTGGTACTTTGTACAGGTAGTGACGGTTGCCTCATTTGGTCCGTTTGTACCTCGTTTGCACCTCGTTTGCACCGCGTTTGCACCGTGAAAACTGCATAGGACAGTCGAACACAAACATACAATTAGTTACATATTTCACATTTCAATATTGTTCACATGTCGTTCATTACTATACCAAAGTGTTCAAACAAACAATTGTATTAAAGATATTTAAAGGGTGAACTCGTCTTCCATAGCAAAGGCACTCAGGGAAAAACAATGATATATAATAACGTTACTTGTCCGGCAGCAGGTGCCTTTGATTAGAATCTGCTTCGTGAGTGCACCACTTTATATGTTTATAAATGTTTGGCGGTTACACACATAAATATACAACAACATATCTTCAACAACAGTAATAATAATAATACATTTGAGTGTTCGACATACCTTATTCCGCTTTACCAAGGGTAGTTAATTTAACTGGAGTAAGGTCCTTCTATCATACTTATTCGCTGCCTGCTCCGTCGTTATCTCTGAATGACTTCCGCCTTGGTCACACAGGAAGCTGTGACTTTATACGAAAGGAAGACGAGCTCTGCCCCCATGTGGACACTAAATGAAAGTGCACAAGTGGCTCCGAAATATTATTTTCTTAAATAGATAAATAGAGGGCTCAGTATTCTGAGCCAATACAGAGAAATTGATCATCTAGACCAACGCAAATCAAAGCTTACTGACAGTAAAGATGATAGGCATCTTTACCCTTGGCGGTCAGTTACAGTTTAGGCCTACATTTTTAGGTCAACTTTCCCTTTTTAGCACGGTTGAAACCTTACCAACACATTTACCCCCCAATTTAATGTCACAGTACCACTGAATTCTGAATTTTGTTTATTGGCTGAGGGTCAATGATACACATAAATTATAAACATTTTTTCTAGATTTAATCAATAGTCAGAAGGATAATGCTATTTTAGTCAAGGGTCGACATATATCACCCCCATGACACATCCCTACTTTTGTAAGACAAGCAGTTTGATGTTTGCTGTATAGTGTTATTGCTCGTTACGTGATAACACATAATCCTATTGAATTCTGAATTTTTTGTTTAATGTCAATGATACACTTAAAATAGACATCTAAAATCATGAAACTAACCGATTTTTACTAGATTTAATCAATAGTCAGAAGGATAATGCTATTTTAGTCAAGGGTTGACATATATCACCCCCATGACACATCCCTACTTTTGTAAGACAAGCAGTTTGATGTTTATTGTATAGTGTTATTGCTCGTTACGTGATGACACATAATCCTATTGAATTCTGAATTATTTGTTTAATGTAAATGATACACTTAAAATAGACATATAAAATCATGAAACAGGTCGATTTTTACTAGATTGAATCAATAGACAGAAGGATAATGCTATTTTCTCAGGGGGTTGACATATATCACCCCCCATGACACATCCCTACTTTTGTAAGACAAACAGTATGGTGGTGTAATTACAATGATTAGGCTACTTTGCCTGTTTCCATTTTATCAATCTGCTTATTGTGTATTTTTAGGTGTTTGGTTATGTTTTATCTGTCATTTTGACCAGATCTAGCTAAAAGAGGGGTTCTATGATCTCAATTGACTACCTGGTAAACAATTGTCATGTATGAATTGGAACTATATTGTGCTACATAAGTAAAACAGACTATTTGCAAACACCATTGTTCTAAACAATGCAAGGCATAAATCTTTGTATCTACTAGACAGTTTGTATTTATATTTTTGTTATATGAAAAACATGTACTTTGGTAAAAACATGATATCATAATCCTAGTGAATTCTGAATTTGTTGTTTATTGGTTGAGTGTCAAGGATACACATAAATTATAAACATATCAAATCATGGAACTGACCGATACACTTAAAACAGACATGTCAACCTATTTTTTTTTACCTGTTTGCATAATGATAAGGTAAAAACAATACAAATGTATTTTTACAAGTTTTAGTACGCTCAAGCCCCAAATGTATTTTCTTTAACCTGTTCTAAGGTATACAAATAGCACATTTATGAAGGACTTTGCAGCATCTAGTTTTTTTAGCCCCCCCTGAGTTTTATGCTCTCAATATTTCGATATGCATTAAATCCTACACACGATAGGAGATATTCAAACAGCTCAAAGATGATAATTCTAAGGCAAACAAAAATGTAACTCACTCACCATACTTAGTGTATAGTATGGCTAACATGTATGAAAGTTGATGATACAATATTATAATTCATAATAATTATGCAGAAAGAAGCAAAATACAGAGTATTACCGGCGAGGTTGTTTGATCTTTGTCCAGATGATTGAAGGAAATTCACTTTAAGAACCATTTATCATGAAACATCTTAAAACAAAGATGTATTTTATACATTATAACCATGAAAATAATACAATGTTAGGTTTTACCGTGATTATAGTGTTCACAGATAGGAATGTATCCAGGACGGGGTCCTTTATACATCATTAACCCTGGACAGACTTGTGAAGTCAGAGATAGGAATGTATCATTCACATTCAATTATCCAAATGTACACAGTTTGTGTGAAATGTACTCTGCGAAATGTATTGTGTAGCAAAAACAATTCATAATGTTTCAGTGATGGTCTTGTTGATAGGTCTATTGTCGACTTGTCTTATTTCTACCTGAAAGTTTTGCTTCATTCACACAATAAATATGCTGTTTGTGTAAAAATAATGTATAATATCCGGACTGATTCACTGTATAGTGAATCCAGGGGTATAGTGGACAGATTATATTTTGTATGAAGCATCTTAAAACAATGAGGCATTTCATTTATAATATCAAAACATGTCTTATGTTCTATAAGATGTTCTTATATATCTACAAGTCTTATATAGAATGATGTAAAAAGAGTTCTACTAATATATTTTACGTTAAAAACGTGTACAGAAAGATAAATATCCGACCCCCGGAGCCCTGTCGGAGTGTATACAGGTTCTGTACAGTATACCATATGCAAATCCCATATGGTCTAGCGGTAAGGATGCCCTGGTTTCAACAGGGAGGCGCGGGTTCGACTCCTGTTATGGGAATTACACCTTTTTCTATACATAGCAAATGTTATGGTATGTTTTATTGTAACTGTTTGACTGTTTGGTTGTTTTAGTGCAACACTACTGTCACCAACATCTAAGAAGGGTCTAGGGTTATCTCCTCAACACTAGGTCTGAGATGCATTTAAGACCTATCGATAGTTTTTTTCATACCTTTGCAAGGATATGTATGACTGTGTTGCATTCATTTATTTTAAATTTGGTGGACTTTATGGCATTTTATGTTTTATTCATGATTTAATGTGATACTACTTCTTGACTTGTTTAAATAAGATGTGTTTAACCCGAGGGGTCATTAATGTATGTATTATAGGACCTTACAAATATGATTTGATCCTAACAAATGTTAAAAATGTTTTCATGCATTACATTTAACAGACAGTGGTGACATTTCGAAGTCTTAAAGGGTTCCAATTCACAGAGCTGAACTTATAATCATTCAACACAATTATTACACTTTAGAGGTAGAAAGAAACGCAGTTGGTTATATTATAAAATATTTATTAAAGAATATTGCAGATCATGCTGTAACCTTTTTTATCAATAATATAAGCGTGCATAACATCAATAATGTGATTAATATCTAAAGTTTCTAAACACTTATGATTTTTCAGCTTAAAAGCCGTAACATCCACTATTACGGTGTATAAACATAACAGGTGTGCTCTGTTAAAATGACCATTCATATGATCTAAAATAGTAACTAAGCCGTTTTCAGATAGAAGACTTTCATCCTCTGAGAGTGTCTCTATCATATATTGCCAATTATTTAGCAAGCCTTTCTCTCTCACCAGCTTCAACATATTTTCAAAAAGCCTTAAGCGCAGGCTATTGACATTCCCGGTTACCCATCGATGTACAATTGTCCCGACAGCTCCGCGGCGGTCACTAAGGCTTTAAGAGTAGCTACTCTGATTGGGAAGTGGAGGGTATTTCTTATAGTAGGACACAGTCTCTTAACCATACCCCGGGTTGGGGATGGCAGTGATGATGTTTTGTTGGTTACATCAGCGATAGGTATTTCTTCGGGGTCAGGGTGGAATACATCAGATTCTGATGTAGGAGGACCCGTGTACCAGGGGCTATTACGAGGAGGGGGATCCATACACCTGACGGGGTTTGACGGTGGTGAATCCGGCGATGAAGTCTCCCAAATCGTTGTAAGAGGGCTGTAACTAGTCCTAGGGGTGTCTAGGAGGAGGCTTAGCAATGAAGGAGTTTTAGTTGAACCATACAGGGGTACGGGTAATGTCTCAACTTCCTCGTCTGGAGCGTATAGTGGAGACAGGCTATCTAGTGTATCCAATGCAGAGTTAGAAGGATCAGCCTCATACCAAGCAAAGTTTGGTCGCGTTGAAGTAGGGTCACCGAATCTATAACCATACAGGGGTACGGGTAATGTCTCAACTTCCTCGTCTGGAGCGTATAGTGGAGACAGGCTATCTAGTGTATCCAATACAGAGTTAGAAGGATCAGCCTCATGGCTCACATACAAAGCCATGATTGCTATCTAAAACTACAAATGCATTGTAAGTCTTTTTAAAGGAGGATTTAGGGTTGACACGCCCCGTCCTCCGCCCCCTCGCTGGGTCACTCCCACTCCATCTCCTCAGAATCGTCGGCTGGAAGGAGACGTCTTTTTAAATGATCCAGGTCTGTCCTCACCTTAACCCCTTCGTTAGTAACCAATCCGCAAGTCCGAAGACATTCTAACCAGGCCGGTACCGGTACTGAGAAGAGGATATACTCATGACTTGTATTAAGGAACCTTGAGAAGATGGTTAGATTAGTCTCTACATCAAAAGCCAGAGTACTTTTTATAGATATCCGCCCGTAATACACATACCCGTAGTCTATTGAGCTTATTACCAGGGTGAATATATGCCCGTCCTTAAGCGTTCTACCCACTAATCCATCCATAGCCTCATACAAAGCTTTATTTAGTTGCCAAAATTCACTCTCCGATAGGTCTATCTCAGATCTTCTTCCAACACCCTGGAAATTCTCCAAGGAGGTCTTGTAGAAGACAACTCTCTCAAATTTAACATCATAACAGAATCCTAGCACACCATCCCTGAGGGGCCATATCTCGGTGTAAAACACGCTACCAAATTTGGATGGTGCAAGTAACTCTGCCTTAAAATGTGCTACTCGGGCTGACGTGCGTATAGTAGATGTAGCTAGACTGCTAGCCATTTTTTTTCTAGGGTCTCTCTAAGAGGGAACTCTCTAAATATATAGGTTTTTATCCAACCCTGACCGCCTATATAGCGTCATACAGACCCGTCCGCAGCTTCGCCCCCACCCCCATACAGAAATACAGTCATCTAGACATACACACCCACACAATCTTTTTGACAGTCACAGTCCTTGACAGAAACTTTGAAGTATCAGCTGTTGTTTAAAGTATCAGGATCGTAGGATAGGAAATGGGGAATTTCTTCAGTAGGACTACCTATAACACATTTTGGATGGCAAGTCAAAACACTTTAAAGCCATTTTTCACTGTTTGGAAGTTACTGCGGTCTGCCTGGTTTTTGAGTGTGATTTTGTAGTTACTGCAGTTTTTAAAACCCCATATCTCCAAAACTGAGCGACATTAACATCTGAAACTTGGTCACAAGATAAAACATTTATTGACGAGTTCAATTTCACTCATAACTCAATTCTGACTTTTTTGAGTTACTGCGGTCTGCCTTGACAGGGCAGTATAGTTCTCCACACCCGATAACAGTACCTGAATTAATGAATGGAAACTTTATTAACAGATTGCAGAATTTACAATACAGTACAGCTCAATACACACAATTGTTAAGGGGATGCAGACCAGAGGAATACGTTTGTCTTGTTTACAAGGGTTCCCCACCTCCATTTCAGCATTCGTGAAATTCTTTCGCCGTTGCTTCGCGGCAGAGCCTCGCTTTGACATTTCAGCGAGAATTTGCACACTGCCCATATTGACTGCCTTATAAGGAGTGTCGGGGGCGTGGTTTGTATGCAAATGACCTAGACGAGAACGCGCATTTCGAGACAGAATGGCATTTGCCAAGCAGGTACCAAATCTTGTCACAGCTGAGACCGTTTCAGCCACTTAAGACATATTACCAGCACGTTTAGGACTCAGAGTGAACTTGTCATTGATTATGTCTCAGTGGTTCCAAGATAAGTCTTCCAGAATAACACTTTGAAACATTTTCAGGAATGAGACCCAATGCTACCACCATGTCAGCCTGTGCACACCTGTGTGTACAGTATTCAGTGCCATTGAACCATATCCAGTGCTCCAGTCTGCTCCCATTGACATTTCAATTGCAAATCAATTAGGAGGAGTGTATCCCACTACTATACAAAAGCTTATTACGTTATGCCGGGCCAACTAACAACTCTGCTTAGAGAAATCTGCTCTCAGCCATGCTCAAATCTGATCTCAGGAAAATTTGGGGAATCGCGCTACCAGCCCTAATATGTCTTAAATGGGCAGAAATCTGCCTAAGAGGACATTTTTGGTCGTAAATCCGTTCGGGAATGAGACCCAATGTGTCTGTGTCTCTAAATACCATATTGGCGGATTGCTCTCATTCAGGTCAGACCATTTCCTGCTCCAGTTAATTAGGTCATTCTGATTTGACTCGCATCATGATGTAACGAGGCGAGGATGGAGCGGATAGTGATCCGATTGGCTCTGTGGTTGGAGCCAATGCCCGCCCACAATCGACCTAGAGCAGACCAAACGTAAATAATATGAGCAAAACACGCAGGCCATGTGCTGATCCTGGCTGCAAAGCTGCTAATACGTCTTTGCACATTTTTCCTGAGGATGTCATGCTTCGCCAGCAATGGACCAAGTTAGTTTTTGGATTTTTGCAAATACGAGGGACTTTATGCTTCCGTGATTTCCTGGCTGTTGCTAAAGAAGAAGGGAACTAGCATGTAAGTCTTTGAGACCGAAAGAAAGCATCAAATCAGTAAGTACATACAGTACGTCGTAATTAGTTGATTAGCAGTAGGACCTCGTTCATTCATCCGTTTGTGTATTACGGTACTCTTCCGTGTGTGTGCGCCAAGACAGTCTAACGTTAGTTCAGGCACTGTGTGTGTGCGCGTGTGTGTGTTTGTTAGACTGACTGAGAGAGCAAGGTAGCTTAGCTAACGTTCTTAGCTCTGTGCTTCGTTGTATATATGTAGACCTACTTGTGTGTATTGCGAATTAATGATTATGTTCCTAACTAACGTCGTTAGTACAAGTGACATGTGTGTGTGTTTGTTACACGGACTGAGAGAGCAAGCTAGCTTAGCTAACGTTCTTAGCTCTGTGCTTCGTTGTATATATGTAGACCTACTTGTGTGTGTGTTAGATGGATTGGGAGAGCAATCTTATTCTTCTGGGCATTTGTTTTCCCAAAATCGTATGGCATGGGTACCTGCTTTGGTGTCATCCCTTTGTGGATTGTATTGTATCGAAAACGTATGCTTGAGCCATATTTGTTTGTGTATTAGGTTCACTTTGGCGTTAGTAGAGTAGTATGGCCAGAACTATTTGGTGGGTGGCTGTCACTCAAAGCATTCTGCTAGTATGGTCGGAGCCCATCCAAAAATAGCCTGAAATCCTGAGGCTGGGAAATGATGCTTTTGAGTACTTGATAAGAAATATAAAACAATGCATTTAAAAAAAAAAAAAAAGCTTACAGCTGTGTTCAATAGACTAACATGAATTGTGTAAAGTTGCCCAAATAGTGCTTGGAATAGCAATGCAAATGTCACCTTTAAGGGGATGCAGACCTGAGAAAGACTTTCGTCTTGTTTACATCAGGCCGGGTCCCCCATTTTCAATGCATCATAACATATATGACATACAGATAGACAGTACTGCTACATCTATACATTTATGATGACATACCAGATTTACAAATACAGTACTGTTTGTGATACAAGAAGAGTCTAAAAAAGAGAGTATATATACATTCCATGGTTTTTAATAAACATGGAGTCTGACATTACTTACATTACTGACCATCCAGTTGGCTGGTGAATGAAAAGATTATGGCATCAGATTACAAAAAAAGGAATGTCGGGGAGTAATCTGGTCAAAGATTTAATTTCAAGATGTATGAAACATAACCGGTTTATTTGATCAAATGTCGATGTGATGTATTTAAATTTGATATTGATAAATTAATTTCCAACATTGGATCAGCATTCCCAGGCTTGTTCTCTGTTTCCTATATAATGCGGCTATGTTCCATTGCTCTACAATGCAATGGAAACAATCAAATAAATAATTTCACTTACTGAATTTGTGGTGTCAAAAGTCTGATATATGTTATCAGAAGCAAGTTTGGATCCAGATGGTTTTAGTATAAAGTCTTGTTCCAGTAGAGAATGTGTTCTGCCACAGAGAGGGGTTCAAGTCAACCAGTGTTTTTGGTTGAATAAGTTACTTCAGTCTGGAAAACAGCCTGTTCTTATACAACTGAGCCAATAGTTGAGCAGTTAGCTGCTTTGACCTGATTGGCCAATCAGAATAGACACCCCATCCATCAAACACAAGGTGATAGGTCCTCTTATAATCATCTAGGAAGACAACTATTATGCTTTGTACAATCACTATGTATGTGTGCAGTATTTACACCTGCATATATTTTTATACTTTCATTATTTCTCTCTTACAAGATACTGGATGATCAGGAATTACTAAAACTATTTCAGCATTCACATTAATTACAAATGACATTATATCTGCATTAGATAACAAGAAGCATTGTGCTGCTCTTTTTGTAGATCTATCTAAAGCATTTGATAGTGGATCATCCTTTGCTCTTATGAAATGATATAACATTGATATGGGTAGAAAAGCCTGTGACTTGTTTCAAAATAATAAAAAAAAAATGCCCAATCAGAATTCTTACAGATAACAAAGGGTGTTCCACAGGGTTCCATCCTGGGTCCAGTCCTCTTCACCTTTATATAAATTATATTGTCCATTTACACGTGGATGATACAATTATATACTGTATAGCTGACACTGCGTGTTATTTGAGTGTTTCCAAATGAATGAGCTACAGAAATCCAAAGTGTTTCTGTTTTGCAAAATAAATTGGACTAATGTCTGACAAATATCGCCCTATATTGTCTGACTTTTCAATGATTTCACCCCTGGCTCTGACACATTATTATATGCAACTGTTTACAATATCAGAGAGTTACATGTTTTTATTATTGTCTATTTTTAAAACTGAATCAAACCACAAACAAGGTGGCCTGTTGGGATGTTAGATCATAATGTGAAAAACTGTGATTTTATGTCTGTACTTTATGTGCTCATATTCCTGTATTTCTTTTCTGTTGTGAAGCACTTTGAACTGCAGTTTCTGTATGAAAGGTGCTATACAAATACAATTGTATTATTATTATTATTATTATTACATGTACTTGGAATTACAACCTAAAAGTATATTTCAGTAGAATAGCCCTTTAAATACACCTTTCTATATTGCAGTTGCTGACATTTTCACGAGGATAATAATGAACGGACACCCCCATGAGAGACTTTACTTAGCACTTTTTGGATAAAAGCGCTAAATGCAGTCCATTTACCATTTACCATGAGTACTTCAGTAAAACAGCCCTGTTCTCATACAATAGAGCCAAGAGTTGAGTAGTTAGCTGCCTGGAACTGATTGGCCAATCAGAAGAACAATAGACTCTCCCTCCATCAAACACAAGGTGATATTGTCTCCTCCAATCATATTGGAAGATAATTATTAGGATACACTTTGTATAATCACTGCAATATCTGAACCTGCATATATTTGAGTTTAATTTGTACATATTTGACTTCATATATCAATATTCTGTCTCTTACAATATACTGGGTAAGCTAATCAGAGGCAAATTGAAGTTCAATGTTAAGCTATTGCCCATCAGAGGTATTTGGGTAGCTATTCAGTTAGAACAATGCTACCACCATTTCAGCCTGGTTTGGTTTCAGTGCCATTAAACCATCTGTAGGGTGCTCCAGTCTGCTCCCATTGACTTTTCAATTGCAAATAAATTAAGAGGAGTGTATCCCACTGGTATACAAATGCTTATTACGTTATGCTCGGGCCATTGGCTTTGGTATGTCATCAGTATTGTTGTTTTATTTGTAAAATTGGTCTCCACTGTCCTCCACCTGTCCTGGGAAGGCAGAGTGCATCTCATTCTGTAGTGACAAATCCTCTTCACCCTGACACCTGAAGACATACAAACTTCTCTTAGGCATTTGCTGGTTGTTAAACAAGGTGAAAATGATCAATAGAAAACGTTAAATACTTCATCTACAAAATAACACTGTTCTAACAGGACAGTAATGATGTAAGAGGGAGATTTGCAGATGTTATTTTTTATTTGCATACAGTCATCAAATAGGCAGAGGTAAAAAAGGTTTGATCAACAACAAAAATAAATGATGGAATAATGACACTGGCCTCTGATAGCACATGGTCTTAAGAAGGTTTGGAATTCTGAAACATACTGTCAATTTGAACAATTTCCAGAGTGACTAAAGCCCTTCCTACATTGGTATTTTCCGTCTACAAGGCTTACAACTTGTGGGTATAAACAATTTACATATTCAAATAGGTGATCTTAAGGTTTCCACCGTCGACTTAAGAAGCACTTCTTCAACCATTATCTGAAATAATTATATATAAAAAAAATAAAAAGAAACTCTAACCCTAACTAACCTTACTGTCATGCACTTGTCCTAATAAAATAACCTACTACACTGTAACATGCAATACTTTTATGAACATTGTTACTCAGCTGATAGAGTTGTACCCTTCCTGATGACTTGTCGTACAGAACTTGTAAGTCGCTTTGGATAAAAGCGTCAGCTAAATGACTAAATGTAAATGTAAAATGTAATATAAGGTTATTTGGCTTAAAGGTGCACTATGGAGTTTTGTTTTCATTTATAATAACAGAAGAGAGAAGAAAAACAGTAAATGTATTTAGCAGGCTCTGCAAACAAAAAAAACCTTCTCAGAAACTGCATAGTGCACATTTAAAATAATATTTCAAATGGAAGAAATGTTCCTTTAAAAAATCAATGAAACTATTGACAAATAAAAAAATCAATGATGGATAAGTACATGCAATAACCTCTTGAAATGTGTATTACAAAATCATATTAAAACTGCAATAATGATTTTCTGACAAGTAGAGAGGGCAGCAAGGAGCCATTGTAAAGAAAGCATTGCCTCTCTTTCTTCCTAAACAAAAGCCTTGCTTTGTCTCACTAAAGTGATCATTGTATCATGTATAAACATAACCCTACCTTGGTGGTACAATCTTGTTGTAACTAGAGAACAAAACCAGTGAAAAATGCCAATTTCATTGATGCATTACTAGATTTCAAATAAAGTATACAACGTTATTTTAGGCATTTCCTGGTTGTTAAACATGAAAATGGCCAAGAGAACATTAAATATTTAATCTACAAACACAACATTGTTCTGACAGCACAATAGTGATGTAATTAGGAGATTATGTACAGGTTAAACCAATTTAAATGCATAGGTTTATACAATAGACAGAGGAATGTTTGATTTATGTCCGGTATGAATGCGCTGTTGAATATGTAAATGTTTTAAGCAGATTTTTAGTGTTTGACACCTGTATGAATACGCTGGTGATTCTTTAAGTTTCCAGAGTGAACACAGCTCTTCCCACACTGGTCACAGGTATAGTGCTTCTCTCAAGAATTAATATTCTGGTGTCTCTTTAAGTGTCCAGATGTAATGAAGATCTTGCCACATTGGTCACATTGGCTTCTCTCCTGTATGAATACGCTGGTGTCTCTTTAAGCTGCCAGACTGACTGAAGCTCTTCCCACACTTGTCACAGGGATATAACTTCTCTCCTGTATGAATGTTCTGGTGTGTCTTTAAGTTACTAAAGTCTCTGAAGCTCTTTCCACATTGGTCACAGTGGTAGGGTTTCTCTCCTGTATGAATACGCTGGTGATTCTTTAAGGTTCCAGAGTGACTGAAGCTCTTCCCACATTGGTCACAGTGGTAGGGCTTCTCTCCTGTATGAATACGCTGGTGTGACTTTAAGGTTCCAGCCTCTCTGAAGTCTTCCCCACACTGGTCACAGTGGTAGGGCTTCTCTCCTGTATGAAAACGCTGGTGTATCTTTAAGTGTCCAGACTGACTGAAGCTCTTCCCACACTGGTCACAGGGATATAACTTCTCTCCTGTATGAATGTTCTGGTGTTTCTTTAAGTTACTAACGTCTCTGAAGCTCTTTCCACACTGGTCACAGTGGTAGGGCTTCTCTCCTGTATGAATATGCTGGTGTGTCTTTAAGGTTCCAGAGCGACTGAAGTCTTCCCCACACTGGTCACAGTGGTAGGGCTTCTCTCCTGTATGAATACGCTGGTGTGTCTTTAAGTTTCCAGACTCACTGAAGCCTTCCCCACACTGGTCACAGTGGTAGGGCTTTTCTCCTGTATGAATACGCTGGTGTCTCTTTAAGCTGCCAGACTGAGTGAAGCTCTTCCCACACTGGTCACAGTAGTTAGGCCTTGACTCAGCCATTATTGTATTTGTTGTTGGGGAACAATTGTATCTGGAATAGAGAGAAACATTGCAATGAAGATTTCAGATCTGTAATTCTGTATTGCTTATATATTTAGTTTTGGTCTGATGTGTGGGTTGGAGTTTAGTAACTTATTATAGTGTGAGTTTCTTGGCAGAGCCTGAGGTGTGTCCAGCAATAGCAACACCTTCCTTATCCCCACTCAGTTACAACCCACACATCAGAGCAACATGTGCAGTATGGGCCGTGCAGTATCAAGCAGGGCTCTGTTACCTAGAGGCCACTGTTTGTGGCATTACAGATTCTACCTTTGAAAGTGACAGTTATCTGCAATTTGTCATTGTGGTTGTTACTGTACAAATATACCTTTACATATATATCATACATCTACGTTGTCATGGCGCCTGAAGAGTGGCAGCCTGTTAGAGCAGCTCCTCCCCTCTCCCCATCGTTACTTTTTTTTTATTATACTCTTTATTTTTTCGATACTTACATTTTGTAACAGTACTTGGTTTGTTTAGGCTAAACACTTCCATGAAGTTAGACAGCTAAGAGTTAGTTTAAGTTAGGTCTAGCCAGAAAATGGAACAACAGAACGACGCCAACGATATTGTTGTTGTTGTTGCCAACGACAACAGAGCCAGCAACACTGTTGTGTATTCGAGAGAGGAGCTACTCTGTTTCAAGGATAGAGCCACCGAGGAACTTACCTAAAGAAATCAGGATTCACAGACGGGGCAATAGAGCTGGTGTGACCGTAAAGGAGAGGAAGACAAGGGAGAAGAGAAGATTCAAGCCTTACCTGCCCTCCGTTGTTATGGGTAACGTGCGGTCGCTGGTCAACAAAATAGATGAGCTCTCAGCCCTGGTTAATAACCAGCAGGAATACAGAGAAGCTAGTTTATTGTGCTTCACGGAGTCCTGGGCCCTGTTTCTTGTACCTGGATAACTGAGTTAGCCGGATAACTTTAGCTGGATAACTGGGTTAGCCGGACTTTCCGATTTCATGTACCTGGATTTTCCAAATCACCATGACAACATATCCAAAAGTTTGAGCCTGGTCGAAAGCAGAGTTCAAGTTCAAGTTAGCCTGAACTATCGCCACGCCCCCGCAAAGAAGTGACAGCCCGTTTCCTGAAACTATTCCCACAGTCTACGATCTGCATTATACCATTCTGAATTACGTTTTTGTGCTCCATTCTTCCAGAGGGGGCTTTTGAAATGTAAAATAGACCCAAAATGCTGATATTAAATTCACTTTGTCCTAAATAATGCACGTTATATATACCGTGGCGACGGTGGCGCTCGCTCGTGCGATGTACACATGATGTGGTTATTTTAATTGTAACTGGGATTAAGATGTCTGATGAGATGCGCTGTTTGACGGATTTGAGAAATTGAACGAGCCGTTGACGTCACATTAATGAATGAGGATAAAGAGATAAACTTCATTCAAAACAAAGGATATTCTAAACACGGGTCTCTCGTTCATTAATGTATAAACAATGAATTTATCCCATCTGGCCCAGTGGCCCAGCGGTAGTGCTCAAGCGTGCCAGTCCAGCGACCGGGGTTCAAATCCCGGTGTTTCCAATATGATTTTTTTGAATATAATATTAATGATTATACGCCAAAGTAGCCTGGTTTTAAGTTAAAATATTATAAATCTACATGCATTGAGGATGTCATTCTTTATATAGCTCTCAACGTGCACCAAATTGAATTATTCCTATATTGCAAAAAGAAGGACCCCGGTCTTGAACCCGGGTCGTCCGTGTGGAAGTCAAAAGAACAACCCGTTACACCACAGAGAAGATAAGTTAAACATTGACTATACATCAATCAATGGGCAAGAAAGCCGTCTCGTAATTCTGTATAACAGTTAACTAGTTATTTTCGCTAGCAAGATCTCATTTGATTATTCAATCCAGCAGGCAAGTTTAAAGAAATATAATCTGATTGATTGAGGTAATGAGGGACTTAGAATTAGCCTATAGATAACGCATTTAACTTGTCGGCGAGGCGATTGAGCCTATTGGAATCTGTCAATAAAGTCTTAAATCAATTAATCAATCAATGCCGTTGAGAATCAGGGTCTCTGCCATCGATACGTGCTGGCTTTCCACCTAAAACGGGAGCGCGCATCTAGCCTGACTTGAGCCTGACTCTCAAGTCTGGCTTGAGTTAACGAGACTGAATCCTCCTTTGTGAAACAGGAAAATCCCGGCTTTGAACATCGGGTTAACTGAAGCTGGATAATGGACATGTTGATCGACTTAGTTGAACCACGTACATGAAACAGGGCCCTGGCTGAACGACAACATCCCGGACAGCAGCGTGGAACAACAGGGGTTCACCGTGGTGGAATAAACAGAGCGGTGTAACCCCGGTCATATCACGGTTAAAGAACGTATATGTTCTCCGGACATTGAGCTGTTGGCCCTGAGCATGAGACCCTATTACCTACCAAGGGAATTTTCACACGTTATCGCAGTCACTGTTTACATCCCACCCAGTGCAGCGGCGGCGCAGGCGTGTGACGTCATCCACTCCACTGTCGCGCTCATCATTATAAACGGCGACTTCAACCATGTCAGGATATCCAGATCACTTGCAAAACAAGAGACAACAAGACCCTGGACTTACTGTATGCAAATATCAAGGAAGCATACAGCCACACTGCTTGGCAGCTCAGATCACAACCTGGTCAGACTTGATCCAATATATAAGCCTGTGATCAAACGACAGCCAGCAACAACTAGGCTTGTCCCACAGTGGTCGGAAGATGTTGAGGAAGAGCTAAGGGAGGGCTTCAGCTCCACAGACTGACCTGTTCCAACGGACCCACGTCCCACGGTGAGGACATCAATGGACTCACCGAATGTATAACTGATTATATCAGGTTCTGTGAGGAGAGCATCGTACCCACTAAGAAGGTACGCTGCTTTCCTAATAACAAACCCTGGATCAATAAGGACATCAAATACCTCCTGAACAGGAAGAAGAGGCTGACAGACATGGCACTGTGGGGGCCAAGATTGTACAGGAGCTCAAAAAAGAACTCAGAGCCGCCAAGCACATCTAAGGACAAGCTGGAGGGCCAACTACAGGCAAACAACGCTAGAGAGGTGTGGGGAGGGGTCAGGAAAATAACAGGCTTCTGACAACAGAGCACGGCCGTGGAGGGGCCTTGAACGTGCAAATGAGCTGAACCGGTTTTTCAACTGATTTGACCTGACAAACCCCCCCCCCCCCCCACCCATCCGCATCAGTATGCCCCACCCCCCAACCCCCACCACCACCAGCGATGACAGGCGCACCACCCCACCCCCGCCCACCGCCACCAGCAATGACAGGCGCACCACCCCACCCCGCTGATTATCACTAATGACCAGGTCCGAAGGCAGCTCTCCAAAATCAGCGTGAACAAAGCCAGAGGACCTGACAACACCAACCCCAGGGGGCTCAAGGCGTGCGCTGGTCAACTGGCGGCACCATTCCAGCACATTTTCAACCTCTCCCTGAGACTGGAGAGGGTGCCCCAGCTATGGAAAACCTCCTGCATTGTCCCGGTGCCCAAAAAGGGGCACCCAAGTGCCCTCAATGACTACAGGCCGGTTGCTCTGACGTCACACGTCATGAAGACCTTTGAGCGGCTGGTCCTGCAGCACCTCAAGCCCCTGGTGAGTGACTCCCTGGACCCCCTGCAGTTTGCTTACCAGGCAAACATTGGTGTGGAGGACGCCATCACCTACATGCTCCACAGGGCCTATACACACCTGGAGAGACCATCACCTACATGCTCCACAGGGCCTACACACACCTGGAGACGCCATCACCTACATGCTCCACAGGGCCTACACACACCTGGAGACGCCATCACCTACATGCTCCACAGGGCCTACACACACCTGGAGACGCCATCACCTACATTCTCCACAGGGCCTACACACACCTGGAGACGCCATCACCTACATGCTCCACAGGGCCTATACACACCTGGAGAGACCATCACCTACATGCTCCACAGGGCCTACACACACCTGGAGACGCCATCACCTACATGCTCCACAGGGCCTATACACACCTGGAGACGCCATCACCTACATGCTCCACAGGGCCTATACACCTGGAGACGCCATCACCTACATGCTCCACAGGGCCTATACACACCTGGAGAGACCATCACCTACATGCTCCACAGGGCCTATACACACCTGGAGACGCCATCACCTACATGCTCCACAGGGCCTATACACACCTGGAGACGCCATCACCTACATGCTCCACAGGGCCTATACACACCTGGAGAGACCATCACCTACATGCTCCACAGGGCCTATACACACCTGGAGACGCCATCACCTACATGCTCCACAGGGCCTATACACACCTGGAGAGACCATCACCTACATGCTCCACAGGGCCTATACACACCTGGAGACGCCATCACCTACATGCTCCACAGGGCCTACACACACCTGGAGAGACCATCACCTACATGCTCCACAGGGCCTATACACACCTGGAGAGACCATCACCTACATGCTCCACAGGGCCTATACACACCTGGAGAGACCATCACCTACATGCTCCACAGGGCCTACACACACCTGGAGACGCCATCACCTACATGCTCCACAGGGCCTACACACACCTGGAGACGCCATCACCTACATGCTCCACAGGGCCTACACACACCTGGAGACGCCATCACCTACATGCTCCACAGGGCCTATACACACCTGGAGAGACCATCACCTACATGCTCCACAGGGCCTATACACACCTGGAGAGACCATCACCTACATGCTCCACAGGGCCTATACACACCTGGAGATGCCATCACCTACATGCTCCACAGGGCCTATACACACCTGGAGACGCCATCACCTACATGCTCCACAGGGCCTATACACACCTGGAGAGACCATCACCTACATGCTCCACAGGGCCTATACACACCTGGAGAGACCATCACCTACATGCTCCACAGGGCCTATACACACCTGGAGAGACCATCACCTACATGCTCCACAGGGCCTACACACACCTGGAGACGCCATCACCTACATGCTCCACAGGGCCTACACACACCTGGAGACGCCATCACCTACATGCTCCACAGGGCCTACACACACCTGGAGACGCCATCACCTACATGCTCCACAGGGCCTATACACACCTGGAGAGACCATCACCTACATGCTCCACAGGGCCTATACACACCTGGAGAGACCATCACCTACATGCTCCACAGGGCCTATACACACCTGGAGATGCCATCACCTACATGCTCCACAGGGCCTACACACACCTGGAGACGCCATCACCTACATGCTCCACAGGGCCTACACACACCTGGAGACGCCATCACCTACATGCTCCACAGGGCCTATACACACCTGGAGACGCCATCACCTACATGCTCCACAGGGCCTATACACACCTGGAGAGACCATCACCTACATGCTCCACAGGGCCTATACACACCTGGAGAGACCATCACCTACATGCTCCACAGGGCCTATACACCTGGAGACGCCATCACCTACATGCTCCACAGGGCCTACACACACCTGGAGAGACCATCACCTACATGCTCCACAGGGCCTATACACCTGGAGACGCCATCACCTACATGCTCCACAGGGCCTATACACACCTGGAGAGACCATCACCTACATGCTCCACAGGGCCTATACACACCTGGAGAGACCATCACCTACATGCTCCACAGGGCCTACACACACCTGGAGAGGCCATCACCTACATGCTCCACAGGGCCTACACACACCTGGAGAGGCCACGCAGCTCAGTGAGGATCATGTTCTTCGACTTCTCCAGCGCATTCAACACCATCCAGCCACTGCGGCTAGAGGAGAAGCTCACTGGGATGCAGCTGGACCAGGGAATGGTGGCCTGGATCACCGACTACCTCACCAGCAGACCTCAGTACGTGAGACTTCAGGGCAGCCAATCAGAGGTGCTGGTGAGCAACACAGGCGCTCCCCAGGGTACCGTGCTGTCACCATTTTTGTTTACCCTCTACACCTCCGACTTCCGCTACAACACAAGGACGTGCCACCTGCAGAAGTTCTCCGATGACTCCTCCATGGTCAGCTACATTGTGGATCACGATGAGGCTGAATACAGGGCTCTGGTCGAGAGCTTCGTAGGATGGTCGGACAGTAACCAGATCCAACTCAATGTCAGCAAGACAAAGGAGCTGGTGGTGGACTATCGGAGAGGTAGGAAGGGTCCCCCTTCTCCCATAATCCTTGGCGGGGAGGAGGTAGAGATGGTGGAGTCCTACAAGTTTCTTGGAGTTCACATGAACAAAAATCTGGACTGGTCGGACAACACTGAGGCCCTCTACAGGAAGGGACAGAGTAGGCTGTTCTTCCTGATGAGACTCGTTCGACGTGTGCAACGGACTGCTGCTATCTTTCTACCAGTCGGTTGTAGCCAGCGTCCTCTTTTTTGCTGTCATGTGCTGGGGGGGGGGGGGGGGCAACATCAACTCGAGGGACTCCAGCAAGCTGACCAAGCTGGTGAAGAAGGCTAGCTCAGTAGTGGGTGGTGAGCTGGATAATCTAGAGGTGGTGGCTGACAGGAGGATGAGGAAAAAGCTAGACGCCATCTTGGAGACCCCCTCTCACCCCCTCGTTCAGCCTAAGACCCCCCCCCCCCCCCCCCCCCCGACACACCACAAACCGCCTGGGCCGGTCCTTTATACAGGCAGCCATCAGGCGCTACAATAAAGGGCTCGGGCGGCCGGAGCGGCCGGTTCTGCTGCCAGAGTTATCACGGTCTCAACTCGGGACATGAGAACTAGAGACTCACATCAACAACTACACTACCTTGGTTCTATCTTTGCACTAGAGACTTCATAACACTGATCTTGTGTTTGTACCTTTATATTACTATTTTATATTACTTTACTTATTACTTTATTATTATTTATTATTATTATATTTTATATTACTATATTGTACTGTACTGTGAATCTATGCATCCCCCACCCTGTACCCCCCCCCCCCCCCCCCATGCTGCTCTGACACCTGAATTTCCCCTAGGGGATCAATAAAGGATTATCTTATCTTATCTTGCATATATTGAAGAGAAATAAACAACAGATTCAAAATATTAGACAGCATATTTAGACAGAAAAGAGAGACTCTGCAATGACATGGAAACAATCAAATAAATAATTGTACTTACAGATGTTGTGGTGTCAAAACTCCCCTGGAGCCACAGCCAGCAGAGAAGCCTGTTTACTTTAGCTTTCAAACCAGCTGCAGCCTGAGAACTGGAGTGTGAGGGGCTGTAACACTAAAGATGGCAG
Organism: Notolepis coatsorum; assembly: GCF_963971535.1. Lineage (NCBI taxonomy): Eukaryota > Metazoa > Chordata > Actinopteri > Aulopiformes > Paralepididae > Notolepis > Notolepis coatsorum. The sequence continues at coordinate 120,634,593 of NC_140175.1, forward strand.
CAACGACAAAGAATTGCTGAAAAAAAAAATTAAATTATAAAAAAAAAGATTAAAAATGAAAGATTACAAATCTTTTAGGGCTGTCTTAAATACTTCTAAGCCTCGTTCGGTGGGCATGGGATTCAAATGGGGAAATAAAATTCGAATATATATAAAATCTATTTTATTTTTTATCTTGCAATGCCAGATACAATGCAACGAACGTCATACGACTCATTAACTCTGCCTCTCTTTGTTAACTACAACAAGCAATGCCGTTTGTTATTTAAGATGAGGTCGGACTCGGCACTGACAGATTCAACTTCAACTTCAAATTACTTTATTTTCCTTTCGGAACTTCATTTGTGCAGTGGTTAAAATACAAACATACAGTCACAATACATACACTCACTACTATAAAAAAACACAAGCTTCGTTAAAACTACAGTAAAAAGACCACTATATTAAAAAAAACACCAACTACATTAAAACTACAGTACTTAAAGCATGATATATTAAAATTAGGGGTGCACCGATATATCGGTTGGGTATCGGCAGCTCAAATTTGCCGATGCCAGTGGCCGATAAATGTCCGTCAATTTGTGTCGCGTCAATCTGGTACACACGTTCAAACTTTGAAAAAATGAAAGCAACTAAAACCCTGCCTACTCCCCCGCCCAACGTTCTGCAAACTGTCACAAGCATTCTGGCACTAGCTGAATCTGAATTAGATTATTCGTTCTAGTCACATCATACATGTAACGTTAGGCTAACGTTTTTCCAACGATAGCTAGTTAGCCAACACTAGCCAACTACTGCGAAAACTATTGCCAAACTGATGATATCAGGAGCTATCAGTAGCTAGCCAGCTAGATAACGTCATGTATTAAACTAACATGAATAGTTGACTGGCAGGGGAGGAAACTAACTGTTTGGCTTACCAGCCAACTGGCGAGTAGATGGTTTTTTTTAACAGCCAAACAGATTTTTTTACCAGCCAAAAATAAATCGATAATTGTGATAATTACTTCTTTGTATGTCTTCGTCTAAATTGATTGATTTATTATGTATTGTATTTTTTATGTTTAAAATATCAACATTATCTGTCCATCCTCAGTAAATACTATCAATATAATACTTCATCTGGTATTTTCAAACACACACACACACAGAATGCCCCTCCCCCAGTCCCCACACATAAAGAGAGACTGCCCCCCCCCCCTTCCCCTCTCTGTCTCCTGTTCTCTCTCAGGGTTAGCTGCTTAGCTTAATTAGCTTAAGCAGCTAACGTAACGTTAATTTAGGCATTTAACGCCACATGGGCATAAAATAATGGCGACGATGCAAAGCATGTTAGATGCATTTGACCCGTTGTGGGAACAAACTGCACAGACTTATATCGGGTCGCAAAATAGACGCTCTGTAGCCCTGCTCTGCTGTACAGACTAAGCTACACGCCGTTTCATACTGGGCGGATACGACGGCCCGGATTTTCAAAATAAGAGTATCGCAATATGAACCGATCCTTTTTTGTTTTGTTTACTACTCGCCAGTGTGGCGAGTGGTCTTCATGAATCACTCGCCAAACATAGAAAATACTCGCATTTGGCGAGGCAAATGGCCTAATTTCCTCCCCTGTATGACTGGGTAATTTTGTTTAAACAGTAACGTTAGCTCTAGGTGCACTCGACTGTTGCCGGAGCATTTGTTGTTATATAGTTACACGTTCAATATCAGCCAGCATTGTTGGTCATTCAAGAGCCCGTACTGAATTGTACCCATTCTGCAATCTGTTAATAAAGTTTTCAATCAGACAAATGTATAGAAAAGCTTTTATTATAACATTCTTTGCAGTAAAATCATTATGCCTCGTTTGGTACTCCTGCGGATGCTGGTATCCTACTCGTGAGCGGCGGGGAGCTAACGTTATTAGCTACGGTATGGTTGTTGTTGATCTCTCGTGTAAATCAATGGCGGACTTTCCGGAAGTAAAAAATAATAATAAGCGCTTGCCGATTGGTGGTAAGAAAAGTAGGGCGGGTGCAAGCGGTGTGACGTAATTGGCAGAATCGACTGTCAATCAAAATTGTTCTGTTTGATTGATTGATTGATTGAAAACTTTATTAACAGATTGCAGAATGGGTACAATACAGTACAGCTCAATACAACAACAGTGGACTGGAGGATGAAGACCAGAAAAAGACTTTCTGCTTTTTTACATAAGGGTCCTCCATTTTCAATTCAGCAAAACATTTAGAGACATACAAATATACAGTAGTTTCATAAAAATGCTAAAATGCTAAATATATGCAATATATAATCTAATAATCATCTAAATCTAATATATAATATAAAAATGCTAAATGCATGGGTCTTTTGTCTTTAATGTTAGCTTGCAAACTCAAATACTGTCTTGGTAAGCCTCATAATGAATTGTTTGGGGAAAAAAGGAAAAACATCGTGATGTGTATCGTGTATCGCCGAAAGGTCAGAAAATATCGTGATATCATATTTAGGCCATATCGCCCAGCCCTAATCGACGGCCTGAGGGCATTAGTTTGTAATGGGTGTGAAGGGTGTGTGTGTTGTCCTCAACTATTTGGGAGGCCTTCTTAACTGTCCGTTTCTTGTGGATGCTGCCGAGTGGCTCCTGGTCCTTCCCAATGATCTTACCGCTGATTAATGGAAAGTTCGGACCACAAAGCGCCTGGAAGGGTTAAAGAATGACGCGCTTCCAATTGGTAACGGCGATGGTCAACTGGCAGCGGAACCAGTTAGCGTTAAGTCAGCTACGTTACTTGTATCTTTGTGTGCTAAGTGCTAACGCTAGAGTTTTGAGAGTTATAGCGTCAAGAATTTAAGTACCCTAACTTTTCCGTTTTTAATAGCACTTTATTGTAAATCATCCCTCAGGGCAAAACGACGTTGTTTAGTCACATTTCTAGGAATTGTGTGCCTTCATTTTATTTAAACAAAACATGAAACAAGGCTACTGTAGGCTTACTGAACAGATATTGAATAATTAATTGACGGAAGCATCATACGGATGCCCAATGTTTCACGTTTCAAAACATATATTGTTTGTTTATCACGCCTTTTTCGGAGATGCGCTGCTGTGTATAAATGTCCGTTCTATATACCGTGAACTTTCATTAATTTGATCTTGCTCCGAGAGACAGACCCTTCTGAGAGATTGAGATTATACATTATTCTATTTGTATGCTGGTGACACGGTATGTTGATATTTATTTTGTTTAAATAAATTACCTATAGCCTACTAGTTATGTCTCCCGTTGTATTGGTTTGCCCTCTTGTGGACATATGCGCAACATGGTTCGAACCTATGTTTAAACATTTTTTAGAAGGAATATTCTAATGTCATTTTTGGCCAATTTTTTACAGCCCTACTGGGAGGCGACACATCCCATGATCTCCAACGTTACGCCGCTAGTTTGATCCACTGTGTCCTCCCAACTATGTGTTTTAAATCCCTTTCTATGATTAGTATCCATTTGTTGGATAGACAAGAGTTGACGTTATGTTCTAATTTAAAAATAAACCAACAGACAGTTATAACTTCCGTAAATTTTCTATCCTTTCATTGATGGTAAATGGTGCATTTATATAGCAGCTTTTATCCAAAGCGCTTTAAAATGTGTTCCTCGCATTTTACCCATTCACTCACACACCGAAGGCAGAGGCAACCATGCAAGGTGCCAACCTGCTCATCGGGAGCAATTAGGGGTTAACGGTGTCAAGGACACTTCGACACGCTGCCCGGGAGGAGCAGGAATTGAACCTGGAACCTCCGGATTACCAGACGACTGCTCTACCTACCGAGCACTGTCACCTGAAACAATGTAGCTGCAGCCTTAGTTAGCACATTGTGCAAACATACTGTTGCTGGTCTGGACTGGTCATACACCAGTGAGGGCGGTGGGCTGGTAATAGGGGTGGGAATCACCAGTTTCATCACGATACGATACGATATAGATTTTGGACAATATTTTCCGATATCACAAAGTCTGCCATGATACGATACGATTCGATTCAGGTGCCTGCGATCGATATGAGACGATATTATATGCCCATTTAACACAGTCAGTAACATTTAAATCAACAAAAAAAAAGGCAATGGAAATATCATTTGACATTTTTTTTTGGGCTCTTCCAGATAATTAAATGAAAAACAATATTGTTTTTAATACAAATAGACCTCCTGTTCACTGTTTTTGGTTCGTTATATATTTTTTTTTCAATATTCATATCATATTCACTGTCACAGAGCTGTATTTTGGCTGGAAAAGGCATATTGGGAGTCGGAAGGTGCAGTACCGGCCAGATCCTGGTAGTGGCGCTGTCTCGAGAATGCACCCTCCTTCCCAGTCCCCACTTCTCTCTGCCTATGGCTCTGGGTTAGCTTGTTGTTAGCTTACGCTAACGTAACGTTAATTTCGATCCTTAACGCGATGTGGGCATAATGGAATGGCGAGGATTGCAAAGCAGGTTAGATGCATTTGACCTGTTGCGGAATAAAACAGCAGGGACATGTTTTGGGTTGCAGAATAGGCACACTAGCCTTGCTCTAGTGACTCTAGTGCTCTAGACGCTACTGCTGTGTGCTGTTGATCCGAGCCGAGCGGATACGACACTCCATGGGATTTTCAAAATAAGAATATCACAATATGAATCGATCTTTTTACGTTGCATCGCTCCTATTTGATTATTGATAATAGATCGATATATCGATCTGGATCGATGTATCGTCCCACCGCTAGTTGGTTATGTACTCTGTGGACGAAGCCTGAACACAGTAACAGTAACACAGACTACCGTGGCATGCCTACGGTTGAACACAACATCAACCACGGAATAAGATGGAAGGCAGCATTGCTTTGCATCGTGCTTCTCAGAACTATAGAGGGGTGGAAACGGGAGCGAATACATATGGGCATCGTCGTTATGCAAGATGGATACTCTCCTTCACCCGAGAATGGACGCACCTTAATAGTATAGGATTACACCTCAAGTAGGCGGTCAGGTGGCGTAACGGAGATTGCGTTCGTCACCAAACCCCAGAGTGGCTGTATTCGCCTGTTCGAATCCAGCTCACAGCTCCGGGGTTGTCACCAGCTTGGCTGGCCGTTCACACTAATACAATTGGCAGTATTAGAGGGTGGGAGAAGCTGGAGGGGTGGGTCCGGGTCGTTGTAAACAGCGACTACTACAGTTTGGTCAGGGCGCCTGCTAAGCGCGGATAGGACCTGAGTGGGATAGTGTGATCCTTCCACACGCTACGCCCTCTCAGTGAGAATCCGCGCTGCCAGGTGAAAAGAAGCAGTTGATTGGCTGGACATGTGTGGGAGGAAGCACGTGGTAGCCTCCACTCTCCCAGACCGACTGTGGGGGGTAAGTGCGCAGCGACCAGGAAGGGGATTGGGAATTGGCATGACGACTAACATTGGGATGGGAGAAAATCGGAGGAAAATGGAGGGGGGAAAATATCAATAATATAAAAAAAAAAAAAATGAAATTGTCCAATCTCTAAGTGGCTAGGACGAGGTCATCCGCTGTAATGGGTTGACTTGTTGAACCCTGGTAGTGTGAGACTTGACGAGAATATAGAAATGACAAAAAAAGGAGGTATTTGACTATTGAGCCACAGTCCACCACCCACAGCAGGCCCCAGCTCGCCTCACAGCACCATGACTCACTTCCTGACGGGGCATGTGTGTAGAAAATGCACATTCACCTATTGTCATCTGTCTCCACTCATTCTCCATAGACAACAAGGGTCAAAATTGGGAGGGGGGTTGGGGGGGGGCTATCAAATCATCTGGATGTTTTCCAAGTAGGTTCAACAAATGTATCCGAGTTGGGGCAGAAAAGTTCAACATTTTTCATTACTGCTAAATTAAAGTGACCGGTTACTGGAACTTGCAGGGCTGTACAGTGCGACGAGGTTATCGCAAATTGCCCCTATTTATGGCCTGTGTGAGTGGAGAAAAATATATGGGCACACCTTTGCGAGTAGTAATTTCAACCCTTGCATTCGCATTTTATTCCTAAATTTATCCAAGGCGTGTGATGACGCGATGACGTCACTCACGCGAGCTGAGCACTCAGGTATGATCAGCGGGAACAATCGACTGAGCACTCACTCTGATTGTGTACGCAGCTGCCAGTCTGATTTAGCTACTAGGCTAAAATGAAGAAAAGTAAAGTTAGTATTGCTTCATATTTTCGACTCGTTGGATCCTAGTGAGCCGTCGAATGAAAAAGTGACCGTCGAGAACAGTGAGCCAGTAGTGGCAGTAGCATCCGTTACAGCAGGTATGGCTAACGTCATTAGCGACAGCAACGCTAGTATCGTTAGCACTGAGTCTGCCGACGTTACTAGCGATGAAGATGGTGAGATAGCTGCACCCGCCAGTGCCACCACTGTCGCAACTAAAAGGTCCCCAAGCCCAAGTTCAGGTCGGATTGGATGAAACTATTCCCCTGGCTAGTATTTGAGAATGACCTAATGTTTTGCAAATACTGCAAGGGACAGAAGCAGGTGGGAAAAACGGCGTTTCCGAGGCGGATCAACGGAGGCAGCTTAAAATAAAAATGAATATCGCCTACTTCATCGCCAAGGAAGAGGAGCCGTTCGTTAAGTTTGGGCCACTCATTACTCTTCACAAGAAGAATGGCGTTGATATAAATCCAACATACAACAACCATGTTAGGTAATATTTTTCCAATAGTAATACCTTGCATTTCAATTATTTGTTTTTCTAAATGCTACCCAAAACAATGTAATGGCATCTTAGGATGCAAGTGTACCATGATTAGTAGGGATGCCCCGATCGATCAGCGATCGGTATCGGCCAATAATCAGTATAAATATGAGATTGGTGAATTCTGATAATGCTTTATTTTCGCCGATCGTGAAAACCGATCGAAGATGCGCGGAGTTCTCACTCGCTGACTTCTCTCTCAGGCACACAGCTGCTGCTGCAGCGCACTGCCCCTCCCCCTCCTCCTCCCCCTCCCAGACTCCTCATGTCAACAAGCTCCGCCAATAGTCTGCATGAGCAGCTCCGTTAGCTAGGTAGCTAACGTTAGCTCACATTAGCTCACTGTTTAAACGAAATTACCCAGTAAACTAAATAGTTCACTTTAGTTTAATACATGATGCATTGTCTAACGGTATCTAGCTAGCTAGCTACTGATAGCTCCTGATATCAACAAGCTCCGCCAATAGTCTGAGATCATCACAACACACACACACCATTGCATTAATCAGGAGGACAAGAAACTCTGCATACCTTTGTTTCACAATGAAAAGTGCTTTATAAATAAAATGAATTATTATGATTGTAAATAACCCCATGAAAGGTTTATTATTTTTATGGGTAATTACCCGCTTCATATTTGTGATGTTACTGGTTTCAGGGTGTGCCTAAAGTGATCAGTGTGTTGGGCCGTTTATAGAGATCTATGCCAATTAATGTTTATGTATATCCGGGACTTTTTTGAGAGGCCTACTACGGTATGTGTATATGTGACCTTTATTTTGAAAACCGTGTTTCGACGCAACCTTGTTTAAGTTTGCGCTTTTGACAGTGAAATGTTCAGTTCAACTTAGCTCGAAGGAAAGACTCTAATCAAAAAGGTTTAATGGACCTGTATGAGGCCATAGCTCTTACGGTGGGACTTTATAGAAGAGGAATGTAATACTATGCAAAACAAGAAATAAACAGTGATTTTACCAGCAGTAAGTTGCAAGCCACTTTCATATACAGGGAACCGTGTCAATTATTAGTATTATCTTATTTGCACATTGTCTCATTATTAGATAGATAGGTTGATACTTTATTGATCCCGGAGGGACATTTAAGTAGACAGTATTTAAGTATTGAAAAACGAGGGGTGGTCAGGTGGCGTAGCGGAGATTGTGTTCGTCACCAACGCCGGAGATGCTGGGTTCGAGCCCAGCTCCCGGCTTTGTCACCAGCTTGGCTGGCCGTTCACACTAATACAATTGGCAGTATTAGGGGGTGTGGAAAGCTGGCGGGTGGGTCCTGGGCGTTGTGGACAGCGACCCCTAGAGTTCGGTCGGGGCGCCTGCTCAGCGAGGGTAGGATCTGGAGAGAGGTAGTGCGACCTTCCACACGTTACACTCTCCCAGTGAGAATCTGAGCGGCCAGGCTGGCTGCCGGCTGGCTGCACATGCGTCGGAGGAAAGCATGTGACAGTCTCCGGCCTCTCGGACCAACAGTAAGGGGGGTGCGCAACAACCAGGAAGGGGGTTGGGAATTGGCATAACGACTAACAGTGGGATGGGAGAAAAAAATATCGGAAAAAGGAGGGGGAAAAAGATAATTACAAAAAAGAAAAAAGAAAAAGTATTGAAAAACGTCCTAATAGTGGGCGACGACTCACCTAATGCATGGCTGAACGTTAGAAGTGTCTGTGTCCCCGTCAATCATCACTGCCAGGTCTGACTTAATTTAATCAGCTATGGTCTCTTATCATCTCTCCACATCGGACGTGGTTGTCATAAGATGGACTGATATCCGCTCCGTTCTTCTTGCAGAGCAAAATTAGCGGCTTAAACTTATTGAAAGGAAGTTCTTCTTTGACGATGCAACATTCAGTTTCTATTAGATTGTTCGCTAGGAATTATGGGATTTGGTGTTGGATGTATGGACTCTACGCAGACGGGACATGGTATTTAATCGCACGATAGACTACAACTACCAAGTTGTGTGGCCCAGATTCACTTCACACGCAAATCTTTTTTTCACACAGGCTAATTCATTCATTGCCGACAGATTTTTTCATAGCACCGCAACATTATGTCGCACTGTACAGCCCTGATTGTAGGCTAATGTTTTACTATTTTTTGTATCCAATTTGTATTGATTAATTTAGGAGTGAAATGCGAATGAAGGGTTGAAATCACTACTCGCAAGGTTGCCCCCAAATATAATTTTCCACTCGCACGGGCCAAATTAAGTGGCAATTTGCGATCATCTCATCGCAGTGTACAGCCCAGGCCACGTGAGCGGATCGGCGCTCTTTAAAGCTTGGTCCGCTCCGCTAATCGCTCATGTTGACCCCGCCCCCAAGTCGCTCTCCGCTCGCTCCCCGCTCACCTTGAATCGAGCGATCCCCGCTCCCCGCGCCAGATCGCTCGGCAGATTTTTATTTTTTTTTGGAGCATGGTGTAAATTAGCTCAAACTACAACAGTCTACACCCCCTGGGCCTCTTAACAATTGTTTGTATTGAGCCGCATTGTAATTGTACCCATTCTGCAATGTTAAATAACGTTGTTTATCCATTCACTAGCTCTATTAAGCGATGATAGGCTAGCCGAGCCACAATGCTATGGTCGCTGCCATTAACGTTAGCATGTAAGCTAACGACAACAACAATGGCGTCGATACTTTTTCTAACAGGAGTGAGTGACAAAGCCTGAACAGGATATCACAGGTTCACCCTTCTCATTGGTTGAAAATGGCCTTCATGTTTGTACATCGCCATCTGTTGCTTTGGCATTGTACTGCATGTATATATTACATCAACAGTGTTAAACCACTGTGAGCGGCCTGGAGTGGATTGGAGCGGAGGAGAACTCTCGCTCCGGACGTCGCGCCGACTCATTTTAAAACCCACTCCTCGCTCACGTCAAAACCGCCCGCTCCGCGCCCCGCGCCGCTCACGCGCCGCACCGCTCACATGGCCTGGTACAGCCCTGACTGTATAAAGACAACGGAAATCTATTTTATTTTTGTTAAACAGCCTACAATATGACATAACCTAGTTCTAGATTATGATAGGCTATAATCAGTCTCACTCATCAAAATGTTTTCTAGGTTATGGTATCTCAAACTAATTAGGCCCTCTGCTATGACAAATGTATAATAATACAACCATACTTTTTTAACTACAGAAGTCTGCTGCATTTGGCTCACAGAGTGACTCCCCCCACTCAGAAGCAACCTAAACTCCGCTTTTTTTTTGCAGCATATTAAGTACACAAATTAGTCCAAAGATGATAAAAGGCTCAACAGGGCAGTCGCAGAGTTCATCTGTATGGACCAAGTTCCAACAGTTGAGAAAGCTGGGTTCAGAAACCTTGTACAGCAACTGTTTTGAGTGCAAAAAAAGCACCTATTCTCCAGCATTTTGAATGCCATTGCTTTTAATTTAATTTATTTATTCTTGTCATTGTTCATTGTTGTGTTTTAAAATAAAGAACAATAATGACATCTGAGAGTGTTTCCCTGATTTTGAGGAACAGTATCGAAATTCATATTGGTATAGTATCGAAACAAACAGTTTGGTATCGTGACAACCCTAGTGTGTATGTCATTTGATGTTTTACCATCAAGGACCACATTGGAAATAAGTGGTTTGTTATACTTTAATGTGTTTTGCTTTTGGGCAGTGCCTACATCTGTGATGTATGTGTTTTCACCCACACTAAAAATCAATCAATCAACAGAGAGCTACATCGCATCGCTGAAGAGCTTGGTGTGAATATCTGCCAACCGTCCACCGTCAAAGGCACACGCTGGATCCCTCATGTCCACAGAGCCCTCAAAGTGTTCCTGCGGCATGGAGAGGGCAAGGACCTGGATCCCTCATGTCCACAGAGCCCTCAAAGTGTTCCTGCGGCACGGAGAAGGCAAGGACCTGGATCCCTCATGTCCACAGAGCCCTCAAAGTGTTCCTGCAGCATGGAGAGGGCAAGGACCTGGATCCCCCATGTCCACAGAGCCCTCAAAGTGTTCCTGCAGCACGGAGAGGGCAAGGACCTGGATCCCTCATGTCCACAGATCCCTCAAAGTGTTCCTGCGGCACGGAGAGGGCAAGGACCTGGATCCCTCATGTCCACAGAGCCCTCAAAGTGTTCCTGCGGCATGGAGAGGGCAAGAACCTCGCCACAGACCATGGCCAGTACTCTGTTGTCCTGCAGCACATGGAGCACCTGGCCAGTACTCTGTTGTCCTGCAGCACATGGAGCACCTGGCCAGTACTCTGTTGTCCTGCAGCACATGGAGCACCTGGCCAGTACTCTGTTGTCCTGCAGCACATGGAGCACCTGGCCAGTACTCTGTTGTCCTGCAGCACATGGAGCACCTGGCCAGTACTCTGTTGTCCTGCAGCACATGGAGCACCTGGCCAGTACTCTGTTGTCCTGCAGCACATGGAGCACCTGGCCAGTACTCTGTTGTCCTGCAGCACATGGAGCACCTGGCCAGTACTCTGTTGTCCTGCAGCACATGGAGCACCTGGCCAGTACTCTGTTGTCCTGCAGCACATGGAGCACCTGGCCAGTACTCTGTTGTCCTGCAGCACATGGAGCACCTGGCCAGTACTCTGTTGTCCTGAAGCACATGGAGCACCTGGCCAGTACTCTGTTGTCCTGCAGCACATGGAGCACCTGGCCAGTACTCTGTTGTCCTGCAGCACATGGAGCACCTGGCCAGTACTCTGTTGTCCTGCAGCACATGGAGCACCTGGCCAGTACTCTGTTGTCCTGCAGCACATGGAGCACCTGGCCAGTACTCTGTTGTCCTGCAGCACATGGAGCACCTGGCCAGTACTCTGTTGTCCTGCAGCACATGGAGCACCTGGCCAGTACTCTGTTGTCCTGCAGCACATGGAGCACCTGGCCAGTACTCTGTTGTCCTGCAGCACATGGAGCACCTGGCCAGTACTCTGTTGTCCTGCAGCACATGGAGCACCTGGCCAGTACTCTGTTGTCCTGCAGCACATGGAGCACCTGGCCAGTACTCTGTTGTCCTGCAGCACATGGAGCACCTGGCCAGTACTCTGTTGTCCTGCAGCACATGGAGCACCTGGCCAGTACTCTGTTGTCCTGCAGCACATGGAGCACCTGGCCAGTACTCTGTTGTCCTGCAGCACATGGAGCACCTGGCCAGTACTCTGTTGTCCTGCAGCACATGGAGCACCTGGCCAGTACTCTGTTGTCCTGCAGCACATGGAGCACCTGGCCAGTACTCTGTTGTCCTGCAGCACATGGAGCACCTGGCCAGTACTCTGTTGTCCTGCAGCACATGGAGCACCTGGCCGGTGCAGGTTCAGTGGAGATTGGAGGACGGGCAAAGAAGGTGGTCAGTTTTACACTAAATTAAATAAATAAAACTAAAAATTACATTTCAGACTTGAGTAATTGGCAGGCAGGGAGGGGAATACATTTTAACCCAAATGTATTTTGTATTGATCTACTCACTGATGCAGATAAAGAGAGAGATGGAGAATGCACTTTTTTGTGTATTCTGCCATTTTCTCTCCGACATGTTCGAGGAGCTCTCTACACTTAGCCTCACCCTGCAGAAGAATGACCTCATCCTCCCCCAAGACACGTCAGAGCTGAGGAACACCGTGACCAGACTTGAAGCACTTAAGTCTAGGGCCAAGTCAGCAGGCATGCTGGAGAAGATCCAGACCTCTCTCTCTCTCTCTCTCTCTCTCTCTCTCTCTCTCTCTCTCTCTCTCTCTCTCTCTCTCTCTCTCTCTCTCTCTCTCTCTCTCTCTCTCTCTCTCTCTCTCTCTCTCTCTCTCTCTCTCTCTCTCTCTCTCTCTCTCTCTCTCTCTCTCTCTCTCTCTCTCTCTCTCTCTCTCTCTCAGGGGAGGGGAGTATTGAAGGAAGAATTGGTGAGGCGAAATTGGGATGGGAGAAAAATAGAAGAAAAAAAAAGTATTATTATTTTTTTTAAAGATCGGATCGGGAAAGATCGGTATCCAATCACATGATCGGGATCGGATCGGGAGCAAAAAAATTTGATCGGGACATCCCTATTGCATACCCAAAGTAATTTGCGATTTATTATACTTTATACTTATAGCACACATGTTTGTTGCATTAATGGAATTATAAAGCAACAAAAAGAAGAAATTTTACTTTTTATTGCTGTTTTTACCTGTTATAACAAAGGAAAACCTCAAACTCGTATGAAGAGGAGAAAAAATACTGGCTGTGTAGACCTATTTTTAAATAAAACACAGAAGAGGAGACAAAACACTGGTGTCTGTAGACCGACTTTGAAATAAAACCCTGAACTATTCAGGTACATTTGAGTCCTTCCCTTATTTGTGGAACATTTATAAAATAAAAAGTAGTCCACTTTGAAAAAGACTACCATGTGTAGACCTACTTTGAAATAAAACAGAGAAAAGGGAAAAAAAACACTGGCATCTGTAGACCTACTTTGAAATAAAACCCTGAACTGTGCAGCTCTATTTGAGTCCTTCCCTTATTTGTGGAAAATCTATAAAATAAAAAGTAAATTTTTCGTTGTTTGCAAATTTCATACCACATATCAGGCATACAGGTAAGCCTGCATCGTTAGTCGTGAAAGCAAATTAATCTGTCCACGCTGAATTAAACCCTCTATTTTCCTCAGAGTTTCCTTTTTTTGGATTTATCCATGGTTAGCTTACTGGGGGGTCGGAAACTCAAGATTAGCCACTTGCAGGGAGAGGCGCGGGGTGTAACGTATTGTATATTTTAGTTGATGAAATATGTTTTCATTTCAGTGTCACAGTATGACATCGATCTCCAAAATAAGAGAAAAAAAAAGTTAAAAACAAAAAGAAAAAAAAGGGATTTTTTTTTGGGCCAGGGAGCCGCAGCTGATTGGCTAAAGAGCTGCATGCGGCCTCAGAAGCGCAGGTTGCCGACCCCTGCCCTAGAACATACTGGAATTAGTACAGCTGGTGCTGCCCATCTCAGCTGCCCAGTGCGCGCATAAAGAGCTCCAAAAGAAGCTGCCTTGCAGTCTCCACCACAGAGGATCTCATGAGAATCACCCTGGAGGGGCCAAGTATTGAAGAGTATGATCCAAGTCCTGCTGTGGACCGCTGATGAACTCAGCCAAGCGTGCTGGGCGACCTGACTATAACATCCAGTGGGATAAGGAGGTTCTCTGTGTTTAAATGGCAGAGCAGTATGCCAAATGGTGGCCTGTGTGTGTGGGTGCACATTGTGTGTGTTAGTCTCTTTCCCCTTGCCTTACCACATGTTGTTCTAAGTTACATTTAATGCAGCCAGTTCATTGCTGTAGACTGTGGTGTGTTTTGTGTTTTAATAAACCACAGGAAAAGGGTGAAGTGTGTGGGCCTGAACTTCTTCTTTTAAATGCTTCATTTTCAGAGCAGCAGATACTGACTATGAACACTGTTAATACACCGTTATCAATGAAAGAAGAAATGTTTGCAGCTGTGGTAATACGAAGTTCAGTTGGTTCATTATAAAAGATACAAACCTGAAAACAAAAGCACTTAAATGTTAAATAAAAGGACCACAGTAATGTTTGCACTATAATGGTCAAATTGTTATTAAAAAAATGCCCCTAAAAAATATTCTTTGCCCCAAAATGTTTCATTTAGGGGCAACTGTGCCCCTAGTGAAAAAGCTTAGCGTACAGCCCTGACTTGCATTAATGATATGGGTTATTTAAATGTCCCCTTGTTGATCCCTCTCCCTCTGGGGCCTAGTTGTAACCTAAAACCAAGAGGCTGTGACACAGCTCATAACTCTGTTGACTGGAGTCAGTAGTATTTCCCAGATAACCACTCTTCGGTTCAAATAACAAACTCAGCAAGACCGACGGCTTCTCAGTTACAGTGGGTGACAATATTGTCGCAAGGAAAGATGAAATTACATACCTAGGTTCCATCCTAGAGGCAGATTCTTGTACCGGATCTCCTCTCTGGTAAACAAGAATACCCTGAAGACTCTGGCAGGAGCACTCATTCAAGGGTACTACGACTCTGCTTGCACCTCATGGTACCAAAGCACCTCAAAGGCGCTAAAAACAAAATTACAAACATCTCTGCAAACTGGTCAGACTACTGCTTGACCTTACTCCTAGAACCCACCTCACCCCTGCCCACTTTGACAACCTAGGATGGCTAGAGTAGACGACAGAGTACAGCAACTTGCAATGGGCCTGGTCTACAAGATACACTACACGACTAAGGTACCCATGTACATCAGTGTTTCCCCTACCATTGCCTTGGCGATGGGATGCCCCGCCCCTCCAGATTTAAAAAAAATAATAATAATATTGTTTTGTAATTTTTTTTATTATTAAAGTTTGCTTTAATCACAGTAACGTTGGCGAGCTAGCTAAGTTATACATAAATTGGTTTTCATATAAATCAATCTTCACTAAGACAGACAACGGTGGTGCGGCACGGTCTACGGAGACGCAGAAAAAAGCTACCAAATCCATTCCGAGACAACTCCGAGACTGACTAGCATCGCGTGTAACAAGTCTCAGGGCTAGATCCACAAAGAATGGATTGCACGGTGCTAATTGCACTCTTACTTACAATTCATTATTCGTAAACAAGGCGAAATGCTTTCTCTGGTCTGCATCCCCTTAACAATTGTGTGTATTGAGCCGTACTGTATTGTACCCATTCTGCAATCTGTTAATAACATTTTCATTCAATCAATCACCTTGTTAATATTTATTTACCTAATTTATGTGCAATCGTTTCATTTCAGCTCAGTGTAGAGAAATGCACCGATACTAACCGCCTTACTGCGCGCGTCTATGATGACACTGTTGACACCACGTATCCGTGACATGCGCTCCCCGCAAAAACACTAGTCATTTTGGGGGGCTACCACCCCCCCTGAAAAAAATCCCAGGAGAAACACTGTACATGTCAAAATACTTCCCAAAGGTCAGTGAATACCACGATCACAACACCAGAGGGAGCTCCACAAATCATTTTAAACCCAGATTCGGCTCAAACAACGGACTAAACAACACGTTTCACAATTATGCCACATCATGTGGAACGCCCTATCCACAGCTGTAAAGGAATGTGAATCACTACCCACTTTCAAAACCACTCTCAAAGAGCACCTACGGGAGACGGCAATTCGAAACTGGCCCCTGCAAATGTCCTAACGCAACCCCCTCCAATATACAATAAATGTCCTATTAAACCCAATAATACACGAGACCCTCTTCTTGCGACCAAGTAAGGTTTAGTCGATAATCCAATGTACAGTTCCCCCCCCCCCCCCCACCCCATCAATGTACAGTTTCCCCCCCACCCCACCTACCCTATTCTATTATAAGAATGACCATTCTGCTCTTCCCAGTACTCTCTCCCCTTACAGTGTACAGTTATGGAATTCTGGATTAAATCCTATGTGATAACAAATATATTTTCAGATGAGGGTCCTTGGACGATTATTACGTATACATTTGGGGGTCCTTGACCAGAAAAGGTTTGAGAACCACTGAGCTAACTAACGCTATGTATCCCGCCTTCCCCCAGACTGTCCTCAGAGGAACTCGCTGGCACCAATTTTAGGCACCTATGCTCAGCACAGCTGTACCCCTCCACACACTGAGCTAGCTGGCCTGCTAACGCCGGTTGGATGTCTGGATTCTAAACAAAAACAATCAATTAATTTAGTATCGAGCAGGAAAATGTAACGTCAGGTCTGAATGTGGTGCTAAAGCAATGTCCAAATATGAGACAATTCAAACTGATTTATAAGGAAATTATGTTCACGAGGTACAGGGATGAGGAAGGGACTTGATATTCACGGGTGTTTACATTTTTATTTTATTTCTTTCGTGTTTTAGATTTAGTTTTTGTTTTTTTTGTTTTGTATATATATATATATATTTGTTTTAAATTAGTACACTCATTTGAGTAGTGGAAAAGGGGTAGGATTAAATAAGTGTATACTTCTTCCTACTCCTTTTCGAACATGTAAATTGAGTTATGTTTTGCTTTTGTTTAGTTATTTATTTTGTCTGAGTTATGTTTTGATTTTGTTTAGTTATTGATTTTGTTTGTATTCATTTACATGTTCGAAATAAAGATTTCAAATCAAAAATCAAATCAGGTTACACGGTTAGGGATATGTTAGAAGTAAACGACCTGACTTGTCTACAACATGGCAGTACTCTAAATACTCTGTTGTATTTACTTCCCGATCAGCTGCTACACTCCAGCTGCACACATTTAGCTAGTGTTAGCTAGCTAGCTTACTTAGCTAACAGCCGTGCTCGTGCGGCTACAGTACAGGAGCTCAACGTTATTCTATACTAAAGACAAGTACGTACCGTTGTGGAAAGTGAACATCTATAGCGTTTATACATCACGTTATTATAACAGACGAAGGTGTGTTGCATCCAAAGTTCAAACGATAACAATGCGCTGGTAGCCGACGTTAGCATGCTAGCTAGCTGGCTCAGCTAATATTTAGAATTCCATTTCCATGGTGGTTGCTAACTGGCTTAGCTAACAGCTAACGCGCTAACGGCTGTTAACACTTTGAGAGCCCACCACGACATAACACGTGTTATCAGCCCACCATGACAATTAGCGTGTTATTTTTTTATTAGCGATCTGAATTCATATTTCATCAACCGAGTCTCTCGTTGGGAAACCAGCCCCATCAGGAGCTCAGATGTGAAAAAGCGCCCCCTATCGTCTCCCAGATGGTAATGCACCCTTTTGGAATGGACTCAATGAAAATGGATGAGAAAAGAAAAATCCGGAATCCACATTTGACTTCTCAGGCATGTAACCCGAGCCGATTGCAGTCATTCTGGTCCCTCAGAACAGCGTGGAATATGTGTTTCGAGCACCCAGCGTTGGATCAATAAAAGCAATCGATTTTTGGAATGGCGATCAGGAATTCGAATGATCTTTTTGGAGAACATCTGATCTGAGGTAAGGAATCTATTTTACAAGTCTTGGGATAATCAGAGTTGTATTCGCTGAGCTCTCAGCGTTCGCCCTGTGTGCGTGTGTGTGTGTGTGTGTGTGTGTGTGTGTGTGTGTGTGTGTGTGTGTGTGTGTGTGTGTGTGTGTGTGTGTGTGTGTGTGTGTGTGTGTGTGTGTGTGTGTGTGTGATGTTGAGGAAATGAGGTAATCGATTTTCAGCTCGCGGCCCCAGCATGCATACGTACACATATACTATCGATAATCTAGCGTTTATTTGAAAACGATTCATAAATAGGCAGAAAAATTACGTTTTTGTGTATTCTAGAATATTCCAGTACAGGGTGTTTATTATGGAATCTTTTAATTTTCCTTGAAAACTAGGGCTTTTCTAAATGCTATAAAACGGAAATGAACCGATAAAAAAACAATCCGCTTTGACAATGTTGACTGGAAAATGAGTCATTGATAAGCGACGGGCAGATTAGACACATAGCCATAATTTAAAACATAGATTAGGCGTTAACATTGAAGTGGATGATGGGCTAGGGTTAGGGTTTTTTACCGATACCGATATACCGATATTGTCCAACTCTTAATTTCCGATACCGATATCAACCGATATCAACCGATACCGATATATGCAGGGTTTGCCCCCCCCCCCCCCCCCCAAAGAATTTATAATTTCAGGTAATTAACATTACATATCTCTTGTTGTGGAATTAACACAACATTATGCATACTTTTGACAATAAATAAAATCAGAATTTGTTCTTACTTGCTTGACTGGGTAAATAAAGGTTATAGAAAGGTAAAAAAAAAAAAAAAAAAAAAAAAAAAAATTTAAACCGATACCGATATTTTCCGATATCACATTTGAATGCCGATATCGGCCGATAATATCGATAGGCCGATAATATCGGACATCCCTAGTGTTAAGATTACGGTTTGCTTGCATTCATCAAACATTTAACCGACTTGAGGTAACGTTAGCTTATAAACTGAGAACGCGTGTTGTTGTTATATTCCTGACCCGGCAGGTCCATCTCACTTAGCCCACCGTCTGCTGGTCTCCCGGCTAACAGAGCTAGCAGTAGCTAACAGAGCTAGCAGTTAGCTAACAGAGCTAGCAGTAGCTAACAGAGCTAGCAGTTAGCTAACAGAGCTGGCTAACTAGCTCTAGCAGTTAGCTAACAGAGCTAGCAGTTAGCCAGCAGAGCTAACAGAGCTAGCAGTTAGCTAACAGAGCTTAGCTTATAAACTGAGAACGTGTGTTGTTGTTATATTCCTGACCCGGCAGGTCCATCTCACTTAGCCCACCGTCTGCTGGTCTCCCGGCTAACAGTGCTAGCAGTAGCTAGCAGAGCTAGCAGTTAGCTAACAGAGCTAGCAGTTATCCAGCAGAGCTAGCAGAGCTAGCAGTTAGCTAACAGAGCTAGCAGTTAGCTAACAGAGCTAGCAGTTAGCCAGCAGAGCTAGCAGTTAGCTAACAGAGCTAGCAGTTAGCCAGCAGAGCTAGCAGTTAGCCAGCAGAGCTAACAGAGCTAGCAGTAGCTAAAAGAGCTAGCAGTAGCTAACAGAGCTAACAGTAGCTAACAGAGCTAGCAGTAGCTTACAGAGCTAACAGTTAGCCAGCTAAAGCTAAAGCTCATCTCCTCGACACACAGCTAACTGTAAGGCCGTGTTGTTGTTGTTATATTCCTGACCCGGCAGGTCCATCTCACTTAGCCCACCGTCTGCTGGTCTCCCGGCTAACAGAGCTAGCGGTAGCTAACAGAGCTAGCAGTTAGCTAACAGAGCTGGCTAACTAGCTGCTAGCAGTTAGCTAACAGAGCTAGCAGTTAGCCAGCAGAGCTAACAGAGCTAGCAGTTAGCTAACAGAGCTTAGCTTATAAACTGAGAACGTGTGTTGTTGTTATATTCCTGACCCGGCAGGTCCATCTCACTTAGCCCACCGTCTGCTGGTCTCCCGGCTAACAGTGCTAGCAGTAGCTAGCAGTGCTAGCAGTTAGCTAACAGAGCTAGCAGTTATCCAGCAGAGCTAGCAGAGCTAGCAGTTAGCCAGCAGAGCTAGCAGTTAGCTAACAGAGCTAGCAGTTAGCCAGCAGAGCTAGCAGTTAGCTAACAGAGCTAGAAGTTAGCCAGCAGAGCTAGCAGTTAGCCAGCAGAGCTAACAGAGCTAGCAGTAGCTAACAGAGCTAGCAGTAGCTAACAGAGCTAACAGTAGCTAGCAGAGCTAGCAGTAGCTAACAGAGCTAGCAGTAGCTAACAGAGCTAACAGTTAGCCAGCTAAAGCTAAAGCTCATCTCCTCGACACACAGCTAACTGTAAGGCCGCGAAATGTCTCCCCAACAAAATAACAATAAGCTGAAATACAAATAACAGTCACAATTTAATATTCAGTGTTAGTTAGGTCCGTGTACGTTTTGATAGTTCGTTTTTCGTTTTAAACGGAAATACAAAAAAAAAAAAAAAAAATGAAATACGAGGTGTTTTCCTATTTCCGTTTGAAACCAAAATCGAAAAAACAGGGGAAAACTGAAATACGGAGCTGTTTTTCGTATTTTGGTGTCGGAATCAAATGAAAGAAATTTGTAAATAATGGGCAGATTTTGGTCTGTGTACGTTTTGATAGTTCGTTTTTCGTTTTTGATGTGAAGAATGGAGTACGGAACCACGTGACAAGTACATTTTCAATGTAAAAGCCATGCACGATCTAACGTTAACGAATATGTATAACGTTATGAATAAATACATAAATACATGCATACAGATCTATACCAGGGTAACGTTATGATACATACATTTTTTGTTTTGTGCATTTCATTTAGACATGATATTTTATGTGAAGTAATAGCCTAATATGGTCTGTCGCAAATAGTGTTGTCTAAACGCACGTTATACAGATATCCTAGTTCAGTGGTCGGCAATAGGCGGCTCGCAGGCTGAAATAGGTCCGCCAGCAATAATATCTGCCCTTCAGATTATTTTGAGAATATGATTTGTGATGAAGATTAGCTTTATTGTATCGCAATCGGGAGACTTAGGTAAAGTTAGAAAGATATTCACAGATTCGAATTTCCGCTCTCAATAATTCTTAAGCGAAATGTTTTTAAAACACAAAGGACACCTCTTTCCTATCGTGGTAAGGTAGACAATGAGCTACAACCTTATTTTCACCTAAACGAGGCGTCCTCTGAGCTGTACATTTAATAATATTGATCTCTATGTGCAGTCGGCTGTGAGGCAAGTGCACAGCCAGGGACCGTCTAAAAAGTGCAACTCCGAAAAGAGACACTACAAAGATATTCAATAACTTCACTGTCATACAATTATGACATCACAAATGTTCTAGAATGTGCTATTATGACATCATACTGTGACATCACAAATGTTCTAGAATGTTTGATTATGACATCATACTGTGACCACAAATGTTCTAGAATGTTCTATTATGACATCATACTGTGCCATCACAAATGTTCTAGAATGTTCTATTATGACATCATACTGTGTCATCACAAATGTTCTAGAATGTCCTATTATGACATCATACCATCACAACGGAACATGTTTTTGAGTTCCATTTGAATTATATAAATAATATGTTTGGTAAGGCTGTCCCCGAAGCCTGTTTTTGGGATTCAAACTCCGTCAGGGTTCTTCGAACGGACGTTCGAACCTTAGTTGTTAATAAAAAAATAAATAAAAGATTATAATTTTTTTTTGTATCCTCAAACTAAATCCTTAATTTGAATAAAGTGATTCAAACTTCGTCAGGGTTTTTCGAACGGACGTTCGAACCTTCGTTTTTAATTAAAACATTTAAATTAAAAATATTATTCACATTTTTTTCTTTATACATTTTTTTTTCTTTCTTTTTTTATATCCTCAAACTAAATCCTCAATTTGAATAAAGTGATTAATCTGATTAAATTTGTCTTTTTTCTTTTATTAAATCAACTTTCCAGCCCCCTGTCAACTGTCAAATGATGTCAAACTGTAAACCTGAATTAACATTCAGTATTCAATATGGTCTGATATTAACATTCAGTATTCAATATTGTCTGATTCAATATTAACATTCAGTATTCAAGTACAGCTAGCTAGCCGTTGTGGACACTCACCTTTCCACAGCAAAACGGTAGGCAAGGCACCTTGGTTGAGAAATGCAGGTTTCAATCTATGTTGTTTAGTCTATCTGTTCAGTACTGTTCAGTACTGTTTCAAGATGCACAATGAGATCTTCTTCTTCTTCTTATTTGAATTTCCGGCAGTGTAGACGCATCGTGGCATATTACTGCCCTCCGCAATTCTTTTTATGGGCTCTTCTTCTTCTCCTTCTTCTCCTTCTTCTGGACCCCGTCATCAACTACATTGTCCATTGGAGTGCAGCTAATGCTGCTACTTCCTGTCTGGGCCCCCCTCCGCGGGACCCTCCTTGCCCCCTGCGATCTTATTCTGGGCTGCTTTGTCCCTCTCAGCCCCCTCAGCCAATTCGCTATACACCTCCTCCCAGCCCAGACCTTCCAATCCCAGATGTTGAACCGCTATCCTAACAATCATCTTCACCATCGCTGTTTTACCCTTAGCCTCTGCCATACCAGTAACTACCCCTGCCACGAAGGCCACAATACCTAATTTCTCCTCCCTTCCCCTCCCTCTTTCCACCTGCTCTACCCTCTCTGCCACATGCCCTCCTTCCACCCCCTGCACCCTTTCTTGGCTGCCCTGTCCTACCCTGCTAACCGCCTCAGCATACGACAACTTACCCTCCCTTCTCACTCTCCGAACCGCGACCTCCTTCTTCATCACCCCACACCCCCTAAACGCTACACTATGCTCCCCACCACAACTACAGCACTTGATCTTCTTCTTCTTCTTATTTGAATTTCCGGCAGTGTAGACGCATCGTGGCGTATTACTGCCCTCCACAATTCTTGCTTCGCCCACACTTGAGAAAGTTGACACTCCTCTTCTTCTTCTCATCTTCAAAACACATTTCTATCGTCTCTGTCTCCTTCTTCTATGCTCCTCTTGTCATACAATCACAATACAAACATCATCTCCTCTCTTGGAGGGCCCCCCCAAGAGGGGGAACCCTCCATCTCATCGCCACCAGCTCTAATCTGAGAATTGTTGAATATATATAGAACACAAATGTTCTAGAATGTTTGATTATGAGATCATACTGTGACATCACAAATGTTCTAGAATGTTCTATTATGACATCATACTGTGACATCACAACGAAACATGTTTGAGTCTATTTGAATAATATAAATAATGTTTGGTAAGGCTGTCCCCGAAGCATCTATTCTTTTACCAACGGTAAAAGAAGCCTGTTTTTGGGATTCAAACTTTGTCAGGGTTCTTCGAACGGACATTAGAACCTTCGTTTTTATTCGAATTATTCTCGTTGTTTTTTTATAATAATTTTTTTTACCCTCAAACTAAATCCTCAATTTGAATAAAGTGATTAATCTGATTAAATTAGTATTTTTTCTTTTATTAAATCAACTTTCCAGCCCCCTGTCAACTGTCAAATGATGTCAACTGTCAACCTGAATTAACATTCAGTATTCAATATTGTCTGATTCAATATTAACATTCAGTATTCAAGTAGAACAGAGCCGTTGTGGACACTCACCTTTCCACAGCAAAACGGTAGGCAAGGCACCTTGGTCTAGAAATGCAGGCTTCAATCTATATTGTTTAGTCTATCTGTTCAGTACTGTTGAGTACTGTTTCAAGATGCACAATGAGATCTTCTTCTTCTTCTTCTTATTTGAATTTCCGGCAGTGTAGACGCATCGTGGCGTATTACTGCCCTCCGCAATTCTTGCTTCGCCCACACTTGAGAAAGTTTACACTCCTCTTCTTCTTCTTCTTCTCATCTTCAAAACACATTACTATCGTGTCTGTCTCCTTCTTCTCTGCTCCTCTTGTCTGTCTCCTTCTTCTCTGCTCCTCTTGTCATACAATCACAATACAAACACCAAGCGAATTGTTGAATATATAGAACACAAATGTTCTAGAATGTTTGATTATGACATCATACTGTGACATCACAAATGTTCTAGAATGTCTATTATGACAGCATACTGTGACATCACAAATGTTCTAGGATGTTCTATTATGACATCATACTGTGCCATCACAAATGTTCTAGAATGTTTGATTATGACATCATACTGTGACATCACAAATGTTCTAGAATGTTCTATTATGACATCATACTGTTACTTAATTAATTTAACATTAATTAAAACAAATTATATCCTCAAACTAAATCCTCGATTTGAATAAAGTGATTAATCTGATTAAATTAGTATTTTTTCTTTTATTATTTTGTTAGTGATGTAATCAAAAATAACACTTAAAAACGATAATATACGATTGGTAAACACTCTGATGAACCAAAACACTTAAAAGAAAACTGGATGAATTATTATAATAATATCGTTGGCACTTCTTTATCGTTGCTATTGCTAGTTAATACATGTAAAAAAAATTATTCATTGATAACCCAAAAAGAAAACATTATCTACTTGAGGAGAGAATGTGTATATCTATGTTTTACATTTACATTTATATTTACATTTAGTCATTTAGCTGACGCTTTTATCCAAAGCGACTTACAAGTTCTGTATGACAAGTCATCAGGAAGGGCACAACTCTATCAGCTGAGTAACAATGTTCATAAAGTGTTGAGTGCTACAGTGTAGGTTAGTTTATTAGGACAAGTGCATGACAGTAAGGTTAGTTAGGGTTAGGTTTTTTATTTTATTTTATTTATTTTTTAATTCAGATAATGGTTGAAGAAGTGCGTCTTTAGTCGACAGCGAAAGATTGGACGGGTTTCGGCTGTCCTAACTGGGGTGGGTAGTTCATTCCACCATTGTGGGGCAAGGACTGAGAATAGGCGACTTCTCTTTGATGACCCTCCCGGAGCTTGGATAGGAGTAGGTCTGAGGCGGCCAGAAGATGCAGAGCGTAGGGGTCTTGAGGGTGTGTAGTTAGAGACCATTGACCGGAGGTAGGCGGGAGCGGTTCCCTTTGCTGCACGGTATGCCAGGTCGAGGGCCTTGAAGCGGATTCGTGAAGCAATGGGGAGCCAGTGCAGGTCCCTAAGAAGTGGAGTGACATGGGCCGACTTCGGTAGGTTTGAGATCAGGCGGGCCGCTGCGTTCTGAATGAGTTGAAGAGGCTTAGTGGCAGTGGCTGGGAGGCCAGCGAGCAGTGCGTTGCAGTAGTCGAGGCGGGAGATGACTGTTGATTGGACGAGGAGTTGGGTGGCTTCTTTTGTCAGGAAGGGGCGGATCCTTCTGACGTTGCTCAGGAGGAATCTGCAGGTTCTGGTTGTCGCTGCGATGTGAGCAGAGAAGTTCAACTGGTCGTCGAGGACAACAACAATGTTCTTGGCGGGCGTGGACGCGGTCACAGCTGTTTTAACTTTGTGTACACACTTACCGCCCATAATGGGAGTAGGTATGCGTTACTCATAAATTGTTTCTGCTTGGGGAGAAGTCTTGGTTTTGGGGAGAGTAATACTTAGGGTTTCCAACCTATAACAAATACTCTGTTACACTATAACCACTTGTAGGGCTGGGCGATATGGCCAAAAATGATATCGCAATAACGATATTGATAACAATATCATATCAAGCGATATCCATAATTATCTATATTGTTATAAATATTTTAAAATATATATATATATATATATATATATATATATATATATATATATATATATATATATATATATATATATATATATATATATATATATATATATATATATATATATATATTAAACTAGATAGGACTCGTGCACATCTGGTTGGACCCCGACTGGAGGTGCAGGTCAGCGCAAGAGAGATAAATAAACTAAAAGGAGAAAACCTTCAAAGGAAAGAAGGGACCGCACACTCCACAGGACTCGTTTTTGCTTATTTATTGTTTGCACAACGCGTTTCGCTGTCGCTTCCTCAGGTGCTATGCCTAGCACCTGAGGAAGCGACAGCGAAACGCGTTGTGCAAACAATAAATAAGCAAAAACGAGTCCTGTGGAGTGTGCGGTCCCTTCTTTCCTTTGAAGGTTTTCTCCTTTTAGTTTATATATATATATATATATATATATATATATATATATATATATATATATATATATATATATATATATATATATATATTTTAAACAACAGGTGTATGTTTATTTTGCAGCAATTCTTTGTCGTTGCCGCAATCTTTAGTGTTACAGCCCCTCACACTCCAGTTCTCAGGCTGCAGCTGGTTTGAAAGCTAAAGTAAACAGGCTTCTCTGCTGGCTGTGGCACCAGGGGAGTTGAACAGTTCTGGCTCTGTTAGTTTCTTTTCTATCTTTTGGCGCTTTTTTGGTGGACAAACCACCGCACATGTGCACCGTGACTCGTGACTGGAGACTAGCTCTGCTAGCACACATAGCCTACTGTGTACAGGTTTCAAACTGTATTTTACATTAGAAAGCAAACAAAATAAATGGACAAGAGAAAAATAAATCTCAATTTGGTCAGTATTGTCATTTGGACAAGCAAAGCCATTACTTTAAGTTGCAGGCAAGAAAGACAAGTCTGTCCACTGTCTCTGGGTTTAACACACACATTTTTTTTCCCCCCCGGTATAGATTATTAAAATATATTGCGATAATTATCGTTATCGAGAGAGAGAGAGAGAGAGAGAGAGAGAGAGAGAGAGAGAGAGAGAGAGAGAGAGAGAGAGAGAGAGAGAGACCTGGAAAGCGAACAGGCTCTTGGAATGGGTGTCTGGGAGGAAGTGGGGAGTCTTTCGATGTTGATTAAACGGCAAGCAACTAATGTCATGAGTGCAAAATGAAAGGTGTGAGGAGGGGATTTGGCGGAGCCCAATAGCAAACACAGGAGGAGAGAGAATGGAGCGGTTTAGGGTTGTTTAATGTAGTTCCCCAAGCAGACAGTTTTGACAGATGGAATGTGCGACAGACAGGTATGGAACATTTTCTTGGGGGGTAGTACAGGTGCACTCCTTGTGCACTCCGGGAGAAGGTAGACACAGGCTGTGTCTGGGTGAGAGCAGGAGCACTCCTTTGTGCAGTATCAGCCAGCACGGGAAGGTACTGGAATAGGAGGTCCTGTATCAGCCAGCACGGGAAGGTACTGGAATAGGAGGTCCTGTATCAGCCAGCACGGGAAGGTACTGGAATAGGAGGTCCTGTATCAGCCAGCACGGGAAGGTACTGGAATAGGAGGTCCTGTATCAGCCAGCACGGGAAGGTACTGGAATAGGAGGTCCTGTATCAGCCAGCACGGGAAGGTACTGGAACAGGAGGTCCTGGGCACACGGAGAACAAGGGTTAGATCAGGAAATATCAATGAGTACAGCAAGGCTTAGGTTCAGTCTTCTTACTTGGAAGGTAGTTTAACACTCCCACGACGAGAAGACAGGATGTGTGTGTGTGTGTGTGTGTGTGTGTGTGTGTGTGTGTGTGTGTGTGTGTGTGTGTGTGTGTGTGTGTGTGTGTGTGTGTGTGTGTGTGTGTGTGTGTGTGTGTGTGTTCGTGCACTGTGCACATCTAGGGGCGGGGTGTAGATTTGGTCTCTCTGATGTTGACTCCCTAGCCACAGCCTTGGGTTGTTTAATACTGGACGAGTGTTTCATAACGGCCGTTGTGTGGGCCGGTTTCGGGGCCGGTGCGTGGGCCGGTGCATGGGCTGGTGCGTCTGAATGTCCCGGGCTGAATTTGTGTCCCAGTCCGCCCCTGGTTGTAGCTGTAACAGAATAATTGTATTAACTATTAATTAACTATTATTCAATAGCGTTTCAATTATAATGAATTAAATAATTGTATAAAGAATTTTCCATGTCATCTAATAATATATTCCATTGCCTTTCCTATCTGTATCAAAGTCAAAATGTTGGTATCGTGACAAGACTACAACATACAAAAGCAGCTTGACAACTGATATCCTTTTATAGGCATGGGCCAATTTGTGATTTTGGTGGTATGTGCTATTTGCACAGATGTGTATCCCTTAGTATGCACACGCACAGTATAATATGCATGTAATAAATAGTTTGTTAATAAACTCTGTGTTACTTGAACAATTTTCACTGTGCTCCAAAATGTTTATTTAGATTTTATTTATTTAAAATGTATTTAGGAGCACATGTGCTCCTTGGGGAAAAGGTTAGCGTAGAGCCCTATATATGGAGACATTAAAGGAAAACTCCAACATTTTGGGAAATTAGCTTATTTAACATCTTCCCTGGAGTTAGACAAGAAGATACATACCTTTTTTGTCTCTGTGCGTGCATTTTAGCTTTGGGAATAGACGCTCCGTTAGCATAGCTTAGCTTCATCACTGGAAGTGAGTAGGGGCCGGAGCCTTACAGTGCCTTACAGTGTATTGCAAGGTCTGACATTGACCAAACTTGATATGCATGACCTTGGTGGGCTCTAGGTCAACTCCTGAAAAGGGGGTCAATGTCAGACTTTGCAATCAAAAGTTAGGGGGCTAATAACCCTTGCTATAATTTCAGTGTGCCCCCTAACTTTTGATTGCAAGGTCTGACATTGACCCCCTTTTCAGGAGTTGACCTAGAGCCCACCAAGGTCATGCATATCAAGTTTGGTCAATGTCAGACCTTGCAATACACTGTAAGGCACTGTAAGGCTCCGGCCCCTACTCACTTCCAGTGATGAAGCTAAGCTATGCTAACGGAGCGTCTATTCCCAAAGCTAAAATGCACGCACAGAGACAAAAAAGGTATGTATCTTCTTGTCTAACTCCAGGGAAGATGTTAAATAAGCTAATTTCCCAAAATGTTGGAGTTCCCCTTTAACATTACGTTATCAAACATAGGGACGAAGACTGTAAAAAAAAGTGTCTACAATGTTTTATAATCTTTGTTAATTTTAACAAAAAAAATTTGGTGCCCCCGAAATACAAAAAAAAGCCCCCGGAAATCAATTATGGGGGGCAAAAAAAGCCCTGGAAAGAAATGTTAATTTCTAACCCTGTTGTACATTATACCTTCATTCATGATGTTTTAATTCAGCTGTATTGACCAAGGGAGAACAATACATTTTATTTTTGAAAATGATTTTGTTTATGGAATTCATTCTTATAATTAATATATACGTATATGAAAAATCTGAGTTGATAACTTGACACTTTAGGGAGTGCAATTAACACTCCCAAATAGTAAAAATGTTACTCTGAGCAGTGTTATTTGTCTAATCCCCTTAGTGTTACTTTAACTCTGTTTTGGAGTTAAAGAAGGAACTGGCATAGTGTTAAAGGCAGGAGGATGATACTCTAGGTTTAAATACGGGAGGAGTAGAATCCAGGTTTAAATATCTGATTAGAGTCTATGTCTAAATACTGAAATGGATCCTATGTTTAATTCCATGTTTAAGTACAGAGGTGGATGATTTACCATGTTTAAATACAAAAATGGATCCCATGTTTAAATACAAAGGTGGATGACTTACCATGTTCTCAATGATTTAACCATGTGGGAAAGACCCTGAAACATTTTGACATGCAAGAATGTAGATCAAGGGAAACACCATGTGATCAAAAACTAGACTCAGGAGGATGCTCAGAAACTGACAGATGTAAAAATTTACAGAGAAGCTGTCGGTAGCCTCATTTATTTAACAACATGTACCCGCCCTGACCTATGTTTTGTAGTGAGTAAACTGTCACAGCATTTTGCTGACCCCACAGAGGAGCATTGGATTACAGCAAAACATGTCTTTTGTTATCTTAAAGGTACAGCAGATAAACAATTGGGTTTCAGAAAGAGCCGCGAGGGTCTAGGACTTGGACCCACAGTGATGCAGACTGGGCAGCTGACACCACAGATAGAAGGAGTACCACAGGATATTGTGTGAGTTTGAACACAGACAGCTCACTGGTTTCGTGGAAAACAAAGAAGCAGCCCACAGTGGCACTATCAACTTGTGAAGCCGAATATATGGCTCTAGATATGTATTACGATGGGGTAGGTTAGAACACAGTTTGCAGATAGGGAATGGAGGCAGAGACGAGAATCGATGATTGGAGAAGGGAAGTTTACTGGAGAACCAAGGATAATACAAATAACTTACAGAACTCCTTACAACACTTCACAATACAAAACAACAAACACTACTACTTACTAGAGGATAACAGCGCTATACGGCGTGGACAGGAAACGAGGAGGGAGACAGGAGGTATGTCGCCACGACGAGGAGAGGGAGACACACACTTAAATACCCCTACTAATTACATTGAAAACACCTGGCAGCCCAGTCTAACACATAGAAACAAACCGTTAGGTTATGACTATAACCAAGTTCTGTTAATTAGGGGTGACGCTCGCCATCACTCATGCACTGTCCTCGCACGTGCACGCGCACTGAATAAAATTCCACAAATGTACCTTTAATACCAGTATTCGTCTGACCACACCCCTCGTTAGCTTACCTTCATAAGCAGGTGTGTGGTCACCTGCTCTCCTCCTTCCCAAGCTTTCACCACAAGGTGAGGTCAAGGGCTGCAGCGGCGTCTGATGCCGAGCGTCACCCCTAATTAACAGAACTTGGTTATAGTCATAACCTAACGTTCTGTATCATTAGGGGATCCGCTCGGCATCACTCATGCACATAGGGAGGCCGAGCGGAGCCACCGGCCGACAAATACACCCCGCTGAAAGCCCCCCACGACCATCAGAACAGGGAGGGCCGAGCCCCCCCGACCCCCCCTAATGGAGGGCACCCCCCCTATTAGAGGTTTCCCGGAAGGGCGACGGACCCGACCGTGCGAAGAGGCACTCAGGCAACTCAACGCACAGGGCGAGCAGCCGTGGCCTGACCCCACGACTACACACACGCACAACCCGCATGCCACCCAGGAACGAACGGAGGGAACAACCTCGTTACTGCCCCCAGAAACACGGGGTCAAGGGCAAACCCAACCCCGTGGCAAGGCCGTAGCAGCGGAGCGCGAAGGAAGGCCCAGACCCACCAAAGGGACTGGACCCCCTGGAACGGGGGCCCGGAGAAGTCCATGATGCCAGCATCAAGACCCCACCAGGCGGGCACTTAATGACCCTGCCCCCCACATCGCCAGCGTATTCGGACAAAGGCCCCTCAGCCGAGCGGGCCCTGTCCCCCCAATAGTACACCGCCTGGCACACTGACCCTGCAGAACAGGCAGTCAGCATGGCCGTAAGCACACAAAAAAGGTTAACCAACGGAAGCAGGCAGCGCACCGGGGAAAACCAGGCAACAGGCTGTTAACCCGAGCCTGGAGACTGCGGACGAGACAGGCGCCAGAGGGGACAGCTGAACACAGCCGCCCCGGCGGAAGGGGCGCATGCTGGCGTTGTTGCATGACCAAGCCTCCATTAAAAAAAACCCACCCAGAGGGGTTGAGGCAGAGAAGGCTGACACGATTGGCAGACGTCATGAACGTGCAGGGGCACCCTCAACCGGTTAACCCGGGAGTTGACACTGCTCCAACACACCAGAGAACCAACCACCTAGTCGTTACCATATGCGGTGGTTGGTCCCATAACAAAAAAAACTCCAAAACATACCTGCCGCAGTACCCGTGTTCCAGTTTCCAACAGGGTTAGCCCGGGCCTACGGGTCAACGAAAACATTACTTCGGACCGGGCCCTGAAAAAAGCCCAAGTCCCTCAGGGTACCAGTACAGCAGATCTGCAGCCCCGGCGGACAACGGGTTCAACTGATCTGGACCAGCGTGACCAGAACCAGTCCCGTGCCCTAACTACGCCGACATGCCAACTCCAGGAGAAGAGGCAGATATGCGTGTTGATCTTAAACATGAAAAGAAGGCGCCACCCAGACGTTCGAGGCGAACCGCGCCCGGTGGTCCACCCCCAGGGCGTGAGACCCTTCTACATATGTCCAGATCCATTCCGTTATCATCCCCTGATATGAACGAGAACCCGTCGACAACCACACAGGTCGTCGGAAGAGGAAAACCCCCATCCCAATTGCTTTATAAAAACGCTGTTTTAACCCCAAGCAACCAAGGCGCGCCAGTCAGTTGCTTAATGTCCAGCAGAACATCCCGAGCTAGCACTATGAGTGCGTCGGGCATATCCACATCAATAATAGGCTATGTAGACCATCTTATTGAATCCCCAAGGCGCCCAGGGGAACGACAAGAGGGGCGGGATGCAACCAACTCCATGAATGAATGAATGAAAACTTTATTCAACAGATTGCAGAATGGGTACAATACAGTACGGCTCAATACACACAATTGTTAAGGGGATGCAGACCTGAGAAAGACGTTAGCCTTGTTTCCATCAGGGTCCCCCATTTCCAATTCATATAGATTCATCCAACTCTTTATAATAATAAAGAAGAAGCATCAACCGTATGAGCCCAACTGCACAGCTGGGAGTAAAACAATTTTTATTTTTACATCCAGTCACTCCTTTTGTCAGAGAGTACAGACCGAACTTTCCCAGAAGCCTTCCCACATGAGTCGTAGTGATGAAAAAGACATGCCAACTGTGAGTCACGTGACCAACTGACTCAAGTTTACACATAAACCGAGCGCCGCAAGCCCTACGCTCTAACTCGACACCTTAACACCACAACCTTACGTAAAGATCTTAACTCACGGAAGCCGTCACCATAGCAACATTGCTATGACGGGGGGAAACCCTGTACACGGCTCCTGTTTGTAATAGGAGTCACGTCAGGACAACCCTCCCCCCCCCCCCCCCCCCCTCCCTGCCAAGACGTCCGAACGACTCGGCCCTGACTGGCTCAGCAGAATGAGAAAAAATCTCCTAAACCAACCAAGTGGAAAGGAGGGGTTTATTCGACACCCCCTCACAAAAACCCTTTTTCCCTACACACAATAACAACTGTAGCATTTTGAGACCTTCGATAGAATGCCAATGTATAGCGTAAGCTAATACAATGCCCGCTACCCACAAATGTGAACAGGATTTATAACAAAACAAGTCGTATGTGTGTGAATCCTACACCCGCTTTCTATGTCATACATAGCAAACGCTAACAGAGAGTAACGGCCAGGCCGTGGAACGTGCGTGTACGAGTATTACTGCAACTAACACAACAGCGTTGTGGGACACATTGACTTTGTTCAAGCAATGGAAATACCACCAGTTTCTACCTGCATGTGGAGCGTCAGGCTAATAGAACCTCCTACGACTGAGTGTATGCTTGCAGACCTTGCCTAATCTCGTAACACAACATGACTCATCCCTCAATGTAATAGTGCAGATTCACATTTACGCAACCCCATCATATGATTTGTTGAAGAAACACACAGTTTGTTTGGCCAATAATACAGTTCCCCTTATATCGGGGAACTCTTTATTTCCATGGCACAAAAACACAATTATGAGGGGCCGGGGAGGGTGTAGAGTCTTGCCACCCCGAGGAGCCCCGGAGGGACGGTAGGTAACTGTCTGCTGGTCTCGACGTTCCCTACCGTCTCCTCCGGTCGTGGATGGGCCGGCGGTAGCAGAAGCGCCGTCTCTTCTCCTGGCCCTCTTGGAGGGGCCAGCAGCGGCAGCGGAGCCAGTGGTAAGCACGGCGGAGGGAGCTCGACGTCGTGGAAGCCTTCTGACTCCACCGGCAAGGACGGGAGGCGGAAAATGGGGTTGGAGAACGGATCTCTCCTCTGCCATCTCTCTGCACGTTGAGGTCATCAGCTGCAGGGCCTTCCCGAACAGTCCAGCATCGGAGAGGCGGGCCGTCAGAAGAGGGGTTCTCTTCTTCTCCGGCACTCGAGCCTGCTCCAGCCAAAGGTGGCGCTGGGTCAGGGTGGCCAGGGCGCGCGTCTTCCCCGAGGCTATGGCCAGCACCTGGGTAAGATGCAGGACAGCTCCTGCCGCCTGGGTGATCTGATCGCATTTTACCTCGGTCAGATCCATGCCGCCCGTCATTATCCCCGATACAAATCTAACCAGGTGGGCGATGTTAGAAGCCGCAGCCAGCGATTGTGTACCAGCGATAAATGACTGGTCACCCCAATATGCCAATCGCCTAGCCGATCTTCCATGGAGAACCGGCTTGCATAATGGTTCCAACACCACATCCGGACAGAGGAGAGCGGCCATCGGCCTATCAAGCCGTGGCACGCCCTCTCTCATACCTTTGACCAACCCCGACACCCGCGTAACTGGTACGTAGGCGGGGGCAAGTCCCATGATGTTAGAAACCGCCTGACCCTGACGAACATAGGCCCCCATTGAGGGGAAAAATGTGTAGACAACATCCACCCCTCTCACCGGGCGACGCTGCCAGAGATGACCTATGAGATCGTCGGGGACAGGAGCAGGCAATGGCAGCGGCACGCCGTTTGCAGCGGCGGCTACCGCCATGAGCTCGGGAAACAAAGCCCGCAGTTCCCCCTGCTGACCTTCCTCCACCGAACCCGCATCCCTCACATGCAGCAGGCTTCGACCCATTGAGGAGCCACAGTCTGATGTGGCTGATAGCAGGGCATCCTGCTGATGAGGCCGAGGTGGTTCCTCGACATCCTCGAACAAGGCGTCCCAAGGAGCCATTTCTCCCCCCTCCGGTGTTTCCTGGATAGGAGGGATACTCGCCTCCACAGGACCTTCAAACAAGAATCCGTCCGACTCTTCCATGAAATCCTCAGTTTCCATCGGACATGCAGAGCCCGACGCATCCTCGCTGGTCTCCAGCAATTCCCCAAACCCAGGCCGTTCGCGCCTGCATGCCACCATCTTGCGACGTGAACGGGCAGACGCGAAAAGTTTGCGTCGCAAATCCTCCGGACCCAAAACAACCGACCCAAAACAACGGACGATTCCCTGGAACCAGAGGAACCAGAGTCGAGATCATGCCATCGCCGGAGCGACGGCACCGATGGCTCGGCTCCTCGGAGAGGCAAACTACCTATCGGCTGCCTCCTGGGCTGGGTCGGCAACCACGAAAGTGGCAGCAGCCCCGCACCAAAACGCACGACGGAGGCAGGAATGGAGAACCGCTGGTGAAGAGTGGGTCTACTCTCCGAAGAAGACATTATGACTTAGCTTTTTCCTTTGAACAGTTATGAGAAGAAAAAACTAAGCACAATGTAAACTCTACCGAGGCACTTCCTTGTGGTGAAAGCGAGAAGGAGGAGAGCAGGTGACCACACACCTGCTTATGAAGGTAAGCTAACGAGGGGTGTGGTCAGACGAATACTGGTATTAAAGGTATATTTGTGGAATTTTATTCAGTGCGCGTGCACGTGCGAGGACAGTGCATGAGTGATGCCGAGCGGATCCCCTAATGATACAGAACAACACAACTAAACACAAAAGCAACTCATAACAACCCAAAACAGTGCACCACATCACACCAGGGAAGGGAAAGTCAATGACAGCACACACCAGGACACCACATTGATCACACTATTAATTAAGGTTAAAACAGTAGTCAGGATGTCCAGTGTACTGGACCGCACCGTCTGCGGATGGCCACCAGAGGGTGGTAGGAGACCAATGTTAGGCAGAGAGCCAATGTTAAACAGACAGCCAATGTTAGGTGGAGGGCACTGCCCAATGTTAGGTGGAGGGCACTGCCCAATGTTACCATCCTGCCCAGTCCAGCCAGGACCGGCCCTAGGAACGTGACAGTACCCCCCCCTCAACGGGGGGCTTCCAGAACCCCGAAAACAACGTCCATAACCAGGTGAGGGAGGAAGCCGGAACCCCGGAGAGGACCCAGGGAGAGGACCCGAAGACCAGGGACCGGGAGGCAGAGCGAAAACCCCAGGAGGGGCATAGCAGCCAGGGGGGCCGAAAACGGGCGCAGATGCCCGGAGAGGGGGGGTGAGGACGGGAACAGAGACCCGGCGAGGGAGGGTGGGAACGGACGCCGAGACCCGGGGAGGGGGGCAGGACCTGAGAACAGAGGTCCGACGAGGGGGGGTGGGGACGGGCGCCGAGACCCGGGGAGGGGGGCTGGACCTGGGAACAGAGGCCCGACGAGGGAGGGTGGGGACAGGTGTAGAAGCCCGGGAAGGGAAGCTGGACCCCGGAGCAGGATCCCGGACGAGAGACCCTCCAGCCGCCGGACCAGGGACCGGTTCAGGAGAGCCGGAACGGAGGTGCGGCGGCGACGACCCCCGGAGCAGGATCCCACGCAGATCACGGCGAAGACCACGGCGAAGACCACGGCGAGGACCAGGACGCCGATCACGGCGCAGAGCTGGACCAGACGGGGAGCCAGGATCAGTCGAGGAGCCGGGAGGCGGCACCGCAACCGGACCAGGTGTAGAGGCCGGGCAGGGCGCGGAGACCGGATCGGTCTCGGCGGCGAGGCGTGGTGTAGGATCCGGGGATGAGGAGTCAGGACCCAGAGTAGAGGCTGGACTGGGCGTGGAAGCTGGACCAGCTGTGGAGGCCTTCTTAGCCATACTAGCCTTGGGGGCTAGGCTAACTGTGGGCCCTGAACTCACTGTGGGAACTGTGCTAGCTGGGGAGGCCTGGCTAGCTCTCGAGGCTAAGCTAACAGTCGGGGAGAGCCTAGCAGCTCCTGTCCTGATAGCTCTCCTAGGCCTGCTAGCTGAAGAGACCTGACTAGCTGCAGGGACAATGCTAGCTTGGGACATCTGGTCCGTCTCAGGTACTAGGCTCACCCTGAACCTGGAGCCTAGGTTGGCAGTGGGCGTCTGGTTAGCTATAGTAGCGGAGCTAACAGGCGGAGCTGTGCTAACTGGGGATGGTCGGTTAGCTATAGGGACGGAGCTAACGGGCGGAGCTGTGTTAGCTGTGGACGTCTGGTTATCTATATGAGCGGAGCTCACGGGCGGAGCTGTGCCAACTGGAGACGTCTGGCCATCTATAGTGGCGGAGCTAACAGGCGGAGCTGTGCTAACTGGGGACGACCGGTTAGCTATAGGGACGGAGCTAACGGGTGGAGCTGTGTTAGCTGTGGACGTCTGGTTAGCTATATGAGCGGAGCTAACGGGCGAAGCTGTGCTAACTGGGAACGGCCGGTTAGCTATAGGCATGGAGCTAACGGGCGGGTCTGTGTTAGCTGTGGACGTCTGATCAGCGATGGACATCTGAACATCCTCAACGGCTGTGGGGGGCTCTAGGCTGGCCGTGAGTCTGAGACTAGTCGGCAGGCTAGCTACCCTAGCCTCCGGCTTATACTCCTCCATGAGGGCAGCAACACGTTCAGCCATCTCCCACATCGCTGGCTTCAGTTTTGGATTCTCCGTGGCGACCTGGTTGATCTTCTGGAGCAGGAACACCCACTTGGCCGGTGAGTAACGCTGCATGTCACCGGCCATCAGGCTCTGGACGATCCGAATGGTACCGCTTGCCCTTTCTGCTGCATTCGATAATGGTGGCGACATTCTGTTACGATGGGGTAGGTTAGAACACAGTTTGCAGATAGGGAATGGAGGCAGAGACGAAAATCGATGATTGGAGAAGGGAAGTTTACTGGAGAACCAAGGATAATACAAATAACTTACAGAACTCCTTACAACACTTCACAATACAAAACAACAAACACTACTACTTACTAGAGGATAACAGCGCTATATGGCGTGGACAGGAAACGAGGAGGGAGACAGGAGGTATGTCGCCACGACGAGGAGAGGGAGACACACACTTAAATACCCCTACTAATTACATTGAAAACACCTGGCAGCCCAGTCTAACACATAGAAACAAACCAACACAACTAAACACAAAAGCAACTCATAACAACCCAAAACAGTGCACCACATCACACCAGGGAAGGGCAAGTCAATGACAGCACACACCAGGACACCACATTGATCACACTATTAATTAAGGTTAAAACAGTAGTCAGGATGTCCAGTGTACTGGACCGCACCGTCTGCGGATGGCCACCAGAGGGTGGTAGGAGACCAATGTTAGGCAGAGAGCCAATGTTAGGCAGAGAGCCAATGTTGACCATACAGGAGTGTATTTATCCAGAACAACTGCTCGAAGTGATGGAGATAAGATTATGAGTATATTGCTTAATGTGTAATAGGAAACTGGAATGTATCCTCTATACCGAATATGGTGGTTTTGAAGATGAGGGGCGTTTTGTCAACATCATTTAGAATGATGGACACTGTGTATATATGAAGACTGTTGTTTATGAGGACAACAGGGTAGCATACACTATGGGGAAACCTGTTCCAAATAAAAAATGTAAGGGATTTGCTAAGGTCATGTTTAATGTGCAAATATTGACTGTCATACTCTGTTGATGTTTTGGATTATATTATTTCCTTTGTAAAATGTTTTTCGAAGAAGTTATCCAGTATGTTAATACAACCCTAAGTGGGAGTGTTGAAGTCAGAGGTTCTATGTAGGATTGGTAGTAACTGTATAACTGCATATATAACTGTTTCCACTAGAGGGCGTGAAGTATCTTTCTTGGCTTCATTCATCTCTATCTAAATGATCGTATAGTTTTCTATTATCACCCTTCTCCTGCATTGGTTAGGTAGTTCTCAGATGTTCGGTTCAAGTGAGGGGAGACGGACAACGTGGTCAAAATACAACTGCAGTGTTTATTAATAAAACCACAGCTTTAGGAATCAACAAGTACATCGTCTCTTTGGTTCAATCTAATTGTCTCTTTGATGTGGCAGTTTTGTCCATGATCTGATCAGCTAGGGCCGATCAGAGCCGTTTCTCCGGTGGTGGTGTTGTTGTCTCTCGGGTTTTCCCATGACAACACCGAGTCCTCTCTTAGTGGTTTGCTGGTCTGGTTGTCAAGGCAACCTGGTCTCCGTGAGTATCGGTGCTCAGCAGAGAGCGCTCGTTTTTCGTCTCTCCTTTGGTGGTAGGCTTCTCCTGCTGCGAAGCGATCGTTTTCTGTCATCTGGTGTCAATGGCTCTGTGTCTCCATGCTCCAGGTCCCTTCTCGCTGTGTCTCAGGCTCGCTCTCGAGTTCTGTGTGGCTCGCCTCTCAGGGGTCCGTCCCCTGTGTGTCTCCGGGTCTGTGTCAGCGCTTCCCCAGGTCCCTTCTGGGTGTGAGTCTCACCTTCGTGTTGCCATCAGCCCTTTTTATCAGAGGAAGAGAGAGAGAGAGAGAGAGGGGGAGGGGGAGACAGAGAGCGAGAGGGAGGGGGAGACCCTGCCTGCCTATTCACGTCCATGATCTGCCTTCCTTATTTGGCCACCCCTTGTAGCCGGCTTGTCTGCGGGTCTGGTGACAACATGTTACACAATTTAGGCTGACACAACCGTTTGGGTCTTCTGACAACGGTTTTCACAGTTTGAATCTGCTGACACTTTACTTGATGAGGGGATCCGTTTCACTGAATAATACATCCTCATGCTTGTGACAAAATGTTTACATAGTGTAACTAGGAACCTTTAATAGAATACTTTGTTTCCTGATTAAATCATGTGACCAATATTTGTATAGTTTTACCTTCTAGTATTTAAGAGTTTTTATTCTTTATTGTGACTAAGTTATTCTAGTAGTTCTGTCCACATTTTACTTTATTAGTTTTCTCTATATCCTTAAGGTCTAAAAACCGTCTAGTCTAACTATTAGAGTTAATGGTGGCATTCTACTGTGTAAGGGGAGATTTCCAAATAGTCTGTGTCACCTTTCTGACCTCTGGGTCTTCGTCAGCAGCTGCCGTGTTGTAACCTGAAATTCCTTCCTTAGGGTAAATATGACCTTTTTGATCTCAACGGTTATTCTGAGTTTTGGTTTAGTTCCTTCTAAGATAATGATCTCCTTCCTTGTCTCATACCACTTACTTTAAACAACCTCGCTTCCTGCCAGCTGGCCGGGTGAGGGGCCATTGTCTCTCAACCTCTTTAGCCTGGGGCCACAGAGATAACTTCACATGGTGTACTCTAAATGGCCCTTCTATCAATCAGCATTTGTCTTTCTAATCATTTTCCTTGTACATTTCACTTGCATTTATTCATGTTTTCATTTAGAAATATACGACAATCCACCCTTAGGGGGTTTAATAACCCACTATACAACATACATTTTCTAAATTAAACATGTTAAAAATCATAATCATAATTTTTGCTAATATTTTTCAAAATTTCAAAAAATTCCAAAATTGAC
The DNA here is from genome assembly GCF_963971535.1 of Notolepis coatsorum. Taxonomy (NCBI): domain Eukaryota; kingdom Metazoa; phylum Chordata; class Actinopteri; order Aulopiformes; family Paralepididae; genus Notolepis; species Notolepis coatsorum. The sequence continues at coordinate 120,674,414 of NC_140175.1, forward strand.
CCAAATCGAACTACAAAACCCCTTTCCATCTGTACAATTACAAAATCATCATTTCACCTACCTTTTCCTCCTTTCACAGTTTATACACATTATCAGTTATTATTATGACATCCAGTCTAAGAAAGCTGTTCCTGTTTTTACAAGAAACACTCTTTCAATAATAGCTTTTTTGTTTAGACTATTTTATCCATGTAATTAGCTTAAATGTCTATTTTGTGTAATGGACTCTGCAAGAAAAGATTAATACATCCTACCCAAAAGATTAACACTCTACACATCGAGGGAGATTCAAACAAGCAAACATAAATCATCTCTTCTCCTTGAAAAGACCACTGAGGCCTCAATTATTCTTCGCTTTCATCCCTGTTAGTTATCCCTGTTTAAACCTCCTGAGGCCTTTACTGCTAACTCGTTTTTGACCGTTTTGTTTCTTCTTGTTGTATTTTGTGCTAATCACCGCCTCTTCTTCGTTGTATGCAGGTCTCTGGTACTGCTCCGATTTTCCACAGAAGGAAACGATTTTCCCTCTGTCCTTTTTTCATTTTGGATTATTATTTACAAAACACACAATAGATTGGAAACTTTTATTTTCGCAGATACATCTTTACTGTTCTGAATTTTGACAATACATTTTTCTCCAATTAATTATCTATGTATTTCACAGCTTCTTACGTTAGCATTCAATCAAATCATCTTTGTCTCATTTCTTTTTGTGCTGTACTGTTTTACTAGATATGCAATATCTCAAGATCAACACAACTACCACTTCCACCCTTGACAGTGGAATAACCATTATTTCACTTTCAAATACCTCATTTCCCGACAGCTCCTCGGTCCGGACAGTCAGCTCCAGACGAGGCCAATCACCAACAGAACCTACGTGCATGGTCAACAAACCACAGCCCCTTTAAACACACATCACACACACTCCGCCAGCTTTCAACAAGCCGGTGCAGAGCCTCCCATAAGTCAATCATCAAATTCACATGTCTGCACTCTACATGAACACTAACTGGCCAAATTGCGACCAAAAACCTACAGAGCTTTCTATAGACAGAGAAATATGTTTCCCCAACACTTATCATAACCCAAAAAGTGACACAACCCTCCAGATTCTACATCTGGAGTCTTAATGAGCGGAAAACAAACCATGAACCAGCTCCCGTCCATTCCCAGTTTCCAGCTCATTATATCAGACCTCCTACCAGTCTCGCTGTGTCACCACCACCTGCTATCCCTGACCGGCGAGAGAACTCCCCCAGCCAGCCAGTTCCTATAACTATTAGAGTACCAAACAAAAACAAACAAATTAATAAACAAAAAATTGTGAGCGCCTACATGCTACACACCCATCAAACAGAACTTAACAATCATCTAGAGGCATAAATACCCCCGCAAAACTAAGACAGCAAAATTAGAAATCCAAAAAGAAATAAAATAAGTAATGAAATAATAATTGTGGTTTTTTATATATATATTTTTTTTTTTTTTTTTTTTTTTTTCAACTTTGACCACCCTTTGATCAAGTATTGTAATCACTACTATAAATAGTCCTTTGTTTCTAACTCTGTCTAATATTATATGTTCCATTGTTCCTGTCTAAAACCATAAATTTTGTTAGTTTAGATTAACCCATGCAATTTTCCCAGTTACTTCATCCCTCTATAGCCCCAACTTACCCTGGTTAGTCTTCCAAACCATTTTAGTAACTCGCACACCTAATCAAACCTTATCTATGTATCCTCATCTCTATCCTTATTCTAATCAGTCTCATTTTCCATTTTAATTTATCAATAACTCTATTTACTCGAGCACCCAAAAGGCTGTTTGTGCATTTCCGCTTTGCTCTTAATTAACCTATGACCTATGCAGACACCTCCTCTGAAAATGTCCCAACTCTCCACATTTCCAGCAACTCTGTTTTCTGATGGACTCTCGCCCTCTACCGGACTTTTGCTGAGCCCTCCACCCTTTGTCACATGACCGAGCGAAATGGCCAACCTCCCCACAATCCCAGCACACAGCCGACGCCGGCCATCCCAGGGGTTCCAGTTTACCACGACTCCCACAGTCTCTCGGCTGGCCTCCCACAGTCCTCGCCAGGTCCACCCCTCTCCTGTCCTCTGGTCGCATGTCCTGTTGCCTGGAGGAGAGAGGGGCATACCTGTCCTTTTCTGCTGCCACTCCTCGGGCCTTCTCTTGTTGGGAGGGGCCTGGAAACTCACCCCTCCTGCGGTTCTGTTCACCCTGTCGCGGCCCAGTTCCCTGTCCGGGCAACGGGGCACAGGGCACTCTTTGATCCCGGCGGCCTAGGTCAGACGCCCGAAGCATGATCTCAACAGCTGTCGCTTCTAGTAGCGCAGCCTTTCTTGCCAGTTCTCGTTCCAATCTCTGAGTCTCGTGTGCGGCTTGACCGATCTCCAGCTGTGTCTTCATCAGATCTCGATGAACTGCCTCGTTTTGTTCGAACGCTGTCACAAACGCTCTCTGTTGTCTATAGTATGCTGCCTCTTCCCCCATCTCAGCACTGGCGGTTTGACTTCCCATCGCTGGGCTCCGCCTCTCATCTTGGCTTTGGTGCTGAGGGTAGGGTGGACATGGGAAACGGGTGGGCTGTAGAAACTGTTTGTGTATTCCATACCTGCTGTTGGTCTCAGTTCCAGCCATCCGGCCAGAGTGGACTTCGTGGGACTGCTGTAACCTCAGTCTCTTTTTCTGCCCCTTGGTTAAACCGCAGTCGCCTGCAATGGACACTCCAGCTTGAATCGGTTCTGGTTGGAGTAACACCGTTGTCACTGGTTCACTCCCCTGTATTGGAACCAAAGTCAACATTTCAAGTCCTTCTGTCGTACTGGTCACATGAGAGAAGTCCATATTCCAATCAATCAGATCATAATCACTGGTAAAGTCTATCTGGGAAATGTCTGCAGAGGCTCTCGGCCTTCTCCCCCCAATGGCCTGATCACTAAGGCCCTTCTCCATTTTGTTGTTGTTGTTATTCTATTGTTATTGCATCTAACGCTTCAGTTATTCCTATCAATGTTCCACTAAGGTGAACTTCCTATGTTACTGTCATTCACTCCACTTTCAACCACTCCTGTAATCACCGTTTGAAAAAACAAGTTTCTCCGTCTTACACTATTTTCTACTTACTTGAGTTAAAACACTCACACTGTCAAATTTCTACTGTGCAGACAAGGATTGATAACTGGCTTATCATTCATACTTATACCAAGGCTCATTACAGCCGTTTTCCCTAGATGGTTATGGAAATCGTTAGAGCTCCTGTCCGGCCGAGCACCTGTACAGAAAGAAAGCAAAAACATCCAGACTTAATACAGTGGCATTTCCCTGTTATTCCCACTATTCGTTATGCATTGGAAATGTCGGGCAACACTATACTAAAATATTCAGAGAGACACAGTGTGATTTGTTTGAAAAAATAACGATACAGCTTATCTTGTTTTTTTTTGTCCGTTCCTTCAACAGGAACACTGGAGGTTTCCAATCCCCTGTGTGCTCTCTCCACCTGATTTTCTGGGAAATATAATCATTAGACCCATTCCTATCCATTGTCTAATAATCCTTTGTAAACCTGGTCCTTCATCTGATTCTAATCTCTCTTTGCTTGATGAATCTGTTCATCCTAACCTTATTTCTTACTTTTAAATGCCCGATTAGCGTATCGACTAAATGTATTATTCGCTTTTGCTTCACACACTCCTCATACCACATCAATTTCATTCATCCTTACACACAACCATACCCCCTCACAACACTTAATAAAAATCAATCAGTGTTGTTACTGCTACCAACCACCAATCAGGGAAAACAATAAACTTTTAGCAACTTAGATCACTAAAACCCTGACCGACACATAGTACAGCTGGCCACGTTAATAAATTCACGGACACCCGCACTATGCCACCTGCAATATTCACCCAGTTCCCTGAATACACAAAGAACCGTCAACTCACAGCCCAAAGCGTCCTCCCTTCAGTTTCGAACCTGAACGGAAACACCCCAAGCCTTCCTTCCAAGGAATATCACAACTCAACCTACCATCACCTGCACCTAGACAGGCCAACGCCCATCCGGTATCTACTTCACATACACAATAACAACGTAGTTCAAATAAACCTACAACCAAATGCCCACAACACACGCCGCAATCTAGGGATGGCGAAATACAAGGAGAGACAGAGGGGGGGCGAAGGGAAAAGAAAAAAAGGAGGGAGGGATACAGGGATACAGGGACTAAGGGGAGGAAGGGGGGGGGGGGGGCACACAATGCAACATTAACTATTACCAAAACCGTCTACACTCAATCAGCAGAATACCCCGTATCGCCTGGTCCCGTTTACCCACAGGACTCCAAACACATCACCATCATCTGCTGCCAACTTTAACTTAAATCAACCTTAACTTCAATCAGACCAAAAGAACGACCATGAATATTCCATTCATCCTTACGTAAACCTATTTTAGCAAGTAACACTATATTAATATAACCAACAATCCAGGCCCACCATAAAGGCAACCACAAAACTCCCTTTGCGCACCTGTCATCCCACAAAGTCAAGCTGGGAGACAGGGATGGAGCGGAGGGGGGCGGGGGGGGGGAGGGAGGGAGGGAGAGAGTGAGGGAGGGAGGGAGAGAGTGAGGGAGGGAGGGAGGGAGGGAGGGAGGGACAGGGAGGGAGGGAGGGAAGGAGGAAGGGGAGAGTGTGAACGAGGGAGGAAGAGACAGAGGAAAAAAGGGGGGGGGGGGGTTTCACGCAACCAAAGTCACAAACAAACTCACACATCTATCCCATACTATCCCACCAGCGCCATTACCCCTGGCCCATAACAAATACAGACCTATAATCAAACCAGTAAACACACCCATCATCAACAACAGAAAAAACCGATAAAAAGAACTCACAAATTCCCACAGATTGCCGCGCTTCAAAACCTATAATAATCACAACTGTTCTCTATTGTTTACTGCACCTCGTTCCACCTGTAAAGGTGAAACTATAAAAGAGGCAACAGCGCCCTCCGCTGGAACGTCTTGTCCATCACCACCATTGCACTACAGCACTCACCACTTCCTGTAGGAGGCGCCCACGCCTCCCCCGCAAGTGCGTCATTACGTAAACCACCCCAAGACGTCAACTTGACGTTCTACCTCAACCACAAAACTACAATTCCCAGAACCCTCTACACCGGAAGTCCCTGTCCTCCGCCCCTCTAAGATCCCGCGCCAGCAAAGAGTAGCAACACGCGAGATTCCCCGAGAGTTCAGTCATGCTATATTGTTAGCACAGGTAGCTTAGCATCTTAGCTTCGTTAGCTCAGTGCTGCTAGCTCCTATTAGCTTAGCTCAGCATCCAACATCACTCCTCCTAAACGGCCCAGTCTCCTGTTGATCCGAGCGGCACAACACATCGCGACATTTACACAACCCCTGCTTTCCCCCATAACATAACTTTAATCCTATTTAGCCCCCGTTCACAGAACATATATTATTTTCCTTATTCTAGCACGCTCGCCCGATTGGCCCCGGCCGGCTCCGTATTTTAAATCTAACGCTCCCGATCCAGCCCCGTATTTCAAATCTAACGCACCCCCTCTAGGCCCCCACCAAGCAGATGCTCCTAGCGACGTCATCAGCTCCAAAATCTCTGTTTTCTTTGATCGTTACCACATTACTTATAGACCCCCACAGCCCCGATTTGAAAAACTTCAACGAACATTACACATCTCCTAGGTTCCATCACACTTGCCATTCATTCAATTCACTCAACAACGCAACACAGCGTCCACACGTTAGTCTCGTCGCCCTCAGCTAATGCTGGCAGGACAGGGGTGTGGTTTCTCCCCGCTGCAGCCTTGGCCACCTGGTTCATAATAATACAAAAAATACCTTGACATTCACTCAGAGCTCCTAACATTCATCCATTCAAACACATATACTAAGCAAAACAATGTCCCATTCATAAACATACCATTCATTTGTACACATTTATTCCAAACGCATTTCCTCGCTTTTTTCACACAATATTCTCCTATGTTCTAATCACATGTGCAGTATCTACTTCCAAAGTGCTTCATATATCTACTGAGTCCGCGTTGCTATACCCCTGAGAAAACCCACTCCATTCATGTATAGTAGCCCGTGAAGAGTTTTCATTCCTCCACGCGGCTGATGTTCTTCAGATATCGACCTTAGCCAATCTGAGCCTAAATGACGTCGGATTAGAATTGGTAATTCGCTTATGGAACGTCTTCCAAAGTCCATTACTCCGTCGTACCGATTCTAAGTGTGGCCTCTATAGCATCCTAGCCCGAACCCTATCCTCTTCTCATCTCCCTGTTCTCTGTTTCTCTTCGCGGAACCAGGCTACCCCTGTACTTCACCACGGTTCTCTTATTCTACTCTTTAAGATCTGACTACTCCTCTTTACCCTTTAATGAACCACTACGTCACGCACAGTCCCACTTCCCGCTATCTGTGACTAATCTCCGTTCTACTGCTCCTACGCCGGTCCCCTCAAATATTTTACCTAATCCCTAGCCTATCCCCTAAGCTGATATAACTAAATACAGACATCTATTTCCTCTCCTCACTTGGCCTTGTACCAACTATAGGCATCCTAACTGAACATCCCCTAACCCCTACGCTTCCTAAGTGCAGCGCCGGTGTGTGGCTGAGACCAGAGCCAGGTTGTGAAACCTGGACCCCGATCCCCTCCAACACCAACTTTATCCTGGTCCATTTACAACTAATTTCTACCTAATGCAATAGCAACCCCAAAATGCGAGACTGCTTCGACCATTACCAATCTTAATCGCCATTAATACTACTTACCTATCCCCACTGGTCACGGTCGAAATGGTGACGATCCTCAGTCCTCAGTCGTAGAGAGCATCGATGAGGGGGAGAGAACCCCTCTGTGTCCTTGAGAAGTGGCCGCCGTCGTTGTCAACCGGTTCTGGTCGAATGCAGCACGGGTCACCGCACCAACTGAAGTATCTTTCTTGGCTTCATTCATCTCTATTTAAATGATCGTATAGTTTTCTATTACCCTTTTCCTCTGCATTGGTTAGGTATTTTAGATGTTCGGTTCAAGTGAGGGGAGACGGACAACGTGGTCAAAATACAACTGCGGTGTTTATTAATAAAACCACAGCTTTAGGAATCAACAAGTACATCGTCTCTTTGGTTCAATCTAATTGTCTCTTTGATGTGGCAGTTTTGTCCATGATCTGATCAGCTAGGGCCGATCAGAGCCGTTTCTCCGGTGGTGGTGTTGTTGTCTCTCGGGTTTTCCCATGACAACACCGAGTCCTCTCTTAGTGGTTTGCTGGTCTGGTTGTCAAGGCAACCTGGTCTCCGTGAGTATCGGTGCTCAGCAGAGAGCGCTCGTTTTTCGTCTCTCCTTTGGTGGTAGGCTTCTCCTGCTGCGAAGCGATCGTTTTCTGTCATCTGGTGTCAATGGCTCTGTGTCTCCATGCTCCAGGTCCCTTCTCGCTGTGTCTCAGGCTCGCTCTCGAGTTCTGTGTGGCTCGCCTCTCAGGGGTCCGTCCCCTGTGTGTCTCCGGGTCTGTGTCAGCGCTTCCCCAGGTCCCTTCTGGGTGTGAGTCTCACCTTCGTGTTGCCATCAGCCCTTTTTATCAGAGGAAGAGAGAGAGAGAGAGAGAGGGGGAGGGGGAGACAGAGAGCGAGAGGGAGGGGGAGACCCTGCCTGCCTATTCACGTCCATGATCTGCCTTCCTTATTTGGCCACCCCTTGTAGCCGGCTTGTCTGCGGGTCTGGTGACAACATGTTACACAATTTAGGCTGACACAACCGTTTGGGTCTTCTGACAACGGTTTTCACAGTTTGAATCTGCTGACACTTTACTTGATGAGGGGATCCGTTTCACTGAATAATACATCCTCATGCTTGTGACAAAATGTTTACATAGTGTAACTAGGAACCTTTAATAGAATACTTTGTTTCCTGATTAAATCATGTGACCAATATTTGTATAGTTTTACCTTCTAGTATTTAAGAGTTTTTATTCTTTATTGTGACTAAGTTATTCTAGTAGTTCTGTCCACATTTTACTTTATTAGTTTTCTCTATATCCTTAAGGTCTAAAAACCGTCTAGTCTAACTATTAGAGTTAATGGTGGCATTCTACTGTGTAAGGGGAGATTTCCAAATAGTCTGTGTCACCTTTCTGACCTCTGGGTCTTCGTCAGCAGCTGCCGTGTTGTAACCTGAAATTCCTTCCTTAGGGTAAATATGACCTTTTTGATCTCAACGGTTATTCTGAGTTTTGGTTTAGTTCCTTCTAAGATAATGATCTCCTTCCTTGTCTCATACCACATACCTCGCTTCCTGCCAGCTGGCCGGGTGAGGGGCCATTGTCTCTCAACCTCTTTAGCCTGGGGCCACAGAGATAACTTCACATGGTGTACTCTAAATGGCCCTTCTATCAATCAGCATTTGTCTTTCTAATCATTTTCCTTGTACATTTCACTTGCATTTATTCATGTTTTCATTTAGAAATATACGACAGGCGCTCTAGGCGGAGCCACTCAAGAACACAACCAGGTGGCGAGTATAAATAGAGATGTCTCCTCCTACTCTACCTCTTTCCCCCCCAGCCTCTCAGTGAGAGGAGAACTCTAGAACTGCTGCTCATACCATGTGAATAAATAAACCACGCCAGTTAAAGGCTAAAGATAGAAACCATGCCTCTTGACCACATTATTGTCGCCCTATAGCCGCATTCTGTCAACACTTATCAGACGCTAGCAGGGCCGTGACGTCACTCGAGGCAACTTATGCCTTATGCCCGTCCGGGTCCTATACTACTGGCTATATGGCTCTGGCTAACGTTACCCTGCTAACGTTAGCATTATGTCTACTGTCGTGAACCATTTAAAATCGGGCATGTAAAAGAGTTTGGGGAACGAGTAAAATGTGCAGGTCCTCTTCTCAGACCTGTGGGGCAAAGCACTGCACGCATCATGCCGGCTAGCAAGCTACACGTCGCAGCATGTTGATACGATAGCAGCCCCTCGGATAGCACTCGGTGCATCAGTCACGAAAGGGGGTACCACGATAGCTATTAGCTAACGTTAGCGTTACAAGCTCAAACACCTTATAACTACTACTATTGTCGTGTCCATAAGTTCCCTGGCAGAATACTTGTGAGGACAAAGGTATACAAAGAGGAGAGAACCATTTTAAATCTGGTGATGTTAGGAGTTTCGAGAATGCTGGCTACCAAGCTAGCTAACTTAGCTACAAACGTTATAAACACAATATGTACAACGACACAATGATTTACATTATTACAAATATGGTAACATGGTTGTGGCTTTTACAAATAGTGGTTAGCTTTAGAGATGAATGGCTATGATCACGGAGCAATAGTGTTAGGTGAAACAGAGACTAGCTCCTCGGCTAGTAGTAGCAAGGCTCTCTGCTTCCTGCCACTATCCTGCCCTGTGACTCTCAGAGCCCCCTGCTGCCCTGCACCTGATGTGACGTCATCATTAAGATGACACACGCACGCTATGAACCATGGATTAAAATATGCATGTGCGTGGAGGTTGTGGTTTGGTCGACAAAATGTTTGATAAAAACGCTAAAACTGGGTCAATTTCGATTTTTTTCCCCTCTTCATGAAAGTCACCGTTGCCCTAGTCACATTGTTTATTGAACAAAAATACAACCTGCAAGTTGGCCTTTAATGTTTCATTAATCAAGCATTGCATGGAGAAATTGTGTACAACCATTAATAATTTACAGGAAATGTATTGCTCATGAAAAAAATACATTGTTTGAATTAGTGATTATAAAAAGACACATTTTTACAAAAAAGTCACTCAAGGATTACAATTATGAGTCCCATCATTTCTGCAGTGTCCTGTTTGTTGTGAGAGTCAGTCTGTGTGGTGCTGCCCTCTGTCTCTGAGCTGAAAGACTGCGGTGGTGGTGTCTTCTCCAGCCTCCATCTGATGCCGGGGAGCAGGTAACAGCCTCAGGATCCACTGGGTAGGAGCTTTTCCCCTCCTCCTGCTTCTTCTCTGACTCCCACTGACTCTCAGCTTCCAGCCCACCTGCTTGACAGACAGCTCCTCTGGGGAGAAGTCTTTAGTGTCCAGGGTCAGGAGGGCAAAGCTCCAGTTTGTATGAGACTGGCTGGATGGCCACAGAGGCTGGGACACACTCTATCTGCAGAACTCCACTAAGTGTGTCTGACTCTTAACCACCACTGGCTGACTGATTATGACGATTATGATGCCCTCCCTCCCACAGGTGATTTTCTTTTTTTTCTTCTCCCCCCCCCAAAAGAATAATGATGTATGATAAATATAATAATAATTTTATAAGTCCTGCCTCTGAATACCATAGTCCAATCGGTTGCAGCATCTAATTTTGTTCTGGAATGAATCTCAGAATCACTGTCTGACTCCATGGGCGACTTCTCTCTGGCTGCTGATCGCCCCTCAGTCCTCTCGTACATTCATGTGCCTGGTGCCAGTGTATGGCTGCCATTGAGCCTGCGTAGCCCAAGGTTGGGTGCTACCAGTGGTGGTGAAGGAGGCCATTTCCACCCTACATTGTGGGGAGCGCTTTGAGTGTCTAGAAAAGCGCTATATAAATGTAATGAATTATTATTATGTGTTGGCATTTTTATTGATTTTTTTACACCACGACCTCCAATGCATTTCTATGGGTTATTTTAGTGCAAGCCCTTACGGGCTTTCGTCGTATGTAAGTCACACTAATAAAACAAATAGTCTATTGGCTGAGCGTGTGGCATTCGTTTGACATCACATCCGGAATCACGCCAACCAGGAAATAACTAATAGTTGTCGTCGATGAAAGTTGATAATAATCACAAGATACATTCAGTGCTGGATCTAACTAAATGGATTTATGGAGACACATTTATGGAAAGTTCAAGCCCGGACTACAAAGCTTCTGGAAGGGTTAGCGCAACACGCAACGGCTCTTCCAATTCGTACAGCGATGTTCTACCGGCAGCAAAAAAAAGTGAGTCTCAGCCTCTGTGTTATGATATTATGATATGAAAATGTAATCGTAGTGCTGTACCCAGATACAGGTTGTCTTTTCCCTTTATTTTTTTATTGAGTGCTTCGTTTACATATTAAAATCACAACGATTTTCATCTGGGGGACAATGCCGGGATGCCCACACACCCCTACAGGGGTATGGTTTACAAACATGTCACCTTTTCCACCTCTTATCAGTTTGCAGGTCTGGTTATATACAGTAGTTACTGAAACTGAGTGAATATGGCACCAGGTCTGGTTATATACAGTAGTTACTGAAACTGAGTGAATATGGCACCAGGTCTGGTTATATACAGTAGTTACTGAAACTGAGTGAATATGGCACCAGGTATGGTTATATACAGTAGTTACTGACACTGAGTGATTATGGCACCAGGTCTGGTTATATACAGTAGTTACTGAAACTAAGTGAATATGGCACCAGGTCTGGTTATATACAGTAGTTACTGAAACTGAGTGAATATGGCACCAGGTCTGGTTATATACTGTAGTTACTGAAACTGAGTGAATATGGCACAGCCCCACCTAGAATATTTTTCACCAGCCGCCACTACACTGTTTTTCTCCTATTTTTATATTCAGAGTGAATTAAATTGTTTACACTGTTTATTTGTTCTCATTTTATTGCCTATATTTATGTCTTTCTACTATTACCCTGCCCATACATGTACTTACCCTCCACCATGCTGCCATGACGCCTGCATTTCCACAAGGGGATCAATAAAGGAATATCTTATCTTATCTTATCCTCCAAGATCTTGTGTTGAAGTTTGTGGAGCTGCTGCATGTTTCTCTGCAGTCGATCCCGCTGGCAGAGAAGAGGTGGGACCTCTGGCCAGAGACTGCAACATTAATAATAATAATAATAATAATAATAATAATAATAATAATAATAATAATAATAATAATAATAATAATAATAATAATAATAATAATAATAATAATAATAATAATAATAATAATAATAATAATAATAATAATAATAATAATAATAATAATAATAATAATAATAATAATAATAATAATAATAATAATAATAATAATAATAATAATAATAATAATAATAATAATAATAATAATAATAATAATAATAATAATAATAATAATAATAATAATAATAATAATAATAATAATAATAATAATAATAATAATAATAATAATAATAATAATAATAATAATAATAATAATAATAATAATACATCTATCTTATATAGCGCTTTTCCAGGTGCTCAAAGACGCTTTACATGTGTAGGAGAGACAAAACTATGGCAGAACAAAAACAGTACAAAAATAATACATGACAAAATAAAATAAAACCGACAGAATTAGAGGTCAAAAGCAAGATTGAAAAGGTGAGTTTTGAGGGCTGATTTAAAAGATGTCAGGGTGTTTGCATCACGGATATGGCTGGGGAGGGCATTCTGGAGGGAGGGGGCAGCAGCAGCAAAGGCCCTGTCGCCCCAGGTCCGGAGCCTGGTCGTGGGAGGTGTTAGGACTGGAGGTTGGCATCTGCAGACCTAAGGTGACGGGGGGGCGTGTGACGGTGGAGGAGGTCGGACAGGTAGGGAGGCGCAAGGTTGTTTACATTACAATTACATTTAGTCATTTAGCTGACGCTTTTATCCAAAGTGACTCACAAGTTGTGTACAGCAAGTCAGCAGGAAGGGTACAACTCTGGCAGCTAAGTAACATTGTTCCTCAAACAGTGTTGAACTTGGGTGCTACAGTCTTGGGTGCATAGTAGTATAGACAGATTAGCATAGTAGGTAGTAATATAGGCAAGGCAGATTACTTTGTAGCAAAGTGCATGATAGTAAGATGGTACAAAGGTTAGTAAGTAATTTAAAAATATATATATACATTTCAGATATTGATTGAAGAAGTGTGGCGGCGGCAGAAAATTGGGCGGGTTTTGTCAGTCCTGACTGGTGCACAGTAAAATTCGCAGTGTCAAATTAACACTTAAAGAGTCGAATTTAACACTATTCCAGAGTGTATATGACTCCAACTATGAATAGTGTTAAATCGACTCTTGCTCCTGTGTTAAATTTTTTGAGTTAAATTAACTCTAAATAGAGTACAAATTTAACACTCGCTTACACTGTATGGTGTTATTTAAACTTAACACTATAGGTTTAATAACACTTGAGAGTGTAATTATTATTCTCAGAAGTGTTGATAATTTACTCTTATGTGATAACAAATTAACTCTGATTGAGTTGAATTCCAATGCTCATTAACACTGCATTGAGTTATTAAAAGTTAACACTGAGGTCAAATAACTCTGCTGAAGTGTTGACATTACACAGTACTGTGTTGATAATTTACTCACTTGTAGTGAAAAAACAGCTCTGCAAATAACACCCATTAACACTGCACAGTGTCAATGAAACCGGACACTATATTGGTGAAAATAAACCTCACTGGTGTTAATTTTACACTTAATTTACTCTTGTATAGTGTGAAATTGCATTTACATACAATATACATTAAAAAATCACAAGTTACCACAAAATAATGATTTCAACAATTTTATTGTTGGTCAGGCAGGGTCAGGCAGTCTTATAAAAAAATAAAACATAAATATACATTGACCTCAGCAGGTCTGCATAAAGTGCAATATGGAACAATACTTCACAGCTGATTTATACAACACCTTTACAACTATATAGGGTTGGGCATCGTTTGGATTTGAACGATTCCGGTTCAGATTTTTTTTGAAAATGTGTACATTTTTTCATACTATTCACATTTTCAGTTGACTTGATACAGTTTAATTTGGTTGCTGTACTGTAACTATGGTATTAATTAACAAAGTAAAAAAAATAAAAAATTAAGAATCGAAATGCAAATATGTTACTTCCGGTTCCAGAACCGGAAGTTAGGAACCGGTTGCTATTAGAACCGGTTTTCGGTACCCAACCCTATTTACAACTCCGTCTGGATGCAGTAATAAAACAATCACATTAGCAGGTCTGCATAAAGTGGCAATATGGAACAATATACTTTGAGCAATCTGTCGTTCGATAATTCATTTGAATATCAAATGGTTTGAAGTAACACAGCTGATTTATATCCAAGACCTTTACAACTCCGTCTGGATGCAGTCTGACCTTAAAGGCATGGTAATGGTCATCAAAACACATGGTTTCCATCAGTTTTCCACAGAGCAATACACTGTCATCTTTCACAGCAATAGTCTTGATCTTACAAAACACAGGCATCTCAAATGCTACCTCAGTACAGATAATCAAGTCACAGCGGTACTCTGTACCATGATGTTTTATCCACTTGGCAGAAAAAACACTGGTTACATCTCCAAATAAGGAAGCAATCTCTGGACCTTCTTTGAGCTCAACAAGTGCCACCATCTTTCCTGGACCTATGGTTAATCTTTCTTTGGTAAAGGACTCCCGATACATTGCCATACAACTTTGGTGCTTTTGGGCTAATGTCTTTGTAATGTTTTTAAAGCTTTTTAATTGTCTCTTAAAGAAGTTATGTTTAGCTTCATAACGCATGCACCACATGTGCAGAATTGGGCCAATGTTCCTTATATTACGAGGGTAATGTATCATGAAGTGATGCTTTGGCAATAGGTTGCTTCTAGGAAATAACTGCTTGAAGAGCCGATGATGATCAGTGATTACATGTTTGAGATAAATGGTCATGCCATATGACAGGACTGGTGAAAATACAATGTTAACAATCTGTAGAAGCAAAAGCAGAAGATGCCAGTAGTTATCATCAGTCTGTATTAAATCACCAAATATCAGAGGCATATTGCGCAACAAGCACCAAGACTGTGTGGCATTCAACCCCAAATCCTTACTTTCATCCAACAACTTGACTCTTGGCGGACGGTTTCGCTGCTGATTGTAACCATAGTCAAAAGCATGTATTCTGCCAGCCAGTTGTTCAGCATTTAGAAGTTTCTCCTGAAGAATGTACTTGAGAATAAGTTTCACCTCAAACTGAGCAACCCCCTCTAAAATATCATGCATGATATCTACAGAGAAGTTTGTGGCTGTGTTGAAATACTCAAGTGAATTCAACAGACAACTGCGTTTCACGCCATATATATGAGGTAGCGTAGGATCTGTCTGTATAGTTTGACAGTGTTGTGCGTGCATCTCAACAGTTCTTAGTACAACAGCCGGATCATCTTCACAGAATACAGTCTGAAAACGAGCTTTCTCAAGGAGACAGAAACGACAGCAATACCGAGCCCCAAATGACTCCACAAACCCAAACAGACCATGCAAGCCAAGGTTATCCCCAGTGACCTGAACTATGGTACCACGAATTACGTGTCTAAACATGGGAATTTTAAGTCCCTCTGTCTCCAGTACTTTCAGATCATTGACAAGTGGCTCAAGTATCAAATTGAAATCATAACGCTTAATGTCCTGTGCATGGAAAAGAGCACACAAATGAATATTAATCAAAGAGGAATTATAGATTGGGGGGAAATTTCTTAATGTAAAGTATACACCACCTAATTTATGTATACCCTTTTTAGAGCCCAATGGATTTGCAGTTTCAAAGTCATCATAAAAAAGTTGAATTTGAAAGGAATCTTTTTCTACTGAAAACAGGGGACTTTCTTTCAAATAGGTGGCATCTCTCAAGTCTGCATACACACCTTCCTTAGTCATGTGCCTGGGCTTTAACATGTCTGCAAGTTCTGGGTTTTGAAAAATGCTCTTCAGCGTTTCCAAAATGGGAACATATGCAAACTTATCAGTTACAATGACCTGGTCATATGTCCCAGTAGTTTTGTTTCTTCTGCTGTCAAATCTTGTGCCAAGCACCTTTTCAACGGGTTAAACTTTTCCCCATTTCTCTTTGAAGTGTTTGTTTATTTTTGCCTCAGAATTTAAGTGTGTGAATGGGTTTTCCAACTTTTGGAATGACTGTTCTATGCTGTTCTTATTTTCTGTGTCCTGTGGAGATAAGCACTGTAGAGCTGCATCTTTAGCGTGACTATGAATCTCAGAAATCACTTCTTCCATGGTTGAGACAAAACTTTTTACAGTAGACTGACTGGTTCCAGCAGCCTTGAGTTGTGCAACAGCAGTTGCACACATATCGAGAGTGCTCCTATTAGAGTTTCTGAACAGTCCACATGTGGCCGTCGCATCGACATCAGATGTTGTGGCGGTCTCATCTACATTAGCGATCACCGCCTCTCCTACACTGTTTACATTAACATCAGTGTCAACCTCTTGGTCAATATACTCAGTGTGTTTGTTGTCTAAATGTTTCCTAAAACCTGAAAACGTACCAAACCTATAGCCACATCCAGTCTGAGCACATTTAAGGCGAAGCTTTTTTCCTTGAACGTAACCGTGAACTATTCGCAAATGCCTAACAAGCCTATTTGTACAACCTAACTCCTTCCGACAATCAAAACACTTCATGGCGGAGGAGAAGCCTCATGCACTAATGAAGCAACCTCGCCCTAACTTCAGCAACACGAGGACTCTCCTTGACTTTCCCAACATCAATACTGTACACAGTGGTCTGGAGGAACGTGTACATGTTGCGCAGCATGGTGTTGTATGCTGTGCCAAACACATAATGTGCCTTAAAGAGTTCATCTAAAGCACCAAGAGAAGAGATTGACTTGCAAGGTATGGCCTTCTTGTCAAGAATGATGTAGAACTGGTGGATCGCATTCTTCTTCACTCCAACAGCCAGGAGATAGGGTTGATTGCTGGTAGTGATGGCATCAAGATGCTCTTGGATGCTTGTTCCAGTCTGAGAAGACAAACACACATGGAGAAACAATTAGAATTACATGATTGTGGCGGCTGGGTGGCGCAGCGGGCAAGGCGCTCGTCACCAACACAGGAGATACTGGTATCGAGCCCAGCTCTCTGCGTTGCTTCCGACTTGGCCGGCCGTCATACTAACACAATTGGCAGTGCATTATTTCCGGCGTTGGGTGCATGATGCGCATGCGCTGTGATCACAGCACAGGCGCACCAGGCAGCCAAATACGGAAATACAGCCGTTTTGAGCAGTGTTGACCAGTTTATAAAAAATATTTAAAATGTTTATTAGCAACGCCGAGCTTTCAAACCCTGCCGCGTGTGTGTGTGAAACCCTAATGGAACGCTGGGTACCTTTGAAATGTCTACGTGATATATTTGACCCACCGCTCGCTTTTAATCAGTGCTTGATGTGCACATTAACATGGCTAGTAACGTGGGAGCCAGTGACTGCGTATTCGAGCCCCTGGCTTGCATCGCAGTCACGAAAGGGGCTAAGAATTGGCATAACGACTAACATTGGAATGGGAGAAAAACAGAGAAAAAGGAGGGGGGGAATATAAAAAATAATAATAATAATAATTACATGATTGTAGCATTATAATTATAAATTTGTACATTAGGAGAAAATACCAACCTTCTTGAAGATCACAAGATGCTGCTCCGCGTTGGACGCCGACACCTTCCCTGGTCTCTTCCGCCCCTGAGCAGAGGGTGGGATCAAGTGCAACAGCAGTAGAATCGATGAGAGGTCACTGTCCCAACCTGTAACGATACAAGTTGGATGTTAAGACACTTGAATTATGTAGACCATAAACAAAATTCAGTCCATCTGCAATGTTAGCAGTATTTTTACAAAATAAGATAAAAGACAGCAGTTCATCACAAGAAGCTCTGCCACTCAAAATATGAATATACAGTACCAGTAAAAAGCTTGGATGCACTCATTCAAGTGAATGGGAAGACACTTTTGACTGGTTGATAATACAAAATGCCTCGTACATTTTTCACAGAAGTTCAGTGAAAAACAACAAGAATGGTATGCTCAAAAGCAGCTTACCAACGTCAGCATCCACTTCAGTGTCATCCTCAGGAGGATCAGCTATCAGCAGGAGCTCTTGAAGCTCACTGGTGGATGGAAGCCGTCTGCATTGTTGGATGATCTTTTTCTTGTATGTGGTCGGCCACTTTTCCAGAAGCTTGCCCGATACACCTTCTCCAAACATCAGAACGAAATCCTGTTCAACCTGGAGAGGGGTGATTGGGGGACAATTTCAGGATTTCACAGCCAACCAAAGTTAGTGGGTGCTAGTTGAGGTACAATACATCTACCGTCTATCATTCAAGTGTCACAAAATGGTCAAAATAATGGCAGATAATTACCACAGGCCGAAACGTTGTGTTCAAGTATATTAAAACTTGGGAACACTACAGACGGTGTGCAGACTTTTTTTCCACAACATTACAGATCTATTTTGAGTCTAGCACCCGTGACTATACACTTGGGATGTGCGTGAGTCTTTTCTACTAACTATAGATAATTACCAAGCCCTTGATGTCTTGGAAACGTGGAAAGTCAGACAGTATGTTGCTTGACTGCTGGGGGTCGAGGACCTTGTTGTGCCTATAGTCAAATGTCAGTTTCATCTTGTTCTTCACTGTGTCCTCATCAGCTGAATGTTTCATTAGTGAGATCGCTTCCTTGCACTCCTCTTCGCCCAGGGCAGTCTCTGCAACAACATGGGAATCTCGTCTGGCAGTTGGTCCTCCTCCACGAGATGGTTCTCCACAGGATTCTACAGAATATGGGGAAAAACACAAAAAAAAGAATCTACCAAAGGCCTGATTGATGGAGTTCTGCAGGTACACAGTCATGGCCGTAGCCAGCTATGAGGCCACCGAGGTCAAACTCCCCAACCAAACAAGCACACCATTGATTTAATTGACATATAAATCACACATAAAGATCTAACTATTACTCCTCTCTGAGCATGAATATAAAACAGGTGATCTATTTACTGTGTAAACCTTATGCAATATTCATCATGGATATTTGGATACTTGAAATCTGTATGAACTGAGTAGTTAGTATCAAATGAAATAAGATGGAACAGCTCCATGCATTAATTGCTCATATTTGCTCATTACCAGTATGGTATTGTTTAAATTGTACAGCTTTTTGTGTCTCTATCTTTGTCTGTCCTTGTATTTTTGGGGTTAATACAAGTCTATCATGGTACATTCAGTTTCACCGATAGATGTCACCAAAACTACATAGTGTCCCTTTAATAACACAATATGCGCTCCAGACCAACGGGGGAGAGGGAGAGAGAGAGAGAGAGAGAGAGAGAGAGAGAGAGAGAGAGAGAGAGAGAGAGAGAGAGAGAGAGAGAGAGAGAGAGAGAACTACCTTGTTTAGTTGAAACGTGGTCCAGGACTTGATGAAGTATTATGTCCACTGTCACAGACTGTTGTCTTGATGTATATCCACTGTCCTCCAGACTGCATCCAGCCAAATAGCTTATTGTTAGCACTGTAGCTTTGTTGTTGTCAAACAACACAGGACATTCACGAAGTCAAAAACTAATAGAGCTTGCCGATTGGTGCTAAGAACAGCAGGGCGGGTGCAAGCCGTGTGACGTAATTGGCAGACTCGACTGTCAATCAAAATTATTCTGTTTTCCATCAGAATGAATGAATGAGAACTTTATTAACAGATTGCAGAATGGGTACAGTACAGGAGGATGAAGACCAGAAAAATACTTTGAAAATGTAATTTTCACCACTAGATGTCACCAAAACTACATAATGTCCATTTAATAACACAATATGTAGCCTGCCTGCAATTAAGCCGATGTAAAATTTTAAATACATGTAGGCCTAACAATAAACAAAGTAGCCATAGATAGCTTAGCTGTGTATTCTGTAGCTGTGAGTGATATACAAGTATGTTTGTTTTCTTGGTTATCTTTTGTGTCACCTGTTTCCAAAATGAGCTTATTCAGATTTATCATAATAATGAGGGTTAGGAATTGGAAGACATGCAATTCAGCTGCAATTTTAAAAGAGAAACAAAACACTGGCTTTTTTTTAAAGCTTTTTATTGTTGAATAAAATAACATTGAACAGTGAAACATTGAAGATGGAAAAGAAAAGACTGAGAAAATGTCTTTTTTAAGTTTGTAAATACAATTATTATTATTGCTTGCTTGTTTCCTGTATTGCTAGCTTGTGTCCTCTCTTTCTGTACCTTCTTCCTCCCTTACAGCAGCAACCTTCTGGGGGCCATGTCCCTGTAGATGTCAATCACCTCATTGTGATTGATGGGGATGTCTTTCTCGATAGCAAGGAGGAGGAGATCAGAGAGCCTCTCTTCTGTGCATAGACTTCTGAGTGTTGATTTGACCAGTTTGAGCTTGGAGAAGGACCTCTCCACTGTTGCTGTGGACACTGGAATGGTGGCATATGTTCTTATCATTTCCACCAGTGTTGGAAAGATGTCATGTCCGCTGTTGTCTCTGAGAGTTGTTAGCATCCCCTTTACTGTGAGTGTTTTTGGGAAAGAAGCATGGAAAACCCTGAGCTCTGTTTTCAGCTTCTCCTCTTCTCCTCCATAGAATGCACACAGAGTGTGAACAGCCTCAGCAGAGTCGGGACCCATGGCATCTTTACCTGCCCAGTTGCTGGCCTTCGTCAAACTGTGGAGTGCATTTAGGATCTTGTTCGACTGCAGGGCAGTACAGTGCGATATATATGTCGCACGTGCGACACTGACGTCAGTCTGTGCGATGAAAGGATTGACTTCAATAGCACTGGTGCGATGGCCCGCGATGGCCCGCTATCCACTTGGTACTTGTAGTCTTGTGCGATTAAATACAATGTCCCTTCTGCGTAAAACTCCATATATCAAACACCAAATCCCATAATCCCTAGCGAACAATATCCCCGCGAGTTGCGAGCAGTGACTCATATCCGCTCGGCTCAGCTCACAACACAGCAGGTGACTGCAGGACTCGTCTCAGCAGCGTTTGGAACGCGGACATTGAAACAGAGCTAGTAGATAGTGTTGTCGCGACCCAAAACAAATCCCTGCTGTTTTATTCGGCAACGGGTCAAATGCATATAACATGCTTTGCAATCCTCGCGTCATAAAGTCCGAAATGAGCGTTACGTTAGCATGAGCTAACAACAAGCTGTTCATAGCCATATTTATATATAGAGAGAACAGCAGACGGGCAGAGAGGAGGGGGCAGACATTCTCCCTTCTCTGTGTGTGTGTGTGTGTGTTTGGAAAGATCACATGAAGTGAGACGAGTATATTATATTGATAGTAAATGTACTGAGGGTGGACAGATAATGTTGATATTTAAACATAAAAAATACAATACAAAATAAATGTATTCATGATCATGCAACATAAAACGGTTGCGTGTTGCGAGTTCCAAAACATTTAACTTAAAGTTTAAAGCTCAATATATCAAAACGTGGCACTTTACAGTGAACAGGAGGTCTATGTGTATTAAAAACAATAGATTGTTTTTCCTTTAAAAGTCTGGAAGAGGTCAAAAATAAAAATGTCAAATGATATTTCCGTTGCCTTTTTTGAGTTGATCTAAATGTTACTGATTGTGTTAAATCGGCTTATGTTATGATATCGTCTCATATCGATTGCAGGCACCTGCATCGTATCATATCGTGGCATATATCAGAAAATATAGTATTGTTGTCCAAATAATCTATATCGTATCATGATGAAACTGGTGATTCCCACCCCTAGTAGAGTCCATACAGTCTAGGGTGCATCAAAATACACATTTCCAGCGTATTGATTTGTATGGGTGCTAAAAGTGTTACCATCCATGTAAAAACAATACATGCAAAATATTTTTGCAATACAAGGTGATTTAGATGTGGAACGGTACATCAGTACATGCTGTCCTCCCCCAACATGGCCTGCCGTTAGTGTCTGTGTGTGTGTGTGAGTTGCAACATTGTTACATCTCGCACCTGGTCCTGCAATTTTTGGGGGGATGGGCGGGATGGGCCTATAAATAGCTTTACCTGTGTGGCTCTGCATCACAGTTTACACTCAATTCCCCCAACTCCACCATCACCCACCACAGGATCCAGCTCTCCAACTATATCTCCAGCTATCCAGTTCTCACAAGATGGCGTCGCCGCCCTTAGGCTCCCGCCAGAGCAGCCGCAGCCTGGTCTTTGGTCTGGGCCCCAGCATAACCAATGCAGATGCCATCATCACTGGTGCCAAACTGCCAAGTGGTCGCCAGATCTTGCTGTGCAACTGCATGCCAAGTGGCCAGGTTTGACCGGAGCCTTGTCACGGTTCCATGCGGCTAAGGACGTTTTGGAGCAGGTGCAGCCATTTTATGGAAAGGCCAATATTCCAATGGTGAGTGATCGTCGAGCATGCGTCAAGATGGTAGCGCTTGTCGATGCTAGCAACAAGCTGCGGCACATTCCAAAGGCCAGGCGCTCCAGTGAGGCTACAGCTCGACTGGTGGACGCAATGGAGCACAAGCTGGATGCCACATTCCCGCTGTGGTCTCCAAATGCAGAGGAGCTGATCTGTGATCCAGAGGACATTGCTTTCCTGGCCAGCATGAAGGGCGACAGAGTGGCCACATTTGGAGCATTGGATGCCAATCTGCAATCCAAGTTGAAGCGGCGACAGGAGCGTGAAGCAGCGCAGCAGGCATGCTTTACCAAGGAGCAGCAGGAGATGACTGCGAGGTCCAGCCGGTGGTGTTGGAAAGCGAAAGTGATGAAGACAGCAATGCAGATGAAACAGCTGCTCCACCGGCTGAGAACACACCCACCCGTGAGCGTAAGAAGACTGGCACCACAGCCTTCATTCCATCAGACATTCTCAGCCGGCCGAGTCTTGTGTCACTGGCTACACGGTTGAAGATCACACCAATGCAGCAGGCTGCCTTCACGCGCAGTCTGATCGAGGAATCCGGTGGCAATTCGGCAAAGGTCTCCACATCCTACGCAACAGCAGACCGAGCGCGCCGCCATGTGTTGTAGGCCATCAGTGAGGACCAGCAAGAACAGTGGACACCACCTCCCATGTGCACCTTGCACTGGGACAGCAAGTTGACGCAAATGCTCAACAATGTGCGCCAGTTGGAGGAGCGTCTGACAGTGGTGATCGGAGACGCGGAGCGGCTCAAACTGCT
This sequence comes from Notolepis coatsorum, assembly GCF_963971535.1. Taxonomy (NCBI): domain Eukaryota; kingdom Metazoa; phylum Chordata; class Actinopteri; order Aulopiformes; family Paralepididae; genus Notolepis; species Notolepis coatsorum. The sequence goes on from NC_140175.1 coordinate 120,697,480, forward strand.
TGGTGTGCCAGCATACATGAAGGGGACTGATGAGGCATGTGGAACGATCATTGCCCAGCTGACATGCAAGCTGCTGCAGGACTGGTGCTGCACCGATCAGGTTGTCAACATGGCATTTGACACCACCGCGTCAAACACTGGCCATCTCACGGCAGCCTGCATTGCCATCCAGCTCTCACTGGGTCGACCACTGCTCTGGTCCGGGTGCCTGCACCACATCGGCGAGGTGCTCCTCAGCCACATCTTCACTGACCTCAAGGTGGAGACGTCACGCTCGCCAGAGGTTACATTGTTTACACGTCTGCGCGACAACTGGAACCTGTTGCCACACAAGGACAGCGGCCCATTGGCCCGCTACATTCCTGGCGATGCCGAAACACCGTTCCTGGGCAAGTTGCGTGCTGAACTAATTGTGTGCGCTGCAGGAGTGCTCGACTACAAGCGAGGCGACTATCGCGAGTTCGTGCAGCTATGTCTTGTGTATCTGAGTGCAGACAGTGCAGAGCACACTCCAGTTAACTTCCAACGACCGGGAGCACTGCACAAGGCGCGGTGGATGGCTAAGCTGCTCTACACTCTCAAGCTGGCCTTGATGGAGCAGCACATTGCCTTGCTTCCTCAGGGGACCATCACTACGCAGCAGCAGGTGCTGAAGATTCGGGCGTTTGCCAATTCATCACGCACATCTACGCAACGTGGTGGTTGACCTGCGACACGGCCGTAGATGCGGCATGGAATGACCTTACACTCTACCACAACCTGTACGCATACAAGTCTGTTGACGAGGGCATCGCAGCATCAGCGATTAAGGCGCTGAAGCGGCACCTATGGTACCTGTCAGGCGAGATGCTGCCCCTGGCACTCTTCAGCACCAAGGTGCCAGTTGGCGAGCGGCGCACACTTGCAGATGCTATATTGGAGCACAAGCCGGCTGATATATCCATGCAAGCCCCACAGCTCCGCTTTGGCACTGGCTTCGGCAAGCCAAAGTTTCCAACCCTCTCGCCGACCACCAGCTTGGCTGACCTTTCCAACCGAGACTGCTGGTTCGGCATGCACCTGCTGCACATCGATCCCGCGTTTCTTTCACTGGATGTAGAGGATTGGGTTACCAGTACAGCATTTAAGATGGGTGCAGTGAATGTACGTGCCATCAATGTTGTGAATGACTGTGCCGAGCGTGGCGTCAAACTGCCGTCAGACTTTGTGGCAGCAGCCAGGAGCGAGGAGCACCTGCAGAATGTGCTACAGGCAGTTGAGCATGACCGCTCAACACGGCCACATCTTCGCTGCTGCAAGCGCAAGCTGGACCAGGTCTAGGACTCTAGGATGCTTGAGACATGTTTGAAAGACTATTTCAATGTTGTTATCAAACATTTTGTTCTTAAATGTTAGGGTTAATAAATGTTGTTCTCAAAAACAATTTCTTGCCGTTTTTGAAATTGCCTTGTCATGTTATCTAGTAAAACGCCAAAAAAGGCCAATTTTCATATATTTCACATGCTGTGTGCTACCTCTAAATCTCAACGAATCTTTCCCAAACTTTGCACAAATCATTTGTATGTTTGTCCGAACAGAATGCAACCCCACACAGATTGATATGTTGAGATAAAATGTTTGCATTGCAATTTGATGCACAACACCAAATCCCATAATTCCTTACACGTAGCGTGTCTGGCTGTGTGACGTCAACTTGTCAGCATAAAATGACAGCCAAACATGGCACTGCAACTAAATAACACAAATACAATAGGCACATTTGTGACTGTTACAAATATAACACATTTTATACTTGTGCTACAAGATTTTGGCCTGTGCTACAAAACGATCAACCTCTGTAGCACCAGTGCTATGTGCAAAAAAAGTTAACGTACAGCCCTGGACTGTGTCTCCCCATCCCCCCTAAACCTCCTGTGTAGTTCCTGAGAGAGGACATCAAGGAATGGGTAGAAGAGCTTGACTCTGTAGTAGTCTTCCACTGTTGTGAAGGCGTGACTCTCTGTGGCTGCTGTGGAGCTTTGTTTGTACCTGGCAGGCCCCTTTCTTTGTCTTTGTTGTCCTGGGGGGACTATGGGGATGCTGATTCCAGCAGCTTCTGCCTTCTCTGTGGCACTCTTGTACAGTTTGGCAAACTGTTTTTCTGTCCTCAGGTTGGTCAGGGTATCCACCACTCCAGAAACAACGTGATAAGCCGTCGACAAGTCAATACCTTGATTCTGGAGTGCATCGGAAGCATGTGCAGTGACCTGAAAAATTGGCGTGACAATCTCCAGGCAAAGGAAGAACTCGAAGTCGACGGCTTTAATGTACATCTTTGCATCCCCAGCAGAAGTATCTGGAGGCTCTTGGTCGGTGATATCAGTGAGGGCCTTCACCACAGCATCCATCACTTTGTTGAGGGCCTTCAGGGCTCTCTCCCTGCATGCCCAGCGTGTGTCCGAGAGCTTCTGAAGTTGAATCACACGTTCTCCAGGGTGCAGGTCCTCTTGGCATTTTATAAATGCTGTATGTCGTTTTGTGGAGGAAGTGAAGAACACATAGAGCTTCTCCACAAGGTTGAAGAAGGTGATAAAGTGCAGGCTTGATTTTGCACTTTCAACAAGCACTAGATTAAGGCAGTGGGCGTGGCAATGAACATACAGAGCCATGGCATTGTGCTGCAGTATTCTACTTTGCAGTCCTTTGTACTGCCCACTCATGTTGGCTGCGCCGTCGTAGCCTTGACCACGCATGTTTTCTATTTCTAGGTCATTGCTCTGTAACAAGTCCAGGACTGTTTTCTCCATCTCCTCACCTGTTGTTCTGGACACGTTACAGACCTGGAGGAAGCGCTCCTTGACATCCATTTCAAACACATAACGAACAACAAAGGATACCTGCTCACAGTGAGACACATCAGTTGTTTCATCTACAAGTATTGAGTAGATGTTTGCCTCCTTCATCTCTTTCCCTATCTCTCTTCTAGTGAATGTGGCCAGGGCCTTTATGAGATCATTTTGTGTCCTGTTTGAGAGTAAAGAAACCCAACTCTTCTTCTTTCCAACTTTCTTCTCTTTGACACAATCTAAATGTAGCTTCAGTACACTGTCGTATTGGCTGAACATTTTCACAAGTTCAAGGAAGTTGCCCTGGTTTGAGCTTTCAGCAGACTCATCATCACCCCTGAGAGCCTTTCCCTGTCGTGCAAGATATGAAATGATGTCAATCAATCTGGTCAAAGTTTCTCTGTTCTTTTGTTTCTCTCGCTCTCTTATCGCTTTGCCTTGAACATCTGACACATCAAAAGCTGCTTGACAAGCACTCTTTTTGTATGTGTTCCATCGCACCATGCTTGTTAGGTGGGCCTCTGATAGAGCCATATGAAATCCGCGTTCACGGAATCGCGGACGGAATCGCGGAATTAACCAATAAAAATGGAATCAACTGCAAAACGTGGAATATTGCAGAATTTGGCCTAATCTGGACTGAAATTTTGTTTTTGGGTGGAACGTTTGGTGCACACGCGACCGGGGAGGCGGGGACTCTACAGCGTGTTACACACAACACAGCCGCGGTGCTCAAGCATCTGGCTGCTTCAGTGTTAACATCGTCAATAAGCTAAACAATTCCACAATAAGCCCTCAATTCAGAGCAGAACAGTATCCTAATGACTTTTATGCCTCCGGTGATAAGGTGTTTTGCTAATTCTGTCAACGTTCCGTGGACTGGACCCGCAAAAACACTTGCGACACTATTGTGATTAAATAGCTATAACGTTAGGACGTTTAGCTTCTAGCTAAATCTAGTGCACCCATCCATTTGTTTAATGCAAACGATTGTCATTATACACTGCCCTTTATAAACTAAATACACTTAAATAGCTATGTAACGTTATAGGACTATATGGAAATGATAGCTTCTAGAAGTTCTAGCTAAATCTGGTGCACCCATCCATTTGTTTAATGCAAACTATTGTCATTATACACTGCCCTTTATAATCTAAATAAACTTAAATAGCTATGAAACGTTACAGTACATAGGACTATAGATGGAAATGATAGCTTCTTGCTAAATCTAGTGCACCCATCCATTTGTTTAATGCAAACGATTGCCATTATACACTGTCCTTTATAAACGAAATAAACTAAACTAAAGGCGCCTAAATTATGCATTACTATATTTCATCACAATATAATAGATATAGCTAGGTTACTGACATTGTCATTGTGATAATGTCAGTAGTAGCTAGCTGTATCTATTGTTTACACTTGAAATATGTATTTTTATTTTGTCACAATATTAATTGAAAAATATTGTGTAAAATTTAACTGTATTTCTGAGTTGCAGCACTTAAAAACATTAAATGGACTGTTATATCTTATTCAATTGTGGACATTTATTCATTCCCACTTATTAGACACTATTTCTGATGGTAAAATGAGCATAAAAGGCAAAATACAGAATTCTGAAATATTAAAACGGAAAAAATGGAATTTGGGAAAAAATTAAATGGAATTTGGAAAATAATAAAACGGATTTCATATGGCTCTAGCCTCTGAGTTTGCATGCTCTTGTATAGATTCAAGCCCTTTTTTCCAACTGTTTAATCCAGCCACTCTCCAAGCAGACTTGCTGTACTTCTCTCCAAGGAAAAGCCGACAGCTGAAGCAGTACATTGTGTCCTTGTCTGGTGAATACTCTAACCAGGGCCTGGTAGTATACCAATTTCTTTGAAATGAACGTCCATATCTGTTTTTGGGACATCTAAGTACAGGTTGACTTGGTCCTCTATCAACACACATTTGTACATAACTGGCATTACATTTGAGATTCAAAAGCTTGTTGGTGGGCAGGATCTGTAGGATACTTTAACAGTGCAATTTTCGATAGGACCTCTTCTTCTACATTACTTGTAGCTCCCTCAACTTCACCCTCATCTATGTCTTCTTTTATAGTATCATCCGTTTCCCTTCCTGTGGCCTCTTTCTCCTCAACATTTATGGGGATTTCTAAGGCTTCTGTGTCAGGAGCATCCTCTCTCTCAGGTCCTCCTACAGCCTCTTCCTCTCTCTCAGGTTCTTCTACAGCTTCCTTCTTCCTCCTTTTTCTCCCAGGTGGGCCTGGGAGAGAGGAGGAGGAGGATGTAGAAGGACTTGGCCCAAGTCCTTCTGCATCTTCCTCCTCTCTTTCAGGTTCTTCTACATCCTCCTCCTCTCTCTCAGGTTCCTCTACAGCCTCATCCACTCTCTTCTCAGGTGTTGGTTTTAGCCAGGCATTCATAGACCTGCTACCCTTAGCTGCTTCCTGGCACTCTTTCTCCTTCATTTTCTGATATCTTTCTTTTTTGGGCATATTTCTGCAGGCATAATTAACACAAATCCAGTTTAATTACAGATGGTAATATTTTAAACTCAGAATGTACAGCTGCTGAAATAAACATTTTACCAATTAATAATTTATTGCATTATTATAATAATAATACATTATTATTGTTATTATTATTATTGCTATTGTTATTGTTATTGAGAGAGAGAGAGAGAGAGAGAGAGAGAGAGAGAGAGAGAGAGCTGCGTGATTTTCCTGCACTAGCAGCAGGGAGGGAGGGGCTGGGGACTGGGGAGGGCTGATCGAGGAATCCGGTGGCAATTCGGCAAAGGTCTCCACATCCTACGCAACAGCAGACCGAGCGCGCCGCCATGTGTTGTAGGCCATCAGTGAGGACCAGCAAGAACAGTGGACACCACCTCCCATGTGCACCTTGCACTGGGACAGCAAGTTGACGCAAATGCTCAACAATGTGCGCCAGTTGGAGGAGCGTCTGACAGTGGTGATCGGAGACGCGGAGCGGCTCAAACTGCTTGGTGTGCCAGCATACATGAAGGGGACTGATGAGGCATGTGGAACGATCATTGCCCAGCTGACATGCAAGCTGCTGCAGGACTGGTGCTGCACCGATCAGGTTGTCAACATGGCATTTGACACCACCGCGTCAAACACTGGCCATCTCACGGCAGCCTGCATTGCCATCCAGCTCTCACTGGGTCGACCACTGCTCTGGTCCGGGTGCCTGCACCACATCGGCGAGGTGCTCCTCAGCCACATCTTCACTGACCTCAAGGTGGAGACGTCACGCTCGCCAGAGGTTACATTGTTTACACGTCTGCGCGACAACTGGAACCTGTTGCCACACAAGGACAGCGGCCCATTGGCCCGCTACATTCCTGGCGATGCCGAAACACCGTTCCTGGGCAAGTTGCGTGCTGAACTAATTGTGTGCGCTGCAGGAGTGCTCGACTACAAGCGAGGCGACTATCGCGAGTTCGTGCAGCTATGTCTTGTGTATCTGAGTGCAGACAGTGCAGAGCACACTCCAGTTAACTTCCAACGACCGGGAGCACTGCACAAGGCGCGGTGGATGGCTAAGCTGCTCTACACTCTCAAGCTGGCCTTGATGGAGCAGCACATTGCCTTGCTTCCTCAGGGGACCATCACTACGCAGCAGCAGGTGCTGAAGATTCGGGCGTTTGCCAATTCATCACGCACATCTACGCAACGTGGTGGTTGACCTGCGACACGGCCGTAGATGCGGCATGGAATGACCTTACACTCTACCACAACCTGTACGCATACAAGTCTGTTGACGAGGGCATCGCAGCATCAGCGATTAAGGCGCTGAAGCGGCACCTATGGTACCTGTCAGGCGAGATGCTGCCCCTGGCACTCTTCAGCACCAAGGTGCCAGTTGGCGAGCGGCGCACACTTGCAGATGCTATATTGGAGCACAAGCCGGCTGATATATCCATGCAAGCCCCACAGCTCCGCTTTGGCACTGGCTTCGGCAAGCCAAAGTTTCCAACCCTCTCGCCGACCACCAGCTTGGCTGACCTTTCCAACCGAGACTGCTGGTTCGGCATGCACCTGCTGCACATCGATCCCGCGTTTCTTTCACTGGATGTAGAGGATTGGGTTACCAGTACAGCATTTAAGATGGGTGCAGTGAATGTACGTGCCATCAATGTTGTGAATGACTGTGCCGAGCGTGGCGTCAAACTGCCGTCAGACTTTGTGGCAGCAGCCAGGAGCGAGGAGCACCTGCAGAATGTGCTACAGGCAGTTGAGCATGACCGCTCAACACGGCCACATCTTCGCTGCTGCAAGCGCAAGCTGGACCAGGTCTAGGACTCTAGGATGCTTGAGACATGTTTGAAAGACTATTTCAATGTTGTTATCAAACATTTTGTTCTTAAATGTTAGGGTTAATAAATGTTGTTCTCAAAAACAATTTCTTGCCGTTTTTGAAATTGCCTTGTCATGTTATCTAGTAAAACGCCAAAAAAGGCCAATTTTCATATATTTCACATGCTGTGTGCTACCTCTAAATCTCAACGAATCTTTCCCAAACTTTGCACAAATCATTTGTATGTTTGTCCGAACAGAATGCAACCCCACACAGATTGATATGTTGAGATAAAATGTTTGCATTGCAATTTGATGCACAACACCAAATCCCATAATTCCTTACACGTAGCGTGTCTGGCTGTGTGACGTCAACTTGTCAGCATAAAATGACAGCCAAACATGGCACTGCAACTAAATAACACAAATACAATAGGCACATTTGTGACTGTTACAAATATAACACATTTTATACTTGTGCTACAAGATTTTGGCCTGTGCTACAAAACGATCAACCTCTGTAGCACCAGTGCTATGTGCAAAAAAAGTTAACGTACAGCCCTGGACTGTGTCTCCCCATCCCCCCTAAACCTCCTGTGTAGTTCCTGAGAGAGGACATCAAGGAATGGGTAGAAGAGCTTGACTCTGTAGTAGTCTTCCACTGTTGTGAAGGCGTGACTCTCTGTGGCTGCTGTGGAGCTTTGTTTGTACCTGGCAGGCCCCTTTCTTTGTCTTTGTTGTCCTGGGGGGACTATGGGGATGCTGATTCCAGCAGCTTCTGCCTTCTCTGTGGCACTCTTGTACAGTTTGGCAAACTGTTTTTCTGTCCTCAGGTTGGTCAGGGTATCCACCACTCCAGAAACAACGTGATAAGCCGTCGACAAGTCAATACCTTGATTCTGGAGTGCATCGGAAGCATGTGCAGTGACCTGAAAAATTGGCGTGACAATCTCCAGGCAAAGGAAGAACTCGAAGTCGACGGCTTTAATGTACATCTTTGCATCCCCAGCAGAAGTATCTGGAGGCTCTTGGTCGGTGATATCAGTGAGGGCCTTCACCACAGCATCCATCACTTTGTTGAGGGCCTTCAGGGCTCTCTCCCTGCATGCCCAGCGTGTGTCCGAGAGCTTCTGAAGTTGAATCACACGTTCTCCAGGGTGCAGGTCCTCTTGGCATTTTATAAATGCTGTATGTCGTTTTGTGGAGGAAGTGAAGAACACATAGAGCTTCTCCACAAGGTTGAAGAAGGTGATAAAGTGCAGGCTTGATTTTGCACTTTCAACAAGCACTAGATTAAGGCAGTGGGCGTGGCAATGAACATACAGAGCCATGGCATTGTGCTGCAGTATTCTACTTTGCAGTCCTTTGTACTGCCCACTCATGTTGGCTGCGCCGTCGTAGCCTTGACCACGCATGTTTTCTATTTCTAGGTCATTGCTCTGTAACAAGTCCAGGACTGTTTTCTCCATCTCCTCACCTGTTGTTCTGGACACGTTACAGACCTGGAGGAAGCGCTCCTTGACATCCATTTCAAACACATAACGAACAACAAAGGATACCTGCTCACAGTGAGACACATCAGTTGTTTCATCTACAAGTATTGAGTAGATGTTTGCCTCCTTCATCTCTTTCCCTATCTCTCTTCTAGTGAATGTGGCCAGGGCCTTTATGAGATCATTTTGTGTCCTGTTTGAGAGTAAAGAAACCCAACTCTTCTTCTTTCCAACTTTCTTCTCTTTGACACAATCTAAATGTAGCTTCAGTACACTGTCGTATTGGCTGAACATTTTCACAAGTTCAAGGAAGTTGCCCTGGTTTGAGCTTTCAGCAGACTCATCATCACCCCTGAGAGCCTTTCCCTGTCGTGCAAGATATGAAATGATGTCAATCAATCTGGTCAAAGTTTCTCTGTTCTTTTGTTTCTCTCGCTCTCTTATCGCTTTGCCTTGAACATCTGACACATCAAAAGCTGCTTGACAAGCACTCTTTTTGTATGTGTTCCATCGCACCATGCTTGTTAGGTGGGCCTCTGATAGAGCCATATGAAATCCGCGTTCACGGAATCGCGGACGGAATCGCGGAATTAACCAATAAAAATGGAATCAACTGCAAAACGTGGAATATTGCAGAATTTGGCCTAATCTGGACTGAAATTTTGTTTTTGGGTGGAACGTTTGGTGCACACGCGACCGGGGAGGCGGGGACTCTACAGCGTGTTACACACAACACAGCCGCGGTGCTCAAGCATCTGGCTGCTTCAGTGTTAACATCGTCAATAAGCTAAACAATTCCACAATAAGCCCTCAATTCAGAGCAGAACAGTATCCTAATGACTTTTATGCCTCCGGTGATAAGGTGTTTTGCTAATTCTGTCAACGTTCCGTGGACTGGACCCGCAAAAACACTTGCGACACTATTGTGATTAAATAGCTATAACGTTAGGACGTTTAGCTTCTAGCTAAATCTAGTGCACCCATCCATTTGTTTAATGCAAACGATTGTCATTATACACTGCCCTTTATAAACTAAATACACTTAAATAGCTATGTAACGTTATAGGACTATATGGAAATGATAGCTTCTAGAAGTTCTAGCTAAATCTGGTGCACCCATCCATTTGTTTAATGCAAACTATTGTCATTATACACTGCCCTTTATAATCTAAATAAACTTAAATAGCTATGAAACGTTACAGTACATAGGACTATAGATGGAAATGATAGCTTCTTGCTAAATCTAGTGCACCCATCCATTTGTTTAATGCAAACGATTGCCATTATACACTGTCCTTTATAAACGAAATAAACTAAACTAAAGGCGCCTAAATTATGCATTACTATATTTCATCACAATATAATAGATATAGCTAGGTTACTGACATTGTCATTGTGATAATGTCAGTAGTAGCTAGCTGTATCTATTGTTTACACTTGAAATATGTATTTTTATTTTGTCACAATATTAATTGAAAAATATTGTGTAAAATTTAACTGTATTTCTGAGTTGCAGCACTTAAAAACATTAAATGGACTGTTATATCTTATTCAATTGTGGACATTTATTCATTCCCACTTATTAGACACTATTTCTGATGGTAAAATGAGCATAAAAGGCAAAATACAGAATTCTGAAATATTAAAACGGAAAAAATGGAATTTGGGAAAAAATTAAATGGAATTTGGAAAATAATAAAACGGATTTCATATGGCTCTAGCCTCTGAGTTTGCATGCTCTTGTATAGATTCAAGCCCTTTTTTCCAACTGTTTAATCCAGCCACTCTCCAAGCAGACTTGCTGTACTTCTCTCCAAGGAAAAGCCGACAGCTGAAGCAGTACATTGTGTCCTTGTCTGGTGAATACTCTAACCAGGGCCTGGTAGTATACCAATTTCTTTGAAATGAACGTCCATATCTGTTTTTGGGACATCTAAGTACAGGTTGACTTGGTCCTCTATCAACACACATTTGTACATAACTGGCATTACATTTGAGATTCAAAAGCTTGTTGGTGGGCAGGATCTGTAGGATACTTTAACAGTGCAATTTTCGATAGGACCTCTTCTTCTACATTACTTGTAGCTCCCTCAACTTCACCCTCATCTATGTCTTCTTTTATAGTATCATCCGTTTCCCTTCCTGTGGCCTCTTTCTCCTCAACATTTATGGGGATTTCTAAGGCTTCTGTGTCAGGAGCATCCTCTCTCTCAGGTCCTCCTACAGCCTCTTCCTCTCTCTCAGGTTCTTCTACAGCTTCCTTCTTCCTCCTTTTTCTCCCAGGTGGGCCTGGGAGAGAGGAGGAGGAGGATGTAGAAGGACTTGGCCCAAGTCCTTCTGCATCTTCCTCCTCTCTTTCAGGTTCTTCTACATCCTCCTCCTCTCTCTCAGGTTCCTCTACAGCCTCATCCACTCTCTTCTCAGGTGTTGGTTTTAGCCAGGCATTCATAGACCTGCTACCCTTAGCTGCTTCCTGGCACTCTTTCTCCTTCATTTTCTGATATCTTTCTTTTTTGGGCATATTTCTGCAGGCATAATTAACACAAATCCAGTTTAATTACAGATGGTAATATTTTAAACTCAGAATGTACAGCTGCTGAAATAAACATTTTACCAATTAATAATTTATTGCATTATTATAATAATAATACATTATTATTGTTATTATTATTATTGCTATTGTTATTGTTATTGAGAGAGAGAGAGAGAGAGAGAGAGAGAGAGAGAGAGAGAGAGCTGCGTGATTTTCCTGCACTAGCAGCAGGGAGGGAGGGGCTGGGGACTGGGGAGGGCTGATCTGGCAACGTGTTTCACGAAAATATACAGTGCACTGCAAACCCGACATTTTATTTTGTTGGGCAAATACCTTACCTGATGTGAATTCTTGCTTTGTTTTAGTTGAAATAGTAACTGTAAAAAAAGAGGTCTCGACTCGAGTGTGAGGGCACTGTGAGCTCAACAACAGCTGGATATCAATTTCCTGTTCAGTGCACTGCTGGCCCTGCGCAGTTTACATGTCTCATTGATCATCACCCACCCACGTGCTATGCCTATGCGTAATAGGTCCTTCCAGCCTGGAAGGACCTATTATTTACGAGAGGGGTGGCATTTCTCTCTCTTTCTTTACCTAATATTTAGATTCTATCGTGACATCTTTCATTTGGAAGGGCAGGGCAGTATATATATATGTGCAACAGTAAAAAAAAAAAAAAAAAAAAAAAAAAAGAGGGTGGCATAAAAAGGGCACTTTCTAATGAGAAATGAAAAAGGCAGGTGCCCGGGCACCCCTTCACCCCTATGTATGCACGTGCCTGCACGGACCGAATAATAACACAGCCCCCACCCCACCCCCCTCCCATCGCGGGACACCCACCTTGATCAAAGGATCCCCCACCCCCCCTCCGGACATCACAGAGCCCCCCCCCCCTTCCCACAGAAGAAGAACCCTACTTTCATCTCAAGGACATAGACAACACAGTAAATAAAAACGGTCTTCATATTTTCCATCTTAATGTAAATAGCCTCAGGCACAAACTGGCAGAAATAAGGCAACATTTCATCAGCGGTAAGGTAAACATTCTATGTTTCTCTGAAACTAAACTGGACTCAATGACAGGAACAGGCATGGAGGAGGTGTCTGTATGTACATCCATAAAGACACCAAATGTATTAACCGTACAGACCTAGATCATGAGGCTATTGAAACTGTTTTTGTAGAAATTCTATTTGAAAGGGCTAAATCTGTTCTAGTCGGCACAATTTACAGACCGCCAGACCAAAATGGCTTTTATGATGTGTTGGATGCATGCTTAGCTGGAGCTGAGGATGCAGAAATGATTCTTATTGGGGATTGGAACACGGATATGCAACAAAAAGATGCACCCGTCTTCAAATCCTACAATAGGTTTTGTGATCTGCACGGCCTCAGCCAGCTAATCACACAACCCACACGTGTATGTGAGACAACACAGACTACCATTGACCTCATCCTGACCTCTGACAAGTCCAAGATCGCCAATAAAGGGGTTATAGCATGCGGGTTAAGTGATCATTATATGATATTCTGTACCCGCAAAAAGCTAAAACAAAAGGCTGGCTGTCACAAAACAGTCACATCTAGAGACCTCAAAACCTACTCTAGCGAGGCCTTTAACCTTGAACTGGAGGGTCTGGACTGGTCAGATGAGCTCAATGGTACACTGGTTGAAGAAACATGGCTTGGCTTCAAAAACAAATTGTCAACGATACTAAACATGGCCCCCCTAAGAACCACCAGGGTAAAAAATCGCGCGGAGCCGTGGATGCACGCTGAAATACTGACCGCTATGAAAACCAGAGACAAAAAATGCTCTGAGTTTCGTAAAAGTCAGTCAAAGCTTACCATAAGCATGAGCAGTGAACTCCAAGACCACGTGACTGAACTCAAACTGGAAAGAAACAGACTAAGAAATGATGTAAACTCCATGATCAAAACAACAACAAAAATTTCATCAATGACAAAACCGAGGAAAACAAAAACAAACCACGTGAACTTTGGAAATTACTCAATAACCAACTAGGCTGCAGTAAAAAAAAACTTAAAACCAGATTCTCAAACATAAACATAAAGACGGACAACACGCTCATCACAGAAAAGCTGGATGTAGCCAATTACTTAAATAGTTTCTTCACAAACATAGCCACAACACTGGTAAACAAACTACCCTCCCACTCAGGGCATTATGGGGTAGAACACATAGTAGCATACTACAAGAACCTAGGGGTCCACAAAGACGACTTCAAACTGGAAATGGCAACAACAGATGAGGTACTCAAAAAACTGAGCGCCCTCCAACCTAACAAGGCCACTGGCCATGACAACATCCCCTCCAAATTCCTCAGAGACTCAGCAGCCGCCATCACCCCAGTCATCACACACATAATAAACCTCTCCATAAAACAGGGACACGTCCCCAAGGACTTCAAAATTGCGAGAGTGACCCCTCTGCACAAAAAGGGCAGTAAATTAGACCCAGGCAACTACCGCCCTGTTTCTATCCTTACCTCCATCTCGAAAGTCATGGAAAAAATTGTATACGAACAGGTCGAAAAATACCTTGCGGAAAAAAATCTAATCTACGAATTCCAATCTGGCTTCAGAACATCCCACTCCACTGACACATGCCTTCTCTATTTAAACGACCACATCAAACAAGAGGTGGACGCGGGCAAACACTGCGGCATGGTCATGCTGGACCTACAAAAGGCCTTCGACACTGTCAATCACACCATTCTGATTGACAAGCTAAAAGCAATTGGTTTTGATAGTCTATCAGTGAGCTGGATGCAATCCTACCTGGAGGGGAGAGAGCAGATGGTGGAGGTAAACGGTACCCTATCCCCCCCCTCACAGTAAGCTGTGGTGTTCCACAAGGAAGCATACTAGGTCCGCTACTGTTTATGCAATTGACATGTCGTTAGCTTGTGACTGCAACTTGTTCCTGTTTGCGGACGACTCAGCCCTGCTGGTCTCTGACAAGAACAAGTTACAGGTTGAAAAAACCCTCAGCTCAGAACTAGGCAAAATCTGCATATGGCTCGCTGATAACAAACTATCATTACACATGGGCAAAACAGAGTCCATTCTCTTCGGTTCAAATAACAAACTCAGCAAGACCGACGGCTTCTCAGTTACAGTGGGTGACAATATTGTCACAAGGAAAGAAGATCATACCTACCTGGGTTCCATCCTAGAGGCAAATCTTTCCTGTGACAAAATGGCATCCAATGTAATAAAAAAAAGTCAACCAACAAACTCAATTCTTGTACCGGATCTCCTCACTGGTAAACAAGAATACCCTGAAGACTCTGGCAGGAGCACTCATTCAAGGGTACTACGACTATGCTTGCACCTCATGGTACCAAAGCACCTCAAAGGCGCTAAAAACAAAATTACAAACATCTCAAAACAAACTGGTCAGACTACTGCTTGACCTTACTCCTAGAACCCACCTCACCCCTGCCCACTTTGACAACCTAGGATGGCTTAGAGTAGACGACAGAGTACAGCAACTTGCAATGGGCCTGGTCTACAAGATACACTACACGACCAAGGTACCCATGTACATGTCAAAATACTTCCCAAAGGTCAGTGAATACCACGATCACAACACCAGAGGGAGCTCCACAAATCATGTTAAACCCAGATTCGGCTCAAACAAGGGACTAAACACTAGGGCTGTCTTAAATACTTTGAAGCTTCGAAGCTTCGTTCGATGGCACAAGCTTAGAACATTAAAAAAAAAATCGAAGTAAAAAAAAAAAAAAAAAAATTTACTTCGCTTTGTGTGTGCGTGTGTGTGTGTGTGTGCGTGTGTGAGAACTACCCATCCCAGTTAGGACAGCCGAATCCCGTCCAATCTTTCGCCGTCGACTAAAGACTCACTTCTTCAACCATTATCTGAAATGATTAAAAAAAATAAAAAATCTAACCGTGACTAACCTTACTGTCATGCACTTTTCCTAATAAACTAACCTACACTGTAACACGCAACACTTTGATAAACATTGTTACTCAGCTGATAGAGTTGTACCCTTCTTGCTGTCTTGTCGTACAGAACTTGTAAGTCGCTTTGGATAAAAGCGTCAGCTAAATGACTAAATGTAAATGTGTGCGTGTGTGTGTGTGTGTGTGTGTGTGTGTGTGTGCGTTCGCGCATGGGGCCATTGGGTGGGGCCGGGGGACAAATACACTGGAGGAAAGTAACCCAGCTCAGCACTGCCCAAATTATATCATCACTATTGCCTGTTTGAAGGATATCATCCTCAAATACATATACACCTACATGCCTTGTAGAATTCCACACATAAGAAAGAAAGATACTGGGATGAATAAACAAAATAGGAAATAAAATTTAGATAAGGTGCTACTGAGATGTTTTGGTGAGTTCTTTGTTTTTTTGTGGAAGTTGCCCTTCTTAAAAATGCATGAACATTCACTGATAATTGGTCTGTAGTGGAGTCTACAAGGTCTACATTGCCGGACCATGTAGAATCCGGACCTTGTAGACTGACATAATTATGTGCATAGTTTAGTCTACACAGGCCATATTTCAAATAATCAAAATCTTACTTCATTCATCTTAAACATTCTTGATTTGGGGGATTGGTAGTTCCCATGAAATCTGAAGTTGTTCAAACGACAACAGCGATCCACCTTGAATTAAATCACACAGCCGAGTGAAACCTTGTTGGCTCAGTCACGAAAGGGGCTACTTAATTAATTAATCCAACCCACTTTATTTATAGAGCACATTTAAAAACAACAAAGTTTATGAAAGTGCTGTACAAGTCCCACAACATAAGATACAAAATTTAAAAAAAAAATAAAAAAAATAAAAAAACAAAAAATAAAAAAAAACATTTTTTTTTTTTTTTTTTTTTTTTTTTTGAAGCTTCGAATTAAAATCGAAGCTCGGCCCCGAAGCTTCGATTGCCAAAAAAAGCTTCGAAGGTCAGCCCTACTAAACACGTTTCGCAATTATGCCACATCAATGTGGAACGCCCTACCCAAAGCTGTAAAGGAATGTGAATCACTACCCACTTTCAAAAACACTCTCAAAAAACACCTACGGGAGACTGCAATTCGAAACTGGCCCCTGTAAATGTCCTAACAACCCCCTCAAATGTACAGTAAATTACCAAGTATGGTCTTGTCAATATTCCAATGTACAGTTTTGTTTGTACAGTTGTACAGTGTCCCCCACCCACCCCTCCTACCCACCCCCCCCCCCCCCCACTCCTACCCAACCCCCCCCCCCCCCCCTCCCACCCAACCACCTCCAATGTACAGACCCCCCCCACCCCCACCTACCCAATCCAATGTACAGTTTCTACGTCAAATGTATATACTCTTTTTTTCTGGACTCTTTTGGTATCACAAACAGTACTGTATTTGCAAATCTGGTATGTCATAAATGTATAGATGTAGCAGTACTGTCTATCTGTATGTCATGTATGTCATATATGTTACG
This sequence comes from Notolepis coatsorum, assembly GCF_963971535.1. Taxonomy (NCBI): domain Eukaryota; kingdom Metazoa; phylum Chordata; class Actinopteri; order Aulopiformes; family Paralepididae; genus Notolepis; species Notolepis coatsorum. Next base: position 120,714,140 of record NC_140175.1, read on the forward strand.
ATGAATTGAAAATGGGGGACCCTGATGTAAACAAGACGAAAGTTTCTCTGGTCTGCATCCCCTTAACAATTGTATGTATTGAGCTGTACTGTACTGTACCCATTAGGGCTGACCTTCAAAGCTTTTTTTGGCAATCGAAGCTTCGGGGCCGAGCTTCGATTTTAATTCGAAGCTTTGAATTAAAAAAAAAAAATTAAAAAAAAAAATCTTTTTTTTAATATTTTTTTTTTAATATATATTTTTTTTGTCTTATGTTGTGGGACTTGTACAGCAATTTCGTAAACGTTGTTGTTTTTAAATGTGCTCTATAAATAAAGTGGGTTGGATTTATTAATTAAGTAGCCCCTTTCGTGACTGACGCATCCAACAAGGTTTCACTCGGCTGTGTGATTTAATTCAAGGTGGATCGCTGTTGTCGTTTGAACAACTTCAGATTTCATGGGAACTACCAATCCCCCAAATCAAGAGTGTTTAAGATGAATAAAGTAAGATTTTGATTATTTGAAATATGGCCTGTGTAGACTAAACTATGCACAGAATTATGTCAGTCTACAAGGTCCGGATTCTACATGGTCCGGCAATGTAGACCTTGTAGACTCCACTACAGACCAATTATCAGTGAATGTTCATGCATTTTTAAGAAGGGCAACTTCCACAAAAAAACAAAGAACTCACCAAAACATCTCAGTAGCACCTTATCTAAATGTTATATTTCATATATGGAGATTCATATTTATTTATGTATTGCATGCATTTCTACATTTTATTTCCTATTTTGTTTATTCATCCCAGTATCTTTCTTTCTTATGTGTGGAATTCTACAAGGTGCGCGCACACACACACACACACCTACACACACACACACACACACACACACACACACACACACACACACACACACACACACACACACACACACACACACACACACACACACACTTACATTTAGTCATTTAGCTGACGCTTTTATCCAAAGCGACTTACAAGTTCTGTACGACAAGACAGCAAGAAGGGTACAACTCTATCAGCTGAGTAACAATGTTCATCAAAGTGTTGCGTGTTACAGTGTAGGTTAGTTTATTAGGACAAGTGCATGACAGTAAGGTTAGTCACGGTTAGATATTTTTTTTTTTTTTTTTATCATTTCAGATAATGGTTGAAGAAGTGAGTCTTTAGTCGACGGCGAAAGATTGGACGGGATTCGGCTGTCCTAACTGGGATGGGTAGTTCACACACACACACACACACACACACACACACACACACACACACACACACACACACACACACACACACACACACACCTACACACAAATCGAAGTAAAAAAAAATTGTTGAAATTTTTTTTTTTTTTTTAAATTTATATATATATATATATTTTTTTTTTAACTTCGATTTTTTTTAATGTTCGAAGCTTGTGCCATCGAATCGAACGTTCGAAGCTTCGAAGCATTTAAGACAGCCCTAGTACCCATTCTGCAATCTGTTAATAAAGTTTTCAATCAATCAATCAATCAGCTTAGCAGTGTTTCTCATCTGTTTATCTGACGTACATTATCCTAGTTTAGCTTGGCTTAGGAGTCCATGGTAAAGTTGTATTATTTGCAGTTTACCAAACAATTCTTTTTCAATCTTCTGTAGATGTCCATGATATTACATTTAGAGTTGTACCGATACCAGTATCGGAAATGCCTCCGATACTGCCTAAAATGCTGGTATCGGTATCGGAGGCTAGCCTTTCGGCGTACTCGCCGATACCGATACCAGCAGTACAGCTCAATACATACCATATGACGTAATTTATCAACAACACGTGCAGTATCCTCCTACTGAGAGTGAGCCTTATAAAACAAACGTGTTTTTAATCGACCATGAATGAAAGTGTCAATGCTGTTTGTCATTTTAACAGCAGATACTTTCTTAAATGCCATCGTCCCGAGAGAGGGGTGTTGACGGGGAGCTCTGATGTATTTGCTTGCTGGTGGTATTAGCATTAGCTGAAGAGCTAACCGAAAAGCTAGTTTTAGTTTAACGTTACCTTGGCTAAAGTTAGGACTATTCATAATCCAGCAATAATGGCTGCAGACCTGCAACCAAAGTACAGCAAGTTGGCAAAGGAGTATTCCAAGGTAAATCACTTTTTCACCAGTAACGTTATATTGTCTTGTTTCCATCTAACGCTAGCTCACGTTAACCTAGCTCACGCTAACGTCGTCACTGATCGACCTCTCGCACGCAATTAATGACATGTTGTGGACAGCCATATCGGTGACAATGTTTAGCTTTTAGTGCCAAATGATAAGAGTGAGGCGGAGTCTCAAAAGAGAATGTTGAATATTTATTGTGCAAAAACTACAACATAGCCTCTGCTACTAACTGAAGTTACCGGAGCCTTCTGGAGTGCAACTACATATAACGTCTGTGCGGAATCAATGTCCCAACAACCATTCCGTGGGTGAGCATAGTTGTCAATTAATGATACTAATACTAATCTATACAATCACCTGTTGTTGAATAAATACCATTACTTTATAGTTATTACAAAAAAACAGTATATATAAAACAGTAGCTGTAAATCTCTTTAATTAAAAAAAAATAATTGGTGTAATTTTCTTTATGTATGCACTGGTATCGGATCAGTATCGGTATCGGCCGATACCCAAAGCTTAGATATCGGAATTGGATCGGGAAGGAAAAAATTGTATCGCAACATCTCTAATTACATTTAGTTGTATTCTCATTTAATGTAGTGTACTTTCTGACAAACATTTGATTGGCCAAAAACAACAGCTGCCTGCATCAATAACCAATTGACAATTTTGGCCATCAAAATGAAATGCAATATCATAGGCTTATATTCATAGATCAGAACTATAGCAGTGCATAGATTATTGGATTATTAGATTATATATTGCATATATTTAGCAATGAGATATTATATGATTTAGATATGAAATATGATGAATTGAAAATGGAGGACCCTTATGTAAAGTTCAAGTTCAAGTTCAAGTTCTTTAATAGTTGTCATACAGAAGTACAGAATACTTTCATACAAAATGCTTCTTACTGTTACGCTCCAGAGACTGTGCTAGACAAGATAGTATCAAATAACATAATAACATAATATAGCATGAATTTAGAAGAAGAAAATGAGGTCACAGTTGTTCGGTATAGACATGTACAATGTTCTGAGTTACCATATAATATACAATACACAATACTATGCAGTGTACTAATGTACAGTACTATCTAGTGCAAAGCAGAAATGGGATGAGGTACAATTTTAGGTACAATTTACAGTAAGGTGTACGAGTTGTAGTGCAATCCTTCATCCATAAATATAAAGTGTGGGGAGTGGGTGCTACAGTGTGTTTGTTTAAAGTGGGTGTGTGCTATAAAGTGTGTGTAGTGGGTGCTACAGTGTGTTTGTTTAAAGTGAGTGTGTGCGTGTGGATGTGTGTGCTATGTGTGTTTGGTGCTTGTTGTTGTGTAGTGTTCATTCATTGTTCGTTTAGCAGCCTGATGGCCTGGGGATAGAAGCTACTTCTGAGTCTTTCTGTGCTCGCCTTGAGACTCCTGTATCGCTTGCCTGACGGCAGCAGTTCAAAGAGGCAGTTGTTCGGGTGGCTCGAGTCCTTAATAATTCTCTTAGCCTTCCCCTTGCAACGCTTGTAGTAAATGTTCTGGAGGGTGGGGAGCCCCCCTCCAATTGTGCGTTCGGCTGAACGTGTCACTCTTTGTAGTCTGCTTTGGCCCGAAAAATGCCGAAAGTCTTTTTCTGGTCTTCATCCTCCAGTCCACTGTTGTTGTATTGAGCTGTACTGTATTGTACCCATTCTGCAATCTGTTAAAGTTTTCTGCATTCATTCAGACGGCAACAGAATAATTTTGATTGACAGTCACTGTGACAGGACTGTGACAGGGTTTTCTTTTTTGCTTCGCGTCCGTTCCCTGGTGGCGTGCGGGATGCGCGTCAGAGTAGTTGCGGGCCCTTCTATACGAAGGTAAGTTCCACGGTCTGCTCACCCTGTGTGTTTGAGGTGCTAAACCCTCTTCGCACAGTCGGGTCTGGTCTCCCTCCCGTCCCTCACTAGGGGGGGCCGGGGGGTCCGGATCCTCCCCGGTATTCTGATGGTTGTAGGGGGCCTCAGCGGTTACATCTGTCGAGCTTTCCGCTCTGCTCCACTCCTGTGTTCCAGAAGGCAGAGCGCAAAGCCATAAATGAAATATAACAGGTTATCCTATAACCCTAGTTATATGAATTATGGCGAGCGCTCTGCTTCGACTCACTGAGGACCCCACGGTCTTCCCTTTTTTGGTGGTGAAAGACTGGGGAAGGAGCTGGTAGTGTGGCCATGACCCCACTTATATATGAGCGGATGTGGGCGTGGTCAGGCAGGTGGGTGCACACACGTGGGTGAAAGTTTTCATGATAGTATATGATTAAAGGGCTAGTTCCAGAAGGAAGAGCGCTCGCCATAAGTAGTTATAGTAGTTATAGGATAACCTTCGGCATACAGTGAAATGCGGGTGGTCATGGCCGCATCGATTGTGCAATAATAAAAATAGACACAGAAAAAAAATCAAAGCTAGGTAAGACACAAGATGTGCATGATAAAAAAAAGTCATGCTATGTTCCTGAGAAACTGGTTCCTTTGTACACTAATAATAATAATTCATTACATTTATATAGCGCTTTTCTCAGACTCAAAGCACTACTATACAATTTACAATTTTAACTCTGTCATTTTTATACTTAATGTATCTAAACTATACTATACAATACCTCCTTCCATTTAAAGTGACTTTGTTTAAATTGATTGTTTAAAGCAGTGGTTCTCAACTGGTCTAGCCTTGGGACCCAACATTTTCCTTAGTCATTAAGTCGCGACCCACATTTTTGAACCACTATGATTTATTTCAATTTTCTTTTTTGCAGTAATACGCAATCTTTCATGCACTGTTAAAAACATGAAATAAACACAAACTATGGCTAAAAACCCAATGAAATAAAATAATAATAATTCTTAGCAGATTTCTTAGCTCAACATAACATATCTAAGTTTGGGGGAACTAATGGGATAACTGGGGTTGCAACAAAAGTGCAACTAGGGCTAAAAACCCAATGAAATAAAATAATAATAATAATAATAAATAATTATGCTTCTTAGCAGACTTCTTAGCTTAACATAACATACCTAAGTTTGGGGGAACTAATGGGATAACTGGGGTTGCAACAAAAGTGCAACTAGGGCTAAAAACCCAATGAAATAAAATTATAATAAATAATATTAGGGATGCTCGATATTGGCTTTTTTACCGATACCGATATACCGATATTGTCCAACTCTTAATTTCCGATACCGATATCAACCGATACCGATATATGCAGGGTTTCCCCCCCCAAAAAACGTAATAATTTCAGGTAATTAACAAGAGATATGTAATGTTAATTACCTGAAATTATTCCGTTTTTGGGGGGGGCGGGGGGGGAAACCCTGCATATATCTGTATTGGTTGATATCGGTATCGGAAATTAAGAGTTGGACTATATCGGTATCGGTAAAAAAGCCAATATCGAGCATCACTATACATACAAATACAATACATTGCAATACAACAAATGGACTTAAAATAATCCTATACTATACAATATAACTTTAACAACACATTTTGTACGTGACCATGATGGTTCAGAGTCTCTCAGTCAGTAGCCTATTGGCCCGGTGGAAGTAGCTGTTCAGAGTTCTTTTGGAAGTGGATCTGAGATTCCAGTACCGTCTGCCAGACAGTTTGTGGTTGGGGTGGCTGGGGTCTTTCAGAATCCTGTGTGCCTTGCTGACCCACCGCTTGGTGAAGATATTGACTATGGAGGGTAGGGGTGGGGGGAAAAATCGGTACTGTATCGATACAGGGACACCAAGTATCGATATTTAATTATTCATACATTTTTATTTTTTATTTTTTTTGTATAAGGAAGTTGCATTGTTCATTTCAATACCTGTAATAGTACAGTAGTCCACACACGCATGTGCATTCAGTTAAGTTGGAATATAACTAATACAAACAGTTCAGTTTGTCAGGTACATGCAACACAGATTACAGTGTTTACATCTGTCTGTTTGAGAAAATACAATGTTCTGCAATAAAAATGATTGACGTGAGATGAACAGACTGAACTTTATTTTATTAGATAAAACATTATATTTTTTTGCAATACTCAGCGTATCGCGATACTATCGTATCGTGACGCAAGTATCGCGATAGTATCGTATCGTGAAGTCTCTGGCGATTCCCACCCCTAAATGGAGGGTAGGGATGGGTACCTTTCACATTTGAATCGATACCGGTACCCAACGGTACCTTTTTTCGGTACTTTAGTCTCTAAAAATGTAATCTACCTACCTCAGTTGTAAAAAAAGAAAAAATTCCAAACTTAATGTTTAACCTCTTCCGCCTCTTTGCGGTCCGTCGGTGGACCGCAAATGACATAATGGTCATAAATCAATATTTCTGGACTGTTCTTGTATAAGGAAGTTGCATTGTTCATTTCAATACCTGTAATAGTACAGTAGTCCACACACGCATGTGTATTCAGTTAAGTTGGAATATAACTAATACAAACAGTTCAGTTTGTCAGGTACATGCAACACAGATTACAGTGTTTACATCTGTCTGTTTGAGAAAATACAATGTTCTGCAATAAAAATGATTGACGTGAGATGAACAGACTGAACTTTATTTTATTAGATAAAACATTATATTTTTTTGCAATACTCAGCGTATCGCGATACTATCGTATCGTGACGCAAGTATCGCGATAGTATCGTATCGTGAAGTCTCTGGCGATTCCCACCCCTAAATGGAGGGTAGGGATGGGTACCTTTCACATTTGAATCGATACCGGTACCCAACGGTACCTTTTTTCGGTACTTTAGTCTCTAAAAATGTAATCTACCTACCTCAGTTGTAAAAAAAGAAAAAATTCCAAACTTAATGTTTAACCTCTTCCGCCTCTTTGCGGTCCGTCGGTGGACCGCAAATGACATAATGGTCATAAATCAATATTTCTGGACTGTTCTATAAAACTAGCGATTTTAATTTCAAACGTATTCAAGTATAAACATCATGAACATGTCACAACAGCATTTAGAATGTATATTATCATCAATACGTTAGTTTAGGAATAGGTTAAAGTGCTATATAGATAGATTTTCCTCTTCTAAATATCTATATAATCCGCGAGAGGTGACCATTTTGTAAAACCGGGGGACTGTGAATAGTATTTTTCTTTTTTGCCATTTTGTAAAGGAGATCCATAGGTCTGGTTCTGCATTGGAATTTTGGAAAACTACACTTCCCTTAACACTTTCAGTGCCAGCAGGGGGTGCATGATTTAGTGCTTGAATGCCCACCATCCACTTCAATGTTAGCGTTAATAACGCCTAATATATGTTTTAAATTATGGCTATGTGTCTAATCTGCCCGTCGCTTATCAATGACTCGTTTTCCAGTCAACATTGTCGAAGCGGATTTTTTTTTATCGGTTCATTTTCGTTTTATAGCATTTTGAAAAGCCCTTGTTTTCAAGGAAAATAAAAAGATTCCATAATAAACGCCCTGTACTGGAATATTCTAGAATACACAAAAACGTTGTAATTTTTCGGCCTATTTATGAATAGTTTTCAAATAAACGCTAGATTATCGATAGTATGTGTACGTATGCACGCTATATAGGCGATCTGAAAAATCGATTCTCTGATTTCCTCAAAGCCATCGCCCACACACACAAACATAGGGCGAACGCTGAGAGCTCAGCGAATACAACTCTGATTATCCCAAGACTTGTAAAATAGATTCCTTACCTCAGATCAGATGTTCTCCAAAAAGATCATTCCAATTCCTGATCGCCATTCCAAAAATCGATCGCTTTTATTGATCCAACGCTACATACTGTAAACACATATTCCACGCTGTTCTGATGGTCCACAATGAATCCGATCGGCTCGGGTTACATGCCTGAGAAGTAAAATGTGGATTCCGGATTTTTCTTTTCTCATCCATTTTCATTGAGTCCATTCCAAAAGGGTGCATTACCATCTGGGAGACGATAGGGGGTGTTTTTTTCACATCTGAGCTCCTGATGGGGCTGGTTTACCAACGGGTGACTCGGTTGATGAAATATGAATTCAGATCGCTAATAAAAAAATAACACGCTAATTGTCGTGGTGGACATTCAGGGGGCGGGCTGATAACACGTGTTATGTCGTGGTGGGCACTGAAAAAGTTAAAGTTCTATGGGGTTCAGAGTTCTCTATGAATTATTTCAATAATGTTATTATTCTGGATAATTCTACCACCAAAGGTAGGCCTGCCGCGATAAGCAATAAATCGATTAATTGCCGCGATAAAATGAATGCAATGATTTTGACGGGCGCGATTAATTGCTATTTGCGCGTTTGTTTTAATGAGGCGGAACCAGTGCCCCTTGTAAGTCACTGTCCGTGTTGGGAGGCGGGCCGCTGCTACTACAGAGCACAGCACAGGAGCTCCGTGGGGCTAACGTTACCCCTCATTGTGTCTATTCTACTAGCATTAACGTTACTCATACAAACAATCAATAGCGAGTTATATTGATCACGCTATGTACGATAGCCATGCTAAAACGCTAGCACAACATTAGCACCTAACCTAACAACAAGCCTTAACAAGTCAGCGATCTTTTTGCGAGACTAAACTCTCCGCTCGGTGGCAAATTGTGTTGATGTCGGTTTTGTTTAATCAATAAATGAGGCAGAATACACAGTGACTGTATCCTTTGTTTATTGCACTTGTGCCTGCTGCAAACATAATGATTATGAAATCCTATGCGAGACATTAAAGATGGCGGCTTTCTGTTTTCGTTCAGACTCTCCAACGAGTGACGCGTTTCTATTCTGACCAATCAGTGGTCTGCAGTGTTTCACGTGACTTCCGCTTGGAACCACGACAGAGCAGGGACTAAAAAAGTACCCAAAAAGTACCTGATAATCACAACAATACTTCCGGTCCGGTCGGTGGGCTTCAAAATAAAAGTCTAAAACACCGGAAAAGACGGAGCGGTGGGCTTCAAAATAAAAGTTTTGGGAAATACATTTCTCCAAAAAAAAATTCTCTAACCGGTCGCAATAATATCGCTTATCGCGATATTTTCGGGGGCAATTAATCGCCCAGCAAAATGTGTTATCGTGGCAGGCCTAACCAAAGGTAAAGTTTTTGACAAATTTGAAAAAGCAGTTAGTTTCTCCTCCCTATTGTTAGCATTCAGCAACAATTCGATTTGAAAATAGTTTCAAAATGGTGCCACCCTGATAAAAATAAAAAAGCTACTGTACATTACAGTAGATTTCATTATCTGTTCTCATGCACGCCTGGTGATACTAAATCCAAATTGAACTCGGGCATTTGAAAGATATATGTATATATATATATATAAATGTGCGAATTGGCTATAATAAGGTAATTTATAAGACTGTTATTCTATATTCTATAATAATATTTCAAATTGCATTGGTCCGGATGGGAGAATTTAGTACTGTATCTACAGAACCTTCTGTTTAATCATCTTCCCTTTATTCATTTCCTTAGATTTTTTTGTACACATGATCTCAAGAAGGTACTGAACGAGATCAGTGGCAGTTTTTACTGTTTGGTCATTATTAGCATGGTGTTATTCACTGTCAAAGATGTAAAGAAAAATCATAATTCATATTCTCCTTTTGTTTCATCACAATTTAAGCAAGCCTAGTAATAGACACAATATTTCTGACACTGGAAATACATTCACTGAGGTGAATAGAGACATAGATGTCCCTAGATACCAATAATATGCAAATGGTCCTTGTAGAAGTGGAGCAATAATCCATTTACTTAATTATATATTTTTGGCGGATTTTCAGAAAATAGGTTCCGGGTGGAAGAGGGTAATAAAATAAATAATGTATTATTAGTACTTTATTATTATTTACATCTTACTGATGTAAAGCACTTTTAACACATTGATGGCCATTTTGATTATTAAAGAAATAATTTTTTCATCAATACGTTCTCATTTTATAGCGTCTTGAATATAAGCGTTATACGGGATTTGGTCTAGTATATTTCCTGGAAGGCTGGATAAAGGGCTAATAGCTACTAACGTTATATCCAATGGCATTTCGGTTATACAGAAGCTACAGTTAAAACTCTAACTGCATATGATCGGTACGATCCTCAAGCATGAATGCATGAAAGGGGGGGGGGGGGACGTCGTTTCTGATTATTGATTACCAATAACCGTGTTCGTCTCAGTAGCCACATACGCTGATCGGCTGGTTGAGTATCATAACAAGCCCTGATCAGCATGTAATTTACGTGAAAAAGATCTTACCATGAGCCGGTTGGATCCCCCAGACCATTTCCCAGTTATCGATCGCCATCTGGTAGATCGATATGTCCATTGGCTGATGATATATTCCCTTACTGCATAGTGAAATCCGCGTCCCAAAAGGTATTCCGTGCAACAGGCTATAGGGATTGCTTCAGGTGAGTAGAAAACTACATTGGAAATCCAGAAAAAAAAGACAACTTCTGCCACAGGGAACACTGCATTATCGATACAGCGCCCCTAAGAGGATCTGGCCGGTAATGCACTTTTTCGAATTCAAAGAGTAGGGTACATCTGCAGTGCAGAAGTACCTGTATGAAAGGTGCTATACAAATAGTTATTATTATTTATTTAGAACAACATATATATATACAGTCACACACATCTTTAAATAAATGTTTATTTAAAGTTGTACAAATTAACTAAAAAGGTACACATCTATATATTTAAATACAAAATAAATAAAGGTATTGTATTTGACAAAATAACAAGTATAAAACGAGGGTAAACAAACCACTCTAGCAGCAATTAACTATTCTTGGGACCATGACGGAAATAAGGGTCTTACTCTTTCTCATGTTATCCTTTGGATCCTTGTTGTGTGTTTTTAATCCATAAATAAAATAAAATTCTGCGGATCAAGAAATAGTCAAATACACATATATTTAAATAACAAATTAATTAAAGTATTTTACAACTGATTAAACAAACAATCTAGCAGCAATGAACTACTCTGCTGCTGATTGAGTCTAGCAGTTATTTCCGCTCCACACTCACTGTGTCCCCCGCTTTGGAGAAGACCCGCTCTGCGGTGTGTTTTGGTCTACCGACGTCACATCCGCTACTCTTCTGTCCTGAGCATAGGGCGCTAACGTTATGTCCGACGATTAGCTAACGTTGGCTTAATAACGCTAAACAGGTTACAAATATGTGAAACTATGGAAGGAGTAAGCCGACCGCTAAAAAGAGAACCAACCGCGGCAGCAGCGCGAGCACATAACAAAAGAAAGTTTCTAGAGGAGTGGAAGTTTGGAGATAGTGGTGTTTCAAGAGACTGGCTACAGTAATATGATGCTGGGCTGTAGTGATGAGTTGTTCCGTGTGGCGCAAGTATGTAAAAAAGAAAAACAGAAACAACACGTTTGTCATCTATAGTAAATAAATGAAGCTGGAATCCATTCGTGACCATGAACAGAGCCAGTGTCCCATTGGCTGCATGTCTGTGTCCCGGATTCAATCAGAGCCTCTCCTCTAAAGACACTCAGCCAGGGAGCGAAATTAAAGCCCGCCATTTGCGGGCAGATTTTACGTTTGGCGGGTGGGACTGAGAGGTCTGTCAGCCATGTGGCGGGCTACGAAATAGTCATGTGAAAACCGATCGAATAACATGATCCAATTCTTAGCGGAGTTCTCACTCGCTGTCTCAAGCACACAGACATGCAACGCGCTGCTCCTCCCTCCTCCAGCCCCTCCCAACCCCATGTAAACAGAGAGGCTAGAGTCTGGCCGGGCAGTCTGCTGACTGCTCTAACGTTAGCTACCGTTACAAAATGACCCAGTCAACTATTCACTTTTAGTTTAATACTGAGGCATTGTCCGTTATCTAGCCGGCTAGCTACTGATAGCTCCCGATATCAACAAATGCTCCAGCAAGTCTAGTAGTGCATAATACCTCCGTTGGATAGGTAGCTACCTAGTACACGTTAGCTCCAGTAGGGTCCAGCTGCAGCGCCGGAGAATCCTTGCTGGAGCTGGAGGCTACAGTATAGGGTCCAGCTGCAGCGCCGGAGAATCCTTGCTGGAGCTGGAGGCTACTCGAGTATACACACAGATAGTGGAGCTGTTTGCAGATAGCGAGCATTTTGACTTGTTGCGTGGTGGCGATGTCTCGCAGATAATACAACTACAAGTATGATTATATAATATATATATTTTATTAAAAAAAATTAAAAAAAAAATTGTCTGGTAAGAAATATGCTTGGCGGGTAGATTTTTCTCATCTACCAGCCACTGGCCGGTGAGTCAAAAAGTTAATTTCGCTCCCTGCTAACAGCCATGTCAGACAGAGCAGATGTGGAAACTGAGCTACACTTTCTAACAACCTGCCCACTGTACCAAGATATCAGAGACATATACTCCCCAGTCCCCATGAATTGCAAACACCCAAAGAGAGTTTGAAAACATGTATTGTGCCGTTGACATTAACACTTTGAGCGCCACGCCTGAGATTTCTCGGGTTTACCCCCCGCTGGTTGAATGCCCAACCCAAGAATATTCATATTTTTTTTTCTTTTTATTAGCGATCTGAAATCATATTGCATCAAGCAAGCCTACCGTTGGAGATACAGTCACTCCAGGCGCTCGGATGTGAAAAAAGCGCCCCCTATCGTCTCCCAGATGGTAAATCACCCTTTTGGATTGGACTCAATGAAAATGAATGGGGAAAAAAACCCTACTCCACATTTTACTTCTCACTCATGTAACCGGGGTCTACCAGAGTTCAATCAAATGAGCGATTTTTTCGTATGGCGATCGGGAATTGGAATAAACCATTTGGATACCATCTGATCTCAGGTAAGGAATCTATGTTATCAGTCTTAGGACAATCAGACTCGTTTTCACGGATATATAAGCGTTTCCCCTATATGTGATATGTGATATACTCTGGTTGATAAGATAAGATATTCCTGGTGCGGCTACGTGGCGTAGTGGGCACGGCGCTCGCCACAAATGCTGGCTCCACATTTGCTTTCAGTTTAGCTGGTCGTCCGTACTAATACACATTGGCCGCCCAAGGTACTGACTGAACCAATTCAATTTGCACACGCTTCTTTTTACTGTCTTAAGGTACAGGTCTCTGACACTGCTGAATGTGACTAACCATATTACCTCTATACATATTTTAGGTACATTGTGAGGTCCCTGTGTAACCCCTGTAACTGCATATACCTCATGTTTATTAATATTTTACTCTTTAAATGTATGTATATAATTTTTTGTTTTTTAAATAGGCAGAAGGAGAAAGGGGGGAAGAGAAAAGAGGAGTGGCACCTCTTTTTCAACTCTGTTTTGGTTTTGCAATCTTTATATCCCTAGTGGGCTTGGTAGCAGGGGCTAAAGACACTCTCCCCGAGCTGTTGTAGGCTGGAGGCGGGCTTTGCCCAGGTCCACTGAATTATAGGTTGACCTACACACACTGTAACGCCTCGGTTTACTTGTTCACTCTTAACTTTCTATGGGTCACACTCCTTATTGGGAGTCATTGGTAGCGCTTTTATGTCTAAGCTCTGATGGATGAGCCCCGAGTTATGTTGCAAATATCTTTCATTTTTATCCCAATCTTTAATTTTTGAATTTAAGCATCCCTTTTGTTGTTTTGGTTTTTATTTCTTGTGATGTAATGTGAATGGTACTAAGTCGGGCCAGTTTGCGCTTTATCGCGGTACTCGTCAAGGATGCCCGCTTTCTCCCTTGCTCTACGCGCTCGCCGCAGAACCCTTAGCCATTTGGCTTCGCAGTGAGGATAGATTTGAGGGGATAGAGAGGTTCGGCCTGGTTCATAAACTCTCATTGTATGCCGACGATCTCCTACTTTATGTCTCCAATCCGTCATCGTCCATCCCTGTTATCCTGGATATTCTAGAACAACAATAGGCAGCTCTCTGGATACAAACTTAATCTCCAGAAAAGTGAATATTTACCGGTTAATGCATCTGCGGAACGGCTTCCTCAATCGCTTTTCCCCTTTAAAAGGGCCACGGAAGGATTCACATATCTAGGGATTTTTATGGCCAAATCACCGACGGAGCTCTTCGCAAAGAATTTCTGTCCTCTGCTGGAGCGCTTTAAGCTAGATCTGACGAGATGGTCCTCTCTCCCCCTCTTGCTTCTGGGAAGGGTTAACCTGATAAAGATGGTGGTCCTACCCTGATTTCTATACGCTTTTCAGCATATACCAATATTTATTAATAAAGCCTTTTTCCCTTCGATTGATCAACTTATAGGTTCATTCCTGTGGGGTAACAAAAGAGCACGTATTAAGAGGACGATCATGCAACTTCCCAAATCGGAAGGGGGTTTGGCTTTGCCTAATCTTCGCTATTACTACTGGGCATGTAATATAAACAAACTCCTTTACTGGAGGACCAGGAGGGAGGAAGAAGACCAACCCCAATGGGCTCGGATGGAAGTCTCCTCTTCAAAGTACTCTCTGGTCTGTGGCAACATCCCAATTACCCATTTCGATCCCTATTAAACAGGTGGCTCGGAACCAAATTGTGACGGAAACTTTGAAAATCTGGAGTCAGTTTAGGAAACAATTTGGCCTACACGCTCCATCAGGGCTAGCTCCAATCTCTCGTAATCACCTATTCTTACCATCCTGTTCTGATCCTGTATTCAGAAGCTGGGCGAACAAAGGTTTGCTAACCATTAATGACCTCTACTCCGGAGGTGTGTTCTCGTCGTTTGCAGAACTGTCGAAAAAAAAATTTGGTCTCCCAAATTCCCACCTTTTCCGGTTTTTTTAGATCAGACATTTTGTTCAGAACCAATTCCCACAATTCCCTGGCCGTCCTCCAGACTCTAGGACTGACCCCCTCCTATCGCTCGGTACCTGGCGGAAAGGGCTCGTCTCAATTTTATATGATAAAATATTTTGGATGAACCCAACTTGCTTAGACTCCCTAAAAGCCAAATGGGACGAAGATCTGGGAATTATCATTACAGATGAACAATGGGATAATATATTAGACCTTGTACACACTTCCTCTATGTGCAAGACACAGTTTGCTGCAGTGTAGGATACTTCACTACACCAATGCGAGGTTAGCAAAGATATACCCGGATAGAACGCATGCGTGTAATAGATGTAAACAATCTCCAGCCGATTATGTAGGTGCCTAAATGCCTAGTCTGGTAATTAAGAGTAATTTCAGTTAATAGCAGTTAATAGAAAAGCATTTTGGCCCTGTATTTCATAGGATAAATAGATAGATATTATTATTACAGAAGTAATATCTAAGACAATCCATGTCTATCAGTAAGAATGTTTTCTTTGTTGTTAGTTTGTTTCTTACAGGATATTTGGCTGATAGGCTGAGGGACTTTTAGTTTGACAGGATAACGGTGATGTCATTGATTACTGTCAGCTGCGGCAAGGTGACAGCTTTGGTTTAGAAAGAAAACAACGCAGATTTTACCGGTGGTCAGGCCAAGTGATGAGAGAGTGGAGCCAGACAGTTTTTAGAACTCTCTCTCTATTTCCCTGGATAAACTTTGTTAATCTCGCTGCTCTATATATAATTAGGAAACAAGAACGTGTAACCCGAGTTGGACATTAAATAGTTGATACTACTTCGTGGTCGGTGCTTTCTTGTGCGTGGATATGGAACGGGAGGATTCAAAGTTTGAGAGCGTCTGAAGCTTACGGCATCAACAAGTTTCGGATACTACATTTTGTCTAAAAACTTGCTCATCAAAAACGGAACTTGGATTTGGACAGGCCTGACTGGAAAAAGGAACTTTTCGCGGAACGAAAGAAAAAAGAAGTCGTCAACAAGTAAGATGTATCTTGTATGATTTGCCTGAAAGAAGACGTCAAACAGTAAGCTGTACTATGCTGTATCTTGTATAATTTGCCCGAAAGTGGCGTATCCCATTGGAGCTATAACTAACGTTACAGAATATGATCAATGGAAAAAAGCATAACACTAACAGCTTACGGTCTGGATTGAAAGTAAAAGTAATTAAACGCGCGTCTGGCTTGCGCGCTCTCCCCAGGTGACTGACATTTTACTAATTGTGGAAAGCGACTGCCGACCGGTGATTCAATAACTGTATCAATATGGAAGGAATTGAAGTCGGTGGCAAAAGGATAGTAAAATTGATGGAGAAAGCCATGCAGGAGCAAGCTGCTAAACGTGAAAAGGCACGCAAACACAAATTATCAACGCTAAATAACATGATGAAAGAAATAGTGACATTAAAGGAAGATGATGCAAACGTCAGCATTGTCAATAACAAAATGCGTGTTGATTTCAGTAATTTGCAACAAGAGCTAATACAAGTCAACACTGAACTGGGTCGTTTTATGTCAGAGGAAGAATATGAAGCTGATCAGAAGAATTTTGAGCCTAAAATTGAATCACTGAATTTATTCTTCTGGAAATGTGAGGAATGGATGAAAGAGGTCACAAAACGATCTGAACCGGCTGAAGATGGTAACAATCAGGAAAAACCTATGGATACCAAATCTAAGTCTGGAACAGTAATAAGTAGATGCTCATCAGGCTCTCGCTCAACAAATACAATCAGGCTGACTGCACAGATGGAGCGAGCGGCTCTACAAGTAAAGGCCACCGCTTTAAATGAAAGGTTAGCTCTTGAGCAGGAAGAAGCAGACTGGTTAGCACAAAAACGATGCAAGGAGGCTCAACTACAAGCTGAGGAAGTGAGGTTTGAAGCAGAACAAAAAAGAAAGCTAGAAATACATGTAATGAAGACGGCTCTCGCTGAGTCAGATGCAAAAATGGGAGTTCTGGAAAATTATGAATGTACTACATCAAATGACAGGACTGTCTTAAACATTGAAAAGACAGATGAAAGAGAAGAGAGGAACTTCCAACCGCTATATCAGCGTGCCTCACCACCTCCCCCCAGTACACCAGAGGACGTGCAGCTTCCAGCAGCACCACTAACGACCAGCATATTAAAAGCAACAAAAAGGGAATTCAATGAAGGATGGGAGCTTCATAGCCTAAGCAAGGCTATCTCCCAACAGGCGAATGTCACAGAATACCTCGTGAAGAATCACAAAGCTTCATTACTTCCTGAGCTCACCATTCCAACATTCACTGGTGACCCTCTAGAATACAAGACATTCATCAGATCTATGGAACTTTAGGTTAGTTGTAACGTTAGTTTAGGTTCGTGTTAACGTTAGATAATGTACAAAATAAACGTATTCCGCTGCTATAGACGTTGCTCTTTTATTTTGAAACCCCCCAGAAAGGAAGTCATTGCTCTCGTTATCTGCTTGAGTGTCCGGTTAGCTCCGTTAGCGTGCAGTAGTAAATAGTATATCAATACCAGCCATTGGATTACTGTTTTCTAAATTGGGGAGGCTTTTAATCGTCAAGGTAAGAGGATTTTAAGTCATGGTATCTATAAACTTCAATCGGTTCGGATCCTTTGAATGAATGAGAATGTAAACAAACACGGCTTCACGTAGAAATCACTGACTGCGCTCAGAGAGGAGTCGTTCGGCAAAAAATTTGTCAGAGTATATCTGCTTAGAAAACATAATTGTCTAATTCAATTATTTTTAATTTCTCCACGTGGTAAATACATAGGTCACAACATGTTTACAGGAACGTTTTGGAGTTGTATTTGGAGTGTATTTCGTGACTGTAGGGCACTGTAGGGAACGTCAGGCTCAAACCCTCCCCCACTTCCAGTGATGAAGCTAAGCTACGCTAACAGAGCGACTGTTCCCTAAGCTAAATGCACGCACAGAGACAAAAAAGGTATGCATCTTCTTGTCTAACTCCAGGGAAGATGTTAAATAAGCTAATTTCCCAAAATGTTGGAGTTTTCCTTTAAGGGGATGCAGACCAGAGAAAGGCGTTTGTCTTGTTTACATCATCAGGGTCCCCCATTTTCAATTCATAGTGACATTTATGACATACACAACATACATGACATCATGACATTTATGACATAGGGACATACATGACTTACAGGTATATAGTACTGTTACATTTGTCACATATATGATATGCAAATATACAGTACTGTTACCCAGAGATCCTAACAGTAAATATATACATATGATGAGGAGGAGACTGTACATTAGGAGGGGGTGGGTGGTAAAAAATATATACAAATGGTGGGCATTGTTGTTGTGGCATAATTGCAAAACGTGTTTAGTCCCTTATTTGTATGATAACAAGCCGTTTAGTTCATGGTTCAAAGTAATGGGAAAAGGGTGCTAGCTCGCCATCAATCAGAAGCTAGCCACAAGACTTGCATTCACGCTCTCCAGCACACAGCCTCCCTGCCTGGCACAAC
Source organism: Notolepis coatsorum (assembly GCF_963971535.1). NCBI lineage: Eukaryota > Metazoa > Chordata > Actinopteri > Aulopiformes > Paralepididae > Notolepis > Notolepis coatsorum. Next base: position 120,732,615 of record NC_140175.1, read on the forward strand.
AACCACAACAGTAGGGTCTATAGTCAGTCAGGACAGTAGGGTCTATAGTCACAGTCAGGACAGTAGGCTCTACAAGTAGGCTCCCTTAAAACGCTAACGCTATTAAAAAAAAAAAAACGTGGAGGTTAAAATAAGAATATGACTTGGCCAGAAAAAGTTCAGTCAGGAGAATTTTTTTTGCTTTAATCCCTGCATATATCTCAATGTGTGCGTGTATGACGTTAGCGCTGACCAGGAAATAGATAATCGATTTTTCAGCCCGCTTCTCTAGCGTGCATAAGTACACATATACTATTGATAATCTAGCGTTTACTTGAAAACGATTAATAAATAGGCCGAAAAATTACGACATGTTTTGTGTATTCCACTAAAGAGCTATTATCACAGAATAATTTTTTTTCTGGACATTTTTTAAAACTTCAGTTTTTCAAAACGTTATAAAACGGAAATGTACCGATGAAAAAACAATCCGTTTCGTACATGTTGACTGCAAGCAAGTCATTGATAAGCGACGGGCGTATTAGACACATAATATAGAATATAGAAATAGCTCCGCGAAAATCATGAAATATCAGAAAATCAGTCCAAAAAGGCTGGCATTCAAGCGCTAAATCTGGCGCCCCCTGCTGGCACTCAATGTGTTAATCTGCACGACAAATAAAGACTTATTCTTCTATAGAATGCGGTTATGGACTGTTGGCCGTCCGTTTATTAAGATTGATGGACCATGGGTCCACTTCCAGACATCGGATGATTGTGGATTCGGGTACGGAGCGTTTTTCTAACGTTTTGAAAGTACGGATTTGTGCGTAAATGTTGACTCGAAGACACGTTGTTTGGGTAAGTAAGATATGTTATGGTTAAGCGTTTGGAAGATTAATGTATGAGGGTCCGGATATCTTTTCTTCGAATGCGGGACGTTCGTAGTGATGATTGTCTGAGTTATGAATGCCGGGAATGCCGGGAGTGTATGTTTGGTAAACCGTTCCAGTTCGACTGATTGTGTGTGCATATTGGCTTCGGTGTTTCAAAGGGGTTTAACGGCTTAACACATTAATTGCCAAGAAGGAGTATACTCGTTATTGCCCGCCATGTGAATATCGCCTTCGTTATTTTGTTTATTCGCTATATCTATTCATAATTCATGTCTGCAGCCTCTGCAGACCCTTCAGACCCTGTCTGAGCTGGCAGACGGTCAACACCGCCCTCTACTGCCTCTGGTGTGTTTTCAACGACGGCATGGGACACTAACCCCGCCGGCCCGTTCATGTGTAACGCTCGGTAATGTCGGGGACAGGATCGCTGTGGATAACTGGAATGACGATCAGATAATTGGATTTTTTTCTTTTGCATAACACCAGAGACCAGGTAAGGACTCTATATAAAACCTTGCGTTGATCTGATATTTCTTTCTCCCGCGATCAAAGCTATCTGTGTGGACTCTTGTGTGCTTTCTACCGTTGGCTGCGGTGGTGGGGGGGGGGGGGGGGGCGCATTTCATGTATGCACGAGGAGATATAATAATAATAATAATCTAAATTACGTGATGACTGGATTACACTAAAATGCCCTTTCCTCGTCTTTTCCTGGAATGACTCAGAATCACCCAAACCATACTCGTTCAAAACGGTATAAAACGGAAATGTATGATTTTAAGATATCAAGTATTTACTCCCGGAAAATCTCTATGTATGCTGATAACGAGTATATTGTTAACGTAGCTCCGCTCCGCTGAACCGAAGGTCAGTACTGAAACGGTTCAGTACGGATACGTGTACTGTTACACCCCTAATGGGCACTAGGGTGGTCCTTCATGATCGGTTCATTTTCTAATTCATTTATTTTAAGCTTCAACCCCCATAATCCGTTATGGTAGTCAAGAAAACTCTCCTGTTGAATTTTGTCCTCAATCTTACAACCCCCCCCCCCCCCCCCTCATCAACCTTCAAGTTTCACCCTGAGGATCCCAGAGTAGAGCGGGCCATACCGTTTAGAAATACAAGATTATGTAGGTTAGAGTTATCCTATCCGATAAATAAGCCAATATTTGAATTCCCCACAAAAAAAACACATCATGTTAAGATTTCCTTCAAATTCATGTTGGCACAAAAGTATGGCCCGCTCTACGGACAGATACAACCACAATGTCATATTGCAGGCAACTGCCTGTTGGGTTTTATCTCAGTATTTTATTAATGTTGGCCAGTTTTCAATAACTGCCCTTGGAGCAGATTCACATCACATCAACAACTAACATTTGTATAACTTGAGCAATACAAACTGAACGAATGCGAAACAAAATCTGAACTCTTCATTGGTATACTTCTCTCTTCTCCAGCTACAATTGCTGAATTGCTCCCCAACAACAAGCAGAGATATGAACGAGTCAAGGAAGCCTTACCACTGTGACCAGTGTGAGAAGAGCTTCAGTACCTCTGGAGCTTTAAAGATACACCAGCGCAATCATACAGGAGAGAAGCCTTACCACTGTGACCAGTGTGAGAAGAGCTTCACTAACTCTGGACACTTAAAGACACATCAGCGCATTCATACAGGAGAGAAGCCCTACCACTGTGACCAGTGTGGAACACGCTTCAGGACCTCTGGAGACTTAAAGATACACCAGCACATTCATACAGGAGAGAAGCCCTACCACTGTGACCAGTGTGAGAAGAGCTTCCGTCAATATGGAAACTTAAAGGTACACCAGCGCATTCATACAGGAGAGAAGCCTTACTACTGTGACCAGTGTGGATCACGCTTCAAGACCTCTGCAGAATTAAAGATACACCAGCGCATTCATACAGGAGAGAAGCCTTACCACTGTGACCAGTGTGAGAAGAGCTTCACTAACTCTGGACACTTAAAGATACACCAGCGCATTCATACAGGAGAGAAGCCCTATGACTGTGACCAGTGTGGATCACGCTTCAAGACCTCTGCAGAATTAAAGATACACCAGCGCATTCATACAGGAGAGAAGCCCTACCACTGTGACCAGTGTGAGAAGAGCTTCAGCCGATCTAAAGCCTTAAAGGAACACCAGCGCATTCATACAGGAGAGAAGCCCTACCACTGTGACCAGTGTGAGAAGAGCTTCAGCCGATCTAAAGCCTTAAAGGAACACCAGCGCATTCATACAGGAGAGAAGCCCTACCACTGTGACCAGTGAGAAAAGAGCTTCAAGACCTCTGGAGCCTTAAAGATACACCAGCAGCGCATTCATACAGGAGAGAAGCCTTACCACTGTGACCAGTGTGAAAAGAGCTTCAAGACCTCTGGAGCCTTAAAGATACACCAGCATATTCATACAGGAGAGAAGCCTTACCACTGTGACCAGTGTGAGAAGAGTTTCAGCCGATCTGGAGCCTTAAAGGAACACCAGCAGCGCATTCATACAGGAGAGAAGCCTTACCACTGTGACCAGTGTGAGAAGAGCTTCAGTACCTCTGGAGCCTTAAAGATACACCAGCGTATTCATACCGGAGAGAAGCCTTACCACTGTGACCAGTGTGAGAAGAGCTTCAGTGAGTCTGGACACTTAAAGAAACACCAGCGCATTCATACAGGAGAGAAGCCCTACCCCTGCGACCAGTGTGAGAAGAGCTTCAGGCAATCTGCAGCCTTAAAGATACACCAGCGCATTCATACAGGAGAGAAGCCCTATGACTGTGACCAGTGTTGATCACACTTCAAGACCTCTGCACAATTAAAGATACACCAGCGCATTCATACAGGAGAGAAGCCCTACCACTGTGACCAGAGCTTCAGTACCTCTGGAGCTTTAAAGACACACCAGCGTATTAGTGAATCTGGAGCCTTAAAGACACACCAGCGCATTCATACAGGAGAGAATCCTTACTACTGTGACCAGTGTGAGAAGAGCTTCAGAACCTCTGGAGAATTAAAGACACACCAGCGCATTCATTCAACTCAACATTCATCCTGGATAGCAATCCAACTAATGTGATCTGCATCAGAAGAACTTCTGACACTCATCTTCAAACACCAGTTTCATGGTTTAACCTCTTCCGCCCGTGCAGTCCGTCGGCCGACCGCAAATGACATCATGTCTTAAATCAATCTCTGCAGACTGTTTGACAAAAGTATCGTTTTTTTTTCTCCAAACGTATTCAAGTATAAACATAACCATGTCACAACAGCATTTATAATGTATATTATCATCAATACATTAGTTTAGCAATAGGTTAAAGTGTTATTAGATAGATTTTACTTAATTGTATTCTTTTTGCCGCCATTTTGTAAAGGAAATCGCTAGCTGTCGATCAGCGTCGGAATTTTTCAGAACGATACTTCCCAAAAGGCTCTATGGGGTTTCAAGAGTCATACTTCTGTATGAATTTTTTTTAATGTACGAATTAGCTATAATAAGGTAATTTATAAGCCTGCTTTTCTATATTCTATAATAATATTTTCAAATTGCATTGGTCTGGATGGGAGAATTCAGTACTGTATCTACAGAACCTTCTGTTTAATCATCTTCCCTTTATTAATTTCCTTAGATTTTTTTTACACATGATCTCAAGAAGGTACTGAACGAGATCAGTGGCAGTTCTTCCGGTCTGGTCATTATTAGCATGGTGTGTTATTCACTATCAAAGATGCAAAGAAAAATCATAATTCATATTCTCCTTTGTTTCATCACAATTTTAGCAAGCCTAGTAATAGACACAATATTTCTGACACTGGGAATACATTCACTGAGGTATGTCCCTAGATACCAAGAATATGAAAATGGACCTTGTAGAAATGGAGCAATATTCCATTTACTTAGGTATGTATTTTAGGCAGATTTTCAGAAAATAGGGCTCCGGGCTAAAGAGGTTAAATAGAGCCTTGCTCTCTAGTCCTCTCTTCCAACAATAGTTGTCTCTCTTCCAACATGGCTGCCTGTGTAACCAGACACACACAGGGCTTAAGGGGTGCTTGAGCATCTGCCCTTTTCCCCTCAGAGTCAAACAATGCCCGGTATTTTATTTTGTTTATTTTCTATTGAAATTCTATCAAATATGTGCTAAATATGGATGCAACAATGCATTTTAAAGTTTTGAAAGATTGCGTCCCTCGCAACTATTCTTTGACATTTGTAAGCTTTGCAACAGGACTCCGTGGGAAATACTGCCTGTGGTTTAGGAGGGGTGGCTCCTAGGTAGAGCAGGGCAGGACGCAGAAAGAGACCATATCTCCTGTGTATGAAGATTATCATTTAAATATCTATTTAAAATATTTCTTGTTATACCCGACATCGCTGCGAATGAGGGCAATCTGAACTTTTTTCTAGTTAAAATAAAGGTTTGAAATTAAATTAATTAGGATCAATGGTATTCAATACAGTGTGAAATAAGTGACCAACAGTGCAAAAAAACAGGATTTTACATTGTGAAACTTTATCTAAATAGTTTACAATCATTCCAAAATGTTTGAAATACTCATAATCTGTTAATCTATGTAAAGTTTTTGGACGATGAGCAAACAGTGTTTCTCATCTTCAGTCAAACATCGGAGCAAACTGGTCAGCATATCATCTTGACTGGATATTTAAAAAATCTCCTGTTCCAAAGCATTATTGAGCAAAAGCTGAACTATTTCACAAATGATGACCACTTAATAATAGTTTCATACAGGCTAAATGATCACCACTTAATAATAGTTTCATACAGGCTAAATGATCACCACTTAATAATAGTTTCATACAGGCTAAAACACTGAGAATCACACATTTAATATAATCGTACGACTTTGCTGCAGTCTCGTTCTCGGCGCTCGCCTCCACACTGTTTGGAACATATTGGGCACATCTGGCAAACTCACTCAAATCTTGATGAGACTAAAACCATACACTTTCATTTAACTATCAACAACATTGTTGTTGGAACATGGTTAGTTAATCAATTCGCCCACTCGCTCGCTGTGTGAATTCTGCCAACAATGATCTGCTTGTGTTCCGACATGGGCTCAGTTTGGCATTACGTGGTTTTATTACTTGGGTGCTGGGAGGGTAAACTCTGCGTTCACACATACAGCCCCTCCGATTAATGTGCAGATTGTCAGGAGTCCAGTGCAGGTGTGAACGGAGCTTCAGTGTGTTTTGGGGGCACAGGCATGCTGTTGATTTGTCCCCCAATTTGCTGTGTGTGTGTGAGAGAGAGAGAGTGAGTGATTGGGAGAGAAACTGAGAGGAACTTGATTCGCTGTACGCTTGGCTATTTTTTCACCTGCCATGATGACATTGATATAAATATGTATTTAAAATATTTCTTATTATACTCAACATCGTGTGAATGAGGGAACCCTTAACCTTTTCTATTTAAAATAAAGGTTTGAAATTAAATTAATTAGGATCAGTGGTATTCAATACAAACATGTAAAAAAGTAAGAACTAATGTAAAAGATGTGTTTCGATTTTGCGAGTTAAATTATGGAATAGTCTTAGTGAAATTGTGTACTTCTCAGGGGAGATACAAAAAAAAAGCCTTAACATTTTTTATAATTCAGGAGTTCAGTTTTGAGTAAAACATCAAACATTTGTTTTTTCAAAAGATTATATCTTGCAGCATATTTTAAGTATATTTTTCTTTATATATCTATATATTTCGTTTTTAAGAGTTGTAAAGGATAGGCAAAAATAACCATGTGCTTCAGCCTATTCCTTTTTTCGGTCACTGATTCTGGATTTTGTGTGTGAGCTTACTTTGAATATGTACATTTGTGATTTTTCTTTTCTTTTTGTAAGTCCACACAAGTGTGTTTTTGATTTGTCTGTAAACAAAGACCGAAAACAAACTCATTCATTCAAATAAGCAAAAAACAAGATTTTCCATGCAGCATGTGTGAAAGGGTCTTTAGTGTGTTTACATTACATACTGTATTTTGTCATAGCCTGCACCCTCATACATTATAAGACCAGTGTTTGTGAAGTGTTGGTGTTGTGTGTTATTGATTGTTTTAAAGGGGCTATGCACTGCTATTCCTAGCACTATTTGGGCAACTTTACACAATTCCTGTTAGTCTATTGAAGACATTTGTAATTTTTTTTTCAAAAAAATTCATTGTTTTATATTTCTAATCAAGTACTCGAAACCATCATTTTTCAGCCTCGAGAAATCAGGCTGTTATGGCCTGGCTCCGCCCATAAGCACTTTGAGTGACAGTCAGACCACAGTCTGCACTGGTAGAGGGAGGGAGGGAGGGGGGGGAAGAGAGAGAGAGTTCAGTTCAGTTCAGAGTTTTTATTTGCCACATGGAATAATACAATCATAGTTTCTTCATTAAAAAATCATAAATAGTCATTCCATGGACAAAAGGAGCAGGAAGAAGAATAAATCTTATAGTTATATAGTTACCTGCCCCTTATTCCTAAACTAACATGTATTTTCTTAATGGTCGGCGTATAACCTTATTTACACAAATAATCATTTATACCATGAGAGAGAGAGAGAGAGAAGCCCCTCCCTCTCTCTTCCTTTTTTTCTTTCTATCACTCTCCCGTTCGGAGGTGTGTGTCGCGCGGACCTCTGTGCGGCAGGTCCCCCCCCCCCCAAGTGCCCCCTCTCTCTCCCTCCCTCCCTCTCTCTTCCTTTTTTTCTTTCTATCACTCTCCCGTTCGGAGGTGTGTGTCGCGCGGACCTCCGTGCGGTAGGTCCCCCCCCCCCCCCAAGTGCCCCCTCTCTCTCCCTCCCTCCTTCTCTCTTCCTTTCTCTCCCACTCGGCTCTCGCTGATGAGACGAGGCAACTTTTTTCTTTTCTTTCTTTCAATCTCCCGTGTGGCGCGCGGCCGGCAGGTACCCCTCCCCCCCCCCCCCCAAGTGCCCCCTCTCTCTCCCTCCCTCCCTCTCTCTTCCTTTCTCTCGGCTCCCTCTCGGCTCTCTCTTCCTCTCGGCCCCGCAGCCCCACTCGCTGTCTAGTCTAGGTAGAATGGGGGCGGGCATTAGCTCCAACCACAGAGCCAATCGCATCACTGTGTCTATCCACAGCGCCCAGTGACGTGACGAGGGACTTCAAATCAAAATGACCCGATTTACTAGAGGCACAGAGGGGTTGGGCTGAAACGGAGCAATTCGCCAATATGGTATTTAGACCCTAAAACACATTGATACGAACTCCTATTACTATAATACAATGCTAGAGACTGAAAAATGACATTTATAATGCATGGGACCTTTAAGCAATCCGAGAGAGAGAGAGAGAGTCTTTGATGTGCCCTTTATTTTGGGTTGAGCACCAAGGTTGAGATGTGAAACATTGGAAAAGCATTACTGTTCCACTGGCTTTCCTGTTGATATAATTCTCAAATATATACACATTGCAACCATTGTTTTGCACATAGCAACCGTTGGCCCTTCCTTGCCATGTTCAAAACAATGGCCGCTATGTTACAGGCAGCCATGTTGCAAGACAAAGAACTACACAAACATTCAGTACAAGGCCTCTATTTAAACTCATTTTCAAATCTTCTTATGACCACCTGCTATCAGAAGGCCCCAACCCTGCACCACCAGCAGCCAGTCTGTTGTTATTTCATAATTTATTTCCTTTGTTGAACCAGACCAGGCTTTAGCTCCACTATTTTCACCTTGGTTAACAACCAGGAAAGAGAACGTATTGTATTGTGGTTGCAATCTAGTAATCCATGCATGAAAATGATCTTTTATTTTCAGATAATCTCTTAGTTACATCAAGATTGTGCCATGTAGGCAGTGTTATGTTTATATGTGATGTTTTTACAATGATGTCTGCATATATAGATTAATAGTGCCGAGTGCAATATATTGGAGCACATAATCCTCTCAAAGTAACATGTTTATGCATTCAAGATGTATCTTAATTTTTCACATTCTGTTCATAGTGAATAGACATTAAAGTAAATATACATTTGTATTCATTTTATTCTCGTCGTTGTGCAGTCGTAGGTACTAATCTTGTAGTTCCACTTAGATGGAAAGACATGCAGGACACAACTGCAATAGAAAATATTGTATTATGTGATTTAATGGAATACACTTCTTGATTTAAAACAATACAGCACTTTGGCAGAACATTTTCAATCTTTAGGAATCAAATGTAATGCATTTCACAAAGAGTCACCATCAATATTGTCTGCTCTGGGAGTGGAGACCACTAGTCAGCACCACTCAGAAACCTTGTTTAAATATGCTGATACTAACGCATATACATGTGAAAAAGTAGAGCCAGTTACTAATATTTAATTGTGTGCCCAGGTAAACGAGAAGCCATTCTTCCTGTTTTCAATTATCAATATTGAGATCTGGTGGAAAGCCCAATGCCAGTGATGTATCCAGGAGAGGTCATATTCCACGTGGAGTGAACTATTGAGCGGACCATGTAATGCCTTACTTTTATACATAATAAAGTACCTTGGACCTAATGAGGAACTAAATGTAAAGTTCTATGTAAAGTAGATGGAACTAATAATTATTCACTCGATTGTTTTTGAATTGGAGGTAAACTGATGGATAGGTCTTTACTGAATGTGTCATTAGGAAGTGAAGTAGAAGCAATTCTGGAAGGATTTCAGGTCCGAGACTTGAGTAACGACAATCAATAGTTTAGAGATGCTGAATGGCGATATAAACATAATCATAGCATCAAATTAGTATTTAGATAAACCACAGAAAAAATCACGTTATAAAAATAAGCCGTTTCTAAGAAAAAACGATGTCCCTTTTGTGTAGCATTTATCAACCAGTGCACCGCCATGTTTGTTCACGTTAAATGCTAACGTCACGGAGATGGTCCGCCCGGAGCCTCCCACCTCAGAGAATTGCACGCTGTAGCTATTGACCTAGAGGCTGTAGCTAGAATGGATCTGGAATGTTTTGACGAGGTGGACAGACCCACAGAGAGTGTCAGAAACCCAGTGGCCTACGCCTTTGAGCCAATTAGAATGACTTAGAATGACTTTTCTGGTCTATCCCAAAGCTTTTGCCGTACTAAATTCGGCCCAATTATAGCACATTCAATTTACGTCTGGAAATATATTGCCGAAACGGGACAGTGGAACACAAAATGGCACATAGATACCCCTATTTTTGTAAAAACGTCTTACTGTTGGGAGGGAAACCAGCTACATTTCCCAATTGGCAAAGACAAGGTATTCACAAACTATCTGACATATACAGTGAATACGGTCTCAGATAATTTCAAGAGCTCAAACAAATCTATAATGTCCCTAGTACATCCTGTAACTGACCGCCAAGGGTAAAGATGCCTATCATCTTTACTGTCAGTAAGCTTTGATTTGCGTTGGTCTAGATGATCAACTTCTCTGTATTGGCTCAGAATACTGAGCTCTCTATTTATCTATTTAAGAAAAGAATATTTCGGAGCCACTTGTGCATTTTCATTTAGTGTCCACATGGGGGCAGAGCTCGTCTTCCCTATAGTATAAAGGTCACAGCTTCCTGTGTGACCAAGGCGGAAGTAACTCAGAGATAACGACGGAGCAGGCAGCGAATTATGTATGATAGAAGAACCTTACTCCAGTTTAAATAACTCCCCTTGGTAAAGCGGAATAAGGTATGTCGGACACTCAAATGTATTATTATTATTACTGTTGTTGAAAGAGGTCTATATTTATGTGTGTAACTGCCAAACATTTATAGACATGTAAAGTGGTGCACTCACGGAGTAGCTTCTAATCAAAGGCACCTGCTGCCGGACAAGTAACGTTATTATTTATCATTGTTTTTCCCTGAGTGCCTTTGTTATGAAAGACGAGTTCACCTTTAAATATCTTTGAATGCAATTGTTTGTTTGAACACGTTGGTATAATAATGAACAACATGTGAACAATATTGAACTGTGAACTATGTAACTAATTATATGTTTGTGTTTGACTGTCCTATGCAGTTTTCACGGTGCAAACGGGGTGCAAACGGAGCAAATGAGGCAACCGTCACTACCTGTACAAACGACAAACTACCAAAGAAAAGCTACAGTACTGCTAAGCTGAAATGCAAAAGAGAAAACAAATAAAAGCATCTGTACGAAACATAACCGCATCTTTATTTCAACACCAAGCCGGGGGGCAGTTACACATCCTTCTTTTTTATTTACAGTTACGCACTGCAATGCGCACTTATGGTGTCCCATGGAATCAGCCTTTACCAGGTCACCCTTTAATTAATATAGTGAATGGCATAAATGTTAAAAATGGTTTTGTTTCTGGGTTATATAATAAAATACAAGGAAAACTAAACAGAACTACTGATAATACCACTGTCTGGAACATAGATTTAAAGAATTACAACGCCTGCATAAATTGGCAGAATGTATGGGATAATATTCCGTTAACCTCTCGTAATTATAATAACCAATTAACTCATTACAAAATGATACAAAGATTTTATCTGTCACCCAGGAAACTCTGTCAAATAAAAATATTACAAAGTCCTCTATGTGCTTTATGTCCGCAAAAACTCATAGGAACATACATACATATGTGGGAATGTCCAGGAGTACTAGCTTTTTGGGCCAAGGTTGCATTATTTCTCACTAATATAACGGAGATAAACATACCTTGTTTGCCACACATTTTATTATTACATGATGATTCATCTCTAAAATTAACACCTCCCAAAAAGAGAATGTTTCTGGCCGGTTTAACGGCAGCAAAGAAAATGCTCGTAATGAGATGGAAACCACCTCATAGTCTCAATATTTACCGTTGGAAACTGTCCTTCTACGAAGTATTGAGATTAGAGGCATCCAGTGCTAGAGCACAGGGAGCAAGGACAGAATCGATCCAAATATTACTTACTGCGGCCCAGAAGGTAAAATCAGTACTCCACTAGGTTGAACACTTGTACCTTGACACCAGAGAATGAACAAAAATCATGTTGCTGTTTTTTTTTTTTTATCTTTTCTTTTTCTGTTTACTGTTATAATTTTTTGTGGTTGTTTCTAAATTGTATTTTTCCCTATTACTTTGTAACAGAATCAGAGGTTATCTAACAAACATAATTATGATTTCTTTTCTAATTAATAGTATCCTATACATGTATGCATCATGGTTTCCCCCTTTCCTAAAATGTCTATGCAAACCCGGGGGGCTGGGAGGGGGGTTAAGAAGCGACCTGGGCTGTCTTGCAGCCACAGGACCGCCAGAACGGAGGAAAATACTGTCACAACTGCAACAGGCAGGCTACACAGTATATGAATATACTGACGGACAATCTATACTGAAAAAGACACTTTTTATGCAGTGGCGGCTCGCCACTAGGGGCGCTCGGGCGCCGCCCCCCCTCAGGCCCTGCCCTGGTTATATGAGAGGACAAGAAAAATATTTGTTTTGTTTTATAGCCCTATAAATAATATAAACATGTTTAAAATTAATAATATTTACTCATTTTAAGTGTTTGTGTTTCCAATGCACAATATAACGTTATTATATAAAATAAAAAATACTTGTTTTCTTGAACAGGAAGTGACTCACTTTTCTTCTTTTTTTTTTTTGTATTTCTCGGCCCGGGCTAGACGCGATAGCGCTCTGAGTGCGCGTCACGGTTTGATCGCTGTATCCGTTGCAGCCAATCAGTGCGTAACGCGTTGTGCGTTGAAATATGACTATTATGTTGGAATCCGGGCGCGATTTGAAGCGGTCTAGGCAGCAGCGTCAAGAATTTCTGTCGCCGCATTTCACGGAGACGCTCTCTGATTGGCCGACGCCAGTATTTTTTTCCGTAGCAGAATTTCGCGGAGACGATCTCTGATTGGCCGAATCCAATTTCTAATGTTCCAATTCTAGCTTATTCCTAGGTTGGTGGTAGAGATACTAGTTGTGTTGTTGTGAGATGCAGCTGTTTGTCTTAGAGCGTGACTGCAAGTTCTTTAGACGGTTAAGCTTAGGCACTCTTTCAAAGTTGGTTAAGGTTAGAGTTTGTCTTAGAGCATGGCGATAGAACGCCAGGTAGTTTGCAGTCTGTTCGACGCGGAAATGGACAAAGAAATGTACTTGTGTGGTGCTAACTGCAGTGCTAACAAGCTAACACTTGGCTAACAAGCTATATGGCGGATGCAGTCTGGACACAGTGGACAGTGGTCTGGAATACATCAACAGTGGATTATACACTTTATCAAGCGAAGCCCTCCTGCCCTGGACGTTTCAACTAAACAGTGAGTCTCTCTCTCTCTCTCTCTCTCTCTCGCTCTCTCTCTCTCGCTATACACAGCTGTCTCCGCGAAATGCGGCTACGGAAAAAAGTATTGACTGTGCTTGCTGAGACGATAATAGGCTAGCGATTCAAAACGTGCTGCTGTGTTGTGAACTATAACATTAATTTAGCTGCTGCTGATGCATAATGAATGAATGGTGAGTTGTTTAAAATGACAACATACATGTGTTAATTATTTGATTTGATTGATCCTAGAGACAGAGAGAGAGATTGCTCCAGAGCATCTCAGAGCATTACATTTTCAACTCGACCTCCTAACGTGAACTGCGACCCACAAGGCACCAGCGGCACCAGCCGCTACTGTTTTTATGCCACTGTGTGAATTAATATGAAATGCTGATGTGAATGTCTTTCCTCTGAACTTGTTTTAAAAGACAATAAAAAGTTGGTCACAAAAAAAAGAATGACAGCAGTGAGACGTGCTCCTCCTGTCGAGCCGGACGATGATGGAGAAAGTGGTGCGCAAGATGATGGCCGCGTCGGGAACACTGCCTGGTGCCGCTGTGGATATTGTATCCCGATGGAAACTCAAGTTGAAAGCGTGTGCTGCCAAGACGAGCACATGGCTCACCTGGAGCATCTCATCATCGACAACTGCATAACGAGGAGTCCAACTTATAAAATGTTGTGTCTTGAGAGAGATGTCCTGGAGGTCTCGATGTTGTTGTTGAAGGATGTCCGAGCTGAGATGCTGGAACGGCCGATAAGTAGCAGGTAAGATTATGCATAACTGTAGCTAACGTCAGACAGTAGCTAACCTCTCCATCAAATTGTTTGGACCACTGCTAGCCGTGTTGTGCCGAATTCGGACTCCCTGCCAGAATCCGACTCCCCCTTGCGTGAACGCGCATACACTCTATCAGCCTACCCAGCATGTAATATGTTCTTTTTCCCCACGTCAAATATGTGCAGTATCACTGTCAGTCGTAGCCTCAATTAATTGTTGCGAGTTGGATTGCGAGCACGGGATGCGTAACGTTAGCTCCCATCATCAGTGCTACTGACAGGGTCCACTGACAGCCTCTGTAAAACAGCAGGGGGCATAATACTTTTATACGTTCCTTGTAAAACGGGCACAAATGCAAAAAAGATGAATGAAAGTCCCTGTTATCAGGCTCCTCAAATATCGTTCATAAAAATCATTTATGTAATATTTTACAGCATTGAGCAACCCCAACAGGGGGATGCTGCTGCATATGTATGCTCTGTCATCTTTGAGATGGCGAGACCTGCAGTTGGCACCGTGTGAGGCCACGACATTTGAGCAAATGAATAATACTGCAGAATAATAATACGTGTAACAAAACCATTCAGTGTTTGATGTAAGCAAACTGATGCCAGACTCAGCATTCATGCATCCGGCTGAATAGCGAGATGAAGCACATCCTGCCTGGTCTTTGTTAGAACTCAACTTGTTATTATTGGCGCATACACTATCAGATTTCTGTCATAAAACGATAAAGCGGACAGAAATGCGGGAACGTTTTGATTATATTTTAAATGCTTTGACATTGTAAAACGAAATAAGGGAGTTTCGAAGCTGTAAGCACAATACAAGTCCTGTTTAAAAGAACTATAAAACATATTCTCGTATCCGAATCTCTTCAGTTTTTCATGTTCTTGTTGTATTAGATGAGTTTCTTGTAGAAAAATAACCTGTGCCTCCTCTTTTCTAAGCTTCGTCATCACCTTACTCCTTTTGATTGGATTATTCATTCCATTAACATTCAGCGACATCATCTTAATACTTTTAATTTGTGTCATCTTTCCATTCGAAATGATCTCCCGTTCTACCCATGTCACATAAAATAATATTTGTAGTTGTAGCCACTGCTAACTCTACTCGACTTACATTCAAAGAACTATAATAAACATTTACAACATTCACAAAGTTTGACAATTCCATGGTGTCAGAGGTATTTATTTTCTTTCCTCTATCCCCTGCTGGGGGGTGGGGAGAAAAGGCTCTCCTATTGAGAGGGCTCCCCCTAGTGGCTAAAAAAGAAAGCTCACCATGTAAGTCCAGCATTGTCTGTGTGCTGCCCTGTCCTTGAGCTCCCGGTAATATGATTTTTTTTTTATATATATATATATATATATATATATATATATATATATATACATACACACATATATATATACATATATACATACACATATACACATACACAATCTGTCCAACGTGTGTTTTTCTCTCTGTCAGTCATTTTCAGAGACATAGAATCAGTCATTTTTATGTCCACATTAATGTGTACTGTGTATCACATGCCTTCTCTCTGTTTAAGTTTTATCTTTTTTTTTTTGGCTTTGGGTTTTGCGGGCGGCCACTCCCCAGTAGGTTAGTACTAGTTTGGTATAGAGTGGTCGGCGGCTGGGGGGGTGCACGGTCCTCATCCATTGCTTGGCTTCCTACTGGGTCTAGAGGCAGAAAAGAGAACCATTATGGGCTCAAGGGACCACTCCAGTTTCCAGATTTGTTTGTGCTGATGTTCACCCGTTCCCCTGAGGAGGTATGAGGGGTCACGTCGTAATCTAGTTTTTAACCTGATGTGCATCCATACCCCTGAGGAGGTAGAAGGGGCACAATTATTTTAATAATTCATCTCTTTGTAATATAAGTGCTTCCCATGATGTGCTTTCATACCCCTGAGGAGGTAGAGAATCTAAGTCGTCACATGATGTGCCTTCAAACCCCTGTGGAGGTAGAGAATTTTATTCATTATTTGGTCCGTTCTTTTGAAGCGGGATGGCGCCCTCTATAGGTGGTTTTTGGTATTCATTTTTAATTTTTTAATAATTCATTTTTTTGTAATATAGGTGTTTTCACATGGTGTGCTTTCATACCCCTGAGGAGGTAGAGATTTTAAGTCGTCACATGATGTGTCTTCATACCCCTGAGGAGGTAGAGAGTCTAGGTTATTTATACTTAGATAGATAGGTAAATAGTTAGTTAAGGTCGGTTGTTTGTAGTTACATTGTTTTTGAATGGTTTCTGCTTTTCTACTCCTGTGGACCAGTTACGAGGAAGTTACACTCTAGACCAGGCTTAGGCTTAGGTTAGGGCTTTGGGTTTTGCGGGCGGCCACTCCCCAGTAGGTTAGTACTAGTTTGGTATAGAGTGGTCGGCGGCTGGGGGGTGCACGGTCCTCATCCATTGCTTGGCTTCCTACTGGGTCTAGAGGCAGAAAAGAGGACCATTATGGGCTCAAGGGACCACTCCAGTTTCCAGATTTGTTTGTGCTGATGTTCACCCGTACCCCTGAGGAGGTATGAGGGGTCACGTCGTCATCTAGTTTTTAACCTGATGTGCATCCATACCCCTGAGGAGGTAGAGGGGGGCACAATTATTTTAATAATTCATCTCTTTGTAATATAAGTGTTTCACATGATGTGCTTTCATACCCCTGAGGAGGTAGAGAATTTAAGTCGTCACATGATGTGCCTTCAAACCCCTGTGGAGGTAGAGAATTTTATTCATTATTTGGTCCATTCTTTTGAAGCGGGATGGCGCCCTCTATAGGTGGTTTTTGGTATTCATTTTTTATTTTTTAATAATTCATTTTTTTGTAATATAGGTGTTTTCACATGGTGTGCTTTCATACCCCTGAGGAGGTAGAGATTCTAAGTCGTCACATGATGTGTCTTCATACCCCTGAGGAGGTAGAGAGTCTAGGTTATTTATACTTAGATAGATAGGTAAATAGTTAGTTAAGGTCGGTTGTTTGTAGTTACATTGTTTTTGAATGGTTTCTGCTTTTCTACTCCTGTGGACCAGTTACGAGGAAGTTACACTCTAGACCAGGCTTAGGCTTAGGTTCTGGTTTTGGGTTTTGCGGGCGGCCACTCCCCAGTAGGTTAGTACTAGTTTGGTATAGAGTGGTCGGCGGCTGGGGGGGTGCACGGTCCTCATCCATTGCTTGGCTTCCTACTGGGTCTAGAGGCAGAAAAGAGAACCATTATGGGCTCAAGGGACCACTCCAGTTTCCAGATTTGTTTGTGCTGATGTTCACCCGTACCCCTGAGGAGGTATGAGGGGTCACGTCGTCATCTAGTTTTTAACCTGATGTGCATCCATACCCCTGAGGAGGTAGAGGGGGGCACAATTATTTTAATAATTCATCTCTTTGTAATATAAGTGTTTCACATGATGTGCTTTCATACCCCTGAGGAGGTAGAGAATTTAAGTCGTCACATGATGTGCCTTCAAACCCCTGTGGAGGTAGAGAATTTTGTTCATTATTTGGTCCATTCTTTTGAAGCGGGATGGCGCCCTCTATAGGTGGTTTTTGGTATTCATTTTTTTTATTTTTTAATAATTCATTTTTTTGTAATATAGGTGTTTTCACATGGTGTGCTTTCATACCCCTGAGGAGGTAGAGATTCTAAGTCGTCACCTGATGTGTCTTCATACCCCTGAGGAGGTAGAGAGTCTAGGTTATTTATACTTAGATAGATAGGTAAATAGTTAGTTAAGGTCGGTTGTTTGTAGTTACATTGTTTTTGAATGGTTTCTGCTTTTCTACTCCTGTGGACCAGTTACGAGGAAGTTACACTCTAGACCAGGCTTAGGCTTAGGTTCGGGCTTTGGATTTTGCGGGCGGCCACTCCCCAGTAGGTTAGTACTAGTTTGGTATAGAGTGGTCGGCGGCTGGGGGGGTGCACGGTCCTCATCCATTGCTTGGCTTCCTACTGGGTCTAGAGGCAGAAAAGAGAACCATTATGGGCTCAAGGGACCACTCCAGTTTCCAGATTTGTTTGTGCTGATGTTCACCCGTTCCCCTGAGGAGGTATGAGGGGTCACGTCGTAATCTAGTTTTTAACCTGATGTGCATCCATACCCCTGAGGAGGTAGAAGGGGGCACAATTATTTTAATAATTCATCTCTTTGTAATATAAGTGCTTCACATGATGTGCTTTCATACCCCTGAGGAGGTAGAGAATCTAAGTCGTCACATGATGTGCCTTCAAACCCCTGTGGAGGTAGAGAATTTTGTTCATTATTTGGTCCATTCTTTTGAAGCGGGATGGCGCCCTCTATAGGTGGTTTTTGGTATTCATTTTTTTATTTTTTAATAATTCATTTTTTTGTAATATAGGTGTTTTCACATGGTGTGCTTTCATACCCCTGAGGAGGTAGAGATTCTAAGTCGTCACATGATGTGTCTTCATACCCCTGAGGAGGTAGAGAGTCTAGGTTATTTATACTTAGATAGATAGGTAAATAGTTAGTTAAGGTCGGTTGTTTGTAGTTACATTGTTTTTGAATGGTTTCTGCTTTTCTACTCCTGTGGACCAGTTATGAGGAAGTTACACTCTAGACCAGGCTTAGGCTTAGGTTCTGGCTTTGGGTTTTGCGGGCGGTCACTCCCCAGTAGGTTAGTACTAGTTTGGTATAGAGTGGTCGGCGGCTGGGGGGGTGCACGGTCCTCATCCATTGCTTGGCTTCCTACTGGGTCTAGAGGCAGAAAAGAGAACCATTATGGGCTCAAGGGACCACTCCAGTTTCCAGATTTGTTTGTGCTGATGTTCACCCGTACCCCTGAGGAGGTATGAGGGGTCACGTCGTCATCTAGTTTTTAACCTGATGTGCATCCATACCCCTGAGGAGGTAGAGGGGGGCACAATTATTTTCATAATTCATCTCTTTGTAATGTAAGTGTTTCACATGATGTGCTTTCATACCCCTGAGGAGGTAGAGAATCTAAGTCGTCACATGATGTGCCTTCAAACCCCTGTGGAGGTAGAGAATTTTATTTATTATTTGGTCCATTCTTTTGAAGCGGGATGGCGCCCTCTATAGGTGGTTTTTGGTATTCATTTTTTATTTTTTAATAATTCATTTTTTTGTAATATAGGTGTTTTCACATGATGTGCTTTCATACCCCTGAGGAGGTAGAGATTTTAAGTCGTCACATGATGTGTCTTCATACCCCTGAGGAGGTAGAGAGTCTAGGTTATTTATACTTAGATAGATAGGTAAATAGTTAGTTAAGGTCGGTTGTTTGTAGTTACATTGTTTTTGAATGGTTTCTGCTTTTCTACTCCTGTGGACCAGTTACGAGGAAGTTACACTCTAGACCAGGCTTAGGCTTAGGTTCTGGCTTTGGGTTTTGCGGGCGGCCACTCCCCAGTAGGTTAGTACTAGTTTGGTATAGAGTGGTCGGCGGCTGGGGGGTGCACGGTCCTCATCCATTGCTTGGCTTCCTACTGGGTCTAGAGGCAGAAAAGAGAACCATTATGGGCTCAAGGGACCACTCCAGTTTCCAGATTTGTTTGTGCTGATGTTCACCCGTACCCCTGAGGAGGTATGAGGGGTCACGTCGTCATCTAGTTTTTAACCTGATGTGCATCCATACCCCTGAGGAGGTAGAGGGGGGCACAATTATTTTAATAATTCATCTCTTTGTAATATAAGTGTTTCACATGATGTGCTTTCATACCCCTGAGGAGGTAGAGAATTTAAGTCGTCACATGATGTGCCTTCAAACCCCTGTGGAGGTAGAGAATTTTATTCATTATTTGGTCCATTCTTTTGAAGCGGGATGGCGCCCTCTATAGGTGGTTTTTGGTATTCATTTTTTATTTTTTAATAATTCATTTTTTTGTAATATAGGTGTTTTCACATGGTGTGCTTTCATACCCCTGAGGAGGTAGAGATTCTAAGTCGTCACATGATGTGTCTTCATACCCCTGAGGAGGTAGAGAGTCTAGGTTATTTATACTTAGATAGATAGGTAAATAGTTAGTTAAGGTCGGTTGTTTGTAGTTACATTGTTTTTGAATGGTTTCTGCTTTTCTACTCCTGTGGACCAGTTACGAGGAAGTTACACTCTAGACCAGGCTTAGGCTTAGGTTTGGGCTTTGGATTTTGCGGGCGGCCACTCCCCAGTAGGTTAGTACTAGTTTGGTATAGAGTGGTCGGCGGCTGGGGGGGTGCACGGTCCTCATCCATTGCTTGGCTTCCTACTGGGTCTAGAGGCAGAAAGGAGAACCATTATGGGCTCAAGGGACCACTCCAGTTTCCAGATTTGTTTGTGCTGATGTTCACCCGTTCCCCTGAGGAGGTATGAGGGGTCACGTCGTAATCTAGTTTTTAACCTGATGTGCATCCATACCCCTGAGGAGGTAGAAGGGGGCACAATTATTTTAATAATTCATCTCTTTGTAATATAAGTGCTTCACATGATGTGCTTTCATACCCCTGAGGAGGTAGAGAATCTAAGTCGTCACATGATGTGCCTTCAAACCCCTGTGGAGGTAGAGAATTTTGTTCATTATTTGGTCCATTCTTTTGAAGCGGGATGGCGCCCTCTATAGGTGGTTTTTGGTATTCATTTTTTTATTTTTTAATAATACATTTTTTTGTAATATAGGTGTTTTCACATGGTGTGCTTTCATACCCCTGAGGAGGTAGAGATTCTAAGTCGTCACATGATGTGTCTTTATACCCCTGAGGAGGTAGAGAGTCTAGGTTATTTATACTTAGATAGATAGGTAAATAGTTAGTTAAGGTCGGTTGTTTGTAGTTACATTGTTTTTGAATGGTTTCTGCTTTTCTACTCCTGTGGACCAGTTATGAGGAAGTTACACTCTAGACCAGGCTTAGGCTTAGGTTCTGGCTTTGGGTTTTGCGGGCGGTCACTCCCCAGTAGGTTAGTACTAGTTTGGTATAGAGTGGTCGGCGGCTGGGGGGGTGCACGGTCCTCATCCATTGCTTGGCTTCCTACTGGGTCTAGAGGCAGAAAAGAGAACCATTATGGGCTCAAGGGACCACTCCAGTTTCCAGATTTGTTTGTGCTGATGTTCACCCGTACCCCTGAGGAGGTATGAGGGGTCACGTCGTAATCTAGTTTTTAACCTGATGTGCATCCATACCCCTGAGGAGGTAGAGGGGGGCACAATTATTTTAATAATTCATCTTTTTGTAATATAAGTGTTTCACATGATGTGCTTTCCTACCCCTGAGGAGGTAGAGAATCTAAGTCGTCACATGATGTGCCTTCAAACCCCTGTGGAGGTAGAGAATTTTATTCATTATTTGGTCCATTCTTTTGAAGCGGGATGGCGCCCTCTATAGGTGGTTTTTGGTATTCATTTTTAAATTTTTAATAATTCATTTTTTTGTAATATAGGTGTTTTCACATGATGTGCTTTCATACCCCTGAGGAGGTAGAGATTTTAAGTCGTCACATGATGTGTCTTCATGCCCCTGAGGAGGTAGAGAGTCTAGGTTATTTATACTTAGATAGATAGGTAAATAGTTAGTTAAGGTCGGTTGTTTGTAGTTACATTGTTTTTGAATGGTTTCTGCTTTTCTACTCCTGTGGACCAGTTACGAGGAAGTTACACTCTAGACCAGGCTTAGGCTTAGGTTAGGGCTTTGGGTTTTGCGGGCGGCCACTCCCCAGTAGGTTAGTACTAGTTTGGTATAGAGTGGTCGGCGGCTGGGGGGGTGCACGGTCTACCAATTTACTCAGGAAGTCCAGTGTGTCCTTTTGCCAGTTGTTATTGTCTGTGTCCGTTAGGTTGTCTGTAATCGTATTTTGTAATTTTTCCCGTTTTGCTAAGTTTCTTTGGTAGCGTAGTTGTTGTGCTACTCCTTTTGTAATATTAGGTACGCCCAATCGAGTGGTTTGGATATCTGTTGTTAGATACCTCTGTATGGCTTTGGTTAAGCTGTGGTCCTTGTCGTCCATACTGTGTTTGGGTGTCCTATTTCTAATTTCTATTGCCCTTTTTCTTTTAAAAAGGGAATACATTTTTTGGAGGTTACGTTTGGATTTTAGGTGGGATACTTGCTTCACCTTGTCCAAGCGTACGCTTTTTGTTTGTTTTGTTAGGTGTCAATTAACGGATAAACTCTTCAGTAATGTCACCCTGGGTCATAAGACGTTTCGGCCGTAGTACAGACTCATATATTTGTATATATGAGTAAGTACACACTATACGTCCTCGTCAGGGGCGGCCCGTCCGTTTAGAGGTGATCAGCCTCGGGACTGTTTATCCGTTTTTTTTGTCCAATTGGTTTTTTTTGGGGGGGAGAAAGTTGGAAGGGAGGGGTGTGTCTGAATATAAGTCTAATTTTGTAGATATTTACAGTAAGTTTAATCTAAATATATACACCCGTTTGTGTATATGTGGATATATATCTCACGTATAAGTGTGTATATATGTCCTTTGTAGAGATATTCTCTGGTAGTTGTTTTACAGTTGATTTATAGTCTTGTTTTCAAGTGTGCAGTGCCCAAAACCTATACCTGTACAGTTGTATGTTGTACATGCATATGTATTTACTCAATGCACACGTGTGTACCCGACTTTTGTAATGTTAGTCCTTTGTAAGTAATGATTCTATGGTTAGGTATATGATCCTGCTGTATGATATACAGTGTACACACTCTCTACATATATATGTGTATTTCTCATATATATGTATTTAGTGCCTACTGTGTATATGATAGTAACAGTTTTGTTTATGGATTGAGTCTTCCTGTACGGTTTGGAAGTTTGTCAGTCCTCGTAGCTATGCAAGATTTGTTTGTTTTACCAATTTCAGCGTTTTTTTGCGCTCGGTCCTTGTGTAAGTTGTGTCTATACTCGTTTGAGATGACCGTATCCCAGGATTGGGTAGTGGGTCATGTGGGACTTATAAATAGTAAAGTCCCCCGATTTGTTTGTTTTTATAAATTTGTAGCGTTTTTTGTTGTGCTTCGCCGTACTTGTTCGTAGGAGCCTCAACAATTTTTCAGAGTATTAATTTTGGGATTAATATTAATATTTATTTATCAATAATCAATCAATTGTCAATTAATCAATTATTAATCAATCAATGGCAATATACAATCAATCAATTAATCCATTAATCAATCAATGTCAACACCCAACCAATCGATCTATTACCAATCAATCAATGTCAACATATAATCGACCAATTAATCATTAATTAATCAATGCTAACATATATTTAACCAATCAATCACTAATCAATCAATGTTAACATGTAATTGATCAGTCAATCACCAATCAATCAATGTCAACATATAACCAATCAATTGATCCACTAATCAATAAACGTTAACATATAATTAATCAATTAACTGTTACTTAGTTAAAAAGTGGATGCGTTTTTTTTCCTTTTTTTTCTCCAAAAGGGAGGAGATGTGAGTGAATTTTGATTCCTGTATTTTATTCCCCTAGTGGGTCTGTTCCTACTTCTGGTCAAGGTTGGATAAAATGTATTTCTTTTTCTGTTTGTAAGGAGGAATCTATTTTTGAAAAGACGTGTAGGTGTAAGTATGTAGTGGTATGCTCGGGCTCTGGAAGGCCCTTAGAAGATTGTTAATAGATATTTACCTCAGTGTTAACGAGGAGCCTTTCACACCCCCGTTTCGACACTGTGTTGGGACCTGATAGAGGCCTAAATCCTTGTTCTTCGTCGTGTCAAGAACTGTTATTTCTTATGTGAGGCTTCTAAGAAGTACAAAGTTTAATTTTCTCTGTTTTCTGTAAACCAAGTGGACTTCCGGGGTATTGCTCGTACCCCTTGGTCAAACTTGAGTTTAGAGAAATAGAAATTACTTTGTAAGCCTACTGAATCTAACAGTTCCTTCCACGCTATTGGGCTACCGAAACGAAATTACGTTTTGGCTCCCACCTCCCCCCAGTTTACTCAAGTTGGTTGAAGATGCTGAAGTTTTGTTGGCTGGTTCTTGGAAGGTGAAGTGGATTCTGGGATGTTGGATGTGATGGTCTCTCTGGAGTTAGTTGGTCTCAGGATGTGGTCTCTGGATACTCTTGGTCTCGTCTCAGCTTTTGGATCAGTGGTTGTTGGTGATTTTTTGGATAATTTAGCTGGTGGGGTCACTGTTCTCATTGTGTATTCCAGCGGCGGTGTTATAAATTGTGTTCTTGTTGATTTGTGTAGAAAGTTTCTGTTTTGGGTTTATTCTGTAGTAATCAGTCAGTTTGTTCCTTGTGTGTGGTTAGAATTATGTTTTTTAATTTTTTATGTGTTCAATTTCATGTTTTAGTGGTATTTTTGTCATTACCCAGAATCCCCGGGAGATTTTATGCAGATTTTATGCAGATTCGGTTCCTCTCGGCCAATCATAGGCCGATCTCGTGTACCAATTTGTTTTTGGCTTATAGTTAAAAAAAATTTTGCATTTACGAGACAGGATGTTATTTAGTAAACCATAGCCCAATGTGCGAGGTACGCACTGGTGTAAGTTTCATGTGATTCTGATTAGAACTGCTCTTTGGACGACAATATGCTTTTTTTGAGTTCTGTGTGTTAAAGTCAGAATTTTTTCTGTGTATTTTTTCTCTCGGCCAATCTCGTATACCAATTTGTTTTTGGCTTATAGTTTCAATTTCTGTGCATTCACGAGACAGGATGTTATTTAGTAAACCATTGCCCAATGTGCGAGGTACGCACTGGTGTAAGTTTCATGTGATTCTGATTAGAACTGCTCTTTGGACGACAATATGCTTTTTTTGAGTTCTGTGTGTTAAAGTCAGAATTTTTTCTGTGTATTTTTTCTCTCGGCCAATCTCGTATACCAATTTGTTTTTGGCTTATAGTTTCAATTTCTGTGCATTCACGAGACAGGATGTTATTTAGTAAACCATAGCCCAATGTGCGAGGTACGCACTGGTGTAAGTTTCATGTGATTCTGATTAGAACTGCTCTTCGGACGACAATATGCTTTTTTTGAGTTCTGTGTGTTAAAGTCAGAATTTTTTCGGTGTATTTTTTCTCTCGGCCAATCTCGTATACCAATTTGTTTTTGGCTTATAGTTTCAATTTCTGTGCATTCACGAGACAGGATGTTATTTAGTAAACCATAGCCCAAAGTGCGAGGTACGCACTGGTGTAAGTTTCATGTGATTCTGATTAGAACTGCTCTTCGGACGACAATATGCTTTTTTTGAGTTCTGTGTGTTAAAGTCAGAATTTTTTCTGTGTATTTTTTCTCTCGGCCAATCTCGTATACCAATTTGTTTTTGGCTTATAGTTTCAATTTCTGTGCATTCACGAGACAGGATGTTATTTAGTAAACCATTGCCCAATGTGCGAGGTACGCACTGGTGTAAGTTTCATGTGATTCTGATTAGAACTGCTCTTTGGACGACAATATGCTTTTTTTGAGTTCTGTGTGTTAAAGTCAGAATTTTTTCTGTGTATTTTTTCTCTCGGCCAATCTCGTATACCAATTTGTTTTTGGCTTATAGTTTCAATTTCTGTGCATTCACGAGACAGGATGTTATTTAGTAAACCATAGCCCAATGTGCGAGGTACGCACTGGTGTAAGTTTCATGTGATTCTGATTAGAACTGCTCTTCGGACGACAATATGCTTTTTTTGAGTTCTGTGTGTTAAAGTCAGAATTTTTTCTGTGTATTTTTTCTCTCGGCCAATCTCGTATACCAATTTGTTTTTGGCTTATAGTTTCAATTTCTGTGCATTCACGAGACAGGATGTTATTTAGTAAACCATAGCCCAAAGTGCGAGGTACGCACTGGTGTAAGTTTCATGTGATTCTGATTAGAACTGCTCTTCGGACGACAATATGCTTTTTTTGAGTTCTGTGTGTTAAAGTCAGAATTTTTTCTGTGTATTTTTTCTCTCGGCCAATCTCGTATACCAATTTGTTTTTGGCTTATAGTTTCAATTTCTGTGCATTCACGAGACAGGATGTTATTTAGTAAACCATTGCCCAATGTGCGAGGTACGCACTGGTGTAAGTTTCATGTGATTCTGATTAGAACTGCTCTTTGGACGACAATATGCTTTTTTTGAGTTCTGTGTGTTAAAGTCAGAATTTTTTCTGTGTATTTTTTCTCTCGGCCAATCTCGTATACCAATTTGTTTTTGGCTTATAGTTTCAATTTCTGTGCATTCACGAGACAGGATGTTATTTAGTAAACCATAGCCCAATGTGCGAGGTACGCACTGGTGTAAGTTTCATGTGATTCTGATTAGAACTGCTCTTCGGACGACAATATGCTTTTTTTTAGTTCTGTGTGTTAAAGTCAGATTTTTTTCTGTGTATTTTTTCTCTCGGCCAATCTCGTATACCAATTTGTTTTTGGCTTATAGTTTCAATTTCTGTGCATTCACGAGACAGGATGTTATTTAGTAAACCATAGCCCAAAGTGCGAGGTACGCACTGGTGTAAGTTTCATGTGATTCTGATTAGAACTGCTCTTCGGACGACAATATGCTTTTTTTGAGTTCTGTGTGTTAAAGTCAGAATTTTTTCTGTGTATTTTTTCTCTCGGCCAATCTCGTATACCAATTTGTTTTTGGCTTATAGTTTCAATTTCTGTGCATTCACGAGACAGGATGTTATTTAGTAAACCATTGCCCAATGTGCGAGGTACGCACTGGTGTAAGTTTCATGTGATTCTGATTTGAACTGCTCTTTGGACGACAATATGCTTTTTTTGAGTTCTGTGTGTTAAAGTCAGAATTTTTTCTGTGTATTTTTTCTCTCGGCCAATCTCGTATACCAATTTGTTTTTGGCTTATAGTTTCAATTTCTGTGCATTCACGAGACAGGATGTTATTTAGTAAACCATAGCCCAATGTGCGAGGTACGCACTGGTGTGAGTTTCATGTGATTCTGATTAGAACTGCTCTTCGGACGACAATATGCTTTTTTTGAGTTCTGTGTGTTAAAGTCAGAATCATGGTTAAGGTTAAGGTTAGGCATTGTTTCGGAGTTGGTTAAGGTTAGAGTTTGTCTTAAGGAGTGGCAATATTCTTTCTATGGTTAAGGTTAAGGTTAGGCATGGTTGAGGTTAGGGTTAAGGTTAGGCATGGTTGAGGTTAAGTTTAAGGTTAGGCATCATTCATCACTTTGTAATATAAGTGTTGTACATGATGTGCTTTCATACCCCTGAGGAGGTAGAGAATTAAAGTCGTCACATGGTGTGTCTTCCTATCCCTGAGGAGATAGAGAATTTAAGTTATTAATTTTTGATTTTAATAATTTAGTGTAGTAGTCTGTAGTGTGGTAGTGAGAGGTTAACCGTCTGCAGTGTTGTAGTGAAAGGTTAGCCTTCTATAGTGTGGAAGTGAAAGGGTTAACCGTCTGTAGTGTGATAGTGAAACGGTTTAACTGTCTATAGTGTGGTAGTGTAAGGTTAACTGTCTGTAGTATGATAGTGACAGATTAGCCTTCTGTAGTATGGTAGTGAAAGGTTAGCCTTCTATAGTGTGATAATGAAAGGGTTAACCGTCTGTAGTGTGATAGTGAAAAGGTTAACTGTCTGTAGTGTGGTAGTGAAAGGTTAACTATCTGTAGTATGATAGTGACAGATTAGCCTTCTGTAGTGTGGTAGTGAAGGTTAACTTTCTATAGTGTGATAGTGAAAGGGTTATCCTTCCGTAGTGTGGTAGTGAAATGGTTACCTGTTTATAGTGTGGTAGTGAAAGTTTAAATGTCTGTAGTCTGATAGTGACAGATTAACCTTCTGTAGTGTGGTAGTGGAAGGGTTAACCTCCTGTAGTGTGATAGTGGAAGGTTAACCTTCTGTAGTGTGGTAGTGAAGGTTTAGTCTTCTCTGGTGTTGAGGCAGATAACTTCATGATTCAAGGTCCTGTGTTTACATTTTATCATGTAATGTCTCTTGTGTAGTGAAAGGTTAGCCTTCTATAGTGTGGTAGTGAGAGGGTTTAGCTGTCTATAGTGTGATAGTGAGAGGGTTGACCGTCTGTAGTGTGGTGGTGAGGGGTTGACCGTCTGTAGTGTGGTAGTGGAAGGTTAACCTTCTATAGTGTGGAAGTGAAAGGGTTAACGGTCTGTAGTGTGATAGTGAAACGGTTAATTGTCTATAGTGTGGTAGTGAAAGGTTAACTGTCTGTAGTATGATAGTGACAGATTGACCTTCTGTAGTGTGGTAGTGAAAGGTTATCCTTCTGTGGTGTGATAGTAAAAGGGTTAACCTTGATTATTTAGCTTTGCCTTTAAGGTTGAGCTTCAGACGTCAAGTTGGTTAAGTTTAATGCTCTGGTTAGGGTCTGGTTAAGGTTAGGCATTGTTTCGGAGTTGGTTAAGGTTAGAGTTTGTCTTAGAGAATGGCAATATTCTTTCTATGGTTAAGGTTAAGGTTAGGCATGGTTAAGGTTAAGGTTAAGGTTAGGCATTGTTTCGGAGTTGGTTAAGGTTAGAGTTTGTCTTAAGGAGTGGCAATATTCTTTCTATGGTTAAGGTTAAGGTTAGGCATGGTTGAGGTTAGGGTTAAGGTTAGGCATGGTTGAGGTTAAGTTTAAGGTTAGGCATCATTCATCACTTTGTAATATAAGTGTTGTACATGATGTGCTTTCATACCCCTGAGGAGGTAGAGAATTAAAGTCGTCACATGGTGTGTCTTCCTATCCCTGAGGAGATAGAGAATTTAAGTTATTAATTTTTGATTTTAATAATTTAGTGTAGTAGTCTGTAGTGTGGTAGTGAGAGGTTAACCGTCTGCAGTGTTGTAGTGAAAGGTTAGCCTTCTATAGTGTGGAAGTGAAAGGGTTAACCGTCTGTAGTGTGATAGTGAAACGGTTTAACTGTCTATAGTGTGGTAGTGTAAGGTTAACTGTCTGTAGTATGATAGTGACAGATTAGCCTTCTGTAGTATGGTAGTGAAAGGTTAGCCTTCTATAGTGTGATAATGAAAGGGTTAACCGTCTGTAGTGTGATAGTGAAAAGGTTAACTGTCTGTAGTGTGGTAGTGAAAGGTTAACTATCTGTAGTATGATAGTGATAGATTAGCCTTCTGTAGTGTGGTAGTGAAGGTTAACTTTCTATAGTGTGATAGTGAAAGGGTTATCCTTCCGTAGTGTGGTAGTGAAATGGTTACCTGTTTATAGTGTGGTAGTGAAAGTTTAAATGTCTGTAGTCTGATAGTGACAGATTAACCTTCTGTAGTGTGGTAGTGGAAGGGTTAACCTCCTGTAGTGTGATAGTGGAAGGTTAACCTTCTGTAGTGTGGTAGTGAAGGTTTAGTCTTCTCTGGTGTTGAGGCAGATAACTTCATGATTCAAGGTCCTGTGTTTACATTCTATCATGTAATGTCTCTTGTGTAGTGAAAGGTTAGCCTTCTATAGTGTGGTAGTGAGAGGGTTTAGCTGTCTATAGTGTGATAGTGAGAGGGTTGACCGTCTGTAGTGTGGTGGTGAGGGGTTGACCGTCTGTAGTGTGGTAGTGAAAGGTTAACCTTCTATAGTGTGGAAGTGAAAGGGTTAACCGTCTGTAGTGTGATAGTGAAACGGTTAACTGTCTATAGTGTGGTAGTGAAAGGTTAACTGTCTGTAGTATGATAGTGACAGATTGACCTTCTGTAGTGTGGTAGTGAAAGGTTATCCTTCTGTGGTGTGATAGTAAAAGGGTTAACCTTGATTATTTAGCTTTGTCTTTAAGGTTGAGCTTCAGACGTCAAGTTGGTTAAGTTTAATGCTCTGGTTAGGGTCTGGTTAAGGTTAGGCATTGTTTCGGAGTTGGTTAAGGTTAGAGTTTGTCTTAGAGAATGGCAATATTCTTTCTATGGTTAAGGTTAAGGTTAGGCATGGTTAAGGTTAAGGTTAAGGTTAGGCATTGTTTCGGAGTTGGTTAAGGTTAGAGTTTGTCTTAAGGAGTGGCAATATTCTTTCTATGGTTAAGGTTAAGGTTAGGCATGGTTGAGGTTAGGGTTAAGGTTAGGCATGGTTGAGGTTAAGTTTAAGGTTAGACATCATTCATCACTTTGTAATATAAGTGTTGTACATGATGTGCTTTCATACCCCTGAGGAGGTAGAGAATTAAAGTCGTCACATGGTGTGTCTTCCTATCCCTGAGGAGATAGAGAATTTAAGTTATTAATTTTTGATTTTAATAATTTAGTGTAGTAGTCTGTAGTGTGGTAGTGAGAGGTTAACCGTCTGCAGTGTTGTAGTGAAAGGTTAGCCTTCTATAGTGTGGAAGTGAAAGGGTTAACCGTCTGTAGTGTGATAGTGAAACGGTTTAACTGTCTATAGTGTGGTAGTGTAAGGTTAACTGTCTGTAGTATGATAGTGACAGATTAGCCTTCTGTAGTATGGTAGTGAAAGGTTAGCCTTCTATAGTGTGATAATGAAAGGGTTAACCGTCTGTAGTGTGATAGTGAAAAGGTTAACTGTCTGTAGTGTGGTAGTGAAAGGTTAACTATCTGTAGTATGATAGTGATAGATTAGCCTTCTGTAGTGTGGTAGTGAAGGTTAACTTTCTATAGTGTGATAGTGAAAGGGTTATCCTTCCGTAGTGTGGTAGTGAAATGGTTACCTGTTTATAGTGTGGTAGTGAAAGTTTAAATGTCTGTAGTCTGATAGTGACAGATTAACCTTCTGTAGTGTGGTAGTGGAAGGGTTAACCTCCTGTAGTGTGATAGTGGAAGGTTAACCTTCTGTAGTGTGGTAGTGAAGGTTTAGTCTTCTCTGGTGTTGAGGCAGATAACTTCATGATTCAAGGTCCTGTGTTTACATTCTATCATGTAATGTCTCTTGTGTAGTGAAAGGTTAGCCTTCTATAGTGTGGTAGTGGGAGGGTTTAGCTGTCTATAGTGTGATAGTGAGAGGGTTGACCGTCTGTAGTGTGGTGGTGAGGGGTTGACCGTCTGTAGTGTGGTAGTGAAAGGTTAACCTTCTATAGTGTGGAAGTGAAAGGGTTAACCGTCTGTAGTGTGATAGTGAAACGGTTAACTGTCTATAGTGTGGTAGTGAAAGGTTAACTGTCTGTAGTATGATAGTGACAGATTGACCTTCTGTAGTGTGGTAGTGAAAGGTTATCCTTCTGTGGTGTGATAGTAAAAGGGTTAACCTTGATTATTTAGCTTTGCCTTTAAGGTTGAGCTTCAGACGTCAAGTTGGTTAAGTTTAATGCTCTGGTTAGGGTCTGGTTAAGGTTAGGCATTGTTTCGGAGTTGGTTAAGGTTAGAGTTTGTCTTAGAGAATGGCAATATTCTTTCTATGGTTAAGGTTAAGGTTAGGCATG